>NC_037090.1:23493500-24108000 GCF_002994745.2 Rosa chinensis | reverse complement strand
ACGAAAAGAAAATTACCACACATCGGACTCTAGATGACTGTTCTGATTTTGGCTTCTGAATGGATTTCTGTTTCATATTGTAATTGAAATAGGATACTTTTAATGAGATTGTAATATGATATGAATTCTAATACAAAATCATAGCATGTTTGTCTGTGGCTGAAGTAAGCTCAATTCCTCAAAACCCTTCTAATACTCTCTTCTATCAGCACAAATCAACTTTTCACTCCTATATAGAATTCAGCATACAATCATAAGCAATTGTGAAATGTGGGTTTAGAGCAGAATCATCTACACAATTACCTAGATGTTCAACCTGTACAAACTATAAAGCTAATCTTGCATGAAAGATACAGCAAACTAAAATTACGAAAGCAAAACTAG
The DNA here is from genome assembly GCF_002994745.2 of Rosa chinensis. Lineage (NCBI taxonomy): Eukaryota > Viridiplantae > Streptophyta > Magnoliopsida > Rosales > Rosaceae > Rosa > Rosa chinensis. The sequence goes on along the minus strand of NC_037090.1, from coordinate 24,107,616 downwards.
ACAGATCAAATTCCCAAGATTATCAATTTCCATCAAATTCATGACAAATAAACAAACTTTGGTATGACCCAGAATCAATCCATGTAATCAACAGACAGAAATGAACTATGGATGAAGATTGAGCAAAAGAAAAGAATAAAAAGAGTCTTTCGAAGTATTGGCAAACTGAATATCAGCTTAAAGCGCCTTAAGCGAATCCTTGAAAGGGTTTCGCATTTTTTTTGCTCCTCAATCACTCTTTCACCTAATCATCAATCTCCAATACCCAAGACCCATAATTATTCAACCCTACCGCTCTAAACGCTTTCCTCTGCCTCGATTAAAAGACAGAAGTAGTTTTCTCTGTGCGGCAAAAGCCAGAACCATCAGTCCCCTTTCTGTGACTCTGTAAATCATGGGAAATATCAAGGGCAATATTGGAAGTTCAAAAATTTGACCAAATAATCGCCATGCGCATGCGAAAGGGCCGCGCTCGCACGTGCGGTTAGTGTCATCTTTGCTTATTATTATGCTTTCACAAAACACAACTGAATCAACATGCCTGGAACCAAATTTATCGGCCAGCCTTCCTCTTTTATGTATTACAAAATATTAATTATATATATGAGGTCCTTATATGATGAACAAAAAACTATGAAAGCTAAACCCAAAACCAAATGAAACATTCAACACCGAACCAAAATTCCAAAGTCGAAAAGGCATTATTATAGGTACCGAAATTCACATGGGCACATGAAAAATTTTTTCCCATAAACTTAGGAAAAGTAATCATCATCCATTGTCAACTACATCAAAGAGAACAAATTAAAACATCAAAGTTGCAGTATGCATTACAAAATCTCCAATATATTATACAGCCTTTGTAATTAAACCAAGTTATAGCTTTCAATACTCCATAGAGCTCGTGGACTTTGAAAGCCAAATGATTATGCAGGACCAAAGATGTATCAAACAGCCTATTGTTTACTATGGGCTAACATTGAAGCTTTGTGGTCTTACAGAGGCCATCAATACACAACTTTCGTTGAAAATAGAAGCAAGACATGATTACTTGATTAGGGATCAAACAGAATTAGAACAAACCAAAAACCCAAAGCAAGTAAACCGGTCAGAAAGCATAACATACGTAATGCTGAATAAGAAAAAAAAAAACAATCTGATAGGCCTTTAATTTACTATTTACAAAGATAACTATTACTCATTATGGTTGACTTAATTTCATCAAAAAAAAAGAAACAACATGAGCAAGCATATAAGTAAAAAGAAAAAAGAAAAAAGCTTACTAAGTATCCTTGCAATCTCACTATCCAAAATCTCTGAAAAGATATTTAGAGTATAAGCATGACTCATTGTAACTAAAATGAATTTGGATACCACTCATGGTTTGGTTAAACTCATCCCAGCATGAATTATCAGTTGTGGTAACATAATTAACAATCAAAAGGTGGAAATACAAAAACAAAAATTTCTACAGGGTATAGCTTCCAGAATTTGAATCTTAAATAAGCCCCTATCACTTTACATTCACATCAAAACTAAATATTCTAAAAATTGTTGCAATTAGCATATAGCCAGCCAATCTCTCCCCTCCCTCTCCCCCTAGCAACTATTGCGTTACCTGAAAATTCATTAGCATACCTTGCAAGTTGCAAGACACAATCTGCAACACAGACCAACTAATTTTGATATGAGTATTCCATAGCCAGAAGCCCAGAACATAAGACCAAACAAACCCAACCGATTTTGATGAAACAAACCATTAAGTTCAAAAGATAAATAAAAGTTATATCAATCTTGAAGGAGAGAAAGGACTTTGTATGTTTCCTAAGGGCATGAGTCTGCTTTGTTCAATCATGATCAGAATCATAATGGTGATGACACGAAGAGGAAAATTTAATTGTGCAATTGGTAAACACAATTCGATGGAAAAGGAGAAGAAAATGAAGAGCAAAAGTTACCTGGAACAAAAGAATTAATCTCTCTTCAAGATACCTGCAAAATTCAGAGAAAACCAAACTGGAAATGAAAAGACCAATACATAATCATCTTTTCAAAAATCTTATACCCGAATTTTCGAATAAGGATTTTGATTTTTTATTTTCCTCTTTTCTTCTATTCGGGCTGCGTTTCCCTTTTGTATAAACTGTATCAGGCAGTTGAAGCCATCTCTGCTCCGATCACGCCCCACGATCTCCAAATGCTTCGTTCATTCCAAGATCGTGCGTACAGCAGTTCTTTGAGGTTGTGTGTGCAGTTTGTTTTTTTTCTTTTTTTTCATTTCTTCTCTCTGCCGCAAGAGACTTGTGCTTTCCGTATTTATATTTTCCTACATTTTCGTGGTATTTTACAATAATAACCCTCTTTGATATCTTTTGTTTTACTGAACTTTCTATTTGTGGTGGACAATTTGGGGACTTCAAAAAATTGGTGAAGCCTTTGACACCAAAGACGACGCCTGGCTTTATAGTAGTGGAGATGTAATGCATACTGATGCTAGACAAAAGTACAAAACCAGACATAACTCAAGTTCAAGTAAGTTAAAACTTTCGATAGATTGAATCTGAGAAGGAGAAAAAAGTACCTTTGTTGCACCGGAGGAATTCCCTCTTTCTCCTCAACCCTTTCCTTGATTCGGTTACCTCAAAACCAGGTGAAGAGTGACTCTGTTTGGATGTTATAATCTGCAAGAGTTCTACCATCTTCCAATTGCTAACCGGCAAAAATAAATCTCTGTTGATCAGGAAGGATGCCTTCCTTATCTTGAAAACAAGTGTATATTACATGGCTGCATATAAAGGAAAATGTAAATTAAGAATAATTTCAAGGAAACAGCAGATATCAGAGGCCAAAAACCATGCTTGATCATAAAATTTCACATTATACATCTACTGCTTTCGTCATGATAAGTAGTTCTTTGATAACAATAAGCTTTTTTGCCATCATGTATATCAATCAGTTCACTTTTCCGAGTAGCTACTACACAAACCTGCTCATTGATCGAATTCTTGTACAGCAACAGAATTGCTGAACAATACGAGACACCATGTACACTAATAGGACGGCACAGAAAGAAAACTAATGACATAATGGTTTAACCACACAATTAGGAATGAAAAATCACTCCTTTAAGCCATGGGAAAGGGAAAATCATTGATTGAAAATCTAGTCTATATCGTTGCCAAGAGGCCCAATTTCTGGAAAAAAAAAAATCAGAGATTTTATTTAACAAGAACATTAACTGAAAAAACAAATAGACAGGGCCCAATAGCTCAGAAACCCTAACCCTAGCTATCAAATCTTCACAACACCCAGAAATCATTCAGTCCCAAATAAAACACAACCAAACAAAAAAAAACATAGGCTGAGATAACGACAAACCCATATGATAATAAAACCCGAAAACAAGATTATATACAGAAATTACGACCCTAACTGCAACAAGAAAACCTCACCCTAATTGTGTTATAGGAAAAATCGTATGGATAAATGATATATTTGGTTGATATGAAAGAAACAGAGAAATCAATGAAAAAGATGAAATTAGAGAGAGAGAGAGAGAGAGTACCTGGATCTTGGCCTTGACGATGGTGTCACTGCTCGTTTTCACGAAAATCTGCATGTTTCTTCTTTCGGAGAAACAGAGCAACAAGCGAGAGATGATATCTGACTTCTATACATTCTCTACTTATTTATTTCACATCTTCTTTTTCGAAATAAATAAATAAAAAGAAAATTCAGTCATAAAATGTGATGGGGAGTACAGAGTGTGGCCCGTGTATCAGATTCCCGAATTTTATTGAATAGTTATGTTTTCCAGTTGGAAGCGGATCCTCTCCTGAGCCACTTAATGACCTGAGCTACCTGAGCTCTCTACGAGATGACGACACGTGTCCAGACTCATCTAACGGTGTACATAGTGCCACATTGACTCTCCCAACTCTTCTCTCTCTCTAACCCATAGAACCACTGCCATCAGAAGCATTGGCGAAACCAACCACTGCCATCAGAAGCATTGGCGAAACCATAGCCTCATCCTTACTGATGCTCCCAACTCTTCGATTCCTTAATGTCATGTTCGCATCCGATTCGCAGATTATACTCTCTCTATTATCCAAAACCCAGTTTCGCAGGTACTCTCTCTCTCTCTCTCTCTCTCTCTCTGTGTTAAGTTTTTTGACTCGTTCTTATGAGTTTTGGTGGTTGCTAATTTCCTTATGGGATTGGTTGCGATTGAATTGATGGGACGAAATTGCTTGGGATTCAATTGATGGGTTCAATTTCTGGGGCTAGGTGTTCAAAATGATGGGTTTCTTCCCTGTAAAATTTCATCAACTAATACCTGGGTACTGGGTATGAATGACCCATTGCAATTTTCAATTAATACTGAATTATCTGGGCTTGTTTTTCATCCCTCGAATTTGGGGATCTGCATTTTAGATTGATTTGTTCAATGATTGAGTTGTTTGGACTTTTGGAGCCAGAGTAGCGGATTTTGGAGTAGCTAAGGTGGTTGATGCAACTGGTTGCAATGAACACAGTAAAGCTCCTCCTTGTACCGGGTAGAAATTTGTTTCATCTAAACTAAGTTTTGTATTTAGTGCAAAAGAATGAGGGTTTTTAAGTTATAGAAGTCATCCTGCTTCAGGAAACTAGAATGAAATACTGCATTGCAGGTGGATAGAATTGATGGCTCCAGTTTTCTCTCAAGCTGCCTGGCGTTGCGTATGGTATATGATCCAGGTGTGTTACTTCTACTATTCCTGGAGCTCGAGATAGCTCTTCTAAGTGTGACAAAGAATGGACATCTTATTCCCTTGGTTAACAACCATCATTGATTCTTAATTGTTGTTTGTGTATATGCAGAATAACTTGATCCATGCTTAGGGACTAGATATGCAGCTTGGCTATTGTGCACAGGCAAGCTCCTTAATGTATCTGCATGTCATTTGATCTACTGTCCTAGTATTTCCTCCGGCCTCTTCTGTCTCCTAAACAGGACCTTTTGTTTTCCATTCTAATAGGGTAATCGAATGAAGAAAATTGGTGTCGTAGATGCTGAGTACATAATCCATTATGGCCGCCCTACTTTGGGAGGTCCGGACGAAAATGAGGCGAAAATTGTTAGCCTAGCTTTGTATTCAGCTGTAACTTTTATCTGAGACTGACTCTTTGATGTATTGGTATTGCAGAAATTACCTCAGTCTATTGCAAAGGACCATAGAGTTGATGTAAGTCTTGAAACGTGAATGAATCTCAGGCTACTGTTTTAACATAATGTGATAGGCGTTAAGTTGGACTTAGAAGCTAAATTCATACAGGTGAGGAGGGAATCCTACAATGAAATGAAGATCTTCAGAAGAAAATGGGAGCGTGCTACTAAGAACGATGAGTGTTGGATTGATCCATACCCTGTTAACAGTAGCCGGCACTAAGCAGTGAAGTTCAGAAGTTGGTGTAAAACTAGTATCATACATTTTCAAAGTCCAAACATGCAAGTCTCTGAATGTTCTTGTTTTTGTACATTGTACACGTTGGAAATGTAAATCATATAGCTTAAAGATGAAAAGGAATAAGTAAGAAATCAACTCCATTTGAATGTCCCCCAATTTTCTAATTTGTTCAGAACAGCTATGCTCACTTTCATGTAAGTTCTTACATGAATCGATGATGGAGCACCTTCACTCTTTTTTAAGAAGATAGTAGATGGTTCAACTTAACGAGTACAGACCCTAGTCAGCAAGTCTTCAATATGAACTAAAGCAATGAAAAGAATGCCAAATCAGACATAAACCAGTTTGGAACCCAGAAATTGGTATTCTACATATGTAACCCAGAAATTGGTTCCAGTTTGGAAGTTAGCAAGTACAAGGCTGCACATTTGCCCTCTCTTAAACAAACAAAACACTAAGCTGCAGAATTGTCTTCTCCATTTCCTACAAAAACTATACAGAAGCTGCAGAATTGCCTTCTCCATTTCCTAGAAAAACTATACAGAAGCCTGCACTACACAATTGCCTTCTCCATGAAGCCTGCACTGCACAATTGCCTTCTCCAATCTTTACAAAAACTGTACAAAAGCCTGCACTGGACAATTACCCTTTCCATTTCTTATAAAAACAAAACAAAAGCCTACAACTCTTCTCTTACAAAAACAAAACAGAATGATGCAGAACCTGCTAAAAACAAACCAATTTCATATAAATTACAGAGACAATATATGAAAGACCAATATATGACAGAACAATATATGAAGACAAACCTTTCATATCCAGAGGCCATGAAAAATTGCATTTCATTGGGTATCGTTGTTTAAATCAAACTCCTAGGATATTCTTTCCCCACAAGAGGATGATTGTGCTCTTCAACAAAATGGGTAACAAAGAACTTATTGTTCCTCCTATTCAATTTAATACAGAGTTGAGCACCGCAACCTGTTCTTGTCTCTGCTCTGGGTTTTCTGATCATGTAATCCCTGTTATCTTTGGATCGAATACCTTCCTTACAGCAAACAAATAATCTTGAAGTGAGTTCTTTTGTTCTTTTATTCTTACCATGAGTCTCCCTTCTAATACTAAACCCCTTTTTTCCTCTATATCTATTGTAGAAGTCATAAGCTGCTTGTTCAGAATCAAACTCCATTCCTTTTCTAGGTTTCCAATCCAACTCCAAATCAGAATTCTCAATATCAATGTCTGTAGCACCCAATGAATTATCCATCTGCAACCAATTTCTTATATAGTAATTATAACAATCTGCAATTGACACTTACTAAACTAAAAAAGGAGAACCGATACAACAAACCAATGCAGCTACAGATCAATAATCAGACCCAAAAAAAAAAAAACTGTAGATACAAAAATTACATTGCCTTGATGCGTTCTTATGGTTTGATATCAATAATAAAGCACTGAATCCTACTTGGTCAATATCAAATACAAGATTCCTACACTCTAAGACACACAATATGAAGAGAAAACTTTGAAAAAAAAAAAAAAACCCAAAATAATGGAGTATTTCGCTTACCTCTGGCAATGGAATGCAGGAGAAAGTGAGAAGACACAAAGCTAAAGTTTTGAACTTTTGATTAGATCTCCCTGCACATAGCCATTGAATTTAAAGACTGAAGACTTGTGTTTTTTTTGTTTCATAGCAGAAGCAACCAAGAACAAGAGGAAGAGAGCGGGGAAACGAAACCAAGAGCGCGGGCTGCGCGGCAACATAAAACTCAAAAAAAATTGGAGATAGAAAACCTAAATTTATTGTGAGCCATCAGATGTTAAGTTGGCCACGTGTCATGATCTGAGAGAGAGCTCAGGCAGCTCAGGTCTCTAATTTGCTCAGGAGAGGATCCTCCCTTTCCAGTTACAGATCTTTTATTGATTTCTTTTCTTATTGTTTTCTCTCTTCCTTTTTATTTAGAAAAATAGATGTTTTTTCATCTCTTAATTCTTAATTTGCTCCCCTAGCTTTCATCATGATGTCAATTTGCTGCTTTAGAATTTATTTCTGCTAGTTAGCCACCTTTTTTTTTTTTTTCCTATTTTCCCCTGACCCCAACTCTTTGCTACCAATTTTCTCTCTCTCCCCTGTTTATCAGCCTCAAAGAAAGATTACCAAAATATATATATATATATATATATTTGTTTTTTGACATCATATTACAAATATATGGGTCTTTCTATTTGTACCCAACATATTTCTAAGTAGACCCAGCAATAATATTTTATGTCAAATTGTTCCAACTTTGTCCCTGTACGGTGAAAAAAAATGACCACGCGTGCTGTTCCTCAACTAACCGTCGCCGATGGCTCTTCCCCCTCACCTCCAGCAGCATTTTCTTCCTCCCTCTGTGACCGAAAACCATAAGGCAAACAACTGAACTCTCCAATACCCAATCAAAACTGCAAAATTCAACCATATGGAGAATTTCAAGCGAGAGATCAATTCAACCACTGAACTCTCTAGTACCCAATTAGAACTGCAAAACAAAGTCATCAAACCAAAACAGGGACGTTACAATTCTAAGGCGCAAACCAGCATTCACCTCTGGTTTTAGTCTAGGCTGTTATACACTGACTTTTGGATAAAGCTGTTATACACTTACACATATATTCCTTTATTCAACTTTCCTTTGTCTTGGCTTTGAACCTTCCATTTTCCCCTGTTCTGTATTCCCATAGTTTCCTAAAGCCACATTAACCCAGAGCTTTGATCACTCTCTATATTTTTATTTTTTTTGAGAAGATTGATCACTCTCTATATATACATACACACTATCAAAACCTCCCTAAGATCCCAGAACCAACAATCAGCAACACTCACGCTTTGATATCACTTTTAAACATGGAACCATCTACACACATCTGCGCAACTCCTTGGCCCACCTCTGCTCCGCTGTCAGTGGTCCCTGCCGGCTGCAACCGCACGCTGGGCCGACACCTGGCTCGGCGGCTAGTCGAGATCGGCATTCATGACGTGTTCTTCGTCCCTGGCAACTTCAACTTGACCCTCTTAGACCACCTGATCGGCGCGTGTGTCGTCACTTTCACGGTGGGTGGGCTCATCGCCTTGAACGCTATCGCCGGTGCTTGCAGTGAGAACTTGCCGGTGATTTGTATTGTCAGTGGGAGAGATCAATTGCAAGAGATCAATTCTTAGTCTTGTCGACGTCTATTGAATTTGGTTGCTGGGTTTGTAACTCAAAGCAAGGGTAAAGTTGGAAAGTACATGACAATATTTTAAGTGCTGGGTGTATTTAGATATTTGCTGGGTACATTTAGAAAGACCCAAATATATTTATGTTTCACAAACAACATACAGAGCTTGTGTGAAGAGTCTACTGCAAGAGAAACAAAAATTACTTTTAACATACTCTAACTATCCTAAGTTTTGCCACCGAAGCAATAGAAAACTTAGCAAACAAATAAGCAATACCCTCTTTAATGCATCATCTAGTTTCGGCACATCAACAAACTAAGAATTTGAAGTATAACATATGACACATGACACCAAAAGAACAGCAAATACTTACATTGGGAGATAAAATATGAAGATAATGATTAAAGAATTACACCAGGAATAAACAAAGACAACAAAAGCCCAACATAAGTCAATGCATCAAAGTTGCATGAAAAAAGATGAACTATTTCTAAGCTATCATTAATCAAAATATAATTTCCTAGATATTTCCTTTCCTGATACAGAGCTACTTAAGAAAATAGCCACAAGAAAAAACCAAATAAAGAAATTTCATCAGCAGAAAACGGCATCTTATAAACCTGCCTTTCTCAAACTTACAAAGCAATGGTGACTTACCTTGAATCAATTGCTAGCATTCTTGCAAGCTAATTCCTTGAGTTTCCAGGATTAGAAAGTTGACCCTGTGTCACAGGAAAAAATCTACACAAACATTTTGAAGTGTGATAAGAAAAAGCAGCAGAGACGCAAGAAAATGAGGTTAATCGGTAAGGATGTGGTTAGGTCCATTTGTATATAACTCTGGACTCTGCAAATGCTCACCGTTTAAGCTTTTTGTTCTATTGTTACAGAAGCAAGAAAATGCTTATATACCTGTGTATTTCATTGCAGAAAGAGAGAACCAAGAGCTTCCCAGAATCCCAAACAACCACCAAAAGATCCTTGCCCAGCATCTACAACAACAAGAGGACAAAATTTATTCATGAGCATATGCAAGTGATTTAGGGTTTGCATGGTAAGTTAATTCAAAATAATCCACACCAAGTCAATCAATCTCATCAATACCCATATAAAGTTGAAATGAGAAATGTCTTCATTTCACTATCTGGTCATGGCATGTATACATTTTTTTACACCTGAGCTTTAAGTTTTGTCTGGCAAGTTAATTCATATGAATCCACATCATTTCAATCAAACACATCAATACCTATATAAAGTTGATATGAGAAATGGCTTCATTTCTTTATCTGGTCATGGCATACGTAAGCAGCACGAGGATGAACAATAGTGATACGCTAAAAACAAGCGCTCAACTTAACCCTGCAAGATATAGTAGTTAGCAATATAGAGTAAGCAGGGATCGTTCAAGCCGGGGATTGAGGGTAACTATATTAATCACACAAAAGAAAAACAAAACAAAACAAAACTAACACTAAAGAAATCATCACACACTAGAAAAGAAGAAAGAAAGATGGAGGGTCAGAGAGGGGATAGAAGAGTGCGTTGCAATCCTAAGTTGAAACAGATTTGGGATTTTTGGTTTTTTTAACGAAAATAAAAGAGAAAACAAAAGGAAAACAAATTTGATTTTAGGTTTTGAGAAAATAAGATGGAGAACATGTTAGAGACTTGGAAATCCACCACCAATTACTTTCGAACAATGTTAAGTTAACCTAGTTTCAATTACTAAGGTGTGAACAGAAATCAACCAAGAAACAAGTCGGAGCAGATCATGTCCCTTATTAATGTTTCCCTAATTACTTAGTCTACGTGAACGCACAATAGCTAAGCCTATCAAACATGCAATCAAGGTATAGAACGCTATCCTATCAACAACACATATAGTGTCAACACATTTGAAGCATTAAGATCTCATGGAAACGATTGATTATAGAGTTGCAGTCTAGTGTGGAACGCCTACCTAGCATGCTCTTCTAGTTGTTTAAAACATCAACTTTTGTTCAAAGCCTTGCATACTTGTGGATTAGAAAACAAGACGATTAGGTGAAATATTTTCTAAACCTAGCTCCAATTACATGCATATATCCCAAGTGTCGACCCAAAGAACATAAACACATAAAAGTTTTCAATCAAGCGGAAATAAACAACCAATCACACCAAAGATCAAGAAACTAGATTTAAACAAACATATGTTCTACATAATTGGGGCTTCAAACCTTGCCCCTAACAAAAAAGAGAGTTAGTTACACATTGTTTTGAAAACCAAAATAAAACAAATAGAGAAAAAGAAGAAAAAGATGATGGCGGATGAATAAGAAAGAGAGATAGAAGAGAAGGTGAAAGGCATGGTCGTCTTCAACGTGTGCAGAAGCTCAATATATATAGGAGAAGTTCAGCCCTAGTTTCCTTTTCCAATTCAACTTTGAAAGCCTCTCCTAGTTGCTTGAGGATTACTCTACTTGGTGCATAATTAAATGATTTTCAAGCCTTAATAATCTTCCCAAAATCGTGAGGAATCATTCTAGGACTCTCCTTCATATTTGCAGAAGCAATAACCTTCCAAAAAATGCCGTGGAAATCCGTCCAAAGAAGAATTTCGTCCAAAATGCCCTGTTTTGACTAGGATTCAATTTCTGTCTCTGAAGCTTCCTTCTTGGACAAGGAACGACTTCGTCTTGACAAGATTCTGGATGGTTCTTGACTCCCAAGTGTTCTATGACATAATATCATCTATAATGATCAATAAACTTCTGAAAAAAATCCAAGAAAATCGCCGGAAAAGATCTCCCAAAAAGCTTCGTGAAAAGCTGACAGTTTGGCCTGAAGGTAGTATACATATAGCGCTTTGAGTCCATGTAAAGAACTCCTCATTTCAACCACGGAAATATGCCCAGTTTTTCCTTTTCTGTGACACAACTGCACAGTTTTCTGTTTTCCTGAGCTGACCTTACTGCATTCAAACTGGAACTGGGAACGCATATGAACTCCGAATCCAGTTCTGTAAAAACCTACAGAAACTAGACTCAAAGATCTTTCCATTCATGTATGATACATCTTCTGGTTCGATCTGAGCGAAAAACGGTAGCCGTCTAAAGTAGACTGACTGTATGGTCAGCACTCTGTTTTTACAAAAGCAACACTTTTCACACTTCTCTACAACCTTATGACCTGCACACAAACGAAAAACATAAAAAGGAACTAAATAGAAAACAAAGAAAGCAAAGAAAACATCCTTTGGGTTGCCTCCCAAGAAGCGCTTGGTTTAAAGTCTTCAGCCTGACATAGCAGCTCTTCATCAAGAGTAATCAGGAGGTTTAGGCCGTGGTTCGATCAGATGCTTAAGCTTCTTCAAAGATGTTTCATGGGCCCTTTCTATCAACTTAGGTAACTTGGGAGCAATGGAAAGATAGGATTTGATGCTTCTCTTTTTCTTTCTCTTCTTCCATTGTCTCCTTCTTCTCTTATGTTCAACAATCATTGCTATAATGATCTCCTTATGTGATTTGAGATGTTCACTTATGACCATCTCCACATGATCAACAAACTCAAAAGTTGCTTGGATGGGGAGAACATGTGTGGAGGTTGAATGAGGCATTGTAGGATCAGATGGTCTTTCATGTGCTAGCAATAAAGGTCCAAATGTAGGAGCTTTGATGGACTCCTCTTTTAAGCAATCCTCCCTTGTGGTCTCATAACCTTTTGGATCTTCATGTGATACCATGATTGTTTCAGGCACTTGGGACACACTTGCATGAAGATCATCCTTACTTCCTTCATGATAGGATTCATCATCATCAAACGGATCTTCCATTTCCCACTTTTCAAGCTCGGTTATGTAGCATAGTTCATAGTCCTCACAAGTCTCAACATTGTGTTGCTCTTTATATGACTCCTCCAAATCCATTACTTCATCCTCATCAAATGTTGAATCATGGACTGCATCATGAGGTTGACACAAAGCCGTAGTTGTTGGGAGCTCCCCAAAAGTTGCCATTGGTTTAGAAGGGTGCTCCTGAGATATTAAGTTCTCCAAACGCTTTAGTTTTTCTGCCAAATCATCATCAAGAGCTTGCTTTTCCTGAATCCAAGCTTGAAAAGAAGCATTTGAAGCTTGTTGTCCCTGAATCAAAGCTTGAGTAGCAGCATTTAGTTCCTTAATAATCTCATCATCATTATTAGACATACTTGAGTTTTGAGGAGGTGGGGCTTGTGGCCAATAGTCATGGTATGAATATGGAGAATCTTCGAACTCATTGAAAGATCCTTGTTGCACGTTTGGATCGTCATTCCACGAAGAGTAAGGAGGATTATCCCATGCCGGATTGTATCGAGGTGAATAATAATTATTCCAATGCCCTTGGTTGTCATGAAATCCTCCAAGCATGGTATTTTGATCATAGTATCCTTGATATTGGATGCTTGGACATGTCTCCATTGAATGACCAACCATGGAGCATATGGAACACACCTCGTAAGATTGATGCCACATTGAAAAACAAAACAAAAATTGAAGTTAGTAATTTATACAAAAAAAAAAAAAAAATAAAATAAAATAAAATTACACCAAACAATGTGAAAAATAAGTATTTTTCAATCCCCGGCAACGGCGCCAAAAATTGATACGCCCAAAAGAGACGCTCAACTTAACCCTGCAAGATGTAGTCGTTAGCAATATAGAGTAAGCAGGGATCGTTCAAGCCGGGGATTGAGGGTAACTATATTAATCACACAAAAGAAAAACAAAACAAAACAAAACTAACACTAAAGGAATCATCACACACTAGAAAAGAAGAAAGAAAGATGGAGGGTCAGAGAGGGGATAGAAGAGTGCGTTGCAATCCTAAGTTGAAACAGATTTGGGATTTTTGGTTTTTTTAACGAAAATAAAAGAGAAAACAAAAGGAAAACAAATTTGATTTTAGGTTTTGAGAAAATAAGATGGAGAACATGTTAGAGACTTGGAAATCCACCACCAATTACTTTCGAACAATGTTAAGTTAACCTAGTTTCAATTACTAAGGTGTGAACAGAAATCAACCAAGAAACAAGTCGGAGCAGATCATGTCCCTTATTAATGTTTCCCTAATTACTTAGTCTACGTGAACGCACAATAGCTAAGCCTATCAAACATGCAATCAAGGTATAGAACGCTATCCTATCAACAACACATATAGTGTCAACACATTTGAAGCATTAAGATCTCATGGAAACGATTGATTATAGAGTTGCAGTCTAGTGTGGAACGCCTACCTAGCATGCTCTTCTAGTTGTTTAAAACATCAACTTTTGTTCAAAGCCTTGCATACTTGTGGATTAGAAAACAAGACGATTAGGTGAAATATTTTCTAAACCTAGCTCCAATTACATGCATATATCCCAAGTGTCGACCCAAAGAACATAAACACATAAAAGTTTTCAATCAAGCGGAAATAAACAACCAATCACACCAAAGATCAAGAAACTAGATTTAAACAAACATATGTTCTACATAATTGGGGCTTCAAACCTTGCCCCTAACAAAAAAGAGAGTTAGTTACACATTGTTTTGAAAACCAAAATAAAACAAATAGAGAAAAAGAAGAAAAAGATGATGGCGGATGAATAAGAAAGAGAGATAGAAGAGAAGGTGAAAGGCATGGTCGTCTTCAACGTGTGCAGAAGCTCAATATATATAGGAGAAGTTCAGCCCTAGTTTCCTTTTCCAATTCAACTTTGAAAGCCTCTCCTAGTTGCTTGAGGATTACTCTACTTGGTGCATAATTAAATGATTTTCAAGCCTTAATAATCTTCCCAAAATCGTGAGGAATCATTCTAGGACTCTCCTTCATATTTGCAGAAGCAATAACCTTCCAAAAAATGCCGTGGAAATCCGTCCAAAGAAGAATTTCGTCCAAAATGCCCTGTTTTGACTAGGATTCAATTTCTGTCTCTGAAGCTTCCTTCTTGGACAAGGAACGACTTCGTCTTGACAAGATTCTGGATGGTTCTTGACTCCCAAGTGTTCTATGACATAATATCATCTATAATGATCAATAAACTTCTGAAAAAAATCCAAGAAAATCGCCGGAAAAGATCTCCCAAAAAGCTTCGTGAAAAGCTGACAGTTTCTGCCTTATCGGGAAGCATACTTCGACTTTGATTTCCTACTGCCTCGTTGATGATTCTGACCTGTTATTTAGCTGTAGTTGAAGTATAACATCATTTATTCAAGGATCTCTGGCCCTTTCTGCAAAGTTTCATCTGGAAGGGTGCAAGAATTGCTCCTCAAAACCGTTCCCAGAAAGCTGATTCTGAAACTGCAGTTTTCTACTTTGCAGCAACTGTTTTGTACAATGAATTCCGTGGACTTCCCTTGTAATTTCTGGCCAAAAGGTTGATCAAACTTGTTCCTCTGCATCAGTACTTCATGATCTATGGCTCCGTTGCTCCCTTTCAGCTCCTATTTCTCTTGAATCACTCCACGAACTACCTAAAAAGAAAACGAAGTTAAAACTGACTTTTTAAAGGAAATAGCTAAGAAAAGTGTAAGGGATTTCACACTATATTCATCGCATTTATGCTCCTATCAAATTCCCCCACACTTAGCTTTTGCTAGTCCCTTAGCAAAATCAAAACAAAGAAAATAAAACAAAGACTCAAAAGACTCAAAACAAACTATGCCTTCAACATCGTTGTCTCAGAAATCTCTTACTTTCATAGCATCAAAATTAGCACGCAACCAAGAATCAATCATAAGTAATTCGAGAGTTAATTAAAACATATATTCCACATATAAGCATGTAAGACACGGATGTGACAATGGTGATGGGTGGAGCTTAACATGTATCCAACAAGTATGATTCAAACCTCACAGGATTCACCACTCTTTCTTCTCTCAGATCATGGCTAATGCTTAAAAGCTTTTTCACTCAAATATATGTGAGAGATGATAATATTTTCGACAAACAAAAAGCTCACATATATAAAGAAAGAAAGGCTATGTCGAAATTTTTATATATATATATATATATATATATGTTGTGTTTAAGTATAATGTATTTGAGAGAGATTGATGAGAGAGATGTGTTCTTATTATTGAGAATAGGAGCCCTATATATAGGGATTACAAAGTGCTAGTTCTAATGTTACAAGGAATACCAATCCGTGTAGGATTGGGAAATCTAGAACCTTCTCTCCTATTGCTACTCCTAGTTTGATAAGGCACACTAAATCGATATTCCTTCAACACTCCCCCTTGTGCCGCTTCAAACTTGGTGGTGACGCTTCATCCGTTGCCTCATTAAAAACCTTGCCAGGTAACAAAAAACCCTGTGGGATAAAAATAACCCTGGTCGAAGGACAAAAAGAGCACAACACGTCCTTCACTCTTCGAGATCGAACATGTAGACATCATAACTCCCCCTGATGTCGATATCTCCCCCTGATTGCTATAATCGTGGGAGTTCGGATAACTTTCTCAATCCGATGCTCTTCACATGTTTCTCGAAGGTGGATTTAGGTAACGACTTAGTGAATAAGTCCGCTACATTATCCTCTGATCGGATTTGATTCACTTCAATCTTTAGAAGTGATTGTTGTTGCTGATTATAAAAGAACTTAGGCGATATATGCTTGGTGTTGTCGCCCTTGATGAAACCTAACTTCATTTGTTCAATACAAGCTGCATTATCCTCATAAATGCATGTAGGTTCATTTGTGGTAGACTTCAAACCACAACTTCCTTGAATGTGTCGAATTACAGACCTTAGCCATACACATTCACGTACAGCTTCATGTAGAGCAATAATCTCTGCATGATTTGAGGAAGTAGCAACAAGGGTCTGTTTTGTAGACCTCCAAGATATCGCAGTGCTTCCCATGGTAAAGACATAACCAGTTTGGGAGCGACCTTTGTGAGGGTCAGAGGTACCCTGCATCAGCAAAACCCATCAAGACATCATTGTCGTTTTGATGGAGGGAGATAGGAGAACGCCGGCCACCATGAGCGGTGGCGGCGCCGGCGGTGGCAACATGGCCGGCGGCCATTCCATGGACGGGGGCGTTTTGCCTTTTGGGGTCCAATCCCAATTTTCCGTCATTCCTTTTCTCTCTGTAGGGATAGAATAGGCCCATATCAATCGTACCTATTAGGTATCGAAAGATTGTCTTTATACCAATCCAATGGCGGCGTGTTGGCGCAGAGCTATGTCGAGCTAACAAGTTCACTGCGAATGAGATATCCGGTCTTGTGCATTGAGCTAAGTACAATAATGCGCCTATTGCACTCAAATAGGGCACCTCGGCCTCTAATGGTTCTTCGTCCTCATCCCTTGGACGAAACGGATCTTTTCCGGGCTCAAGACTACGGCCGATCATGGGAGTACTCGTAGGCTTTGCTTTATCTTCATTAAAGCGCCTTAGGATTTTCTGAGTATATGCAGACTGATGGATCAAGATTCCATCACTACGGTGCTCGAGTTCTAAATCGAGACAAAACCGTGTTTTCCCAAGATCTTTCATCTCAAATTCGGATTTCAAGTATTTAGCAGTTTCCTTCAACTCATCTAGAGTTCCAATTAGGTTCATGTCATCGACATAAACTGCTACGATTGCAAATCCGGAACTTGTTCTTTTAATGAACACGCATGGGCATATTTCATTGTTAATATATCCCTTCCCAATCAAGTAGTCACTTAGACGGTTATACCACATCCGTCCGGATTGTTTTAATCCATATAGTGAGCGTTTTAATCTTATTGAAAACGCGCTCCGTGGTTTAGAGCCACTTGATTTGGGTAATTGAAGTCCATCTGGAACCTTCATATATATCTCTGAATCTAGATCCCCATAGAGATATGCTGTAACCACATCCATAAGCTGCATGTCAAGTTTTTCGGAAACTACCAAACTGACAAGGTAGCGGAACGTTATAACGTCCATTACGGGAGAATATGTCTCCTCGTAGTCAATTCCAGGGCGTTGTGAGAAACCTTGCGCCACAAGGCGGGCTTTGTATCTAACAACCTCGTTTTTCTCATTACGCTTTCTAACAAAGACCCATTTATGGCCAACAGGCTTTACACTTGGGGGTGTCTGCGTTACAGGCCCAAATACCTGTCTCTTTGTTAGTGAATCCAATTCAGCCTGGATCGCATCTTTCCATTTAGGCCAATCTGCTCTTCGTTGACATTCTTCAACAGAGCGAGGTTCGATATCATCATATTCTATAATTCCTTTTGCAATATGATATGCAAATGCATCATCAATCGCCATAGAATTTCTATCCATCATCTCATGTACACTAGTGTAATTTATGGAGATCTCTCTATTCTCTGGAGTTGGTTCTGACATTGGAGCGTCCCCTAATGATGTCTCTTGGACATAACCATAATCCGGAATATTCTCATGAGATGGATTATTTACATCGATGATTAATGGATTATTTTGTGCCGAACTCGCTTTCTTTCTTGGGCGAGAATCCATCGAACCTATGGGCCTCCCGCGCTTCTTGGCGGGAGCCGTGGGCCTAGCCACAACGTCACCATCATTGAGAGATGGGACGTTGGCGCCATGCTCATGCATTCTTGAGTTGGCGTCATGTCCTCTACTTTTAGGGACATCAATCCTTGCAGGCACGTTTGCAGCAGGTATGTGTGATCTCGTCACTTTAGCGATATCAGAAAACGCATCAGGCATCGAATCTGCTACGTTCTGAAGATCGAGAATTCTCCGCACTTCAATTTCTGACTGTGCGGTTCGGGGATCAAGATGAGACAGAGTGGGGACATACCACGACAATTCCTGTCGTTCCTGTTGAACATTGATGTTCTTATCTCCCCCTAACGACGGGAAGACTGTCTCATCGAAGTGACAATTCGCAAATCTAGCGGTAAAGAGATCGCCTGTCAAGGGTTCTATGTAGCGGATAATCGTTGGAGAATCATATCCAACATAAAGGCCTAATCGTCTTTGAGGACCCATTTTGGTGCGTTATGGCGGCGCAATAGGCACATAGACTGCACACCCAAATATGCGTAAGTGTGAGACATCAGGCTCATACCCAGTAACCATCTGGGACGCAGAGAAGGGTTGAGTGGCAGTGGGCCTCAGACGAATAAGCACAGCTGCATGCAATATTGCATAGCCCCAAGCAGAAATAGGGAGATTGGTGCGCATCACCAATGCTCGAGCAACCATTTGTAGTCGTTTAATGGTGGCTTCTGCGAGACCATTTTGGGTATGAACATGAGGAACAGGATGTTCAACATCAATCCCAATGGACATGCAATAATCATCAAAAGTCTTTGATGTAAACTCCCCAGCATTGTCTAATCTTATAGACTTAATGGGATGATCAGGGTGGTGAGCCCGTAACTTAATTATTTGTGCTAGGAGTTTAGCAAATGCAGCGTTCCTTGTGGACAATAGCATAACATGTGACCAGCGTGTCGATGCATCAACCAACACCATAAAATATCTAAATGGTCCGCATGGTGGTTGAATAGGTCCACAAATATCACCTTGGATTCTTTGCAAGAATGGTATATTTTCTTTGTTGTCCTTTGCATAGGAGGGTCTCGATCCTAACTTTGCTAAAGAGCAGGCTTTGCAGAACAGATAATGGGCTCCAGAAACAACCAATGAGGATTTTGGTTGAGCCATGAAGTCACAATGGACTTTAGAAGTCGAAATTTGAGTCAGAGGAGCAGAGGTGGCGTCAAAGCCACCCTTGAGCCGCAGGGGGATGGCGGCGCAGGCTAGTGGTGGCCGGACTTGAAGGGGGAAGGCACCGTGAGGCGCAGGTGCTCCTCCTTGATCCAAATTTCGAGTTTTACTTCCTTTTGTTCTGAAAAAGGGATGTCCGTGTGAAGTCTTTAATATACGGATCATCATGTCACGACCTGGGTGTCCCAAACGGTCGTGCCAAAGCCTATATGTGTCGGAATCCCATAAATCATCTCTCATGACATGGTTGGATTCAATGATTCGAATAGTGGTTGCATACAACCCACTAGATCGACACATAAGTTTCTCTAATACTCGTTTATTTCCGTAGTCATTAGAGGTGATGCAAAGGAACTCTTGTCCATTCTCACAATGCGTTTTCGCATGAAAACCATTGGCTCTTATATCTTTAAAATAATAAAGTTCGAAAAACATGTCTACGACATGAGATAAAATAAATCGATACTTTATTAATAATATCCAATGATGACACCAAAGTTTCGTGACCATAATCTAATCCAATATAAAAATCAAATCGTAGACAAATCGTAGTCACTCTATCCATTCGGGAATTTCAATTTAGTTGTGACCAGGTAAGGTAAGGCGAGATTTTGGTGGAGCGTTGCTCACTTTTAAAACCGTTCTCTCAGATCAAACCTTGCCTAGACATCACAAGTACTCTTGAGTACGCCTAGAGGGAAAGAGTTAATACAATAAGTCATTTTATTGATTTAAGGCATAATTGCCATGACATAATTCTTGGAAAAATAAAAGACTATAAATAAAAATCTGCGGTATTTTGTCTTCATCGCCAGATTTAAAGTCTTTGTGAACTCGAAGTCTTGATCACCATGATGCGACTACCTTCGTAGGTACATTGCAAATTCAGGTCCATTGATCAGACGTTCCATATCAGAAATAGACACCATAAAGAGGATTCTCCCTTGATTGAGGCGCATTGGCGCAATATGCATAGTCCCTAGGACTGGTGGCGTTGGAAAGTGGTGCCCATGGCCAACGTTGGCTCCATGGTTTCCAACCCTATTTCCCTCAAAATCACGCCTCCTACGGTCGTGGGATTGTTGCCTTGAGCGATCACCTTCTTGAGCATTTCGATCGTATGGATCATGACGTCGATGGCGACTTTCTCTAGCCATAGGACGATGCTCTTGATAGCTATCTTGAAGCCTATCAATTTCTCTTTTCACAAGTTCATTGCCATGTCTTTCAGTAGTGACCATAGCTTCAATAAGCTGTTGAAAACTTGTGATCCGCCTTGCATTTACATGAGTCCGGAATAAGTCAGAGGACCTCATAGCATAGACGGGGAAGGTATTGAGGGTTTTCTCAATCAATTGGTCTTCTGTGATTGTTTTTCCACAGAGACGCATCATTGCTTTGATGCTGAGAGCTTCCGAATAAAATTGCATGACAGTGTCAAATTCAGAGAAGCGAAGATCGTTCCATTCTGCTTCTGTATTCGGAAGGATGGAGTCACGAATATTGCCATATCGTTCGCGAAGCGCTTGCCAAAGTTTTATAGCGCTATCCTCATTTATGAACTCAAACTGGAGGTCACTATCCATGTGACGTTTCATAAAGGCAAGTGCCTTGGAATTATCTTTCTCAGT
Source organism: Rosa chinensis (assembly GCF_002994745.2). Lineage (NCBI taxonomy): Eukaryota > Viridiplantae > Streptophyta > Magnoliopsida > Rosales > Rosaceae > Rosa > Rosa chinensis. The sequence goes on along the minus strand of NC_037090.1, from coordinate 24,086,623 downwards.
TTGAGGGTCTGGAGCTGTTTCTATAGGACAAAGCTCTTGGATTGTATGCAATAAATCTTGGGCAGTAAGATGGGTCGCAATGTCAATGGCCCAGTATAAATATCCTTTGCCTGCATAATCCAATGGAACAAAATCGAGTTTGTTCGTGTTTGACATCCCGAGAGATGAAACAGGGACAAGTTAGTTTCAGAGCCAATGCTTCCACGACAACTAAATAATAAGATTTCCGAGCTATGCTACCAAGAAATCGATTTCCAAGAATAATTGGATTAGACCGAAACAATGATGTTTATATGGTCGTTAATCGATGCTTACGGACGCTCTTAGTCCGAAGTCTTACGAACGCTCTTAGTTCGTTAATTGCGTGAATCCCTACGATTCTGCTTTTCAAGAATCGAACCCACGTTATAAGAAAGGTGGGATGTAGAAGAAGGGAGGTTTTCAAGTCCCCGAGAAAAGAAGAAATATTTAAATTTCGAATTATAGGAACTTCAAAACTTACTCTTTTGAATACTTACTTGGTGAAAATTCGGAGCAGATTCTGTTCTGAACAGCTTGTACCTCGATTAGTGTACAGATCTCAATATGACTCCGATAAGGCTGAAATTCGGAGGTTAGATGGAAGAGACAGAGACGAACAACTTTGATGAAGAAAGTTTTTCGATCTGAGCTTCCGAACTAGACGTTTCGAGGCTTGCAAGAAGACGGATGTGCACAGGAACTGGAAAAAGATGCAGTGGGTGTGCGTTGGCTTGTTTGCGCAGCAGGGATGCTTCGGTGGCAGCAGGCTGGAACGCAGGGCTGCAGGGAGGGGGCAGCAGGGGCTGCTGTGCAAGGTTGCAAGCACACGGGTGCTCGGGCTGCAGCGAAGGCTCGGCTAGCTCGGGCTAGGGGCTGCTTTGTGAATGAGTTTTGGTTTTCTGTTTTTGTGGTTAGAGTCGTGCTGATAACGTGTTTAAGTATAATGTATTTGAGAGAGATTGATGAGAGAGATGTGTTCTTATTATTGAGAATAGGAGCCCTATATATAGGGATTACAAAGTGCTAGTTCTAATGTTACAAGGAATACCAATCCGTGTAGGATTGGGAAATCTAGAACCTTCTCTCCTATTGCTACTCCTAGTTTGATAAGGCACACTAAATCGATATTCCTTCAACATGTTGTAAATAATTATGGCTAATATCATGTAAATAGATGGAGAGTCATATATGCCTTTCCTTTCACTATAGATTAGTGATTGATAGGATTGTGAATAAGAGTAATTGACGTTGCTATTAAACATTGCCTATTTGTATACATCATGTACTCCTATATAAACCCCCTCATGGTGAGATGAATACACACACAATCTGATTATCTGTGTCCAAACTCTCTCTCTCTCTCTCAGAAATTTTTCTGTTTTACAACACGTTATCAGCACGAAGCTCTAACCAAAGCTCTAGCCAAGAAAAAAAACCCCCCCTGCTGCAGCCTGTTTGCACGCCCCGAAACCTCTTGATCGGGACCTCAGATCAAAAACTTTCCTTCATCAAAGTTGTTCGTCTCTGCCTCTTCTATTTGCCTTCCAAATTTCAGCACTATTGGAGTTGTTTTGAGACCTGTACACCATTCGAAGTGGGAGCTGTCCAGAAGAGGCGAATAGCTCTTGGATTGGCTGAGAAGACAACCTTCTCAGTTCTGCACACATAAGCTGAAGATTTATCCGTCCTTCATCAAGTAACGTTTTCCAAAACCTAATTTTATATTCATGCTTCTTGCTTATTGAGCCTATTGATTGAATATGAAAAATCACCATAATGCATGAACCCTAGCAAATCATACATGATTTATTTATTTGGTATACGTATTTGTATATATTTGTTCATGTGTTTGGGATTGTTTGATTGGAAAAGAAAAGAGAAAAATTTATGGACTGCAACTATATATCTGTAGTACTTGGTCCAGTAGTACCAAATCAATATCAGTAACATCAATTCAACAAGAAAGAAAAAAAAAACAGATTATGCAGTTGCTGGGATTCGAACCCAGCTAAAATAGGTACCAACCCAACATGTTGTCCGCTGTACCACTATGGCAAGTTAATATGTGTTAACATTATTTAGTATTAATTCTGTCAGAAGTAGATTTGAGGCCAATTAATTGGTGATTGATCAACCCGTGATTTGATTTTGATTGATTTTATCCAAAGCAATTACCATTGTAATTTATGCTCATTACCACAATCACTTCATTATCACATTGAGACAATTCTGAATTATTGCGTGAATTATGATAGAAGAATTATGGGCTTAATTTTTGGTTACACAAATTTGAATCTGCCATTATAATTCTTTATGCTAGAAGCATTATGGGCTAAATTATTACGTGATTATTACATAAACATTGTGCCAAAAGCATTTGCCAAATTTATTACCTGTACATAATGCCAGAAGCATTAATGGGATTTGAACCCATTTCCCTAGGTATATAACCGCTGCATTAATTTATTTATGTTACGATTTAATAACATATATTTAATTTGGTTATTTTATAATTGTGAATATTAATAGAGGCTGAGTCAGAAGCTCAAATCAAGCCCAAAGTCATAGCAACAAATTCGAGCCAGAAGCTCAGGCCCAAGTTGCAAGGCCAGAATAGAAACTTACTACATGTTACCATGACAAAAGTTATGAATCTTCTCAAACTAGGCTCATCCAGTTGGATGCGATGTCTAGGAAAGGTTCAGATGAGGCCGTGTACTTAAGCGAGCCTCGCTCCACCTAAACCTCATCTTTCCTTACCTGGTCGTATTCAATTGGAGTTACCGAAAGGGTTGAGTAATAACTTTTCATTCCTTGGCAGACTAGCCTGAGCCCAGCAGGCCCACTCTCCCTCTGCAGGACCTAGCAGCCCAGCAGGCCTCACATACTTTTTGACTAAGCGCATGAAAGCCTAGGTCACGAGCCCGCAGACTAAGCTCGATAGGCTTCACTATCAAGCCCACTCCTTCTTTGGTCCAACAGAATCAAAATAAAAGGAAAAATGATTTCATATTGTAAATAGATTCACCATATTTAATATGTATAATTAATTGCCAGAAGCATTTATTCACATAATTGTGTGATAATTAATCTGTTATTTACTAGCATGCAATTAATATCTCATTTGATTTGTGATTTTCATTTAGCCAATTTGTGAGATATTATTACAATTTTCTCTATTCAGTATCATTTTATTACTTGCCAAATTTTCGCATTAGAATATATGTGTAGAAAATGCAGGTATCTGATGAACCAGTAGTTCATACATAAATCGAACTTGTAGTTTCGATAATGCCATTTAAGAAACTTGAAGTTTCCTTCATAAATTCACCACACATGATAAAACCAGTAGATTTTACATGTCTAATCTGCATGTTATAGAACTTGAAGTTCTTATTACTTGCTTATGGATGATATTACCCAAAGCACTAATATTATTTGTTCCTTTCCTGTAAGAAATGTCAAATCTCAACATGTTTGACTTTGTTGCTTTGGAGGTCTCCAGAAGAAACTATCTAAAGTGAACTCAAGATGTGAAAATTCATCTGACTGCAAAGAAGATAAGATCAACAATCAATGCTAACAATGTCATCATTGAGGCTTTTAATATGAGTGCCATAATTTTCAAAAAGGAAACATATGGAGTAAACACTCCAAGTTGAGTATCCGATGAAGAGGATATACAGACTCTTTGGGTAGCTCTGGAAGAGCACTTTCACCATCAGATGACCATTTCTTGCTTGAAGCAAGACATGATTGGCAGAACGAAATTAGCCCATATGACCGTCTGCCACTTGGCCAAAGCCCAAGAGGCCATGTAATCAAGCTCCATGTGGCCAAGGCCCATGTGGTAGGAACCATGATGCCATAACTCAGCAAGCCCGAGTTCAAAGGAACACTGGTCCGGCCCGCTGCCACTAGAATCAGCATGATCTTTGTTATCGATGTGGAGGAATTGACTGCTGGTCTCGCACCTGTTGTGCGATAGCCGAAGCAGTAGATGAGTATTACGCCGGTTGCGGAACTCGAAATACCAACTTTATTGAAGGGTAATTTTCTATCGATTCCACACTAGAGATCATGGATTTTCAGGCAGTTACTGAACATACCGAGGATTAGAACTCGAAGACATGGGTATAATTGGTCCCTTGTGTCATATCTATTTCATCTTAATGAATGAAACATCTTCGGATTATTTTTGGTGATTTATGTTTTCAATCATTTTGGATTATGAAAATGTGGTTATGTTCGAATATATTTAATTCAATAAACTTATTTATACGTGTGATCCATTGAATTAAATAAATGAATAGACATATTCTGTGGGGAAGTTTGTTGTCTGGTTAAAAGTGTTATTACACACACCATACTCCCAGATCGGAGATGTTTTTCAAACTTATTGTCTATTCATACCTCTGTGACAACCGTATCAGGGCAATCCAACCTGATAGAGGGCTATGGCAAAACCCACCATATGTTGTCCAATGGTACTGAACCTACCATTAATGAGGCCTTATAATCTCCACGTTCCAGAAGAACGTTATTGAGTATTAAGGACATTCGAACCAACAGTTACCACGTTGAAACCATTGAGAAAAATGCGTGGAATATCTTTGCATAACCTCCGAGTGTGCGGCCAGAAGCGTACATTGGAGAAATTGAAATCTGTTAGCTAGAAGCTAACTAATTCAAGCAACTACTTGCTATGGCATGACCTTTTGGGACACCCAGGTCAAAGTATGATGCACCGTATCCTCAATTCATCGTAGGTGCACCCCCTTCTGAATAAGGGTCTTGTATATAATGACACGCTATGCCATACTAGACCATCATATGCAAAGACTAGTACATACACCACCATTTTTCTGCACAGAATGCAAGGGAAATTTGTGGACATATCCAACCACCATGTGGACCAGTTAAATATTAATGGTTTTGGTTGATGTATCGACAAAGTGATCACATGTTACACTATTGTCCACAAGAAAACGCTGCTTTTGCTAAACTCTCACCCAGATCATGAAATTGAGGGTTCACCACTCGGATTATCCCATAAAGTCTATAAGACTTGATAATACCGGAGAGTTTACATCGAAGTCTTTCGATGATTATTGCATATCCCTTGGGATTGATGCTGAACATATAGTTCTCTATGTTCACACCCAAGATGGTCTCGCAAATAGAATCTTGGTAATGCGCACTAAGCTCCTAGTTTTTGTGTGGGGCTATGCAATCTTGCATGCAGCTATGTTGGTCTCGTTGAGGCCCACTGCTACCCAACCTTACTCCGCGTTACAGTTGGTGACTGGGTACGAACCTGATGTTTCGCACTTACGCGCATTTGGGTATGCAGTCCTCGTGCCAATTGTGCAGTCACAACGTACAAAATTGGGTCCTCAACAAAGGATGGGCATACATGTCGATTATGAATCCCATCCATTATGTGCTCTTTCGAGCCCTTGACAGGCGATCTCTTTACCGCTAGATTTGCGGATTGTCACTTTGATAAGACAGTCTTCCCGCCGTTAGGGGGAGATAAGAACGTTACCGTTCCTGATGAACGACGTGAATTGACGTGGAATGTCCCCACTATGTCTCATCTTGATCCCCGAACCGCACAATGTGATAATGAAGTGCGGAGAATTCTAGATCTACAGAGTGTAGCCCAAAATATGCCAGACGCTTTCTCTGATCTAGCTAAAGTGACGAGATCATATATACCTGCTGCAAATGTGCCTGCAAGGATAGACGTCCCTGTAGGATGTATCGTCCCAGATGGACGAGTTACGACCATGGCGGCTAACCAGTCATATGTCCCTGCCCTGAAGTGAGGTAGACCATTAGGTTCGAAGGATTCTTATCCCTAGAAGAGGGTAAACTTGGCACAAATGAATCCTCTTAACATCGCAATCACAAACCGATCCATCTCATGAGATAAATCCGGATTATGGGTCTGTCCTAGAAGAGACGATGTTGGGGGACGCTCCAACATTTGAACCCACTCCCGAGAATAGAGAAATCTCGGTAAATTTAGTGAGATTTGGAATTGGAATGAGATCATCATCGATGATATATTAGTATTTGCGATGGCCACCGAAACTATAATATGTGATGACCTCGAACCTTGCTTTGTTGATCAAATTCAACGAAGAGACGACTGGCCAAAAAGGAAATAAGCAATCCAGGTCGAATTAGATTCCTTGATAAAGAGAAAGGTGTTTGAACCTGTTGTTCCTACACCTCCCCATGTTAAACCCGTAGAATTTAAATGGGTATTTGTAAGGAAGCGTAATGAGAAAAACGAGATTGTGATACACAAGACTCGTCTAGTGGCGCAATAATTTTCTCAACGCCCTGTGGTTGATTACGAGGAGACGTATTCTCCCGTAATGGACGTCATAACGTTCCACTACCTTTTCAGTTTGGTAGTTTCCGAAAAACTGAATATGCAGCTTATGAATGTGGTCACAGCTTATCTCTATGGGGATCACGATACAGAGATATACATAAAAGTTCCAGAAGGACTTAATATACCCGATGCAAATAGTTCTAGACCACGGAACACGCTCTTCATTAGTTTTGAGGCGTTCACTTTATGGATTGAAACAATCCAGACGGAGGTGGTATAACCGTCTAAGTGAATATTTAATCGGGATGGGATATGTGAATAATAAACTATGCCCATGCGTGTTTATTAAGGAAACAAGTTCCTAGTTTGGAATTGTGGCGGTCTATGTCAATGACATGAATTTGATCGATACTCCTGAAGAAATCAAGGAAACCGCAAAGCACCTGAAGTTGGAATTTGAGATGAAAGGCCTTGGGAGAACAAATTATTGTCTCGACCTGGAGCCCGACCACAGTGCAGATGAAATTTTGGTCCATCAACCAAATTATATCCAGAAGATGTTAAGATGCTTTAATGAGGATAAAAGCAAGCACAACCATGGTCGTCTGAAGTCTAGAGAGAACCGTATCGTCCTGCAGATGATAACGAAGAGATATTGGTGCCAGAAGTCCCATATCTAAGTGCAATAGGCGCATTATTGTACTTGACTCAATGCCCTAGACAGGACATCTCATTCAATGTGAACTTGTTAGCTAGATATAGCTCTGCGCCAACACGCCGCCACCGGAATGGCATAAAAGACATTTTTCGCTACCTTAGAGGTAAGGCAGATATGGGCTTATTCTATCCCTACGCATCAAGGAATGGATCAAACCCCCTTGATCCTCAGAATGATGCTTGCCTTGTTGGATATGCTGATATAGAATATCTATCAGACCCGCACAAGGCATGTTCCCAAACTGGTTATGTCTTTACCATTGGGAATACTGCAATTTCTTAGAGGTCTACAAAGTAGACACTTGTTGCTACCTCTTCGAATCATGATGAGATACTAGCTCTTCACGAAGCAGTATGTGAATGTACATGGCTAAGAGCCGTTACAAACCATGTTCGAAGCACATGTGGACTGCATTCCACCACTGATGAACCAACCATTATGCACGAGGATAATGCTGCTTACATACAGCAAATAAAGACGAGTTTCATCAAAGGAGACAACACCAAACATATTGCATCGAAGTTCTCCTTCAATTAGCAACAACAGGAGCATCAGAAGATTGAAGTTAAGCATATTTGATTTGAAGACAATCATGCAGACCTCTTTACCAAGTCACTACCAAAGTACACATTCCAGAAGCATGTTCAAGATATTGGTCTACGTAAACTATCTGAATTACCTAACATGTAATTTTCAGGGGGAGTATCCTGAAGCATACCCACTTGACCATCGTGTACTCTTTTTGTCCTTCGTCCAGGGTTATTTTGTCCCATTGGGTTTTGTTACCTGGCAAGGTTTTAATGAGGCACATCTTTAGCATGGTCACCCCAATTATAGTACATCCTGAAGATGCTTTGATTTGACATATATGCATTTGCTCATCTTTCCCTTCGACCACGGGTTTCTCCCACTGGGTTTACTGGGCAAGGCTTTGGTGTAGCAACTCTAATGCATCCCTCTCGTAGACATACTATCTACTTATGATGATGATAAGAAGACTTCACCTATCTCTATTGTGATACGACTACTCCACATTCACGCGCGTTGTGCTCTTTTTCTCCTTCGACCAAGGTTGTTTTTCTCCCACAGGGTTTTTATTACTTGGCAAGGTTTTTGACGAGGCAACTTAGAAGCGCTCAGCCTAGGCAACACTATTGACATGAAATATCCAAGGGGGAGTGTTGTAAATAATTATGGCTAATATCATGTAAATAGATGGAGAGTCATATATGCCTTTCCTTTCACTATAGATTAGTGATTGATAGGATTGTGAATAAGAGTAATTGACGTTGCTATTAAACATTGCCTATTTGTATACATCATGTACTCCTATATAAACCCCCTCATGGTGAGATGAATACACACACAATCTGATTATCTGTGTCCAAACTCTCTCTCTCTCTCTCAGAAATTTTTCTGTTTTACAACAATATATATATATATATATATATATATATATATTTACGATGTCATGAAGGATACCAACTACTTGCCGGACGGACCGAACCATATGCTCAACTCTTGTAACCAATCTCCATAGATAAAAGGCTGCCCATCTTAAGGATCAAAGAGGTCTTACTTCAAGGTTTTAATGGGGCCAAGGTTTATGGGTTTAAAGAAACGAAAGGGTAAGGAAAAATCACAAAGTGTTCTAAAAACCTAGCGGAGCTTTTATTGAAGCATTGAGACATCTTCCTTTAGTCACCAAGGCATCTTGTAACGTTGAACTTCTTGTGTGTCTTTATTAAGGGCCGGATGTCATTGTGTTGGACTCTTACTTCATTCTAACTTTCCTTCGAACACTTGTGAATTAGGACAAAGACCAAATTCATCGTACTTAGGCCTTCACTTCAAAACAAACTGCTTATCCACAATTGGGGGGACTAAAATCCACACATACTTGCACTTTTTTTTTTTATTGCCGTACACACTTATTTTTTTTTTCTTTTTCTTTTTTTTTTTCTTTTTCTTTTTTTTTTTCTTCCGGCATGCATATTTTTCTTCTTTCTCATGGACAAGTCTTTCCCCCACACTTATTCTTTCTCATCATCTCCTTTGTAGTGCCTTCAAAATCTTATCTGTCTCGTGAATTAGCTCCACTAAATCCTTAGAACAAGGGTAGGGATATAACTATACTAAGGTTTAAAGGTTAGGATTTTGAGGGTGATGAAAGAAAAAGGTTTAACTGTAGGCTCAAAGGGGTTAACTAGAGGAGTCCCACGACGGGCACAAATATGGACACAGGCTATTTTTGGCTTTGGTGGAATTTCCTAGGTGCCTTTATCCTTTCCAGAATCAGGGACATGTATTGATAAAAGTTTCGACCAGTACAAGAGCAAGTTCTAGTAATCTCTAGAGTCCGTCAAACTTAATCTGTGGCAAGCAGTCAATCAAAGAGAAAGATAATGAGATCACTAAGCATCGCCAAGAAAATAGGAGTATAATTTTTCAATAAACACTCACAAAGAATGGCAAATAGCAGGCTCAAATTCTCACAAGGGTTATTATGAATCAAAACTCATCATCAACATGCTCATAATTCTGTACCAAGGTTAACAAAAACCACATCTACTACACAATCATATGCTTTATATATATCGTAATTAACCAAAGAATTATTTTAACATCATCTCAATATTATGGTCCTCTTTTATCCATAATTTCGGAGATTAAGTTCATCCTAGACAGTTGAAAGGCAACCTAAGACTCGAACAACAAAACAAAAACTGAAAACAAGAACTAAAGACTCCAAAAGAAAGAAAATAACTAACACATCTCACATATATATATATATATATATATATTTTTTTTTTTTGTTTTGTTTTTTTTTTTTTTTTGTAAAATAAGACTCAAATTTGACAAATTCCCTTCCCCTACACTTGAATCAGACATTGCCCTCAATGTATGGAAAATTAAATCAAACAATGCATAATCGAAGTGTCAAGAAAGGAAATCACAAGATGCAAAGGAAGAAAAGTGAAAAAGTGTAGAGAAAATCTCCCCCTTGTAGACCTCCCAAGCTCACGACCTCTGGAGATGACAACCAAGACCCCAACCTCAAGACCATAAGGCCTTGACTTCCTAACGTAAGCTCCATGAGAAGTGGATTCCAAAAGAAGAAGTAAGTGAGGGTAGAGAGGGAAGAAATCATCTCGTGGCATCTTTGGAAACCACAAGGTTGAGTCGGCAGCCCATGTTCCAGATCCCATAACTTTTTGATGCAGCGTCAGATGACTGAGATACCACTTGGAGGTGAAAGTGGACATTGCTAGCTCTTTGTGCATATGAGGAACACCTTCTAACTCCAAGCGGTTTGAAAGTTATAGCCCTGCAAAGTTAGAGAAAAAGCAGAAATTTGAACAGAAAACCTGGCAAAGTGACCTTTACCCACTCAAACCTTTATTCCGGGAGCATCACTGGTCCAATGGACGAGATTTTTGGCCTGAAGGTAGTATACATATAGCGCTTTGAGTCCATGTAAAGAACTCCTCATTTCAACCACGGAAATATGCCCAGTTTTTCCTTTTCTGTGACACAACTGCACAGTTTTCTGTTTTCCTGAGCTGACCTTACTGCATTCAAACTGGAACTGTGAACGCATATGAACTCCGAATCCAGTTCTGTAAAAACCTACAGAAACTAGACTCAAAGATCTTTCCATTCATATATGATACATCTTCTGGTTCGATCTGAGCTAAAAACGGTAGCCGTCTAAAGTAGACTGACTGTATGGTCAGCACTCTGTTTTTACAAAAGCAACACTTTTCACACTTCTCTACAACCTTATGACCTGCACACAAACGAAAAACATAAAAAGGAACTAAATAGAAAACAAAGAAAGCAAAGAAAACATCCTTTGGGTTGCCTCCCAAGAAGCGCTTGGTTTAAAGTCTTCAGCCTGACATAGCAGCTCTTCATCAAGAGTAATCAGGAGGTTTAGGCCGTGGTTCGATCAGATGCTTAAGCTTCTTCAAAGATGTTTCATGGGCCCTTTCTAGCAACTTAGGTAACTTGGGAGCAATGGAAAGATAGGATTTGATGCTTCTCTTTTTCTTTCTCTTCTTCCATTGTCTCCTTCTTCTCTTATGTTCAACAATCATTGCTATAATGATCTCCTTATGTGATTTGAGATGTTCACTTATGACCATCTCCACATGATCAACAAACTCAAAAGTTGCTTGGATGGGGAGAACATGTGTGGAGGTTGAATGAGGCATTGTAGGATCAGATGGTCTTCCATGTGCTAGCAATAAAGGTCCAAATGTAGGAGCTTTGATGGACTCCTCTTTTAAGCAATCCTCCCTTGTGGTCTCATAACCTTTTGGATCTTCATGTGATACCATGATTGTTTCAGGCACTTGGGACACACTTGCATGAAGATCATCCTTACTTCCTTCATGATAGGATTCATCATCATCAAACGGATCTTCCATTTCCCACTTTTCAAGCTCGGTTATGTAGCATAGTTCATAGTCCTCACAAGTCTCAACATTGTGTTGCTCTTTATATGACTCCTCCAAATCCATTACTTCATCCTCATCAAATGTTGAATCATGGACTGCATCATGAGGTTGACACAAAGCCGTAGTTGTTGGGAGCTCCCCAAAAGTTGCCATTGGTTTAGAAGGGTGCTCCTGAGATATTAAGTTCTCCAAACGCTTTAGTTTTTCTGCCAAATCATCATCAAGAGCTTGCTTTTCCTGAATCCAAGCTTGAAAAGAAGCATCTGAAGCTTGTTGTCCCTGAATCAAAGCTTGAGTAGCAGCATTTAGTTCCTTAATAATCTCATCATCATTATTAGACATACTTGAGTTTTGAGGAGGTGGGGCTTGTGGCCAATAGTCATGGTATGAATATGGAGAATCTTCGAACTCATTGAAAGATCCTTGTTGCACGTTTGGATCGTCATTCCACGAAGAGTAAGGAGGATTATCCCATGCCGGATTGTATCGAGGTGAATAATAATTATTCCAATGCCCTTGGTTGTCATGAAATCCTCCAAGCATGGTATTTTGATCATAGTATCCTTGATATTGGATGCTTGGACATGTCTCCATTGAATGACCAACCATGGAGCATATGGAACACACCTCGTAAGATTGATGCCACATTGAAAAACAAAACAAAAATTGAAGTTAGTAATTTATACAACAAAAAAAAAAAAAAAAAAAAAAAATTAAAATTACACCAAACAATGTGAAAAATGTTTAAGTATAATGTATTTGAGAGAGATTGATGAGAGAGATGTGTTTCATTATTGAGAATAGGAGCCCTATATATAGGGATTACAAAGTGCTAGTTCTAATGTTACAAGGAATACCAATCCGTGTAGGATTGGGAAATCTAGAACCTTCTCTCCTATTGCTACTCCTAGTTTGATAAGGCACACTAAATCGATATTCCTTCAACACTCCCCCTTGTGCCGCTTCAAACTTGGTGGTGACGCTTCATCCGTTGCCTCGTTAAAAACCTTGCCAGGTAACAAAAACCCTGTGGGATAAAAATAACCCTGGTCGAAGGACAAAAAGAGCACAACACGTCCTTCACTCTTCGAGATCGAACATGTAGACATCATAACTCCCCCTGATGTCGATATCTCCCCCTGATTGCTATAATCGTGGGAGTTCGGATAACTTTCTCAATCCGATGCTCTTCACATGTTTCTCGAAGGTGGATTTAGGTAACGACTTAGTGAATAAGTCCGCTACATTATCCTCTGATCGGATTTGATTCACTTCAATCTTTAGAAGTGATTGTTGTTGCTGATTATAAAAGAACTTAGGCGATATATGCTTGGTGTTGTCGCCCTTGATGAAACCTAACTTTATTTGTTCAATACAAGCTGCATTATCCTCATAAATGCATGTAGGTTCATTTGTGTTAGACTTCAAACCACAACTTCCTTGAATGTGTCGAATTACGGACCTTAGCCATATACATTCACGTACAGCTTCATGTAGAGCAATAATCTCTGCATGATTTGAGGAAGTAGCAACAAGGGTCTGTTTTGTAGACCTCCAAGATATCGCAGTGCTTCCCATGGTAAAGACATAACCAGTTTGGGAGCGACCTTTGTGAGGGTCAGAGAGGTACCCTGCATCAGCAAAACCCATCAAGACATCATTGTCGTTTTGATGGAGGGAGATAGGAGAATGCCGGCCACCATGAGCGGTGGCGGCGCCGGCGGCGGCAACATGGCCGGCGGCCATTCCATGGACGGGGGCGTTTTGCCTCTTGGGGTCCAATCCCAATTTTCCGTCATTCCTTTTCTCTCTGTAGGGATAGAATAGGCCCATATCAATCGTACCTCTTAGGTATCGAAAGATTGTCTTTATACCAATCCAATGGCGGCGTGTTGGCGCAGAGCTATGTCGAGCTAACAAGTTCACTGTGAATGAGATATCCGGTCTTGTGCATTGAGCTAAGTACAATAATGCGCCTATTGCACTTAAATAGGGCACTTCGGCCTCTAGGGGTTCTTCGTCCTCATCCCTTGGACGAAACGGATCTTTTCCGGGCTCAAGACTACGGCCGATCATGGGAGTACTCGTAGGCTTTGCTTTATCTTCATTAAAGCGCCTTAGGATTTTCTGAGTATATGCACACTGATGGATCAAGATTCCATCACTACGGTGCTCGAGTTCTAAACCGAGACAAAACCGTGTTTTCCCAAGATCTTTCATCTCAAATTCGGATTTCAAGTATTTAGCAGTTTCCTTCAACTCATCTAGAGTTCCAATTAGGTTCATGTCATCGACATAAACTGCTACGATTGCAAATCTGGAACTTGTTCTTTTAATGAACACGCATGGGCATATTTCATTGTTAATATATCCCTTCCCAATCAAGTAGTCACTTAGACGGTTATACCACATCCGTCCGGATTGTTTTAATCCATATAGTGAGCGTTTTAATCTTATTGAAAACGCGCTCCGTGGTTTAGAGCCACTTGATTTGGGTAATTGAAGTCCATCTGGAACCTTCATATATATCTCTGAATCTAGATCCCCATAGAGATATGCTGTAACCACATCCATAAGCTGCATGTCAAGTTTTTCGGAAACTACCAAACTGACAAGGTAGCGGAACGTTATAACGTCCATTACGGGAGAATATGTCTCCTCGTAGTCGATTCCAGGGCGTTGTGAGAAACCTTGCGCCACAAGGCGGGCTTTATATCTTACCACCTCATTTTTCTCATTACGCTTTCTAACAAAGACCCATTTATGGCCAACAGGCTTTACACTTGGGGGTGTCTGCGTTACAGGCCCAAATACCTGTCTCTTTGTTAGTGAATCCAATTCAACCTGGATCGCATCTTTCCATTTAGGCCAATCTGCTCTTCGTTGACATTCTTCAACAGAGCGAGGTTCGATATCATCATATTCTATAATTTCTTTTGCAATATGATATGCAAATGCATCATCAATCGCCATAGAATTTCTATCCATCATCTCATGTACACTAGTGTAATTTATGGAGATCTCTCTATTCTCTGGAGTTGGTTCTGACATTGGAGCGTCCCCCAATGATGTCTCTTGGACATAACCATAATCCGGAATATTCTCATGAGATGGATTATTTACATCGATGATTAATGGATTATTTTGTGCCGAACTCGCTTTCTTTCTTGGGCAAGAATCCATCGAACCTATGGGCCTCCCGCGCTTCTTGGCGGGAGCCGTGGGCCTAGCCACAACGTCACCATCATTGAGAGATGGGACGTTGGCGCCATGCTCATGCATTCTTGAGTTGGCGTCATGTCCTCTACTTTTAGGGACATCAATCCTTGCAGGCACGTTTGCAGCAGGTATGTGTGATCTCGTCACTTTAGTGATATCAGAAAACGCATCAGGCATCGAATCTGCTACGTTCTGAAGATCGAGAATTCTCCGCACTTCAATTTCTGACTGTGCGGTTCGGGGATCAAGATGAGACAGAGTGGGGACAGACCACGACAATTCATGTCGTTCCTGTTGAACATTGATGTTCTTATCTCCCCCTAACGACGGGAAGACTGTCTCATCGAAGTGACAATCCGCAAATCTAGCGGTAAATAGATCGCCTGTCAAGGGTTCTATGTAGCGGATAATTGTTGGAGAATCATATCCAACATAAAGGCCTAATCGTCTTTGAGGACCCATTTTGGTGCGCTGTGGCGGCGCAATAGGCACATAGACTGCACACCCAAATATGCGTAAGTGTGAGACATCAGGCTCATACCCAGTAACCATCTGGGACGCAGAGAAGGGTTGAGTGGCAGTGGGCCTCAGACGAATAAGCACAGCTGCATGCAATATTGCATAGCCCCAAGCAGAAATAGGGAGATTGGTGCGCATCACCAATGCTCGAGCAACCATTTGTAGTCGTTTAATGGTGGCTTCTGCGAGACCATTTTGGGTATGAACATGAGGAACAGGATGTTCAACATCAATCCCAATGGACATGCAATAATCATCAAAAGTCTTTGATGTAAACTCCCCAGCATTGTCTAATCTTATAGACTTAATGGGATGATCAGGGTGGTGAGCCCGTAACTTAATTATTTGTGCTAGGAGTTTAGCAAATGCAGCGTTCCTTGTGGACAATAGCATGACATGTGACCAGCGTGTCGATGCATCAACCAACACCATAAAATATCTAAATGGTCCGCATGGTGGTTGAATAGGTCCACAAATATCACCTTGGATTCTTTGCAAGAATGGTATATTTTCTTTGGTGTCCTTTGCATAGGATGGTCTCGATCCTAACTTTGCTAAAGAGCAGGCTTTGCAGAACGAATAATGGGCTTTGGAAACAACCAATGAGGATTTTGGTTGAGCCATGAAGTCACAATGGACCTTAGAAGTAAAAATGGGAGTCAAGGGAGCAGGGGTGGCGTCAAAGCCACCCTTGGGCTGCAGGGGGATGGCGGCGCCGACCAAGGATGGCCGGATTTTGGGGTGAACGGCGCCGTGAGGCGCAGGGGCTCCTTCGGTGTCCAAAAACCGAGTTTGACTTGTTTACGTTCTGAAAAAGGGATGTCCGTGTGAAGTCTTTAAGATACGGATCATCATGTCACGACCTGGGTGTCCCAAACGGTCGTGCTAAAGCCTATATGTGTCGGAATCCCATAAATCATCTCTCATGACATGGTTGGATTCAATGATTCGAATAGTGGTTGCATACAACCCACTAGATCGACACATAAGTTTCTCTAATACTCGTTTATTTCCGTAGTCATTAGAGGTGATGCAAAGGAACTCTTGTCCATTCTCACAATGCGTTTCCGCATGAAAACCATTGGCTCTTATATCTTTAAAATAATAAAGTTCGAAAAACATGTCTACGACATGAGATAAAATAAATCGATACTTTATTAATAATATCCAATGATGACACCAAAGTTTTGTGACCATAATCTAATCCAATATAAAAATCAAATCGTAGACAAATCGTAGTCACTCTATCCGTTCGGTAAATTCAATTTAGTTGTGACCAGGTAAGGTAAGGCGAGATTTTGGTAGAGCGTTGCTCACTTTTAAAACCGTTCTCTCAGATCAAACCTTGCCTAGACATCACAAGTACTCTTGAGTACGCCTAGAGGGAAAGAGTTAATACAATAAGTCATTTTATTGATTTAAGGCATAATTGTCATGACATAATTCTTGGAAAAATAAAAGACTATAAATAAAAATCTGCGGTATTTTGTCTTCATCGCCAGATTTAAAGTCTTTGTGAACTCGAAGTCTTGATCACCATGATGCGACTACCTTCGTAGGTACATTGCAAATTTAGGTCCATTGATCAGACGTTCCATATCAGAAATAGACACCATAAAGAGGATTCTCCCTTGATTGAGGCGCATTGGCGCAATATGCATAGTCCCTAGGACTGGTGGCGTTGGAAAGTGGTGCCCATGGCCAACGTTGGCTCCATGGTTTCCAACCCTATTTCCCTCAAAATCACGCCTCCTACGGTCGTGGGATTGTCGCCTTGAGCGATTACCTTCTTGAGCATTTCGATCGTATGGATCATGACGTCGATGGCGACTTTCTCTAGCCATAGGACGATGCTCTTGATAGCTATCTTGAAGCCTATCAATTTCTCTTTTCACAAGTTCATTGCCATGTCTTTCAGCAGTGGCCATAGCTGCAATAAGCTGTTGGAAACTTGTGATCCGTCTTGCATTTACATGAGTCCGGAATAGGTCAGAGGACCTCATAGCATAGACGGGGAAGGTATTGAGGGTTTTCTCAATCAATTGGTCTTCTGTGATTGTTTTTCCACAGAGACGCATCATTGCTTTGATGCTGAGAGCTTCCGAATAAAATTGCATGACAGTGTCAAATTCAGAGAAGCGAAGATCGTTCCATTCTGCTTCTGTATTCGGAAGGATGGAGTCACGAATATTGCCATATCGTTCGCGAAGCGCTTGCCAAAGCTTTATAGCGCTATCCTCATTTATGAACTCAAACTGGAGGTCACTATCCATGTGACGTTTCATAAAGGCAAGTGCCTTGGAATTATCTTTCTCAGTTTGAGGGTCTGGAGCTGTTTCTATAGGACAAAGCTCTTGGATTGTATGCAATAAATCTTGGGCAGTAAGATGGGTCGCAATGTCAATGGCCCAGTATAAATATCCTTTGCCTGCATAATCCAATGGAACAAAATCGAGTTTGTTCATGTTTGACATCCCGAGAGATGAAACAGGGACAAGTTAGTTTCAGAGCCAATGCTTCCACGACAACTAAATAATAAGATTTCCGAGCTATGCTACCAAGAAATCGATTTCCAAGAATAATTGGATTAGACCGAAACAATGATGTTTATATGGTCGTTAATCGATGCTTACGGACGCTCTTAGTCCGAAGTCTTACGAACGCTCTTAGTTCGTTAATTGCGTGAATCCCCACGATTCCGCTTTTCTCAAAGATCGAACCCACATTATAAGAAAGGTGGGATGTAGAAGAAGGGAGGTTTTCAAGTCCCCGAGAAAAGAAGAAGGAATATAAATTCTGAAATTACAGGAACTTCAAAACTTACTCTTTTGAATACTTACTTGGTGAAAATTCGGAGCAGATTCTGTTCTGAACAGCTTGTACCTCGATTGGTGTACAGATCTCAATATGACTCCGATAAGGCTGAAATTCGGAGGTTAGATGGAAGAGACAGAGACGAACAACTTTGATGAAGAAAGTTTTTCGATCTGAGCTTCCGAACTAGACGTTTCGAGGCTTGCAAGAAGACGGATGTGCACAGGAACGGGAAAAAGATGCAGTGGGTGTGCGTTGGCTTGTTTGCGCAGCAGGGATGCTTCGGTGGCAGCAGGCTGGAACGCAGGGCTGCAGGGAGGGGGCAGCAGGGGCTGCTGTGCAAGGTTGCAAGCACACGGGTGCTCGGGCTGCAGCGAAGGCTCGGCTAGCTCCGGCTAGGGGCTGCTTTGTGAATGAGTTTTGGTTTTCTGTTTTGTGGTTAGAGTCGTGCTGATAACGTGTTTAAGTATAATGTATTTGAGAGAGATTGATGAGAGAGATGTGTTTCATTATTGAGAATAGGAGCCCTATATATAGGGATTACAAAGTGCTAGTTCTAATGTTACAAGGAATACCAATCCGTGTAGGATTGGGAAATCTAGAACCTTCTCTCCTATTGCTACTCCTAGTTTGATAAGGCACACTAAATCGATATTCCTTCAACAAAAAATAAGTATTTTTCAATCCCCGGCAACGGCGCCAAAAATTGATACGCCCAAAAGAGACGCTCAACTTAACCCTGCAAGATGTAGTCGTTAGCAATATAGAGTAAGCAGGGATCGTTCAAGCCGGGATTGAGGGTAACTATATTAATCACACAAAAGAAAAACAAAACAAAACAAAACTAACACTAAAGGAATCATCACACACTAGAAAAGAAGAAAGAAAGATGGAGGGTCAGAGAGGGGATAGAAGAGTGCGTTGCAATCCTAAGTTGAAACAGATTTGGGATTTTTGGTTTTTTTAACGAAAATAAAAGAGAAAACAAAAGGAAAACAAATTTGATTTTAGGTTTTGAGAAAATAAGATGGAGAACATGTTAGAGACTTGGAAATCCACCACCAATTACTTTCGAACAATGTTAAGTTAACCTAGTTTCAATTACTAAGGTGTGAACAGAAATCAACCAAGAAACAAGTCGGAGCAGATCATGTCCCTTATTAATGTTTCCCTAATTACTTAGTCTACGTGAACGCACAATAGCTAAGCCTATCAAACATGCAATCAAGGTATAGAACGCTATCCTATCAACAACACATATAGTGTCAACACATTTGAAGCATTAAGATCTCATGGAAACGATTGATTATAGAGTTGCAGTCTAGTGTGGAACGCCTACCTAGCATGCTCTTCTAGTTGTTTAAAACATCAACTTTTGTTCAAAGCCTTGCATACTTGTGGATTAGAAAACAAGACGATTAGGTGAAATATTTTCTAAACCTAGCTCCAATTACATGCATATATCCCAAGTGTCGACCCAAAGAACATAAACACATAAAAGTTTTCAATCAAGCGGAAATAAACAACCAATCACACCAAAGATCAAGAAACTAGATTTAAACAAACATATGTTCTACATAATTGGGGCTTCAAACCTTGCCCCTAACAAAAAAGAGAGTTAGTTACACATTGTTTTGAAAACCAAAATAAAACAAATAGAGAAAAAGAAGAAAAAGATGATGGCGGATGAATAAGAAAGAGAGATAGAAGAGAAGGTGAAAGGCATGGTCGTCTTCAACGTGTGCAGAAGCTCAATATATATAGGAGAAGTTCAGCCCTAGTTTCCTTTTCCAATTCAACTTTGAAAGCCTCTCCTAGTTGCTTGAGGATTACTCTACTTGGTGCATAATTAAATGATTTTCAAGCCTTAATAATCTTCCCAAAATCGTGAGGAATCATTCTAGGACTCTCCTTCATATTTGCAGAAGCAATAACCTTCCAAAAAATGCCGTGGAAATCCGTCCAAAGAAGAATTTCGTCCAAAATGCCCTGTTTTGACTAGGATTCAATTTCTGTCTCTGAAGCTTCCTTCTTGGACAAGGAACGACTTCGTCTTGACAAGATTCTGGATGGTTCTTGACTCCCAAGTGTTCTATGACATAATATCATCTATAATGATCAATAAACTTCTGAAAAAAATCCAAGAAAATCGCCGGAAAAGATCTCCCAAAAAGCTTCGTGAAAAGCTGACAGTTTCTGCCTTATCGGGAAGCATACTTCGACTTTGATTTCCTACTGCCTCGTTGATGATTCTGACCTGTTATTTAGCTGTAGTTGAAGTATAACATCATTTATTCAAGGATCTCTGGCCCTTTCTGCAAAGTTTCATCTGGAAGGGTGCAAGAATTGCTCCTCAAAACCGTTCCCAGAAAGCTGATTCTGAAACTGCAGTTTTCTGCTTTGCAGCAACTGTTTTGTACAATGAATTCCGTGGACTTCCCTTGTAATTTCTGGCCAAAAGGTTGATCAAACTTGGTCCTCTGCATTAGTACTTCATGATCTATGGCTCCGTTTCTCCCTTTCAGCTCCTATTTCTCTTGAATCACTCCACGAACTACCTAAAAAGAAAACGAAGTTAAAACTGACTTTTTAAAGGAAATAGCTAAGAAAAGTGTAAGGGATTTCACACTATATTCATCGCATTTATGCTCCTATCAAATAGCTAGTATGGCTGCATGCATTCCCGGCTAGAAAAATAGGTTAATAAGTTGGAGATGTGGATGAACATTTCCTAAATGTTGCTACTTCTCTTGCCTCTACATTCAATAGTTCCTGCCAAGAATTTTCTATATATGTAACATATTTGAACGCCTCTCAGCCTTGTAACACAAGTGAAGATCCCCAGCATAGTATCGGTGTCCTAGCTTACCAGAGAAGAGTCTTATTAACTTTTTTATTAAAAATACTAATTACCTAATTCCACTGACCCTAAGGAGAATCTGCTATATAGGTGATTGAATCATGATGTTCAAATCAATTCCTATGTATCAAAGGTAGGTTTTTTCACAGGACACAAACACTAAACTAGTGTGAACTACTTGTCCACTGCATGTACCCTACAGCTTTTGTCTTAATAAAGATTCTTTCTTCTGGAGGTAGACGTACCAATATTTGGGCCTTTTGGGTACAGTTGACGCACTCACTGTTCTTCCAAGCTTGGAAGCAGGTCATCTGTCTATAAGAAATAAACATGAAACTTTGTTAAAAATAGAATAAGTTTATTTTATTAAAGGATAATCCACAACTCAATAGTCAAAATTCAAAACCTGCAACTTCAAATGCATTAATATTGCATTCCTGGCCTAAGGAAGTAAATGACGTGTTACATTCTTCAAACAAATAAATTAAACAATATAACTAGTTACGACAATACTTATGGTATCCAAAGATTAAGCTACAAAGTAACTTTTAGATGTCAAATTTACAATCTGTATATAAATGTGGAGAAGAAGGTAAAGAATAGGAAAAGCTTACGGTGTAATTAGCAACATAGCAAATAATCTTGCAAATAATCTGTATGTCAAATTTACAATCTGTATGTCCCTTCAATTGGTGGCGACTGCTGATCAGGAGCGGATTTGGGATCTTGCAAATAATCTTTATAATACGGTGGTGGAGGCGGGTAGGTCGCTGTAGCCATCAACCAAAAGGAATAAAACATCACGTTAAATTTGAATGGATGGAAACATAACTTTATAGGGAAAAAGTTACTGATTTCAAACAAGAAATTTCACCTAAAACTCACAAAACCCTAAAAGTGAGAAAGTCGACATTGTTTAAGCTACCAGGAGTACATGAAACTGTAAAGCCTCATTTGGTTACTGATAAAGCAATAATAATAAAACAAATAGATTATTTTTAGTACAGCAAATTGCTCCTTGCACAAAATCAAATTACTTGTGTTTATTCTTTAAGAGCACATAGAGAAGGAAACAGACAACTGAATGTTGACAACCCTGCAGTTTACCCTTGATTGCTCAGGACCTGAATAAACTTTACACTGTATGAATAACTTTCATATTACTCTATTTGAGAGAGCAACTGCAGAGAGAGAGAGAGAGAGAGAGAGAGAGAGAGAGAGAGAGAGAGAGAGAGAGATGCTGAGCAATCAAATGGGAAACAACTGAAGACTAAGATGCTAAGTAAGATGAACAGACTTACCCTACACCAACCAACGTTTTGGAGCTAGACTGATCCAAGTGTCGAATCCAAGCCCAGCCTAGTCTTTTGCTGGAGAAGAATAGGAGATGGACTAAACTATTCCTTGGAATCTACCGAGGTACGAGCTGCTCTTCCGACTCTGCCGGCTGGGGATGATAAGCCTAGGCTATTTTTTCCTCGCTTCACTTATGCAGTACTTGTGGGCACAAAGATGTTGGTCACCCTTTCACTCTGCTTTGACGTGGCGCATCTTAGGGATCATGGTGTATAAAACCCTTCCTCTCCCCTTGTGTTTCAATAAGAAGGCTTTAGTTTTGGGGTTGGAGGATGAGTGCGATAAGCTAATGTGTGCATGTAAATACTACTCTAGCACATTGAAGGTGAACGTAATCGTATTGAAATAGCAGCTGAGATAGATTTGCCTAATCGATTTACAACAGACACATATAAACATCACTTATGAACTAATGAGTGAAATATTATACAGATATCAGAATGAAGTATTGTGAATGTTATGATTTAACTGAATGAAACACAAAAATTGAAGACACAAACTAGCTAGCTAGTTGCATATTTATGATTTTAAACTCTATTATAGTCTTCCAGCTTTCATCTAGGCTAAAGACAATGTATAAAACAATTATCTTCCGAAAAATAAAATAAATTGGGTGCTTCTAGTTGGACCTCCAAATTTGATATTTGGACCTCCAACTTTTTTTAATTATTAACAGACTTTGTCATGTCATATGAAAAAATAACTAAGGACAAAGAGAGAAAATGAAAAAATATATATATATATATTAAAAAAAATACTCTTCTTACCTCCCCAAATATAACATTTAATTATTTTTTTTTTGCCAGAATTTTCATATATTGCCTATATAGTTTATGATTTACATAAAACAATTAAGTAAAATAATAATTATCACTCAATACAAAAGTAAATTCAAACAATCTGATCTGGATTTTTCTTAAACTAAATTCATTGAATATTATGATATAGTTGTCATTCGATCTTCCAACCCAAAACTCTTGAAATCCTTCTTTTAGCAAATTCAAAGGGATTCCAGCAACATATTAAGATCGAGAACCAAACCTCTAATTAATTTTGGTGGAGGAGAGACCTACTCATGAGAAAGCAATATCATGTGATTTTGATTCATTCTTATTCTCGTGGTTGAAGATACAGATAAAAAGTAGAGTAACAGATTGTTGTATCTCATGTTCAAGGGAATTTTGGTATAAATAAGGAGGTCTACTTAGTTTTTCAAGAATTTTAAAAAGTAGATTAGAGATGTACTAAGTATGGGAGGTCCACATAGCAAATTTGGAGGTCCAACTAGAACCAAATAAATTTGAGTGAGCATTGACCCAAAAAAAAAAAAAGGCTCCCAAAAGACCCTTTAGGTATTCTATACAATGTCTACAAAAGAAAACGCATTCGCTAGATCCATCTGGACCCGCCAGCTGTGTTTCTTCTTCTTCAAGGCTACAACTTAATTAATTATGGTTTACACACACAAGTTTATATACACACACACATATTAGGTTATCTTGAAAGGTTAATCCATTAGAAAATCAAACTCAAAAGAAAATCGTTGTGTTGTCTTTTTATTTTTATTTTTTTTATTTTATAAGAAAAGACTATAAATTAGATTTGGAAGCCTCTTAAGTAACCACAATTTACATTGTCAAATAGTAAGGCTCTTGATGCCTCATTGGGAACCATATTGGTCCAAGTTGAACCATTTACATAGTTACGTCCTAGATTGGCAACAAAATCTGTGACAAACTTTGCTTAACTAAATATGTGTTTAAAACTAACGGAAGCAAAAGAGGTGGCAATGGTATGATATATTGGATGATCTTTATCAATCTCTAAGGATAGAATGACTCTGTTGACGGCATCAATGACCACTTTGGAGTCTCCCTCAACTTCATTTCTTTTTGTAGCCTTATTCCTGGGGCCCCGGGCACATAAAAGTCCAACCCTTAAAGCAAAAGCTTCTGCTAGAGGTACTGTGCTGATTCCAGCAATTTTGGTGGCCTCCACAAGGGAATTGCCATGACAATCTCGAATAACAAAACCACCTACAGCGGAGCACCTGTTTACATAATCATCAAAGTTTATTTTAACAGAACAAGCAAGAGGAGAGTTTCACTTTATAGTGGAAGGCTGGTTTTGAATAATATCTTTGCCTACTTATTCACTTGATGAGCCAACGTTGGCCTGTACAGCAGCCAAAGCTACTACCACTAAGCATGGATTTATCTGAGCATTTCTGAAGACCGTATCATTTCTTGCTTTCTAGATCTGCCAGCATAAAGTAATAAGTTTTGCATAGAATTTACTATCATGGAAAATCGTTATGTTGTCTTTCATGACTATGGCCGGTTGGTTCGAGTTCTCCTCCTTCTTTTCATCAAGTGAAGAGAAATAGGTCATCCTTGGCCTCTAATAAAATTAGGAAATGGTCATCGTCGTTGTCGTCCTCCGTCTTCAAGCAAAGGATTTTTGATCTTGAAAAACATGGTATCGGTGGCTTCAGTGGTGAGCTTGCGGATCTATTTCAAAGTGTTTTTTCCTCCTGTTTGTTTTTATCAGAGCTGACAGATGAGTTAGGAGTTTAAGCATGTAAAAGATTGCCCTATGGACCGCCTGGTATTGGAAAAATTCTTATGGCTTGTCAAATTGGAAAATTTTGGACGAAATAATTTTGAACGAGGTGGAACCAAAGTTTGCCAATGCCTATGACGTTTTGGAGAGGCGGGTTGAAGAAAACATCAAATACTTATTTAGTGATCGATGCTGAGTCGACTCCGGGGTTGTGGGTTAAAGGAAAAAAGAAGGTTTGCATGTCGTAATCATTGATGAAATTTTGCCTTCTTTAAAGAAAGAGGACTAACTGAACAAAGCTATGGTGAAATAGAATCAACTGACAAAATTAGCGGTGAATGAGGATCATCAACAGGACAAATTGATGGTGATGATTGATAGACATTTTGGTATGATTTGGACTACGAGCTGCCAATTACTTAAAATGATGGATAGTGCGGATGGTTCTCTCAATGATTTTTTGGTTATTGGGATGACTAATGTAAAGGATTTGATAGATCAAGAGTTCTAATTAAGGCCTAGGCTAGGACGTTTTGAAGTGCAAATTGAGATAAGTCTTCCTGACGAAGAGGACCGTCTACAGATTCTTCAAGTTCATACAAACAAGTTAAAGAGCAATTCCTTCCTTGCTCCAGATGTGAGCCTTTCAGAGCTTGCCATGCGTAAGCAAAACTATATTGGTGCACAACTTGAAGTTGTTGTTAAAAGTGCAGTGTCATCTGTTTTGAATAAGCTGATATGTTTGAATGATCTAGACATTGAATGCAATCTAAAAAACTATACCTGCTTTTTTGTCCTCTGTTCATGATCTCCAAAGGCTGAGACTAGTGGCGTAGCCAAAACTTGTAAGAAGAGAAGTTAAAAATCTAGTTTCAACTTTCAAGTTTGAATTTACATTTGAGTGAAAAATTCATACTCAATAAAGAAAGAAAGAAAAAGGAGAAAAATCTTAATTTTCGTGCAACATAAATCTTTAGCACATGGAGGTTTTACTCAAAAATTAGAAAAAAAAAATTATGAAAAGCGAAAGAAATATGAAGAGTTAGAAGGGTCAACAAGGACTTTACAAACATGTGAAGCAAAAATATAATATATCTATGACAGAAAAGCTAAGGTCAAGGGGGTTAATTGACCCTCCTTGACCCTAGCTAGCTATGTCCTTGGCTGAGACTAAATAGGATGGTGGAAGGCTGATCAACATAAGCCATGACTATTTTCCATCCCAAGGCAATCCACCCCGGAAAGAAGAAAACAAATTTAACTCGCTCTTTGGATATTGTTCGAATAGATATATATAGTACTCTAAGATTTGGAGATGGAATTTAGTCATCTTAATTAATCTTTTGTTTCTTTTATTAGTCTGAGAGGAAGCAGTTAATTTGTCTTAATGTTTAATGATACTCTTCTTTCACTAGAATAAAAGTAGCTAGTGAGATGATTGTTGTTGTTTATAAATGTTATTAGAGAGCATCTTTAGCAATACTAGCCATTTTTTAGTTACATTTTAGACAAAGTAGCTAAAAAGTCATTTTGGCTAGCCAACTTTTAAATATGTCTGCATTAGTTCTCTTTATTTTAATTAGATTTGAATTTCAATTATTTAATAATTAAAGAAAAATAATTTAAATGTATTTATTAATTACATTAAACAACTTAAAATGAATGTTTAAATAAACAAAATAATAGAGAGCCTCATCTTACTCTCTATATTTAGAGCATCTTTAGCAGACTATTTATTTTGGCTCCTTAGCTGTTTTAGAGATCATATTTAGCTTTATACTAGACTCTTAAGTGACTCTCCATTTTAACTTTAAGTTATCTCGTTGTTAAATATAGTGAGTGAGAAGATGTTTTCTATTGTTTTTGTTAATTTAAAACCATTCCTTTTGAGTTGTTATATGTCATTTATAGGATTAAATTTAATTTACCCCCTTGAGGTTTGGATCTGTTGACACCCAAAAATCCAGCTAACAAGCCCAATTCATGTTTTAAGCCCAATTTATAATTCAAGGCGAATTACACCCGCAACCATCACGCCATGCACGTGGACCCAAGCCACATTCATGCACTTGGGGCTTACAAGAATGGGTGTGGTGTGGAAGGTTACGGAAAAGTACAGTATGATGTCCATTGCTAGTTTTAGGCATGCTGATAATTTTGGATTTGGGACCAAAATTCAAGCCAGCAGCCCAATTCTCAACATGGGCAAAGTGAAGATGAGAGATAGCAAAATTCAAGCCCAAAATCGCTTTTATAAGAGGGATAAAGCCAACCCCAACAAGCAAAGAACCCCCAAAATCCAAGCCCAAATCCTTTGGAACCAAACAAAACACTAAATGCCACATATAATCCCAATCCCAACAGAGAAACATAATCCCAGCAACACGGCAAAAATCCTGGATTGCAATCCCAGCAGCAGATTTCAGCAGCGGGAATCTTGGAATGGTAATCCCAGTAGTAGGATTTCTACGATATAATCACAACTACACGCCAAAGGTAAGAGGCAGCAAGTTAATTTAATGCTACATCACACATCAACTCTCCTATAAATTGAGAGTTCTTACTATTGTGAAGGGCATTCGAAAACAACCCCAAAGTAATCCATACGCAAAGCAAACCCAAGCTATTCCCCATACTCATCCCAGAAACCCATTCAGATCCAACCTAGATACATATGTGCAAACCCAAAAACAAAACCAAGCAATTCCCCCAACATGTATCCCAAAAACCCATTTCCAATCCAAAAACTCATCAACCACAATCCGAATCCAAGCTTTCATGGCTGCTGCAAATCTCTCATCTTCACTACAAATCATGCTTTTCTAGCTCCCACAGCACATGCATCTTGCCAAGCCTCTTTTGAAATGATCAATTCACTGCCGTGCATATACAAAGAGCTGCCGGGAAGAATACAACAGCAAGCTTCCTAGGATTCTCAGGTCCTTCGAAGTTTGCTGGGCCTAGTCTTCCCTAACTCAGACAAAGGGGAAAAGTTTTGGGTCCTTACCCATGAATATCCACTGCCGTACATCTCCGATCAAAAGTGCCCCTACAGGATCAAACATCATGTTAGTTCATACGGTCTCAATTTAATCAAAACCACCCTTATACGCTCAAATTTAATCAACCGTGTCCAATTTTAATTGCTCCGTCCAAATTGGGCGTTAACTACTGACGTGGACATTGAAAGCTAGTCACTCTCCCAAACTTAGGGACTAAATTACGCTTGTACCCAAAATCCCACACTCTAACACAACCCTACAACTAAAAATTTATTTTCCTCTTCTTCTTCCTCTGATCCTCCTCTCTCCAACAACCATGTCGATCTCCTGCGCTCAAAACCACTGGTCCCCTCACATCCTAGTCTTTCCCTGCCCTGGACAAAGCCACATGCTACCACTCCTTGACCTAACCAACCAACTAGCCTTCTACACCCCCTCCAGTCCACTCCCCTCCTAACCCCGACCGTCATCCCCGGGTCGGATTTGGATCATACGGCAGCTATTTCAGGATAAACTCAGCAAAACAAGATTATGTCCTCAAATCGTAGTTGGATATTTGACTGCCTTGTGCAATCCAAACTGTCTCGTCCGTACTAGCTGTGATTGCCGATGGGAGGTTGTTGTAGGCAGGCTATACTGTTGTGACAATCGAGAACCGATTCCTGATATTGGAGGTGGCAACATCGCAGACTTAATCTGCGATTTGATGCCATAATAGAAAGCTTCATCGGCTAGTTCTTGCTTGACGAATCGGCGAACCGTGGATGGGAGACTGTCAGATCTTCAGGTTAGTAGTATATTGCAATTGTGATTCACACTATCAGTTTTGTCAAAACTTCACAATTAATTGGCTCAAAAACATGAAACACACCTGAAATCACTCTAGCCCAATCATCCTTAAACCAAAATCTGGAAGATCTTAGCACTTTCCTACACGATTGGAGAAGTTTCTTGGTGATCTCTTGGCCTAAGTCCTTGAGGTCTGGAGAAGCAAACAATAATAGCTTCCTTACGGGCTTGCTCTTACTTAAGCACCTTCAATTAGGCGAAGAGGAGCAACGGCACAAGCAACCTATCAGCTGCGTCAGGGTGGGTGGCGAAGGTGGAAAGGGCGAGCGAATGAGGTTGGAGGCAAGGATTGAAATATCTGCGATATTTCCTATATATCCCCCGATTTCTCCTCTTTTAGAAGGACTGATATATCATTGGAGGAAAATATCTTATCTTCCACCGTTTGCCATCTCTAGGTTAAATAAGTAAATTTAATAATTAAAATTAAAATGTAGGGTGTAATGAGCAAGTAGGGTGAACAAAAAAAATAGTAGGGTGGCAATAGCCGCACCCTTTAATGTGTCATACAGATGCAAATGCTGTTAAAAATGTCTAGCATGACAAACTTTTTTCCAAATAAAAGTTCAGCTCCATTGGTCTATTTCTGAAATGACCATGAGCAATCGTTTTAAACATCTAATTTCTAATTTGATACGATGAATGCTATATTTGCTC
The DNA here is from genome assembly GCF_002994745.2 of Rosa chinensis. NCBI lineage: Eukaryota > Viridiplantae > Streptophyta > Magnoliopsida > Rosales > Rosaceae > Rosa > Rosa chinensis. The sequence goes on along the minus strand of NC_037090.1, from coordinate 24,057,234 downwards.
TCTGTGCTTCCATCTACTATCATTCTCATCTTAAATGTTACATGTTCTGTCTTGCGCCAAGTTGTAAACTCATCTGAGGCCAACTTTAGAACGCAACAACCATGAGGATAAATCCTGTGTTATTAATTACCAAAACCAGATCTGTGAGACTTCAATCTCCCAGATTACCATACAATTATAATTCCATTGCTGAATCATTTCAGTTTACCATATCTAAGAATGTGAATTCTGAATCCGACACTTTCAACTCCAAACAGCCTGTTTGGGATGACTGTAGATTGGCTTTTCGAGTATGATAGCAGTTCCCCTTCTTTAGATTGACACACTAGGTAGAATTATCACATTACTTCGAGAAATTATCACATTCCTTCTGAAAGGTATACTTCATCTAAATTCCAGAGGCACGAGTAGCATACGGAGTACATGTCACCAAATATCCACAAGCAGAAAACAATCGCAATCAGGATAGATAAAATCTGTTGCCCAAGTGAAGCTAAGCTTTATAAAGTAAAAGCAATAGAGCATTACAGTGAACATAACAGAGCAGAAAGGTAGAGTGCAATATGTAACATGCAGTATGTAACACTAATACTTATGTACACGGTAACCCACTTGTCATGCAACTCAAATGTTTGGGAGTATCAAGACTCAATAAAGCCTTCAGAAAATAGTGTGCCTGAACTGATCAATAGATACAATACTACGATACAATTTGTAGACAACCACCACGGAGTGCAAGCACTAAATGGACAGAGCCACCCTCAATGTTGTAGTCTTTAGCGGTTTTGTCATCTCCAAGCTGCTTGCCAGCATAAATCAGCTTGCAGAGATTTAAAACTCATTAGATGCTGATCTCTTGAAAATTGGCCAGTACCATAAACACGTCAAGCTATTAACTAAGACAACAATAATAATGCAGCAATCATGCCGCTTAATAACACTTCATTCTAGCAAGTCTTATTAAGCTATTAATATCAAAATGAAATCCAAAAACAGTTGTCAAGTAAATGTGCATATACACCAATTATATGGTAACCAAGATATGGAGCACCTAATAGTTCCAAACAGGAATTGAAGCAAAGTCAACCATAACTCGACCAACCTTCAGTGGTCAAAGTAATCTTGACCACTGAACAGATCTAGTTCTGCAGAAAACCATGAGAGCCTTTCTGAAGCAAAGAATGAGCCAATGCTGATACAACTGAATACAGTAGTGAAAGACAACCAAACAAACCAATGCGTTACTCACTGCCACATTTGCAACCAAATCTCTGGAACAGATCAGTCATATTTCTTCTTTTTTCAATTCATAGAAACTCCATAGGTAGCAAAACATAAACAATGTAATATTTGCATGGATGATATAAGGCATGAAAAATAACTAAACTAAGAGTTCAATTTAAAAACATTTAATGCATACTGCTGCTAGATAAAAGTACTAAACCAGACATAACTCAAGTTCAAGTAACTTATAACTTTAGATAGATTGATTATGAGAAGAAAGAGAAACAAGTACCTTGGTTGCACCGAAGGAATTCCCTCTTTCTCCTCAACCCTTTCCTTGATTCAGTCAATGGTGTCAGTCAGTTCAATACTTCAATATCAATCTCAATTTCTTTCCCGGTAAGAGTCTTCACCTTAATCATGGTTCCACCCCTCAGCCTCAAAACCAGGGAAAGAGTTGACTCCTTATGGATGTTATAATCTGCAAGAGTTCTACAATCTTCCAATTGCTTACCGACAAAAATCAATCTCTGTTGACCGGAGGGATGCTTTCCTGATCCTGAAAACAAGGGTATGTTGCATGGCTGCATTTAAAGGAAAATGTAAATTAAGGATGCAGTAGATATCAGAGGCCAAAATTTAAAGGAAAATGTAAATTAAGGATGCAGTAGATATCAGAGGCCAAAAACCATGTTTGATCATAAAATTTCACATTATACATCCTAATGCTTTCGTCATGATAAGTAGTTCTTTGATGACACTAAGCTTTTTTGCCATCATGTATGGCTATGTTTGGGGGGGGCTTTTTTGCTCCCCCGCTTATAAGCAGAAGAGCAATAAGCGTTTGGTAACGTAGCTTATCCTCAGCTTATTTCAAAAGCTGCCCTAGCTTCTATCGAAAAGGAGAAGCTGTCTCCACCCCTGCTTTTAGAAGCCAGAATCTGGCCGAGCACTGTAGCGGTCTTTACTGTTCATTAATGAATTTTTTGAAATCCCGGTTACTACCCCTCCGTTGGTTGAATCAATTACTGAATTACACTCATCTGCCATGAAACTCTCGATTGATCAGCCTCTCAACGCTGGGCCGCATCAGTCGATCCTCCATCAGTCTCTCGCTCCTCCTCTGACCACAGATCGCTGCATCAGTCGATCCTCCTCTTATCACAGTGCCGCATCGTCTCTCGATCCTCCTCTGGCCGCATCAGTCGCCGTTGGTAACTCCGCAGATCGCCGCATCAGTCGCCGCATCTGGAAGGAGGAGCAAGTCAGTCTCTCTCCCTCTGCTTCGTTCTTATCTTTAATCAAATGGGTGTTCTATTTGTTTTGATTTTCGTAGTGACGGGAATGTTTAGCAAAATGGTTAAGTGAATTTGTATGGGCTGTGATGAACTATCAGTAATTTCAATTGGGTTTCATGAGTTGGGATGAATACAGAAGAATGAACAGGAGGAGCATCAAATTCGATGACTCCATAAGCATGATCAATGCTATTGCAGCAATCAATGGGTTTTCTGAAAAATTGTTAAATTTTTGTTTCTGTTGTATGTGGTTTCTTGTTTGAGATTTCTTAATCGAAGTAGAAGAGTGCATTTGGGTACAGGAATTAAACGTTTGGTACCTGATCTGATGGGAGCTCGGTTTAATTCAGAGATTTGAGACTTTGTTATCCTGGTGTTCAGTGTTTGGATATGATTGAGCGATTTTTGTGTATGGTTAAGTGCTTTTTGTGTAGTAGTTTTCTGGCTGTTCAAAAGCATGTGCCCGATGGTTTGGAGTTTTTTCCTAATTAGTTTGCATGCTGATATAAATCATGGTTTGCATGTTAATGTTCAAATTTAGTTTATTTTTCTTGAAGCTTGTCTTTACTCAAACAAAATTTAGTTTCGGTAAAATAAAATTTAACAAATTTTCTCTTATTTGAACTCTTCCTTCCTCTTTGAATTTTAGGCTTCCTACTCATTTGACCCTTTTCTTTACTTTCTCTTGTTTTTTGTATGCACAGTGAGACTGTAAAATTTGGCCACGTTACTTTCTTCTGGAATGGGAATCACTCTGGATGCTTTAACCCTGAAATGGAGGAATATGTGGAAATTCCAAGTGACAGTGGAATCTCATTCAACGTCCAGCCAAAGATGAAGGCATTGGAGATTGCTGAAAAGGCAAGGGATGCTATTCTGAGCAAGAAGTTTGAACAGGTAATAAAAAATAGCCATCTGATATGCAAGTATTTTTGGCAGATTTTATTTATCCAGAGTGCTATATAATTACATTCTTTTATATTTAGGTACGTGTTAACCTACCCAATGGGGACATGGTGCGGCATACTGGTGACATTGAGGCCACAATTGTTGCTTGCAAGGCTGCTGATCAAGCTGTCAAGGTATGATTGCTATAGTTTTCTGTAATTGTCTTTAAAGTTAGTTTTGAAGAAATGGTGACGAATTTTTGATATGGATATCTGATGGTTTTGTATTTAATCAAGTTGAAAAATGAAAAGAAACCTACTGATTATTGTATTCAGTCATCAAAATTACTGTCCACTTTCGCAGGTTTTAATTTAGGGGGGTGAAATTTGCACCCCCAAATTTAGAAACCACACCCCATTTTATTTTTTTAATAATATTTCTTATTATCTTTTTTGCCACTTCCTAAAACACCCTCCCCCCTCTCTCTCCCCCCCCCCCCCTCCCTTCTCTTCCAGACCACCGTCCTCTCTCTCTCTCTCTCTCTCTCTCTCTCTCTCTCTCTCTCTCTCTCTCTCTCTCTCTCTCTCTCTCTCTCTCCCCTTCTCGATCTTCATGAGCTCGGAGTCGGACGCGGAAATTGGCGACCGGCAGAGCGGGCAGGTCTGCTGGGAGTAGAGCCACGCGTCGATGCACGATACGTGGAAGGCGTGACAGCAGAGAGGGAGTAGCCGGAGCTGGTAGTCGTGCTCGAACTTCAAGAGGCAGACGGCGCAGTCGGCGGCGACGACCACAGTGGAGGAGGCTCGGCAGTGCTTGATGGCAGAGAAGGCGAAGACCGGGAGCGAGGTGACGGGATCGGCGGCGGCAGCGGATTCGGCCGGAGATACTCGGGCGGGGGCGTCTTCGCCGGAAAAGGGAGTCCAGGTAGGATGTGAAGAGCGGGTCGGAGAATTCTTCAAGGAAGACGATGAGCTGGAGCTTGAGAGGGAATTCTCGCTTGTTGAGACAAGAGAGAGCTTGGTCGATGATGATTGGGTGCGCGGAGGTCCAGCAGTGGCAGCGTGCGCCGCTGTGCTGGAAATTGTCGATTAAGGACTCCCAGTCTTGGAGAGTGACGGGTTTCGACGGCGGCGATAGGGAAGGCTCCGGTGGCTTATCGATCATGCTTTCAGTCGAACCGAAACAAACTAGGCCAAGTCGCCTACCTCAGAGACTTAGGTCGGTTCATAGAAATTGGATCAGAGTGAGGCATGTGTAGGAATGTGTGGATTTGAAAGGAAATGAGAGGGAATTTGGAATTTGGGATTTGGAAAAGTTGTAATTTCAGGTGGTGATTCAGAGAGGAGGGCTCACTACAGGAGGAGGAGGAGGAAGAGAGAGGGGAGAGGGTGTTTTAGGAAGTGGCAAAAGAGATGGTAAGAAATATTATTAAAAAAATAAAATGGGGTGTGGTTTGTAAATTTGAGGGTGCAAATTTCACCCCCCTTAATTTATGGTTTTGTTTTTCTTTGTTAAGGTTCCCATTGCTATTGGAGGCCACGAACTGGCACCTGGTTTTCGGTTCCACAAGGATCTTCCGAGTGGTGGTCTTGCCAATGTTGCTGCAACTATGATCAATCTGCATGGATTTGAGGCCCCTTCCCAAGAGAACATAGGGAAAAGAATTCTCACTCTATTATTTCCTAAATTTTGATGTTAGGTTACAGATGCCCATTCAAAGAGGCATTGACTTCCCTTATTTTTGTTAAATAAGTTTGAAAAACTATGTTTGCTCACAGCTGCTGTAAGAGTACTGGGATTTGGAGATGACATAACAGTTGAGATGAAAATGGATTTTTGCTATTTTCTGCTTTCCAAATAGCATTTCTTGCCCTAAACATGAATATCCAAGTTTGTTACAAACTAATGTCTTTTTAGATTGAAGCTGTGTAAATATTGCTTTGGTTTTTAGTTTTTTCTTTTCTTGAGACATCATCTTTCCCTTGAATTTGATGGTCTATTTCTTATTTATCCATGATACAAAACTACACCAAAAAAATTTCAAAATTCCCTTGAATTTGAAATCATTTTTCACTGAAATTAAAAAATTTCTTATTTTTAAAATTGTCTAATATTAATCATATGGTCACCATGATTTATAAAAATTGAAAGTTAACAAAAATTAATAAGGACATAATAAAGATTAAAAATAATAACGTTGTATTACCAAACAATCAAGGCAAAATAATCTCTCATGTCTAATTTGGTCATTCCACAAACAAAAAGCACAAGCCAGTTTGAGTTTGCCAAACACTTTACCACTGCTTTTGCCACTGACAGCTCTTATAAAAAGCCAGTTTACCAAACACTCAGGTACTTTGCTTTTCAGCCACTTATTCTCAGAAATAAGCAAAAGCCAGCTTTTCTGAAAAGCCCAGCCATACCAAACATAGCCTATATCAATCAGTTCACTTTTCCGAGTAGCTACTACAAAAACCTGATCACTGATTGAATTCTTGTACAGCAACAGAATTGCTGAACAATACAAGTACACTAATAGGACGGCACAGAAAGAAAACTAATGACATAATGGTTTAACGGTTTAATCATACAATTAGTAATGAAAAATTAACAATAACTCCTTTAAGCCATGGGAAAGGAAACTCATTGATTGACAATCTAATCTATATTGTTGCAAAGAGGCCCAATTTCTTTTTTTTTGGGGGGGGGGGGGAATCAGAGATTTAATTTAACAAGAACATTAACTGAAGAAACAAATAGACAGGACCCAATAGCTCAGAAACCCTAACCCTAGCTATCAAATTCTTCCAACACCCAAAGATCATTCAGTCCCAGAGAAAAACACACCCACTAAAATAAATAAATAAATAAATAAAAAAACAGATGCTGAGATAACTACAAACCCATATGATAAAAAAAACCTGACAAACAAGATTATATACAAAAATTACAAAAACCTGACAAACAAGATTATATACAAAAATTACAATCCCAACTTCAACAAGAAAACCACACCCTAATTGTGTTGTAGGAAATTGTTTTGATAAAGAATCAATACCCACTTTAATATATCATCTAGTTTCGGCACGTCAACAAACTAAGGATTTGAAGTATAACATATGACACAATGACACCACAAGAACAGCAGATACTTACATTGGAAGATAAAATATGAAGATAATGATTAGGGAATTACACCAGGAATAAACAATAGAAAAGAAAAGCCCACCATAAGTCAATGCATCAAAGTTAAATGAAAAAAGATGAACTGTTTCTAAGCTATCATTAATCAACATATAGCTTCCAAGATATTTCCTTTCCTACTAGAGAGAAATTTCATCAGTGGCAAACCGCATCTTATAAAACCGCGTTTCTCAAACTTACAAAGCAATGGTGACGTACCTTGAATCAATGGCTAGCATTCTTGCAAGCTGATTCCTCGAGTGTCCAGGATTAGAAAGTTGAACTTGTGTCGCAGGAAAAAACCTACACAAACATTTTGTGTGTGGGATAAGAATAAGCAGCAGAGAAGAAAGAAAATGAGATTCATAGGTAAGCATAATCGGGACACTGCAAATGCTAATATTTTAAGCTTTTGGTTCTATTGTTACAGCTCATGAAGAAGTAACTAATTCAAAAATTGAACAAAGCAAAGAAAATGCATATACACCTGTGCATTTCATTGCAGAAAGATAGAACCGAGAACTTCCCGGAATCCGAAACAACCACCAACAGATCCTTGCCCGGCATTTACACCAACAACAGCACAAAATTTATTTTTCTCAATGTAATAGTTAATTCTCGAAACAAAAGGCTGAAACTCGTTGAATTGAGCTAGACACCTGGCGGTTTCGGGTTCGGAATCCGTCATTCCAAGGTAGGACGGCAATGTCTTTTAATGGTGCCAAACACAGGCTGCTCACACACAGACTGTACAATCCCGTCTTCACCGATTATCACTAACTCTATCGATTTCTCCTGAAATGTCAAGGATCACGTATCGGATCATCTCTGTTTCTAATTCCAACAAAATCAGAACTAAAACGAGAACGGAGAGAAAGAGAAAGAGGGGGGAAGACCTTGCCGAAAACGATGTCGCGGGAGTTGGGGAAGCGGATGTGACCGTGGAGGACCTGGAGAACGACGGCGCCACGGAGGAGGCACTTGGAGAGGTAGTGAGAGGTGCTGGAGGTGGAGGAGGACGATGATCTGGAGTTGGCGGAGGAACACTCCTCCTCGGAGACCGCCATTGACGATGGCTTTCTAGGGTTTTCTGTATGTTATGTTGCTCAGAGAGAGAGAGAGAGTGGTTTAAATTTGTGAGAAACTTAGTTTAACTTTGTAATTGAGAGGAGGAGGAGGAGGAGCATGGTTGGTTCGATGGAGCTAAGTAAGACGTCCCGAAGTGTCGAGAGAGAGAAATACAACGCTCACCTTTTTCCAGAATCCAGATTACTACATTTGGAAATTTAAGTTTTAAGAGTAACAGGGTTTATTTCTCTAAATGAAAAAACTATATCTAATAAATGTGGCAAACTATCTAACAACAATCAGAGTGGCGCAGCGGAAGCGTGGTGGGCCCATAACCCACAGGTCCCAGGATCGAAACCTGGCTCTGATATGAGAAGCTTCCAATCACTTTTATTTTTTATTTTTTATCACTTATTTTTTTATTTTTCCTGTAAATCTTACACGAATAATAATAGAAAATTGAATTATTGTTAAAGGAAAAACATATTGTGTGCCTTCGTCAAAGTGATTGACGGAGAGGGAATCAAGCAATTACCGATTAACATCAATCAGCATGGATTACGAACCAATCAGTAGTTAATGTCATCATTGTAATTGTTATTTCCATTGTAGTTCTCTCCCTATATAAAGGGGTTATGAAATGAAACGAGTAGACCAATTACAATCTATTTTTACTTTTACACGTTATCAGCACGCTCAGAGCCAATAGCCAAGAAAAAATCTTAGCTTTCTAATTTCTTTTCGTAGAGGAAAAAAAAAAAAAAAACCCTAGAAGAAAAAATTTCTTCTTTTCTGCCGCACTTCCAATCAAAAAAAAAAAAAATCTTTCCCGTCCTCACTTCACCGGCCATCAGATAGACACCAGAGAACCCTTGTAGATCATCACCGTGCCTGTGCTCACCCTCCAGCCTCGACTCCGTCACCGGCTTCGTCAATCTTCTTCCTCATCATCGCCGCCGGCGCGATCCACACCCATCCCCAGCATCCTTCACCTGCCGAGCAGCCCCAGCCCAGCAGCGCAGCACCCTTCACCGGCCGAGCAGCCCCAGCATCCTTGCAGCCCACTGCCTAGCCCAGGCCACAACCCGCCTGCGCTCACAGACCGGCCTCACCTCCCTGCAGCCCCGCCGCGCCCGGACACCAGCGCCTAGCTGCATTCCAGATCGACACCCAGCCTCTAGCAGCCTGCTGCAGATCCCAGACCTGGCTGCATCACTTCGATCCCGCATCGATCCCAGATCGGCGTTAGCCCATCAGCTCGCTGCCCCACCTTGCAGTCGCTGCCTCCAGCCCACCGGCCTCCAGGCGCACCCCACATCCGGCCAAACCCCCTGCACTTCAAGAGCAAACCAGAAGAACCAGAAGAAAACGCGAAGGAAGAAGAAGAAAAAAAAAAAAAAGAGAGAAAAAGGTCTGACCCGGCCCAAAGAAAAGGTCCGGTCGAAAAAAAAGAGAAGGGCCCAAGTTTACACCCGGCCCAAATAAAAAAAATAAAAAAGCAGTAGGCCCAGAAACGAAAAAAAAAAACAGAAAAAGAAAAAAAAAAAAAAAAAAGAGGCCCTGCGGCCCACACAAGAAAAAAAAGTAGGCTTGCAGCCCAGAAAAAAAAAAGAAAAAAAAACAAGGCCCATTACTGAAAAAGAGGAAGCGGCTCAGTTTTTCTCAAGTCCAAAAACATCGCTACGCACGCCTGCATCAACACGCGTGTGTGAAATCGAAATCAAGTATGTTTTCTTTATTTTATTTTATGATTTTAACAAAGCATGCTTTATACTTTATTGTTTATGCTTTTATTATATTTTGTTATTAAGCATGTTTAATTAGATAATTTTGATTGTTTTAAGCATGCCTTATTATTTATGTTTTATATCATTATATTTAAGCATGATTTATAATTATGTTTAAAGCATGCTTTATATTTTATTGCTTATGTTTTTATTATGCAATTGTGAGCATGTTTTGTGAATTTTATTTACTCTTATATAATTATTCCTAAGCATGCCTTTATATTATGCTATTATTTATATTTTATTTTACGCATGATATATTATTGCTATTATTATATGTCGCATATATTTTGCTGTATATTTGTGCAATTTGAGCATGTCATGTAGTTTATTTTTATATATGCTATGTCTTATTTATTATTAAATGTGTTATAGTTATTTTTGTAATACGACATATAAAATTCCATTTCGCCATGACAATGAAAATTCATGCAGATTATACACACACTTACTGTGATAAAGTATTTTCACATAGCATCGAAAAAAATGTGACCATTACGAATCTTGGTCTTGAAATCTAATTCATATATTTAGAAAATAATTTACGTGGATGTCTTTATGACTGCGTAATTTATATCTTCTCTCTTGTTTTATGTAGATGACTGATCCAACTCGACTTGAGTTTGACATCTTGGACTCAGAAGGACTTGAGTACCATCGTTGGGTTTCCGATATGGAAACTGCATTTGTGGCAAAAGACTACACTGCCACCATTACTGATCCCAAAGATGATGAACTATCTAATAAGGTGAAAGCAGATGCCTTAATTTTTCTGAGGCGACATATTGATCCTAGCTTACGCTGGGAGTACCTTCAGTTGAAGACACCCAAAGCACTGTGGGATGCGCTTAAAGGACGTTTTGGGAATATTCACGATACTTTGCTCCCAGGACTAGCTGTTCAGTGGAATGGAATCCGCTTGCTTGACTATAGAAAGGTCAATGACTTCAACAAGGACATGTTGCGCTTAAAGGCACATCTCAATTTCTGTGGAAGGGAAATCACAGAAGATGATATGTTCTACAAGACTCTTACCACCTTTCCTAATTCAGCTTTTATACTAGCAAACCAGTATCAGTTGGATTATGACAACAAAAGAATCACAACCTTCAATAAGTTGATAAGCCTACTGCAAGTGGCTGAGAGACAAAATAAGATTATCTTGAATAACAATGCCAGGCCCACTAGGACAAAGAAAATTCCCGAGGCTAAATATGGAAAAATGAAAGGTGGAAATAACTCCAATGCAAGGGGGTTTAGACGTGCTGATCCCTACCCACGTGGCAACAATGCACCACGTGGAAAGGGACATGGGGATCATGGAAACAAGATGCCAAAGGAAAGAGTTGACAATGAACCGTGCTATAGGTGTGGATTCATTGGGCATTAGTACAAGAACTGCAAAGCAAACAACAGAGTAGCAGCCAATTACAAGAGGTATAGCTAGAGAGTCTAAAGAACAAGTGGCTCACTATATGGAAGAAGGAGGTCATGACCTAGACGTCAACCTTACAGTTGCAGACTCCAATGGCAAAGAGGAACTTGCTAAGTCAATGGATGCTCTCAATCTTGACTGATCTGCTTTATTCATTTTATTTTCCAAAGACAGTTGTGAAGGCATAATGCCTCATTTTTAATTAGACTATTGTTTGGTCTTAAAGTTTATTTCCAATCATGGATTGATGAATAAGATTTCTGAACAAGACCTTGATTTGATTATCGTTGGCTTATTAATAAATTTTGAATTTTATTCTGAAGCACTGAATTTATTCAAATTTATTTACTACACATATTTACATGGTTCGACATAGCACTATAAAGATGTAAAGCAATACATCTAGAGAAAAATTATTAGAATGAAAAGAATACCATTCTACGCAAATAGAAATACTCTAAAGAATATGAGTTATATTTTCTAAATACCTCCCATTTATTTGTAGGAATGAATGGAGGAGAACTTGGGTGCTTAGATGATAGTGGGACTACCCACACAATATTAAGAAATAGGCAATTATTCATTGAACCAATAGCCTATAATTCCTCTGTGACGACGATGATTGGATTATCAAAACTAATAAAATGGCGAGGAACTGCCAAATTTTTGTTGCCTAATGGCGCAACATTTCAAGTCACAGACGCTCTATATGCACCAAGAGCTAATCGAACCTTGTTAATGTTTCAAAGCTATTTGTGCCAACGATTATCCAGTAAACACACCGTGAGAATGGAACTGAATATCTTGATATTACATCTAATAACTGTGGAAGGAAACACATCTTAGAGAAACTTATGAGTCAATTTAGTGGACTGTACCTCACTACGATTCGGACCATTGAATCCTATACTGTCACCAACAATGAAATGTGGGACACTGACTCATACAGGCTTTTGCATGACCGCCTATGGCACCGAGGTCGTGACATGATGATCTGTATTTTTCAAGAACTCACACGGACATCCCTTCTTTCGAGTGAAAAATGGGAGAAAAATCCGCCACACTGCAAGGTGTTGGTTCTAGGATTGCTCAAATGCAGTCATTGATTTCTGAAGTACCAAAAGCACTACCTCCCTCCCATTATGCCTAATTGACTATTTCAAAGGCACATCACTCGTTTTGCAAAGCCTGCTTTTTAGCAAAAACAGGATCGAGACCTTCCTATGCTAAAGATACAAAACAAAACATTCCATTCTTACAAAGGATACAAAGAGATGTCTGTGGACCTATCAATCCAGAATGCGGACCATTCAAGTACTTTATGGTTCTGGTGGATACTTCGACAATCTGGTCACATGTCGTTTTATTGTCCACAAGAAATGCTGCAATACTCCTAGCACAGACTATACGTTTAAGGGCTCACCACCCTGATCACCCTATCAAGTCTATAAGGCTTGATAATGCTGGAGAGTTTACATCAAAAGCATTTGATGATTATTGCATATCTATTTGGATCGATGTAGAGCATCCTGTACCCCATGTATATACACAAAATGGTCTCGCAGAAGCCACCATCAAAAGGCTACAGATGGTGGCTAGGGCATTGGTTATGCGCAACAACCTGCCTATATCTGCATGGGGTTATGCAATAGTGCACGCAGCTTTACTTATTCGTTTCAGACCCATTGCTAGCCAACCATTATCTGCGTACCAGTTGGTAACTGGATATGAGCCTGACAATTCACACTTACGCATATCTAGTTGCACCGTATATGTGCCTATTGCGCCCCCACAGCGCACTACACTGGGTCCTCAGAGACGATTAAGTATTTATGTTGGATACGAATCCCCAACAATTATTCGCTATTTGGAACCCTTGACAGGCGATCTCTCTACCGCTAGATTTGCGGATTGTCACTTTGATGAGACAGTCTTCCCGTCGTTAGGGGGAGATAGGAAAAAGGATTTTCCAAGGGAACGACAGGAATTGTCGTGGTTTGTCCCCACTCTGTCTCATCTTGATCCCCGCACTTCATAAAGTGAAAGTGAAGTGAAAAGAATAATCGATCTTCAGAACGTAGCAGATTCGATGCCTGATGCGTTTACTGATATCGTAAAAGTGACGAGATCACATATACCAGCTGCAAATGTGCCTGCAAGGTTAGAAGTCCCTAACAAGGGGCACGGTGCTGCAGATAGAGGCACTGCAACCGCACTTAGTGGAGGTGTGGTTGAGGCCGTGGCTCCCCAAGGAAGAGGGGGAGGTCACTTGGTTCGATTGACACTCACCCAAGGAAGAAGAGGGTGGGTAAGGCACAAAACAATCATCAATGTATAGAATCCCTCTCATGAGATTGCCTCTGATTATAGTTATGTCCATGAATCAATACTGGAGGACGCTCCGATGTTTGAAATGATTCCAGAGAACAAAGAAATCTCAAAGGATTACGAGAATACGTATGAGTTGATAGAAAGATCTTCCATACACATTGATGATATATACTGTTGCTCAAGGAATCATAGAGCACGATGATATCGAACCACGCTCTGTTGAAAAATGTCAACAAAGAGCAGATTGGCCTAAATGGAAAAAATCAATCCAGGTAGAATTAGATTCTCTGACAAACAGACAGGTATTTGGTCAGGTAGTGCTAACCCCACCAAGTGTAAAGCCTGTAAGACATAAATGAGTCTTTGTCAGAAAGCGTAATGAGAAGAATGAAGTCCTGAGGTACAAGGCTCGCCTTGTGGCGCAAGGTTTCTCACAACGCCCTGGAATTGACTACGAGGAGACATACTCTCCCGTAATGGACGTTGTAACGTTCCGCTACTTAGTTAGCTTAGTAATTTCCGAAGGACTGGAAATGCAGCTCATGGATGTGGTTACTGCATATCTCTATGGGGATCTAGATTCAGAGATATATATGAAAAGTGCCTAATGGCCTTACATTACCCAAGTCAAGTGACTCTAAACCATAGAGTGCGTTTGCAATTAAGTTGAAACGCTCACTTTACAGATTGAAACAATCCAGACGGATGTGGTATACCCGTCTAAGTGACTACTTGATTGGGAAGGGATATAAGAACGATGAATTATGCCCCTGCGTATTCATAAAGAAAACAAGTTCCGGATTTGCAAATTGTAGTAGTATATGTCATAACTGGTACTCTTGATGAAATAAGAGAAACCGCGAGCTACTTGAAATCCGAATTTGAGATGAAGGATCTTGGGAAAACTCGATTCTATCTAGGTCTTGAATTAGAACATCGAGTTTGTGGAATATTAATCCACCAGTCTGCATATGTCCAAAAGTCAGGCGATATAACATGGACAAAGCACATCCTGCTAGCACTCCCATGATCGGTCGAAGTTTGGATGAAAGGAAAGATCCATTTCGTCCAAAGGAAGATGACGAACAAGTGTTGGGAGCTGAAATTCCCTATCTAAGTGCAATAGGCGCATTATTGTATTTAGCCCAATTTACTCGACCATACATTGCATTCTCAATGAACTTGTTAGCTAGATTTAGCTCAGTGCCAACGCAGCGTCACTGGAATGGTATCAAGAACATTTTCGATACCTAAAAGGAACCATTGACTTAGGACTGTTCTTTCCCTACAGAAAGACAAGAGGGATCGCAGATGGAACTGCAATCCCTAAAGGAAATGTTGATGGCGAAAACGCCACTCACTACACTAAAACGCCAAATGACGTTTTGGTCAGTTTTGCTGATACTGGATACGTATCTGACCCACATATCGTTCCCAAACTGGTTATGTATTTACCAATGGGAACACGGCGATATCTTGGAGATCAACCAAGCAAACCTTTGTGGCTACCTCCTCGAACCACTCAGAGATCATTATTCTACATGAGGCGGTTCTTGAGTATGTATGGTTAAGAACTATCATTGCACATATTCGAGGGACTAGTGGTTTGAGTTCTACCACTGAAGAGCCTACTTGCATTTACGAACACAATGCAGCTTGCATCGAACAGATGAAGCTAGGTTATATTAAGGGTGATAACACAGAACACATATCGCCAAAGTTGTCCTACAATCAGCAACAACAGACTCACCTCAAGATTCAAATGAATCAAGTAAGGTCTGAGGAGAATGTGGCAGATTTGTTCACCAAATCATTGCCTAAGGACACATTTGAGAAACATGTGAAAAGCATAGGAATGCGAAGACTTTCCAAGCTCCCTAGATTAATGTAAGTATCAGGGGGAGGTGTAGACGTCAGGGAGAGTCTAACACACACATGTCATACTCAAATGTAAAAGGTGCGTTGCGCTCTTTTCCTTCGACCAAGGTGTATTTTTGTCCCACAGGGTTTTTATTGTTACTTGGCAATGTTTTTAGTGAGGCAACAACTCATGCACCATTTCGTCTTTGACTTGGCACAAGGGGGAGTGTTAAAGGAAAAACATATTGTGTGCCTTCGTCAAAGTGATTGACGGAGAGGGAATCAAGCAATTACCGATTAACATCAATCAGCATGGATTACGAACCAATCAGTAGTTAATGTCATCATTGTAATTGTTCTTTCCATTGTAGTTCTCTCCCTATATAAAGGGGTTATGAAATGAAATGAGTAGACCAATTACAATCTATTTTTACTTTTACAATTATGAAAAAGTTATGGTAGAGCTTTTAAGAAGGGCTTTTTTTTTATCACTTATTTTTTTATTTTTTCTGTAAATCTTACACGAATAATAATAGAATATTGAATTATGAAAAAGTTATGGTAGAGCTTTTAACAAGGGCCTTTTTTTTTTTTTCTTTTTTGAAGGCAATGGAAGACTAATCCATTGATGAAAATCATGACGACCTCACTCGGTCAAGCATAAAGGATACAACCACCCCTCATATTACAATGCAAGCTCGGTAGAGAACTAAAAACCGAAAGGAAATCCAAAAAAACCAAAGTTCAAAACAATGAAACTACCAACAAAAAGTGATAAAATAAAATGTAAAACCCTATGTCTAGGGCTGTCAATTCTGACACAACTCGAAACTCGCACGAAATAAAGCAGGCTGAACGCTTAAGACCCTCTTGGTGTACATCGCCACAACCAAGCAAGACCCATCACACCCAAGAAGACGTAGAGAATCATCTCCTAATCGGACCGAGAAACAGGTTCCAAAGCTTCGGGTCCCTCATGCACACCATTAGAGCAAGTTCAGCGGAGCAACTGGTGCCCGGGCACCATGTCAAACGGTGACCCAAGTCACCAAATTTCCACTGTTGTTCCTTCCACCGGGGCTGGGGCAAGAGAGCAGTGGATGACCCAAGTCAAGAGCTCAGGTAGCATGGTGACTGAGTTGATGACCCAGGCCTCCACTGTGGTGACTGAGGATAGACGCGCCTGGCAATGGAGGTGAGCCGCAGTTTCTTGTCGTGTAGCGGAAAGGAGGCGAGCAGCGCGTGGAAGACCAGAAGCTGTCGGCTGGAGATGTGACGTGGCAATTAGCCGTTGGGACTTGCAATTTAAATGCAACGGTCCATAGATCTGGACCGTTGGTTCTAATTATATGAGGGATCCTATGGTATATAATTAAGGAGATATTTATTTGCTGCGATGATTTAAAAAAAAAAAAAATTTAACGATTACATTTACAACGGTAACAATAAAATTATAACCACAATTTCCTATAAATACCTCACCTCCTATTTTACTTCTCACACCAAAAAAATCATCTTTCTTCCTCAAAATTTTTTGTTCCTTCTCCTCATAGCTTTCATACTCTACAATTTTTTGATTCCAATATAAGTGTACGAGGCAATACAATTCTCCAACCTGTAGGAGATCCAAGTATTGACGGGACACATTGGCAGACTATTGAAGATATTCAATTGTGCAAGTCTTGGAGGGTTGTTAGCCAAGATCCGTCGAAGGGTACGGAATGAAGAAAAGATGATCTATGGATAGATGTACGCCAACACTATGCCGAACATTGGGATGGATATGTCCGATCATTGCAAGCTTTTCAAGGGAGGTGGAAAACCTTGAAAGTCGAACTTTATGCTTGGCATTGTGCGTTAAGGCAAGCGAAAAGTTGGTACAAGAGTGGTGCGAATATGATTGATGAGGTATGAATTTGTAGTGTAACACGAATATTACACTACTAGAATTATGGCCCCAGACATCAGCCAAAAATCGATGAGAAACAAAAACCCGACCGATGTCTTTGTGGGTGATGAGAAAGATCCGGAAAATGCAGACATCGGTTTTTAGCCGATGTCTAGTATTCGTGTAGACATCGGAAAATGCAGACATCGGTTCCTTATTATAAACCGATGTAAATAGGTTTAAATGATAACAAACTTGCATGCTTTACTATTGTTAAACCCACATTTTATTGTATTTCAAGCTTAAAGAAATATAGATTATACAACACAAGTTTGCGTTTTAACATCGTTATTGATTTAAGAACCGATGACTGATACTGTTACAGACATCGGTTCCCATTTTGGAACTGATGTCTGGTACTGTTACAGACATCGGTTCCCATTTTGGAACTAATGTCTGGTACTCAGTATCATATCGTTTTCGACAAAAAATAGATGTCTGTATATTTTAGTAACATCGATTTCCATTTTGGAACTGATGTCTGGCACTCAGTAACATATCGTTTTCGACACAATATCGATGTCTGTATATTTTAGTACATCGATTTCCATTTTGGAACTGATGTCTGGTACTCAGTAACATATCGTTTTCGACAAAAAATCAATGTCTGTATATTTCAGTAACATCGATTTTCATTTTAGAACTGATGTATCTGTATTACTGGACATCAGTTTTTATGGTTAAAATTGATTTCAACTTTATATCTAGTCATCATATTCTATAAAGAGGATGATGTCCACAGAATATGTAGCTGCTGCTATAAATTGCAATTTCGACAATTAACAAGAGTAAGAGTGATTTGAATATTGGGATATTTTATCTAAAATCACATCCTAAACAGTTTACAAAATGGGCAAAATAAAACCCCAACTCACCTACTACAAGGCTAGCCTAGCAATTAGTATTCATTTTTGTTCATAATTGCTATACAAAAAGTTAATCAAAAGCTGGTCTAACTCAAAATCAAGAAACTGGTCAGAATCTACAGCAGTCTGTAAGTAGTCGGCTACTTCAATGCACACCTTGTCAAGTTGTTGTTGGGTATACCATTTCCGATCCTTTACCGCCCACTACAAATATATATAACAATTTAAGTCATAATGAAACACTAATATTTAAAACAAAGTTGAATAGAAAATCAAACTAAGGGAAATACTAAGCACTTATAATGACTGAAACTTCAGGAATGCAAACAATTGATAAAGGAACTCCTGCCCTTTCATTTGATTGCATATGGAAAATAGAAGCAGTATCATGTACCAAAAGAGCCACATAGTAACAGTAGATATCACATGAAATTCTTTATCTCCACGCGATATTCTTAAATTACCGCTCACCTGTTCTTGATATCAGCGTCCCTGCGCCCGAGCCTTGGAGTGTCAGTAGTAAGGACTATTGCCTTGTAACCAGCCCTCTCAGCCCTTCTGACAAGCTGTTCTTTATAGTCAGGACCTCCTCCATTTGCACTACTTATTAGGAACAGCAGTAGACGTAACTGACAATGTAACATTCTTATTGATATCAAGAACCTGTACAGTCACCGAGACATTTGACAGGGAATTCAAATTCCATTAGAGCTGGATATATGAAAGAAAAACATCACAATGTACTAAATCTTTGAAATTCTAAACATTTAAGAAAAAGCAGCCAAAATGTGTTAACCCTTTGAAATTTCTAGACATTATCTGTGTATGGATTCTATGCATTTGATGGTGGAACTATGCCACAAAGGTAGCACAGACCAACAAGACGGGAGAAAAATTTAAAGTAAATAAATAAGTAGAAGAACATGTCAGTGCCCTCCCACGAGATAAATGATCAAATTTGATCCACCAATTCTCAGCGCCGCTAACATCTACGAGTCTTGAAGAGACTTCTCTTATGTACACTGATTTCTGATTGCCTTCCCTACAACTTATCGGCGATTCTCATGAAAGCATCTGCAAGCTTGTTAAGAACAGCAATTAAGCTATCAGAATGTTTTTTCCTCTGCTCCCTATCCAGTTGCGAATGAGAATTCTGAGCCTCAAAATAGTCAGCCAGCATTTTACCATTCCTTTCCATGACCTCAATCAACTGATTCTGCAAACTGAATGTTTCCTCCTCTCCATCTATTGCAAAGCGCTTCCTTTTTCGGTCTTGAAAAGTAGAACCCATCTCGGGAATTGAAGGTGGCTGTTTTTGGCCTGCTGCACCTGTAGATAGCAATCAGATTCATTTACCACATTCGAAAAAAATCAAATATATTTGTTTAAATTTTGATCCATTTCAACTTGGAAAACATATGAGATCAAGCTCTGGAAACAAATAGAAATTAGGGAGCAGATGGAATAGAATATTTAATAATAACCAAGAAGATTTCTGTTTTCCCATCATGATAGAACCTTAAATTTGTTATCTATCCCTTTTGACAATGAAACAGTAGAAAATGCTCCTGATATGTGTGAAATTATCAAATGAGTGCCAATCGTGCATTTTAGGCTCTAATAGAGTAAGCTCAAACGCAACCAAAAACCTAGGCCAATATAACATATATGATGGATTAGATTGTGACAAGCAAACTAATTGCAAGACAAATACTTGATGAACACAGTGACTCCTAATTCATCAGTGATTTGTGCAGTCACTCAAAACCAGATACTGAGAACCTGGAAAAAGTACCATCACAATCCCAGATAAACAGCGAAATGTAATGAAACTTGGTTGTGCTAGTCGGATTATTATTATTTTTTTTTTTTCCTAACTCGCCGTTCCTTAAACGTTTCCACACATATTCGTATTCTTCGTTCACCATATACAGGTAATATCAAAGGTTGAGGAAGGCAACATTACCTTGTCCTTGGGACGCTTGTATTGGTTTGAACAGCTTCTCTGTAAAACACACGACAGTCACGTTTCAAAGAGTCAGCTACAGTATCCAATAGACAACTTAAGCATTTTGCTTTTCCTCATTATCATTGTGCCAACAATGTGCCCCTAAAATCCCAACTCCCAAAAGCACACTATGTACCAGTTCAAATACTCCAAAAAAAAACAAACAAAAAAACAAAACAAATAGGCTATATTTGATTTTCAACCCATCCCACCACACCATGGCCCTGCTTCACCAAATCCCTGATAGAAATTCCATCACCAACTCTATAAACATCACTGATTACTCCTCACCAAAAATCTTCCCTTTTTCAATAAAAAAAGAAAAGAAAAAAAGAAGAATTAGAAATCAATACCAATAAATGAATTCATTTAATCCAAGACAACCCATGTTCACTTGGCTGCAGAAAAGCATACAAACGTCACAGAAATGTCTATAGAGCACTATATATATATAAACCAAAACCAAAATCGATTGGAAAGCAGCAATTAATTTTCGAACACATCCTGAGATTTATATGTTTATCTCAATCCATGATTCAAAATCAAGACACCCACTTTCGAATGGCCCTTAGAGAGAAAATTAATGCATAAAGATGACTGATATCTTTGAATATAAAAACATGGGGGTATCAATAGATTGATATCTTCTTATCTTACTGTTGTTAGCTGCAAATATATAACAAAATATTGTTTTGAGCAAAATGCCAATGAAACCAGAAACAAAATGAAAGCACTAATGAAAATAAATTAGGTTTCCAAATCAAATAGACACCGACTGTAGAGCAAACAAAAGAAAGTTAGGGAAAGCAAATAGAGCGACATCAAGAGTTCGGTTTTTCTGCTTCTCTTTGCTGTAAAACACAGTAATGAATCAATACATAGCTAATACCATCATCGATCATCTTTCCTAAGTAAGAAAAATGCACACAATTGAAAATAATAAGCTCTACAAAGTGAACTTACAGTCGTATAGAGAGTCTGAGACTGAGCGATCAAGATGAGTAGAGTAGACAAGTATAGAACACTGACAGCTAATTAATAGGGGGTTTTTCATTCTGCACCGGTGATTATGCAAGCAAATCAAATCCAAATCCAAATTCAAAATTTAAGATAATCAGAAAGTAGATACAAAAGAAAAACAAAAACAAAAACCTTGGCGGCCTTGGTGAGTTGCTCCAAAGACCTTGGCGGCCTTGGTGAGACGATCGCCGCTCTCGCCGACAGAGATGTTGAGGACGAGCTTTTGGACCTTGATTTCCCTCATGGGGTTCTCCGACGCCTGCAATTAGAGCTTTACAGAAGAAACAGATTGTTAGATTACGAAATCAACAGAGGCTTGTTCAGATTCGGGACAAGAGAAACAGAAAGAAGGGAAGAGAGAGAGAGAGAGAGAGAGAGAGAGAGAGAGAGAGAGAGAGAGAGAGAGAGAGAGAGAGAGAGAGATTGATTGTGCTTACAATCAAGCTTGAGAGAGTTGAAGGGAATGGAGGTGCCCAAGATGGCTAGCTCAGAGGCGGAGGAGGAAGACGAGGAGGTCGGGTGAAAATGAGTTAGGGTTTGGGAATGACGAAAGTCGTGTGAGAAAAATAACAAAGTGTGGGGGGAATGAAATTTTAAGTCCCGCATTTCTCAAATTTTTCAACTTAGTCCCTCCGCGTTTTTGTAAATTTTCCATACGAAACTTTTCTCATCGGTTTATTTGGTGACTGATGTTTATAATAACAATAGAAATCGGTTTCTTCACAAACTGATGTTAAAATGTTTTTTAACATCAGGTGCAATCCTGACCGATTTAATAGTGGTGATGTCTAATGACATTATTCTAGTAGTGTTAATTTTTATGATTCTTTTAGTGAATATTAAAATTTAATTAGTTGATACATCTTACTTTAAATTATTAGTTGAAATA
The DNA here is from genome assembly GCF_002994745.2 of Rosa chinensis. Taxonomy (NCBI): domain Eukaryota; kingdom Viridiplantae; phylum Streptophyta; class Magnoliopsida; order Rosales; family Rosaceae; genus Rosa; species Rosa chinensis. Next base: position 24,035,429 of record NC_037090.1, on the reverse strand, counting down.
TTTTGTTGATAATTATACTTTAAATTATTAGTTGATATATTAAAATTTAGTTGATAATTATACTTCAAATTAGTACTTCATAATCATACTTTAGACTTCATTTTATTTAAATTATACATTATATTCACCTTATACTTAAATAGTTGATACATTTACCGGTGGATATTATCCACAACCTCCTTTCCCCGGTGGCTATCCACAACCACCATTCACCGGTGGGTATTACCCACAATCTCATTTCCCCGGTGGTTTTCCACAACCAACATTCACCGGTGGCTTCCCACAAACACCATTCACCGGTGGCTATCCACAACCACCATTTACCGATGGAGTCCCTTCCCCACCTTTCTCTTCTGGTGAATCCACCAACCCCAACCATATGGATGACCCCACAAACACAAATTGGATTCCTAATGAAGATGAGGATTAGGAAAATTAGGGAGTTATATATTTTAAATAATTGTATTGTTATGATTTCAATGCTTGGTTTTTCACTTATGTAATATTAGATTGATGAAATCAAAATTTATTTGAATAATACCCTTACAAATGAAAAGCTAAATGAAACCACACAAACATAATTAAAAACATAAAAACTAAAGTAGAAACCACACAAACATAATTAAAAACATAAAAACTAAATGAAAACACACACAAAGTGCAGATCTAGATACTCCAATTGCCTTGAAATTCCCAAAAGTGTTGAATGAGGTCTTCCTGAAGGTTGGAGTGACTGTGCTCAGATCTAATTTGTTGGTAGCGGTCCATAAATCCGTTCATATGATGAGTATCTCTACCAACAGGATCAAAGTCTCTACCGGTTGGTCCCTCCCATACCTCAGCAATTCTGGGCCTCATATTGTTATCCTCCTCATCATCTGACTCCAACTCATCATCCCTGTCTTCAGGTCGTTCATTTTCGACAATCATGTTGTGTAATATAATACAAGTCAACATGATGTATTGAAGGTCCTCTTTATGCCACCCACGAGTAGCTCCTCTAACATACCAAACCGTGCTTGTAATATCTTTCTAACATCTTTCTACATCCTTCCTATACCCCTCTTGAGCCTTTGCAAACTTGATTTCCTTAGGGCGTGTAGGATTTCGAACAGTTTTCAAGAAAGTCACCCATTGAGGATAAATACCGTCGGCTAGATAGTACCCTAAACTGTGAACTCTGTTGTTAACTTGGAATTGGATCAGAGGTGCTCTACCGGTGGTAAGCTCATCAAACAACGGAGACTTTGCCAAGACGTTTAGGTCGTTGCATGCTCCGGGCATTCCAAAGAATGCGTGCCAAATCCAGGTGTCGTAAGATGCGACTGCTTCTAAGATGATAGTAGGGATATGTTTCCTACCACTATATTCTCCAGCCCAACCTGTCGGACAATTCTTCCATTGCCAATGCATACAGTCGATGCTCCCAATCATTCTTGGAAAACCTCTCCTCTCAGCTTTGGCAAGAAGTCGTCTGAGGTCGGTAGCAGTAGGAGCGCGGAGGTATTCTGTTGAGTAAAGATCAATAATTCCTCGTGTAAAGTGCTGAAAGGCTGCGACGGAGGTGGATTTCGCCATCCGACAATACTCAGTACATTGATCTGCCCCTGCATCGTAAGCAAGCATTCGCAGGGCAGCTGTCATCTTCTGCTCCAGAAGCAATCCGACTTTGCCGGTAGCATCTGACCTTTGAACAAAGTAACGATCATTCTGGCAAAGGTCAGTAGCTATACGCTTGAAAAGATTGAGACTCATCATGTAACGTGTTCGGAACACCGGATCTTTGAACACTGGCCGGTCGACAAAGTAGTCGGCCAACATACCTTTGCCCCTTTCTTCTCTAAGTCGTTCCTCATTTGGTGCACGACCAGGATGAGAACCGCGCCCTCGGTGTTGGTTTCCAGATTCTTCTGCGACTGCAGCGATGACAATGGCGTTGGTGGCCATCATCTCTTCATCATCTTCATCCTGAGACCGTCAAATTTGATCCCACAAATTATTCATTGAAACGAGGAAAATTTAGGAAATATGTAATGCTAGAGATATGAAAAGGGTGAAGGTTTGTTAAGCTCAGATGGTGTGTGTATGTAGTGAAAACATCATGTCTATTTATTGAAATTTTTCACACATAAAACTATTTATTGAAATTTTTCACACATAAAAGTGTCGGTGAGTTATCACTCACTCATTTCAAAAAAATTGTTGGTGGTGTGCATGTGATAAAAGTGTCGGTGGAGTTAAAAAAAATTTCACACTTTTCAAAAACTTTGTCGGTGGTGTACATGTGATAAAAGTGTCGGTGGAGTTTTAAATTTTTTCACATTTTTCAAAAACTTTGTCGGTGGTGTACATGTAATAAAAGTGTCGGTGGAGTTAAAAAAAAAAAAGTGTCGGTGGACATTTAATTTGTCTACCAATAAAATTTTCCTTGGTATTTATTTTCAAATTGTTTATCAATACTATTTATTTACATCATACATTTCTCATTTTCCAAAATAATAATAATAATAATAATCTATGAACAGTAACTGACTGGTGACCCTGACCTAACGGGTGGAAGCAAAGATCCAGTGGCAGTGAATAGTTTCCTGCCCTGGTGACCTGGTGACCCAACGGGTGAACTTGCTCTTAGGCCCATCCTCAGTTGAAACCGAAGCCATGGAATTAGAGCCGCCACAGATAAACACTGCCGCGCGAGCCTTTAACTTTGTTTCTTTGACCACGAGGCCTGCCCTTCTTCTTATAGACCTTACAAGCTGACATCACCTTCACCTCGACCAGACCTTCGAAAGAAAATTCCAAACCAAGGTTTTCCGGTTGCAAGTTAGCCGGGATAAGAGCCAAACTACGTTTAGCTCTTTTACCATCCTCAGGGTCCTCCTCCTCCCGTGGACGACGCACCCCTACCACTGGAGCATGAGCAGAGGTTCCCTCAATTCCAGGTGATGCCACTAGCTCTGGAAGCGAACAAATATGCACCTTTTCTTCTTCAGCAAATTGGGAACCCTGAAGGGAGAAAGCAGTAAAGAAGAAATAGATGGCTGGGCATTTGCCTAGAAAACTAAAGTTGGAATGATCGGCCCCGGTGCCTACTGAGACTGAGACCCCGCCTCCACTACGGTGTTTGTCTCTGACACATCCTCCCTAGGGCATTGCTACCTTCCATGATTCAGCAGAGCGCACAACTTTCAGTGCCCCAGAAGCCTCTCATACCTGAATCGCAGCATTAGGACGTCGACAGGAGAAACCCTAACCCTGCGATCCAGACGCACCGAATCATTGATGGATAGAACCAGCCTACTCTAGCTTCTCCCTGGCGAAGCGCTATACCATCCACTTCCAAAACCTCTCCAATCATCCCACCCACTAACCGGACAGTAGGTTCCATCAATATGCTCGATAGGATACCCTGCAGCACAACCCAGATCCAAACAAAGTCCAAACTCACCACCGAGATCTCCGAGAAGCCATCATAATCATTCAAGAGAATCATGGCATGTTGAAAACGCCATGGACCTCCCTTCTTTACCCGTGCAACATCTTGTTCATGAGTGAACATAAACAAAAACTGATCACCCCGTGGTTGGACCTCCACTGTCCCCGTCAGTCTCTACATCGATCTCACCGCACTCCAAAATGAATCCAACACCACCGCCCTACATGTGTTAAGCCTCCCCACCAAATAAAAGAGTTGCGAGCCAAAAACTCCTTCCCCAAAACCTTGAGATTCCCCAAATCCACCAGTTCTTCACCTTCCTTGAGCTACAATTTGGTCACAAGCCTGACAGTCATGGAAGCGATAGCAGCAGCCATGAAATAGGACGCCGCACAACTCAAGAAACTTAAAACCCTAACCCTAGCAGAGCGAGAGAGAGAGAGAGGGGGGGGGGGGGGGAAGGGGAGTAAAAGTCGCGGTATGACCTTATATATTTCTTTTATTTAACAAGGGCTTTTAAATCCTCTCCGAAACCCTAGAGAGAGAAAAAGTGAGCGTTATCGTCCCTGTTCGGCGGCGAGCCGTGCGCAGTCGTCGGACGGGCTTTGTCGACTATGTGTGAGTCTGGTGTGTTCAAGGTGGCTATTTGGAAGCGGAAGGCCGAGTTGGGTGTCGGATTTCGGTTCTGGACTTGCGGTACTTGTCAACGGCGTGGATCGTCGGGTGGTTGTTGGCTTAGATAAATGGGGATTGGATCGATGTGGAGTGGATTGGACTGAGTTGGATTGGCGCGATATCGGAGATTAACTGGCGGCCTCTAATCCGTGGCCGCGCGGGGTAGTTCGGATTGGATTTGGTTCTTCATGGATCAGAGGCAGTTTCATCCCCCTTTAGTGGTGCCCAATCTGGGGTGGTCGGTGGTGCGATCCGGGTTTGTTCTCTGGATCCAATCTGGGGAGGGATCTGATCTGAGCAGTTTTGGGCGCGTTCTGGATTGGATTTGCTATGGTCATGGTGGCATGAACGGGTATGGTAGTCATGGGTGGCGGATCTGGCAAGGCAAGGTAGTCGGTGGTCCATCGGCAATGGGGGGTTTGAGCCAAGTTCGGCCTGCTAGTGGAGCTTCTCCTGATTGGGCCTCGGCCTGCGGTGTTTGGGCAGGGGCTTGTTGCTGGGCTAGATGGAGTTTGGGCCTGGGTCTGTGCTTGGGCTCAGGTCCCAAACTGTGTTAATTTTATGTTATTTGCATGTTAAAATTAGGATTTGGTTTCTTTTGTTTTGTTTTTCAGCAATAAGTTACTATTAAGGTTTTGTTTTAAGGTTAGATGTTGGGTCGGGTGTACTGCAATTTTGGCATAGACAATCTTCTATTCGGCAGTCTAGCAGTCGTTCCTGTTCTAGAGTTAGGTCAACAGTGGTGGCGAAAATGTCTGGCGGTGGCATACTGGCATAGACAGTCATTCTTGGCCTTCTAGTGGGATTGTTCCTGTCTGCTCTCGAGTCGGAGGTGATGGCGATTTGGAGCATTTGTGGATTGAGGGTGTTGGCATTAAGGTGGCCATGGTCTTGGGTTTAATTTAGTCTCAGGTCTGATGGTCCAGCATTTATTTTTGGTCGGATTTGAAGTCACGACTAGTGTAGACTTGGTCGATCAAAGGCAGGTCAGGAGGACTCTGAGTGGCGAGTTAGTGTTGACAAAGTTGTGTATCAAGAATTCACTGTGCCTGCGCATCTTGTCTTTGCCTTTTGTTGTAGTGCAAGTTAAGTCTGCAGTTGAGTCGGGGCCTTGTTGGCTCCGTTAGTCAGTCATTTTGGAGTTCTAGTGTGAAGTCCAGTGGCCATTTCTGTGTATGAGATGATGTCAAAACTCATTGTATCCAGTTCATTATTAATGAAGTTTCTTCTTAATCAAAAAAAAAAAAAAAACAAGGGCTTTTAAATTAACAATTCAATATAGATTTTCAAATTAAAGATTAGATGAGTGTGTGAAATTGTAATTGAAATTTATCTATGTTGATTTAAAAGTGTTTATTAAATCCTTATTTAAAGTCCTCATTAGAGAGAACCCCACTGTGCCCTCAGCAGATCCTCGACACCACGCTGCTGCTCGAACACCCACCGGGTTATTTCCTTGATTATGATGGATTAGTATTACCTAGGTCTGTGTTACAATGTTGCATTCATTGTACAATGGACAAGACCAAGTCACCATGCTAGCACAAGGTGGACTCCATTTGATGTCAATGTTCTATCAAACATACCAAAAACCAACATATACTGCCTTCTCAAAAAATGCATGATAGCATTCTGGCAGTAGGTTGTGTGTATATAATCTCTTGAGTTTGTCAGAATTCACTGCAATTGATACTAGATGGGTAAAAGATATAGAGCAATAGAACAGAGTACGATCATGCCACTTGAAATGAATCTAATCTATCCTCCATCTATCCAAGCCAATTGAATTAGTGCTTGGAAACCATCATTCAGTAACAGCAGATTGGACTACTTTCCTTTCGACACTAGCATAGAAAGGTAATTAAAACCATAAGTTTCTGATATAAAAGCACAAAGGTACTAGATGCAACTGTCTGTCCGAAAAACTCTTACCAGTGAGATTCCATGACCCTCCCTAAAGGTATTAGATGAAACTGTCTAAGAGGCTTTGATCATTGAGTAAGAACATACATGAGCACTCCCTATTTCAACATAAGAGATGCACCGGTGTCCTCAAACGATTCAAGGGACTCCTTCAGAAGTGCCTGTGCTTTTTCTCTCCTCCTAAACAAGAAAGTCAAACAAGAAGGAACAAAAATAAGTCTTTGCAAAAAGGTTTATCACACCACCAGCTACAAGTAAACAATAAAGCAAACAAGAAACAAATAGGCAGGTTCCAGTTTTCATTTTTATGGTAATCAAACACCACAAAGACCAGAGAATGATTAAACATATCTTTGCAAAACTTTAAGCAATCTTACTATCTTACTCTTTCAAAAAGGTCACAAAAGCTATACAGTTATCTTTTAATTGTTTTAAAAATAAAGTAGAATATTTCAGCATCAAATGCGCATTAAGCTTCTCAATAATTGTTGAGAACATACCTCTTTATATCCTCAACAACTTGTTTACGTCGTTTTATCTGAAGTTCTAAAATGTGAATTAGTGTTACCCTAGCCTGCATGATAAAGACATAAAAATATAAGGAAAGTAGTTCGTTATAACAACCCAACAACTTATATTATAAGACCCAGTATATCTTACCTGATGGGGGCGCAATGAGTTCAGAAGATGATGCAAGTTCTTGAATATAAGAAATATTTCTTCCACTCTCCTCTGCATATTGTGATGGTCTCTCCACGAGAATATCAGCAAGTTCCAAAATGTGCAGCTGCAATTCTCTGTTTGGATCCTAAAATCTAAAACATAGTACAACTTTTGTCAAAATGGAAAAGTGAGGGACAGCAAAAAAGTAAAATAAATAATAATAATAATGGCGAAAACAATCAAGTACTAACATACATACATACATACATACATACATACATACATACATACATACATACATACATACATATAAAACTAGAATAAACACCAACATACAAACTTACAGTTAGAGGTCCTAACTTCCTATTCGTTTCTTGCAGAGAATTATCTCAAATAATAATTCTAACTAAACCAAACAAAACTACTATAGCAATACCCACAAGTAGTCAAGAAATTCATGCATTCCCTAGGAGTTCTTTATTTTTGGTAATCATAGTTTGGCCATCAATACTTGATCTATCAAGACAACAATAGCTAGTGTGCATGTGTGCATCCCCAAAGGCAAGAAAAAATAGGTTAATAAGTTGGAGATGTAGATGAACATTTCCTAAAGGTTGCTACTTCTCTTGCCTTTACATTCAATAGTTCCTGCCAAGAATTTTCTATATATGTAACATATTTGAATGTCTCTCAGCCTCGTAACACGTACAAGTGAAGATTACCAGAGAAGAGTCTTATTTTTTTTTATTAAAAATACTAATTACCTAATTCCACTGACATATATAGGTGATTGAATCAAGATTTTTAAATCAATTCCTACGTATCAAAGGTAGTTTTTCCACAGGACACAAACACTAAACTAGTGTGAACTACTTGTCCACTGCATGTACACTAAAGCTTTTGTCTTAATAAAGATCCTTTCTTCTCAAACAAAACAATGAAACAAAGTAAAGACATTTTCAAAAAAAAAAAAATGAAACAAAGTAAAGAAATAAAGAGAACGATTAAACTAGCCTGAAGGTAGACGTACCAATATTTGGGCCTTTTGGGTACAGTTAACTCACTCTTTGTTCCTCCAAGCTTGGAAGCACGTCATCAGTAAACATGAAATTTTGTTAAAAATAAATTACAAGGAAATAATAGAGCTCAACTCAGACATTGATAACATTAACACCATAATCTTTGTCGGAAAAAAAAAAAACAATAATCTATAAGAATAAGCTTATTTTGTTAAAGGATAATCCAAAACTCAGTAATCAAAAGTCAAAACGTGCAACTTCAAATGCATTAATATTGCATTCCTGGCTTAAGGAACTAAATGACGCATTACATTCTCCAGAAAATAACTAAACAATATAATTAGTTATGACAATACTTTTGGTATCCAAAGATTAAGCAAAAAAGCAACTTTCAGATATTATGACTGAGTTAAGGCCTATTGCACTATGTAATGTGGTCTACCGAATTTGCTCTAAAGTGTTGGCCCATAGATTGAAGAAGATTTTGGGAGAGGTTATATCTCCACTATAGAGTGCATTTGTACCAGGCCAATTGATCTCTGACAATACTTTAGTGGCAATTGAGGTGGCTCATTTTCTGCATAAGAAGAGAAGCCTGGAGGAGTATTTCTCTCTAAAACTTGACATTAGTATAGGGTATGACAAGCTGGAGTGGAATTTTTTGAGACGGATCCTTTTAAAGTTAGGGTTTGCATAAGAGTGGGTGGATCTAGTGATGGCTAGTATCCAAACAGTATGGAGAAGTCTGGGGTAATGTTCGACCATCTAGGGGTATTAGACAAGGTGACCCATTGTCACCTTATCTGTTTATCTTATGTGCTGAAGGGTTGTCTTCTCTGATTGAGTTTTTTGCACAGCAACAATGGATACAAGGTATCAAGGTTACTCCTACTGCACCGATTTTGCAACATTTATTGTTTGCAGATGATAGTTTTTTGTTTGGCTCTGCAACTGAAGAGGAATGTCAACAATTCAGAAATATTTTATATGCATACGAGATAGCTTCTGGGCAGAGAGTAAATCTACAGAAAAGTAATGTCGCTTTTAGTAAGAATGTTAGTATGGACAGGCAATTGTATCTGGCAGATATCCTTGGGGTGCAAAGGGTGGATAAACATGAGAAGTATCTTGGCTTGCCTACCCATGTTGGAAGATCAAAGACAGCTGCATTTGCTTACTTGAAAGAGAAACTTACAAAGAAAGTCGTCAGCTGGAGAGCCAAATTATTAAGCGGTGTAGGTAAAGAAATTCTAATTAAATCTGTTGCTCAATCTGTTCCAATGTATGTGATGAACTGCTATATGCACCCTTTGGGTCTCTGTGATGATATGCATCAGGTATGTGCTGGTTTCTGGTGGGGGGATTCAGAGGACAAAAATAAAATTCACTGGAGATCTTGGGAACGGTTATGTGTTCCTAAGAAGGAGGGTGGTATGGGCTTTAAGAACTTGCATTGGTTTAATAAGGCTATGTTGGCTAAACAAAGTTAGTGGTTGCTACAAAATCCAAATTCATTGATAGCTAGATTGTATAAAGCTATTTATTTTCCTAATGGTGAGTATCTCACAGCTGGTTTTAGGGATACACCCTCATTTTCATGGAGGAGCATTGTGGAAGCTAGGCAGGTATTAGTACAGGGCCTCAAATGGCAGGTTGGGAATGGTGAGTGTATTGAGATATGGAATCATAATTGGATTCCAGATGTGTACCCCAGAGGGCAGTCTTCACCTCCTCTGTATGATGCACCTCGTTTTGTTGAGGAGCTTATGGACCCAATTACTCTGAGTTGGGATGTAAATCTACTTGCCAGGTACTTTACCCAAACTGATATTGATTTGATATTGAGCATTCCATTGACAAGGCATGCACAGAGTGATAGACAAATTTGGCATTTTCACAAGAAGGGTTTCTTTACTACAAATAGTGCATACTTTTTTGCACGTGATTTGACTTTGGGTTTAATTTTAGGCCCCACCACCTGTTGATTCTTATAAGGTAGTGTGGAAGGCAATATGGGATGCTAAAGTACCTAGCAAGGTAGCTTTACATGCATGGAAGACAGCGGTTAATATTCTCCCTACACGGGTGGGATTGAGTACTAAAGGCTATAATGGAGAGATGGGGTGTTTATTGTGTCCTCATACTTTGGAAAACAGTTTGCATGTTTTCATTGATTTTCCATATGCACAGGAAGTTTGGCATAAAGCTGGTTTACAACTACCTACTGGGCCGGGCGACAATTTTATAGATTGATTTTTGGGTGCAATCAATAGTTTGACAAAGGAGCATATAGCTAGGTGCTTGATGCTCTTGTGGGGGATTTGGAAAAACATAAACAACCACTTATGGGAACATAAGAGACAACATGCATCTGAGGCTGTGTTGCTCATTATGGGTTGGTATGAGGAATTCAAAAAAGTAAATGTGCAGTCAATGGAGATTAGGAGACAATCGGTGAAATGGACAAAACCACAAGAGAATTAGGTGAAGGTTAATTGTGATGGTGCATTCCAGAAAGTAACAAGAAAGGGGGGTGTTGGAGTTGTGATCTGAGATGCTAATGGTGATTTTCAAGTTGGTGCTGCTAGACCTCTCCCTTTAGTAAAGTCACCTTTCCATGTGGAATTGACGGCGTTAAAGGAATGGATCAATTAGGCAGTGGCATTACAGCATGAGCAAGTACTGTTTGAATCTGATTGCTCTTTATTGGTTCAAGCTTTGCATTCAATTGGACCGGATTTATCTACAATGAGTATGTTGCTTGATGAGATCAGACTAGTGCTGCAAAATCATGGTGGTTGTAGAATTTATTATGTACCAAGGGAAGCAAATACAATAGCTCATGGATTTGCTTCTCATGCTTTAAGAAATAGTGATAGTCAAACTTAGTTTGTCATAGCTCCCGAATTTATAAGGGATGTCATTCAAAATGATTGTAATCATTAATTGATTCAATGAAATTTATTTTCAAAAAAAAAAAACAACTTTCAGATATCAAATTTACAATCTGTATATTAATGTGGAGAAAAAGCTTACAGTGTAAGTAGCACCATAGCAAATGTATGTCCCTTCAATTGGTGGCAGCGGCTAAGGAGCAGATTTGGGCTCTTGCAAGTAATCTTTTTATAGCTTATAATATGGTGGTGGAGGTTGGTAGGTCGTTGTAACCATTTCAAGCACCTTGTTGCCAAATCTAACATCAACCAAGTAGCCATTTCAAGCACCTTGTTCCCAAACCTAACATCAAACAAAAGGAATAAAACATTAAATTAAACTTGAATGGACGGAAACAAAATTTTTAAAGATAAAAGTTACTGATTTCAAACTAGAAATTTTACCTAAAACTCACAAAACCCTAAAAGTGAGAAAGTAGTCATTTTTTTTTTGGTTTCGACGAGGCCCAAAGGACCTAGGCAGAAAGAAAACTAAATTTTTGGCTAAAGGTTCTAGCTCTATCAGCCCCAGCAATGTCATCAAGCAAAGCCTAGATAACATGCACAGGAGGCTGGTTCATAAAGCGAGTTCCTCAAGAGCAATTTAAGTTTTCTTTGGCTAGGATGTCAGTAACTGTAGTTCTCTCCCTGTGTATGTGCTGGAGAGTACAACAATCAAAGAGCTGCATCATGGACTTGAAATTAGATAGAAGAGTCCCAAGGGGATGAGTGTCATACGAATTCAGCTGCATGAGGTGGACCACAATTACAGAGTCACTTTCAACTTTAAGATTTTTGATATGGAGTTCAATAGCAAGTTTTAGGCCAGTAAAGAGTCTCCAAGCCTCAGCCTGAATAATTAACTTCACCAGTCCCAACCTGATGAATGAAACCATTAATCCATTCTTCAGAGCCGTTGCAAATAACTCCACCGGCCCCAATAACACCTACGAGAAAGTAGTCATTGTTTAAGCTAACTAATAACCAGGAGTACATGAAACTATAAAGCCACATTTGGTTACTGACAAAGCAAAAATCATAGAAAAAATAGATTATTTTTAGTATAGCAAATTGCTCCTTGCACAAAATTAAATTACTCGTGTTAATTCTTTAAGAACACATAGAAAAGGAAACAGACAACTGAATGTTGACAAATCAGTAGTTTTGATTGCTCAGGATTGTATGAATGATTTTCAATTTTATGTTGTTCGTTCAAGTAGCTGCACTAGGAGCAGCATTAATAGTGGCACTAAATCAGTAGTTTTAATGTACTTGAAAATTGAATGGCCTAGAAATCACATATCCATCAAAAATACCAAATTAACCCAACCTAGGAAATTTGATGGAAGAAAAGCTTCAGATTTCTTAGCCCTCAGTAAACAAGATTTAAACCTTTTTATGCTCCAATTTGAAGTGCCAAGTTTCCAAAACAAATACAGAACCAACTCAAAAACAAACACTGAAAACAAAATGGAACTAACACTACTAGAAATTTCCCCATTAGCACCCCTTTTTTAGCCAAAAAATCATCAGTGCCAAAAATGAATAGTATTACACTGATATAGAAGGTTGGTGAGTTTGTTTTTCCTCTCACTGATCATTAGTGTCTAATATATCACTACTAGAATTTACCCAATGAGTGACAAACCACTTTTGTCACCTATTCTGACATTTTCGTCACCTATAGGTATGGGTGACGAAAAAAGTTCGTCACCAGTTTCGTCACCTATAGTGCGTGACTGATTCCTTTAGGTCACGAAATGCTAATTTCGTCACTAAAATGAGTATGGGTGACGAAATAAATTAGTCACCCAATCTCTAACATTTCGTCACCCATTCTTTTTCAAATCATGTTGTTTTTTTATTTTTGGGCCCAATTTTTTTTTTCTACCGCCAAATTTGACTATTGGTGACGAAAATAGGTCGTCACTATTTTTGAATCATTTTTAAATTCTGAATTTTGGTGCCAAAATTATTTTTACCCACCAAATGCAATACAATTTGTGCCAAATTAATTTCATGTCTAATTATAAAATATTAATTTACTTCTTTCTCCAAATATAGTATATATGAAAATTAATTTTAAATTAATAAATATATGTTATCAACACTTTACAACAAGAAGTAATAGGTAAATAAGTAGCATAAATATATGTTAACATGCTTATTAGCCAATACTTTACAAATATAATAACTTGAAAAGTTACATATCAGGTGCCGGATGCATATGAAATTTCAAGGCATCATATTTACATCCAAATTGTATCCTGCCAAAAGCTATAAGGACATTATTTATCTCTGCTTCTTCATTGATCCAAACACCACCATTGCTGCCCTGATGCTGATGCATGAGACTTTCTCAACATAGGTCACAATTTAATCCTTCTACATTTGCCAATAACAAAGCAATTCAAAGCCCAAATAATGGTAATGAGAAAAGTGTAGTATGTAGATACTCTGTAAGAACTGCACAAAAATAGTTTGTCATTTGTAAAGAAGCTCCTCATCCTATTTCTATATTATTTTTATATGTCAGCAAGACAGAACAAACTAAGGGATAAGTTTTCAAAGCAAATGAAACAAATCAATTTGACAAACATATTTGATAATAGAGTTCCAAAGAACCAACTAAAACAATCATACATTCAACACAAACTTTAGCAAAGCAATGTGGTTCCACAATCCTCACAGTACATCACACTGTCTGGTATTCCTTCCAATAGTTTTTAGATCACAATCCTGGCTAACATGCAAAAGTGGATATTACAAAGCTGAGAGATTGATATAAAGTCAAAAGTAAATGTTACACCAAAAAATAGTAGAACCAAATCTACTGCAATACGGAATTAGATGATGGAGCCAAAATCCCATAAGATAATATGCTAAGAATGCATTGACTTACAATTACTAAGCTTTCCCAAAATGGACGTCTGCGTCGAAAGCACCCAATAGTTAGCCCCTTCTAAGTGAACAACTGCATTATAAAGAAATTGTCTAAGCAATTTCAACACTAATACTTTAAAATTCCAAGATTTATGAGGTCAATTTCTAATTACTTGAGCTCTATTTTTCACACCATAAATTCTGATCAAAATACTAGTTTGGAAATTTGAAGAATCAGGCAAACATGGGGAAGCAAAGTAAATTAGAGGTAGAAGAACTCACCGGCAACAAAGACGACGTTAATGGCAACCTGGATTATTGCTTGTAACCTGATACGTTAGAGTTGACCACAGAGAGAGTTAGCCCAAGATTATTTCAAACGAAGAAAAGCTTGAAAGATGAAAAAGAGAGAGGAGATAATTGGCACAGTCTAGCCTTATTACTCACTGAACTGAAAAGAAAAATGTAAAGCTTTTATATAATCCTCACAGAGCTTTCTTAACACTATGAGCTATTGTTTCTCTTTCTTCTTTCCCTAACATTTGAGCTATCTAATTAAGAGAACTGAAGTATAGAGAACATTTATTCACATATTGATAAAATCCAGCGCGCGCGCGCACACACACACACACACACATATATATATATATGTGCATATCCCTAGCACTAAGATCTTCAGAAACAGTAACTTACAAAATCAGACAGAAACAACAAATAATCAAAAGCCACCAATGACCTAAAACATACAAAATACAAATTGCAAAAACTCACAAGCAAACACACACTTTTGGGGTTTGGTAAACGCTTACAGTTTTGATCTGATTGCTCTAAACACATTAGAACCGTCTTTCTCAATCAAACCAAGAAACCAAGAAACCCATCAATGCAATCTTTACACAGGATTGTCACATTAGGTTCACTCTCCAACCATTGCAGTTTTGCATATCAATTAAGGGTAGATTCAAATCCAAGCATTTTAGACAAAATGAAACAAGTTGGCACTCTATTTGCATAATTAAAAAAATGAAACAAGGCAAAATATATACCTGGCCATCTGCAATTATCAACAGAAACTTAACAAAACTATTGAATTTGCCCAAAATCCTTTCTAATTTCAGAAAAAGCCATACACATACTTTAGCAGAAAAGGCCCAACATTTTACGACTAATGAGAAGATTCAGAGAAATAAATTGTCCCAAAGAGGAAGGAGGACTCTAGTTTTTCGTCAAGGAGCAATCTATCTTATGAAATAAAACCCATAAATTCTATATGTGAGAGAGACGGAGAAAGAGGTTTTAATTCAAATTTTATATATTCCCCAAATTATCAAGGCCTAGGCATCTTCAGCTTACCTAACAAGCTCTCTAAGGAACACCTCCTTGTGGCTGTATAGACTATGAACTATCAAATCCATTAGCCGACTGACTCGCAATTAGTTTCAAAGTCCTTAGTTTTCAATTCAAAACTCATAAACTAAAATCTCAAAAGCAAAAAAATGAAAATGAAAACTATAAACAGTCCCGACTATGAACAAAGCCCTATAATTTAAACCCAATGCATCCATTTAGATTGCCCATATAACAATAACACCACAAATCATCTAAAAGTCTAGAACTTTCAGAACCCAATTGAGTCAAAACCCAAAAAGAACCAAACTTTAGTACAAACAGAGAGAAACCCACCTCGGCTTGGTACTGGAATTCCTCACCGGGCGTACCGGCGACCTCTTTCTCGGCGATAGATTGAATGTCGCGACGAGTATGAAATTGTGAGGGAGACAGAGACAGACGGATTGTTAGCAATGGAGAAATCATCTCCGGAGATAAAGCCCATAAGTTATAAGAAATGAATCTTTAGAAAGTGAACAGCTATAAGGATTTGAAATCAGATCTCACAGGAGACTTACCACAGATCCGAAAAATGTGAGACCACAAATCAACCACAGTGGAGATTTGGCAGTGAGTGGGAGACTGAGAGAGAGAGATCGCGGCGAAACTGCAGTAATGAGGTCTCGAGAAATTGGAACGATGATGGAGACTGTGAGTTGAAAGTAATGCAGATGGAGAGTAAAAGGTTCATGACTATTGAGCGCAGACCCTAAAATTTTATGCAAAAAGCTTTTGGATCTTTTTTTTTTCCCTTACAAAAAAATAAAAAAAAGATTAGTGCCAAAAAATTTCGACACTAACTATGGGCCCTCCGTCACAATAAATGGGGAACATTGTTGGTCCAAAGTACAAAAGTATGGGTGACGGAATTAAAAATTTTGTGACCCATTCCTACAATAGGTTACAATTTTAAGGTTTGTCACCTATAGTTTTGTGACTAAAAGGGTAAATTCTTGTAGTGTATATAGTACATCAAGCAATTAATTGTTTAATCCCAATGTTACTGTTAATGGTGTGAAAAATGAATAGTATTCTTACTTTGAAGCACTGTTTATCTGATTCAAATCTGACAGAATGAAAAAGTAGGACTTTAGGTTTTTTTTGACACTAGCCACCGATTCTAATTGTGAATGTAATATAATATAGTTTGTATATGAACGTTTCTAAAAGGGTCTTCTAGAAGCTTTGACATGAGTTCTAATGAATTTGGCAACATACATGTACATGGGAAAGGAGAAGAGGGAAGCAATCAATTAATCACTTACAATATTTCTTAAAAATAATTACATTGCATTTTTTGTTGTTGGTCTCACAAATATGGAAATGAGAGAGCAACTGTAGAGAGAGGGTTGCTTTCTTATGTACAACGACGGGCCTTTTGGGCCTACGGCGTTCCATTGTTTTTGGGCTCTTGAGCAAGTTGCAGTTTCAGTAGAAGTTGGCATCGCCTCTGATCAGAAATAGAAAATCTTGGCACTGCTTGTACAGACCGTAGGATATTTGAAAACAATCACCATATCACAAAACAGAGCAATTATCTACTTGCACTACACAATATTTCATAAATGTTAAAAACGTAAAGTCATTACATTGTAAGAACGATTACAACATAGATTACGACACCAGACAAAAAAAAAAAATTATGACAAAAGAAAAAAAAAAAAACAATTACATTGTAATCATGTGATGAAAATACAGAGAAAAAACGCCAGGGGAGTCTCTGGCAAAATGGAGTTGAGCTGCATGCTTGGTCTTCCTACCCATTTCAACGTCTCCAATACCTTTGATTTATGTAAGCATGCCTTCTGTGCCAAATCTGTGTTCCAGCTGAGGGAATGTATTGAACAGGATGTTAAACATAGCTCTGTAATACCAATTCCTCCATCTCTTGCAAAACAAAAGCAATCCGATGGCAATCCCAAATCCACATGTAAATCCAATTTCAACACTGATGATATCCCAATCAATCTCATCTCCAGAATTTGGATTACTTGAGCTTCCATTAAACGTTGGAGGTGGCAATACGATTGTTGTGTCCCATGTCAGAGGAGGCCCCCATAATCCTTTGTTACCCTCGAAGGAGGTATTTGGAAATGTTGAAAACTGAGTGCTGGTTGGGATCCTACCCGTCAGTTGATTATATGAGACATTCAAGTGCGAAAGGAAAGTGAGAGTTGAAAGCTGCGGTGGAATTTGGCCGCTCAAGTGGTTCTGTGAGAGGTCTAAGGACTCTATGCTGCTCATGTTACCAAAGGATGATGGGATTTCGCCTGTGAAAGCATTACCAGATAAGTTGAGGGCATACAATGCTTTCAGCTCTCCAATTTCCTTAGGTATTGAACCGCTAAAATTGTTGGAAGAGAAATCAATCAAGGTGAAGATAGTTAGAATCTTTATCAGATCCAACTGCAAACCTTTGATGATGGTTGTTATTGTATCTCTGTAATAAACATCCATCCCAATAGTCTCTGTTGTGTACAGGGGAGTGTACGAAAATACCAGATTACCATCATCTTCATTAGCCTTCATTTTCTACCATGTTGCGAAAGACGTTGCCGGTATTTCACCATTCAAATGGTTGTGTGCTAAATCTATGATTTGCAGCACAGGCCACGTGCTGTTGGTCTTGGGACATCCTAGGCTACCATAAAGATTGTTGGATCTTAAAACAAGGACACGCAAGGTGGATATGGTCATCAACAGGCACGGAAAAGTATCTGTTATCTGATTGTTTCCAAGATTTAAAACCCCTAAACTTGAGCAGTTGACAAGAGATTTCGGAAACTGGCCTTGTATATTATTTCTGCTGAGATCAAGAGTTTGTAGCTTACAATGCTCAAGAAAATTATCAGGAATAGAGCCAGTGAGGTTGTTTGTCCTTAAATCAAGGATTGAAAGCGGAAGTTGAGTCAAGCATTGCGGAATTATACCACTCAAAGAATTATAGGACAGATCTAGAACCATACCAGTTGTATTGCAAATTGATCTTGGAATGGTTCCATGCAAGTTATTTCTTGACAGAGAGAGGAAATTAGTTTTAGAGATAAAACTGCCAATGTCAGCCGGTAGACTAGAGCTAAAATTATTTCTTGAGTAATCCAGAAAATGGGCAAATGGTAGGAACAATGGGATTTGTCCCTGAAGCTGGTTTGAATGAAGGTCAAGTGACGTCACAACAGTAGAAGAATTAGCCTTAGGTAATGGAGCTTCAAGAGTTTCCAAGTAGTTACAAGGAAGATTCAGTTCTTGAAGAGAATTGAGCCTCCAAATCCAATTGGGTATCTGGCCTTGAATTTGGTTATTTGAAAGGTCCAAGTAATTTAATGTGGACTGATTTCTCAAGAAGTCTGGGAATGTTCTCAACTTGTTAGAAGCTAAACCCAAGCGGCCAATCTGAAGGAAGGCATATGAGGAGTGGATACCCTGAATCTTGTTGAAATTAAGGTCAAGAGAAAACAAAGTAAATGTAGAATTAGGAAGAAGAGGTTCTAGATTTACAATGGAATTATAAGAGAGATTTAGGAGTCCAAGAGAATTGAGCCTCCAAATCCAATTAGGTATCTGGCCTTGAATCTGGTTTCCCGAAAGGTCTAATTTCGAAAGTGTGGATTGATTTTTTAAGAAATCTGGGAGTCCTACCAACTTGTTAGAAGCCAATAGCAAGTTCTCAATCTGAAGGAAGGGGGAACTGGTACCATTATAATCAAACAACAAGCTATTGTGGGAAAGATCAAGAAATGAAAGAGTTCGAGGCTGCTGAGGGCCACTGAAAGGGAAGCCACTGAAGTTGTTTGAAGCAAGATCAAGATACATAAGCCCTTTAAGATTAAAAATAGATGTTGGTATTTCTCCTTCCAAATTGTTGTTTCCCAAAAGAAGGTTCCGAAGTAACTGTGAAGAGGTATTGAAAAATTCAGGGACTTGACCAGAGAAATGATTATTAGAAAGTGCTAATGCAACCAGCAAGGGAGGAGAAACAATAGACGATGGAATACTCCCATAGAGTAGATTGTTGCTGAAGTCAAGGCTTTCCAGATTAACAAGGGCTTCCCAGTGAATAGGACTGATAGGACTATTGAACCTGTTCCATGACACGTCCAGGTCAACCAATTGGGTAAGGTTCTCAATTGACATGGGGAGGGATCCAGTGAAATTGCAATGTGAAAGAGATATGGTTGAAAGTTTTGTCCTATTCTTTGGAAACTCTGGAAAGGAACCACCAAGTTCCGGATTACTAGAAATATCAATGGTTTGTAGGGAAGGAATAAGAAAGACCTCTTTGGGAAATATTCCCAGCAAGTTACAACCAGAGAGACTCAAGGAAGTCAAGTTTGAAAAATTGGCAAAGGATCTTGGAACCGGAGCATAGAACCAGTTATTTCCCAAGTCAATCTCATACGGAGACTGAAGCTTTGCAAGGGAGTCACATATAGGGCCAGAAAGACCACAAAAAGACAAGCTCAACACCCTCAGATTTGGCAGTGAAGATGATATGGCTTCGCACCAGTCACTCCCCTGTCCTGATATCTCTACTGAATCAAGATATAACTCTGTAAGCTCTGTGAGGTTCTGAATTAGCATGCTTAAATTTGGGTTTTCAAGTTTTAACGAAACCCCATCATAGCTATTTCTAGAGAGATCAAGACTTACCAACCTTGCCAAGCGTGAAATCTCAATGGGAATTTGCCCGGAATAGAAACCATGGGCTACATTTAGATACCTCAGATTTGTAAGCTCTCCGATTGCAGATGGAATTTGAGAGCCATTGAAGACGTTATTGGCCAAATTGAGGCTCTCAAGATGTTGAAGTTGGAAGAGACTGCTGGAATTGTCAATTCTGCATGAAACAAACTCGCTGCTGAGGTCAAGTCCGACAACATACCCATTAGTGCTGCAAGTTACACCGAGCCAAGAGCAGCAATCAGTACTTGAATTCCATGTGATAAGCCTGGGGGAAGGAGGATCAATTACGTATACAAGACTTTTCTTGAAATGGAGTAGTGATAGTTGCTGTTCTACAATACAATTGCTGTGAACTGCAGGGATGAGGTTGGTAATACAGGTAATAATTACAAAAAGGAAGAAATGGAGGAACAAAGTTGTCATTCTTAGAGCAACTTAATTTTTAGACACATATATGCATGCACAGATAGATGCAACAAGGAGGGAAATTGGTAAGATTGGGGGTAATGGTTGTGGTGGCTTTAAAGGTGGAATTGAAAACAGCATGCCTCCCTGAGAACTATGCGTGGCTTGACCTTCAAGTCAAGTCTTCTCATATGCATCTGTAAGAGATGGATATTAAATATAATCCCTACATACTTCTGGAATGGAAGAAGCCAATAATTCAGCAAAATGGAGTTTTGGTATTTGCAGAAAGCACTAGGAAATTGGTTAGTTGTTTCTTTAATAGTACTTGAGAATCAACGAGTCAATGCATCTAAAATGGAACTGGTGAGATTTGAAGTCGGTTTGAATAAAGTATAATAAGAGTTTACTGAAAAGGCCTGCAAATTGAGGTGCTATTGTCACCGGAATTGGTAGTGGTTTAAAGCCTGCATAAGATTTGATGTTGCCTTGGATTTAAAATATTTGCCATCCTTTTCAAACAAGATTTAAGCAAACAAGCAGACAAAAGGGAAAAAAAAAAACCATAACAATAAGCAAAACAAACCAGTAGATCAAATTCCAAATTAAGCCAAAAACAAGTAGACCAAACAAAAGAAAGAAACAAGAACGTAACCTGTTCAATTCAATGTTAATCAGAAAAATTATGCGATCAGCGATCTTGTATTATAGTTTGTGTATTGTGTGTGAACTCATCGTCTACAATTAAAAACTGAATGAATAATAAATGGTGAACTAATCAAAATTTCATGATACGAACAAGACCAATATTATAAGAAATGCAAAAGGACTCTTTCTTTACCCGTATGATGATTTCATTGCGGTCGGGAAGCTTTGACCGAGTAGAGTAGTATTGAAAGCAACAGCATCAAGTAGTTTCTCCCTTACAAACACCACTACAGATTCCGACTTGACACAGATCGCAATAGACGTTGAAGCTTTCTTTTTTGGTTTTTTTAGACATTGCTTCAAAGTAGAGGTTGCCTGGCTGAATTTTTTTTTTTTTAATTAATGAAGAGGATTAGGGGATATTAGTCTCTCGGTAGTGGTATTGGCGAGAGACGCCTACTCTTTCCTAAAGGGAAAGGACCACTACATTTGGAAACCCACCGCCCGTCCCTATTTCTTAATATTTTATTAAAAATAAAGGGTAATGAAATCCACACTCTCTATTTTACAATCCAAACTTCTTCTTTCTCTTTTTGATTAAAATTATTATAAAAGAACAAACTAAGTTACTAAAGACAAACTAAGTTCCAAGAAAAATGCTGGGAAAGAGGTTTTTCTCATGATCAATTATTTTGATTGCCGCAATTGTAGCAATTTTTGTTTTCTTCATAGTTTTTTTGTGGTGTATTTGAGAATGAATGAGTCAATGCATTCAAAGCAATAATAGACGTCTCAGTCGGGAGAAATTGCCTCAGTCTGGTGTATTTGTGGCGTATTCGGAAGACTTGTGTGATTGTCTCAATCTGGCCGGCAGTTATGTATAGCTGGAAATGGAGAAATTGCCTCCATGACTTTGAAGTTTCTTCCTTGGAAATTATTATTGCACAGAAAATGGGCAATTCAGGACGTGGGAATAGGTGGGAATGTGGGGAAGGCTGGAATGAGTCCTGATAATAAGTGTCCATGAATTTCGGGGTTTCGAGAAGGATTAGTTCCAAAGCTGGAAGATTTCTGTGCCTGAAGAAAAAAAAAATGCAAAGCTTATAATTTTATGTTATACAGAGATGCAAGTGCTGCTAAAAATGTTTGCTGCTTGTGCGAGAGAGCATGACCAAGTTCAGCTCTACTGTTCTATTTCTGAAAATGACCATGAGCAGTCGTTTTAAATTTTTTGCCTCTAATATGATACAATGAATGTTATATTTGCTCTCTGTGCTACCATCTACAATCACTCTCACCGTTCTTATAGCTTTAGACAGCAACAAACATGAGGATAAATCTTCTGCGTGTTATTAACCAAAAGTTAACAACAGATCTGTGTGATTTCAATCACCCACATTACCATACTGTTTTAATTCCATTGTAGAAACATTTCAGTTTACCATCTCTGACAATGGAAATTATGAATCACACGCTTTCAACTCTAAGCAACCTGTTTGGAAACATTGTAGATTGGCTTTTCAATTATGATAACAGTGCCCATTCTTGGATAGATAATCACTAGGTAGAATTATCACATTACTTTGAGAAATTATCACATTCCTTCTGAACGGTAATACTTCATCTAATTTCCAGACACACAAGTAGCATATGGAGTACATGTCACCGAGTTTTACAGATCATCCACAAGCAAAAAACAATTGTAATCAGGATTGATAAAATTTTCTTGTAAAAAGTAAAAGCAACAGGACATTACCTTGAACATAACAGAGTAGAAAGGTAAAGTGCAACATGTAACACCAATACTTATGTCCACAGTAAGCCACTAGTCATGCAACTCAAATGTTCTGGAGAATCAAGACTCGGTAAAGCCTTCACAAAAGAGTTCGCCTGAATCAATCATAGATACAATACTACGATACAATTTATAGACTACCACCACGTAGTGCAAGCACTAGATGAAAGACAGAGCCACCCTCAATGTTGTAGTCTTTAGCAGTTTTGTCATCTCCAAGCTGCTTGCCAGCATAAATCAGCCTGCAGAGATTTAAAACTCATTAGTGCTGATCTCTTGAAAATTGGCCAGTACCATAAACACGTGAAGCTATCAACTAAGACAAGAATAATAAAGCAGCAATCATGCTGCTTATTAAGATTTTATCCTAGCAGGTCTTCTTAAGTAATTAATATCAAATGCAAGTGAGATCCCAAAACAGTTGTCAAGTTATTGTGCATATACATCAATTATATGGTAACCAAGATATGGAGCACCTAATAGTCCCAAACAGGAAGTGAAACAAAGTCAACCACAACTTGACCAACCTTCAATGTTCAAGATAATCTTGGCCACTGAACAGATCTAGTTCTGCGGAAAACCACGAGAGCCTTTCTGAAGTAAAGAATGAGCCAATGTTGATACAACTTCCTATAGTGGTGAAAAACAACCAAACACTAACCAATGCATTGCTCACTGCCACATTTGCAACCAAATCTCTGGAACAGATCAATGACATTTCTTCTTTTTCAATTCATAGAAACTCAATAGGCAGCAAAGCATAAACAATGTTATATTTCCATGGATGATATAAGGCATGAAAAATAACTAAACTAAGAGTTCAGTTTAAAAACGTTTAATGCATACTGAAGCTAGATAAAAGTAAAAAAACCAGACATAACTCAAATTCAAGTAACTTGTTACTTTACATAGATTGAATATGAGAAGAAAGAGAAACAAGTACCTCTGTTGCACCGGAGGAATTCCCTCTTTCTCCTTAACCTTTTCCTTCATTCGGTCAATGGTGTCAGTCGGTTCAATATCAATCTCAATTTCTTTCCCGGTAAGAGCATTCACCTTAATCATAGTTCCTCCCCTCAGCCTCAAAACCAGGTGAAGAGTTGACTCCTTTTGGATGTTATAATCTGCAAGAGTTCTGCCTTCTTCCAATTGCTTACCGGCAAAAATCAATCTCTGCTGATCAGGAGGGATGCCTTCCTTATCCTGAAAACAAGGGTATAATACATGGCTGCATATAAAGGAAAATGTAAATTAAGGATAATTTTAAGGAAACAGCAGATATCAGAGAGGCCAAAAACCATGTTTGATCATAAAATTTCACATTATACATCTACTGCTTTCGTCATGATACTTAGTTCTTTGATAACACTATCGATTTCTCCTGAAATGTCAAGAATCACATATCAGATCATCTCTGTTTCTAATTCCACTAAAATCAGAACTAAAACGAGAACGGGGAGAGAGAAGGGGGTGAACCTTGCCAAAAACAATGTCGTGGGAGTTGGGGAAGCGGATGTGACCTTTTAGGACCTGAAGAATGGCGGTGCCACGGAGGAGGCACTTGGAGAGGTAGTGAGAGCTGCTGGAGGTGGGAGGACGAGGATGATCTGGAGTTGGCGGAGGAGCACTCTTCCTCGGAGACCGCCATTGACGATGACTGTCTAAGGGGCTTTGATCATTGAGTAAGAACATACATACATGTAAAACTAGAAGAAACACCAACGTACAAACTTGTAGTTCCTAACTTCCTATTCGTTTCTTGCAGAGAATTATCTCAAATAATAATTCTAACTAAACCAGACAAAACTACTATAGCAATCCCCGCAAGTAGTGAAGAAATTCATACATTCTCCAGAAGTTCCTTATTTCGGGTAATCATAGTTTGGCCATCAATACCTGATCTATCAACACGACAACAGCTAGTATGGATGCGTGCATTCCCAAAGGCTAGAAAAAATAGGTTAATAAGTTGGAGATGTGGATGAACATTTCCTAAAGGTTGCTACTTCTCTTGCCTTTACATTCATTAGTTCCTGCCCAGAATTTTCTATATATGTAACATATTTGAATACCTCTCAGCCTCGTAACACAAGTGAAGATTCCCAACGTAGTATCTGTGTCCTATCTTACCAGAGAAGAGTCTTATTAACATTTTTATTAAAAATACTAATTACCTAATTCCACTGACCCTAAGGAGAAACTGCTATATAGGTGATTGAATCAAGATATTCAAATCAATTCCTACGTATCAAATGTAGGTTTTCACAGGACACAAACACTAAACTAGTGTGAACTACTTGTCCACTGCATGTACACTAAGCTTTTGTCTTAATAAAGATTCTTTCTTCTTAAACAAAACAATAACAAAAAGCAAATAAAGAAAGAAAGAAAGAAAGAAGAGAACGGTTGAACTAGCCCGGAGGTAGACATACCAATATTTGGGCCTTTTGGGTACAGTTGACGCACTCCCTGTTCTTCCAAGCTTGGAAGCATGTCATCCGTCTATATAAAATAAACATGAAACTTTGTTAGGAATAAATTATAAGGAAATAATGGAGATCAAATCAGACATTGATAACGTTAATACACTAATCTAGAATAATAAGCTTATTTTGTTTAAGGATAATCCAAAACTCAATAGTCAAAAATCAAAACCTTGCATCCCTGGATTAAGGAACTAAATGACGCATTACATTTTCCAGACGATAATTAAACAATATAATTAGTTATGGCAATACTTATGATATCCAAAGATTAAACAACAAAGCAACTTTCAGATATCAAATTTACAGTCTGTATATAAATGTGGAGTAGAAGGTAAAGAATAGGAAAAGCTTACAGTGTAATTAGCACCATAGCAGACGTATGTCCCTTCAATTGGAGGCGACGGCGAAGGAGCAGATTTGGGATCTTGCAAGTAATCTTTGTATAGCTTATAATACGGTGGTGGAGGTGGGTGGGTCGCTGTAGCCATTTCAAGCACCTTGTTGCCAAACCTAACATCAACCAAAAGGAATAAAACATTAAGTTAAACTTCAATGGACGGAGACGAAAATTGTACATGACAAAAGTTACCGACATCGAACAAGAAATTTCACCTAAAACTCACAAAACCCTAAAAGTGAGAATTTCGTCATTGTTTAAGCTAACTAATAACCAGGAGTTCATGAAACTGTAAATCCACATTTGGTTACTGAGAAAGCAAAAATAATAAAACTGATTCACACGGATTTACGTATGTTTCTAGCCCTAATTACCTTGAAATTAGCGAATACTCAAGCATTATTTTGTATTATTACTTTGTTTTCTTCATTTGTAGGAAATTATGGTCAAGAGAGGAAAAAGACGATAGAAGTAGCGAATTCAAGCAAAAAGTCAACTGGTTGACCATCGGGTCAACCAACAATTTGGTCCAATAGCACACAAGTGAAGACCCAAGCCCATTTGTATTACATCTTTGTATTTAAATTTCAAATTCAAAATTGATGTAATGACAATAATAAATAGTGAACCACATCTCACACACATCACACATGTGGATAAAGATATTTATTTGTGTTCACACTAGGCACACACCCACTTACACTTTTGCCCTCCGGTTTTCTTTATATTTTCTAAAATGTTTTCTAAACTTTTAATTCTCTATTTTTTTATTAGGTTGTTTTAGTCTTTTCATTTTACCATTTTTCTACTTGTTTTTGAGCCCTTGGATCTAGGGTACAAGTCTAATCTTGACCCTTGAACCCAAGGGGATATTTAAGCACCTTTGCACACACATTTCACAAGCTTAAGACCCATTTTTCAGCACCCTAGGCCTTTTGGCCGAATTTGGGATTTCTTTCCCTTCTCACCTCTTCTTCTCTTCTTCATCCCCCATTCTTCACATGTAAGCTTGCACAAGGAGGAGGCACATATATTTCCGGTATCTAGGCCACCATCTCTACACCATGGCTTTATAAGGGTAGCAAGAGAAGCCATGAAGTTATGGCAATAGCTAGTGACAAGCTTTGCCTTAAATTTCATGGATTTCTCCTCTCTTTCCCTCTTCTTTCTCTCTCTTATTTCTTGCTTATGGTGTTGTTTGATGTGTATTGATATATACTTGTGTGTGACCTCTCATGGTTTTAGGGTTTTGAAACCCAAGTTTAGTTTTATATGGTTTTGTTGAGGAATTAATAAAATTGATGTTTATTCATATGATTTGTGTACTCTTGCTTTAATTTCTTCACTCTAGATGTATGGTTTAGGTTTTCCCCTCCTTAATCTATGTTTGGTGTGTTGGAATTGGAATATTAAATTGGGGAATTTATGTTTCAATTTAGATTATGGCATAAGTATGGTGGAATTAATTTGCCCATTGCATATCTCTATTTCCATTTGGATTTCTTAGATTGTGGTTCTCAAGTCACCCAATTTTGAGTATTATTACCCTTGATTGTCGGAATAGTATTCGGAATTTTTGAGTAGGGTAATTGTTATCACAAGTACTCTTTTCGACCTTATTATTTGTGGTGATGGTTGCTAGAGTGTGTTACAATCGATTGTCGAAACATAAAGCATTTAGTTTTGAGCACTTATGGCCCTAACAAGGCATAAGGTTTAAGACTAGTATAGGGTCGCCAAAAACTAAGTATTCTTTCTTCTTCTTGTTTTTGCTTAGGGTTTGACTACTATTTTATGACAATCAATTTAGCTTTCTTTTCGACCTCTTAATGCTAAATGGAAATCCGACAAAACATTTGAAGCATCATATGAATTAATCATCATCATTCCATATAAATTTAGATTTGTGTGGAGAACCTTGAATTCCATGGTGACCCTTGATGCGATGCATCCCATCCTTCTATCTATCTCATTTTTATGTTGTAGTTAATTAGTTTATTTATCATTTATGAAAATCCAAAAATATTGTGACTTTCCCACTACCATTCATTTGTAAATCCATGTGGGCGTGAGCATTACAAGCACTTTTGTGTGTTTCACGGCCCTATATAGGCCTTGCTTGGTGCAAGGCCGTCTATGTGATTTTGTGTGATGCAAAGTCATGCTTGAATGAGGCTCGGTGCCTTATTTAGCATTTTTTTTAGTTTTATTTATTTGTGCAAGTGATTGTTGGTGACCTAGAACCATAGGATTCCTAGCTAGCTCGTAATCCCCGAGGTACGATAAACCGGGACGTAAATACTTCCCATCTTTGATGACCGTGTTGATTGTTACGCGATAGGCGAATGAAAAACGCTCAAATCAAAAACAAATAGCTTATTTTTAGAACAGCAAATTGCTCCTCCCGCACAATCAAATTACTTGTGTTTGTTCTTTAAGAACACATAGAAAAGAAAACGGAAAACTGAAATTTCAAAACTCTGTAGTTTTGATTTCTCAGGACCTGAATATACCATCACACTGTATCAATAATTTTCAAAATTATGCTGTTTGTTCAAGTAGCATATCTATCTTGACAAGCAAAACCACCGCTTTGACCCCAAAAAATAAAATAAAATGAAAGCCACCAAATTGCCACATTGGAGCTTGTTCTTCTCTATTCTCACTCTCGGTATTAGCAGCTGCACTAGGAGCGGCATTAACAGTGGCACTAAATCTGGCCGGACATGAATCACCATCACTCATCAATTCTTGATCTAACTAATTCAATTTTCAAATACATTGAATATTGAATGACCCAGAAATCACATACCCAATCAGAAATACCAAACCCAACCTAGGAAATTTGAAGTAAGAGAGAGATAGGCAATTAGCTTCAGATTTCTTAGCCCTCATAATTCCGCAATCACAAGAAATTGAGGCAATTTGAACTTTGAAGGGCCAAGTTTTCGAAACAAAAGCCAGGAAACAAATTGCAGAAACCAACTCAAAAACAAAATTGAAACAAAACAGAGCAATTACATGCTCACACTACACAATATTTCGTAAATGTTAAAAACGTAAAGTGATTACATGGCAAGAACGATTACAACATAGAGTACGACACCAGACCAAAAAAAAAAAAAACCTTACGACAAAAGAAAAAACAATTACATTATTTGTGATGAAAATACAGAGAAAAAACACCAGGGGAGTCTCCGGCATAATTGAGTTGAGCTGCATGCTTAGTCTGCCTAACCATTTAAACGTCTCCAATACTTTTGATTAATGTAAACATGCCTTCTGTGATTACCAAATCTGTGTTCCAGCTGAGGGAATATCTTGAACAGGATGTTAAACATAGCTCTGTAATACAATTTCCTCCATCTCTTGCAAAACAAAAGTGACCCGACGGCAATTCCAAACCCACATGTAAATCCAATTTCAGCACTGATAATATTCCAATCAATCTCATCTCCAGAATTCGGATTACTTGAGCTTCCATTAAACTTTGGAGGTGGCAATGCGATTGTTGTATCCCATGTCAGAGGAGGCCCCCATAATCCTTTGTTACCCTCGAAGGAGGTATTTGGAAATGTTGAAAATTGAGTGCCGGTTGGGATCCTTCCCGTCAGTTGATTATATGAGACATCCAAGGACGAAAGGAAGGTGAGAGTTGCAAGCTGCGGTGGAATTTGGCCGCTCAGGTGGTTCTCTGAGAGGTCTAAGGACTGCAATTTCCGCATCTTACCAAATGATGATGGGATGTTTCCGGTGAAAGTATTACCGGATAAATTGAGGAAATATAGTGATTTCAACTCTCCAATTTCCTCAGGTATTGATCCGTTGAATTTGTTGGAGGAGTAGTCAATCAAGGTGAATATAGTTAGAATCTTAACAAAATCCAACTCCAAACCTTTGATGATAGTCGTAATTGCATCTCTATAATAATAAACAAAACCTCTTTGAAAAAAACTATTCAAAAGACAAGATTTATCAGTCATATAAAATAGATTATTCCTGCACGGCTGATCAGAAAATCCAAGGTTAGTTGGAGAATCATCCTCATTAGACACCATAGCCTGCCATGTC
The DNA here is from genome assembly GCF_002994745.2 of Rosa chinensis. Classification (NCBI taxonomy): domain Eukaryota; kingdom Viridiplantae; phylum Streptophyta; class Magnoliopsida; order Rosales; family Rosaceae; genus Rosa; species Rosa chinensis. The sequence continues at coordinate 24,006,023 of NC_037090.1, read as the reverse complement.
AGTGACAATCTTCGTGGCATATCACCACTGAAATTGTTGTGAGCTAAATTTATTATTTGAAGCATAGGCCATGTGCCATTGGTCTTGGGACATCCAATGCTTCCATAAAACTTGTTGGACCGCAAAACAAGGACACGCAAGGTAGATAAGCTCATTAAAAAGCATGGAAAAGTATCTGTTATCTGATTGTTTCCAAGATTTAAAACCCCTAAACTTGAGCAGTTGACAAGAGATTTCGGAAACTGGCCTTGTATTTGATTGTTACTGAGGTCTAGAGTTTGTAGCTCACAACCGCTGAGAAAATTATCGGGAATTGTGCCACTCAGGTTGTTTCTCTTCAAATCAATGACCGAAAGCTGAGGTGATTGAGTCAAGCATTGGGGAATGTTTCCACTTAAGGAATTATTGGACAGATCAAGAACCCGACCACTTGCGTTGCATATTGATTTTGGAATGGCCCCGTGGAAGTTATTGCTTGAAAGAGAAAGGTAAGACCGAGTAAAAATGAAGTCACCAATGTTAGTCGGTATACTAGAGCTGAAATTATTTCTTGAATAATCTAGATACCTACTGCTGAAGAACAAGGGGAAATGTCCCTGAAGCTGGTTTGAATGAAGATCAACCACTGACAGATCATGAACATAGGTAGAATTAAGTAGAGGAGCTTCTAAACTTTCCAAGGAGTTACAAGAAAGATTTAGTTTTTGAAGAGAATCCAAAATCCAAATCCAATTGGGTATCTGTCCTTGAATCTGGTTGTCTGAGAGGTCCAAGTTGGTTAAATGGGATTGATTTCTCAAGAAGTCTGGGAATCTTATCAACTTGTTAGAAGCTAATCCCAAGTAATTAAGCTGAAGGAAGGAATATGAGGAATGGATACCTTGAAGTTTGTTGGAATGAAGGTCCAGAGAAGATAAAGCAGAAGTGGAATTAGGAAGAGGAGCTTCTAGAGTCACCAAGGAGTTGTTAGAAAGATCAAGGGAATTAAGAGATTTGAGACTCAAAATCCAATTAGGTATCTCGCCTTGAAGCTTGTTGGAATGAAGGTCCAGAGAAGATAAAGCAGAAGTGGAATTAGGAAGAGGAGCTTCTATAACCGAGAACCGATTGTGGGATAGTCTTACTATTTCCAGTTTGGGAAGAGAAACAACAGATGAAGGAATAGTCCCATAGAGTTGATTGTTGCTCAAATCGAGGCGTTCCAGATTAACAAGGGTTTCCCAGTGAATAGAACTAATGGGACTATTAAATCTGTTCCCGGACATGTCCAGGTCAGCCAATAGTGTGAGGTTTTCAATCGACTTGGGAACTGATCCTGTGAAATTGCACTCTAAAAGATATACACTTGACAACATCTTAAGATTTCCAATAGAGTTGGGCAGGTCACCTGAAAAACTTGTCCCATCTACAATTAAGTATCGAAGAGACCCATTGTTTGGAAATTTTGGAAAGGAACCATGAAGAACACCATTACCAGAAAGGCCAATGGTTTGTAGGGAAGGTATCTGAAAGATCTCTTGGGGAAATGTTCCGAGCAAGTAGGAATAACTAAGACTCAGGTAAGTCAAGTTTGGAAAATTGGCAAAGAATCTTGGAACTGGAGCATAGAAGGAGTTATATGACAAGTCAATCTCATACAGAGATTGAAGCTTTGCAAGGGACTCACAAATAGGGCCTGAAAGACCACAATAAGACAAGCTCAACACCCTCAGATTTGGCAGTGAAGATGATATGGCTTCGCACCAGTCACTCCCCTGTCCTGATATCTTTACAGATTCAAGATTTAACTCTGTAAGCTCTGTAAGGTTCTGGATTAAAGTGCCTAAATTCGGGTTCTCAAGTTTTAACGCTGTAAGGTCTGTAAGGTACTGGATTGCAGTGCCAAACTTCGATTTCTCAAGGTCTAACACCTTCCACGAGTAATGATGCATAGAGAGATCAAGAACTACCAACCTTTTCAAGCGTGCAACCTCAATGGGAATTTGCCCAGAAAAATAAGCACCACTTAAATTCAAATACCTCAAATTTGCAAGCTTTCCGATTGCAGATGGAATTGAAGAGTCATTGAAGTTGTTATCGGCCAAATTGAGGCTCTGAAGATGTTGAAGTTGGAAGAGATTGCTTGAATTGTCAATGCTGCAGAAGATAGACTCGCTGCTGAGATCAAGTCCGACAACATGCCCATTGGTGCTGCAAGTTACACCGTGCCAAGAACAGCAGTCGGTGCTCGAATTCCATGTGATAAGCTTGGAGGATTCGGAAGAATTAAATTCAAGACTTTGTTTGAAATGGAGCAATGATTGTTGCTGGGCTTCAATGCAATTGCTGTGAACTGCGGGGATGAGGTTAGAAACAGTGGTTGTGAATAAGAAAAGGAAGAAACGGAGGAACAGAGTGGGCATGTTTTAAGCAGGCACAAATGTGGTGTGGGAAAGTGATAATTGGGAACTGGTAATGGTTGTGGACTGGTGGTGGCTTTTAATAGGTCATGGAATTGGAAAATGCGTCCATAATATCTGTGCCAGGCTTGACTTCGAAGTCCTTCATCTCTATCGATGGGCAACTTCCAAGAAAAACGAGACGCTAGGAAAGAGGTTTTTCTCATGATCAATTATTTTGATAGCTGCAATTGTAACAATTTATTTTCTTTATAGTTTTTGTGGTGTATTTGAGAATGAATGAGTCAATGCATTCAAAGCAATAATAGACGTCTCAGTCTGGAGAAATTGCCTTAATCTGGTGTATTTTTGGCGTATTCGGAAGACTTGGTTGTGATTGTCTCAGTAATACAGAGCTAATTAAGCTGGTGGATGAAAGCTCAAAGGTAATAAGAACGTTCCTTCTTTTCAGTTATTTAGTATGTTGAGAATTTACTAGATAATAAGAACATTTGATAACTCAGGGGCAACTTACCCATAAAGAACAGCAACAGTACTGACTGCTCGAATTCCAAGTTATGAGCTTGCATAATGAAGAAGAATCTAATATGAGACTTTTCTTGAAATGGAACAGTGATTGTTGCTGGGCTTCAATACACTTGCTGTGAACTGCTGGACGAGTTAGTAACACAAGCAATGATTACTGCAAAACAACAAGAAGTGTGGTACGTGGCTTACTACCGCACCGATATTGTCTCTATTAGGTGTTGGATTCAGTACAACTAGGAATACGTCATCCACTTGTAAGTTATATTTTTATTTTGTCGTTTTCTTGATGTGGGATCTTCACCCTTCAACCATTAGCAAAAGGAAGAGATGGAGGTAAAAAATTGTCATTTCTTTTAACAAATTTTTAGACACAAGCACAAATGCAGTGAGGGCTTTAACTAAGTGTTGATGGTTGTGGTGGCTTTTAGAAGGTACTTGAAATTGGGGGACAAAAAAAAAAAATATGCCTCCATGAGATAATCTGGGATTGGCTTGACTTTCAAGTCTTCTCCTATCTCTATGTAATTACTAGGAAAAATAAGACGCAATGATAGTAGATGCGTGCATGCTTTGAGGTTCCATCAAGTGTTTCAGTACATTGAGTTCTGATTGGTATCGCATTCAAATTTCTGAGATTTGTAGTTGGATTGACTTTGAAGTCTTCTGGCTTTGGCAATACTTCAGACACACTGACCCTACTCTTCTGGGTTATGAGATTGACAAGGTGAACGATGACACTTGTGTGGAAGTCTTTCCACCCAAGCTTGACTTGGATGTCTTCCCATCTTTCTGCAACCAGCTGGAAATTAAATTGGGTGGAAGGACCAGTTTAATGTGTTATACAGAGATGCAAATGCTGTTAAAAATGTCTGCTGATTGTGTGAGAGAGCATGACCAACTTTTCCAAATAAATGTTCAGCTCTATTAGTCTATTTCTGAAAATGACCACGAGCAGTCTGATTTAAATTTCTAATTTCTAATTTGATACAATGAATGTTATATTTGCTCCCTGTGCTACCATCAACAATCATTCTCACCATTCTTAAATAACAGTTCTGTCTTGTGCCAAGTTGTAACAATCTAAGCCAACTTTAGATCGTTATTAACCAGAAGTCAACAGATCTGTGTGACTTCAATCGCCCAGATTACGATACTGTTATAATTCCATTGTGGAATCATTTCAGTTTACCATCTCTGAGAATGTGAATTCTGAATCACACGCTTTCAACTCTAATCAGCCAGTTTGGAAAGAGTGTAGATTGACTTTTCAAGTATGATAACAGTTCCCTTCTTAGATAGATACAATAGGTAGAATTATCACATTACTTCGAGAAATTATCACATTCCTTCTGAAAGGTATACTTCATTTAATTTCCAGACACACAAGTAGCATATGGAGTACATGTCACCCAGTTTTATAGAATATCCACAAGCAGAAAACAATTGTAATCAAGATTGATAAAATTTGTTGCCCAAGTGAAGCTAAGCTTGTATAAAGTAAAAGCACCAGAGCATTACAGTGAACATAACAGAGCAGAAAGGTAGAGTGCAATATGTAACGCTGATACTTATGTCTAAAGTAATCCACTTGTCATGCAACTCAGATGTTTTGGAGTATCAAGACTCGATAAAGCCTTCACAAAAGAGTTTGCCTGAACATTAATAGATACAATATTATGATACAATCTATAGGCTACCACCACGTAGTGCAAGCACTAAAGGAAGGACAGAGCCACCCTCAATGTTGTAGTCTAGCAGTTTTGTCATCTCCAAGCTGCTTGCCAGCATAAATCAGCCTGCAGAGATTTAAAACTCATTAGATGCTGATCTCTTGAAAATTGGCCAGTACTATAAACACGTGAAGCTATTAAATTATTAATAAGACAATAATAACAATGCAGCAATCATGCTGCTTAATAAGACTTTATTCTAGCAAGTCTTCTTAGGCTATTAAAATCAAAATGCAGGTGATATCCCAAACAGTTGTCAAGTTGATGAGCATACTAGCCTTCCTACACACGCTTACGTGCGTGCGGAAGTGCATTGCTCACGTGTGCAATTAACTTTTGTTTTAATTATCATGATTATTTATATTGTCCATCTTTTTTATGTGGTTAAAGGCACAACAGTCAGAATTACTCAACCACTTACAACAGTCAGAATTCGCAACTATTTCTCAAATAAGGAGCTGCTTCTTGCCTTGCTTCTCATTAGATTTTTCATTTTGCTCTTACTCCTACCTCCCCAAATCAAAGCTTTACTCAGTGGAACCTCTTTCCCCAATCTTTCAGACTTATTAGCATTGACAAAAGTACCTTCATCAGCAATTGAATGGCTGCTGTTAGCACATTCCAGTTTCGCACATAAAAAGCCACTGCTAGTACATTTTTGTCTCTTTACATTGTGCTCCAGAGCTGGTACCTGCGAATAATCAATCAAGAAATTTAAACAGCTTGACCCAATTTTTGCAAAAGTGCAGCAAAATTTAATTGGGGCAAAATTCAAGAAACTCAAAGTAGTTTCTTTAAGCAATTGTATTTCCATGAGTTCAATCATAGTAACGGAAAGTATTTTCTTTGTATTTTCAGCAGTTACCTATTTCCATGTAGTCTTAACAAAAAATATATAAAATTATATTTCTTGACAGTATTAGAGTAACCAATCAGATTAGATTTCTAGACAACTTCTCTTCTATCTTAGCAGGTATATATGATAAGAATCTTTGACTCTATTGATTCAGACCTATATGATTCAAAGTGTTTAATATTTTTCCTCTATATAGTGTTCTAGGAGAATGACATTATGCTAAAGTTTTTAATGGTTCTGTTATCCAAAGACTCATATCATCAAAATTCTGTAATGGATATGAAAACGCTTTCCTCTATATAAGAGATAGTTAAATGTACCACTTATTTCAAATACAAATTCTCAAAACTTAGATCATGCAACAGCCATATAGTTTCACAACAGTGAACAAAATATACAATCGATGCAAAATCCAACAGAACATCTGATATAAATCTGGAAACAGCAAATCATATCTTGTTGTTTTTCCACCTAATAATCTCTCCCATCAAGAACCCTAATCATCAATCTCCAATACCGAAGACCCAGAATTATTCAACCCTACCGCTCTAAACCCTTTCCTCTGCCTCGAATTAAAAGACAGAAGTAGTTTTCTCTGTGCGGCAAAAGCCAGAACCGTCAGTCCCCTTTCGGTTACTCTGTAAATCGTGGGAAATATCAAGGGCAATATCGGATGTTCAAAAATTTGACCAAATAATGAACTGTAAAGGCCTCCTCGCCTTGTATATAGAGATACACCAATTATATGGTAACCAAGTCACCAAGATACGGAGGCGGAGCAGCTAATAGTTCCAAACAGGAATTGAAGCAAAGTCAACCATAAGTCGACCAACCTTCAGTGGTCAAGATAATGTTGGCCACTGAACAGATCTAGTTCTACGGAAAACCATGAGAGCCTTTCTGAAGTAAAGAATGAGCCAATGCTGATACAACTTACGATAGTGGTGAAAGAAAACCAAACTAAAGTACAAAACCAGACATAACTCAAGTTCAAGTAAGTTATAACCCAGACATAACTCAAGTTCAAGTAAGTTATAACTTTCGATAGATTGAATCTGAGAAGGAGAAAAAAGTACCTTTGTTGTACCGGAGGAATTCCGTCTTTCTCCTCAGCACTTTCCTTGATTCTGTTAATGGTGTCAGTCGGTTCAATATCAATCTCAATTTCTTTCCCGATAAGAGTCTTCACCTTAATCATAGTTCCTCCCCACAGCCTCAAAACCAGGTGAATGTTATAATCTGCAAGAGTTCTACCATCTTCCAATTGCTAACCGGCAAAAATAAATCTCTGTTGATCAGGAAGGATGCCTTCCTTATCTTGAAAACAAGTGTATATTACATGGCTGCATGTAAAGGAAAATGTAAATTAAGGATAATTTCAAGGAAACAGGAGATATCAAAGGCCAAAAACCATGCTTGATCATAAAATTTCACATTATACATCTACTGCTTTCGTCATGATAAGTAGTTCTTTGATAACAATAAGCTTTTTTGCCATCATGTATATCAATCAGTTCACTTTTCCGAGTAGCTACTACACAAACCTGATCATTGATCGAATTCTTGTACAGCAACAGAATTGCTGAACAATACGAGACACCATGTACACTAATAGGACGGCACAGAAAGAAAACTAATGACAAAATGGTTTAACCACACAATTAGGAATGAAAAATCACTCCTTTAAGCCGTGGGAAAGGGAAAATCATTGATTGAAAATCTAGTCTATATCGTTGCCAAGAGGCCCAATTTCTGGAAAAAAAAAAAAAAATCAGAGATTTTATTTAACAAGAATATTAACTAAAAAAACAAATAGACAGGGCCCAATAGCTCAGAAACCCTAACCCTAGCTATCAAATCTTCACAACACCCAGAAATCATTCAGTCCCAAATAAAACACAACCAAACAAAAAAAACCATAGGCTGAGATAACGACAAACCCATATGATAATAAAACCCGAAAACAAGATTATATACAGAAATTACGACCCTAACTGCAACAAGAAAACCTCACCCTAATTGTGTTATAGGAAAAATCATGTGGATAAATGATATATTTGGTTGATATGAAAGAAACAGAGAAATCAATGAAAAAGATGAAATTAGAGAGAGAAAGAGAGTACCTGGATCTTGGCTTTGACATTATCGATGGTGTCGCTGCTCTCAACCTCGAGAGTGATGGTCTTCCCAGTTAGAGTTTTCACGAAAATCTGCATGTTTCTTTGTTTCGGAGAAACGGAGCAACAAGCGAGAGATGATATCTGACTTCTATACATTCTCTACTTATTTATTTCACATCTGCCTAATCGATTTACAACAGACACATATAAACATCACTTATGAACTAATGAGTGAAATATTATACAGATATCAGAATGAAGTATTGTGAATGTTATGATTTAACAGAATGAAATGCATAAATTGAAGACACAAACTAGCTAGTTGCATATTTATGATTTTAAACCCTATTATAGTCTTCCAGCTTCCATCTAGGCTAAAGACACTTTATAAAACTATTATCTTCCGAAAAATAAAATAAATTGGGTGGTTTTGATATTTGGACCTCCAATTTTCTTTTTAGTTATTAACAGACTTTGTCACGTCATATGAAAAGACAAATAAGGATAAAGAGAGAAAATGAAAAAAAAAAATAAACTCTTTTTTTTTTTTAATAAAAGAAAACAAATACTCTTCTTACATCCCCTAATATAACATTTAATTAATTTTTTTTGCCAGAATTTCCTTATATTGCCTATATAGTTTTATGATTTACGTAAAACAATTCAGTAAAATAATAATTATCACTCAATACAAAAGTAAATTCAAACAATCTGATTTGGACTTTTCTTAAACTAAATTCATTGAATGTTATGATATAGTTGTTATTCGATCTTCCAACCAAAAACCCTTGAAATCTTTCTTTTAGCAAATTCAAAGGGATTCCAGTAACATATTAAGATCGAGAACCAACCCTCTGATTAATTTTGGTGGAGAAGAGACCTACTCATAAGAAAGTAATATCATGTGATTTTAATTCATTCTTCTTCTCGTGGTTGAAGATACAGATAAAAAGTAGAGTAACAGATTGTTGTATCTCATGTTCAAGGGAATTTTGGTATAAATAAGGAGGTTTACTTAGCTTTTCAAGTATTTTAAAAAGTAGATTAAAGGTGTACTAAGTATGGGAGGTCCACAGAGCAAATTTGGAGATCTAACTAGAACCAAATAAATTTGAGTGAGCATTGACCCAAAAAAGAAAAGGGTTTTTGTCCATTTACCCCATTTTTAGAGATTTTTTTCCCACTTACCCCATTAAGTTTTTTTAATTCCCTTTTACCCAAAACACTCTAAGGAGGTCTTCTCTAATACCCCATTAAGATTTTTTTTTTAATTTTTTAATTTTTTTTAATATCATTTTACCCTCACTCCTTTGTTACTAATTAGAGAGAGAGAAAGAAAATGGAAGAGAGAGAAACCATAGGAGACTTCGCCGGAGCTCGGTCATCGGCCGCAGAAATCCGGCCAACTTTCGCCGGATTCCGGTCACCGGCGGCCGCCTACCGAATTTGCTGAAAATCTCACCAGAAAGGTTTTTTTGCCCCCAATAGACATCTATTGCCCCCTAATAGAGGGGCAATAGAGGTCTATTGCCCCCCAATAGACGACTATCAGTCATGTATTGCCCCCCAATAGACTATCAGCCATGTATTGCCCCCCAATAGAACTTTCTGTCACCGAAATAGGAACTAATCTTCCTTAAATTTGACAAATAAAACTTTGATTAAAGAAAAAAAATGAGAAGTTTACATCAATTTAAAACGTCTATTGCCCTTCAATAAACGTCTATTGCCCCCTAATAGGCCTTTAACAGACCTCTATTGCCCCCCAATAGACTTTTTTTTTTTTCCTTTTTTCTTTCTTTCTTTTCATTTCTCAACTAGCAATAAAGGTTGGCAAATAGGTTCTGAGGAATTTTTTTTACCTGTTATGTTCTTTGTTCATTTCACGAGATCTGAGTTTGTTGCCCTTGAGTCAATCCACCTTGAGAGACGTCTTTAGAACGAATAGCATCTATCTCTTTCTTCGTATGTAGCAATCTATAAGCTTCAAGTCTTGCTCATTGAAGTGATGCCTGCTGATCTATAATATCTTCACGCATCTTGTACTCTCTTAAAACTTTCAAGCCTTTTTCCTACATAGATATGACCAAATGATAAGCAATTAATCATCCCTTTGACACATTGGTACATAAAGCAAGTGAGGCGGGCTAAGATTCCATTCGAAGAAATGTAGTGCCATCATTGATAATAACCATAATTCAGCTCATTTCTTTAAGAGAAAAATGCACCACCAGTCCCTCAACTCTTGTGCACCGGCCAATTTGATACCTAGACTCATAATACTACCAATGTGATACCTGAACACTTATAATGCTACCGATGACATACTTCCGTCAAATTTTCATAACGGAGACGTTAAAAAGGTGACATGGCAAGCACATAGGCTCCAAAAAAAGGTCAAAGGACTAAAATGTCCCTCAACTTCTACCAACAATTGATTTCAATGCTAGAATTCGGATCGAGATGATATTTTTTTTTTTTTGCTAAATAAAAGGACATTTTCTTTAATCAACAGAAACCAATTCTAACAGACTTCAACACGTACTGTACATTCATGGGTGATGAGTTTGGATTCCAATGATTCACAAACCAAACCCATAAGTAGCAAATAACCCTGGAGCTAATTCCATCATAAGTTCCTCTATCTTCTTATCCTTGTCGCCTGCTGTGCTAAACTCATTGGCAGTAACAATGAGAGGATGATTATGATCCTTTACAAATCTTGTAACCACCCATTTTCCAGATTTATCCATCTTCACCAAGATTGTCGCGTTGCAACCTTCTCAAATTCCATACAAACATAAGGTCAAACATCATTAGCAAGTGACGTTAATTTCTTCTTCTTCTTTGAATTCTTCGAGATGATATTCAAACAATCCAGATGAAGAATTTATAAACATAACATAACCAAACCAAACCAAAATTAACAAAAAGGCTAGAATTCGAATCGAGGAGAAGGAGAAATAAACTAAGCCATGGACGGGTTTGAGCAGCAGAAAAGACTGAATAACTTTCTGGCGGAGACAACCACCAAAGACATGATTAGTGGGTGATTTGCTTGGTTTAGTTTCAGAAGACGAAGGCTATGAACAGAGCATAACGAGAAAGAGACTAGGAAGGGATGACTGGATGATTAATATTTGGTTTGCAATCCGATTTAAAAGGAAAATGGGTGGTTACAAGATTCGATTTAAAAGGAAAATGGTCAGATCAAATCTCATGCTCATTACAAGATTTCAAAGGAAAATGGGTGGAATAAAGGGCAATCCCAGTTTTGCAGAAGCTTAGGAAGAAGAAAAGAGGAAGAATACTAATAAACAAGAAAAAGAAGAGCTACAGTCGGTGCCCGGCGCAAGAACCGCCGCTGAACACCGTCTCCAATCACCTCCACCAATCAACCACCAGTTGCCGATCACCAACACTCGACCGGAGATTCGATCTGACCTCATATCACCAGACATCTCCGATCCCACGGCAAAGCACCCATCACCCGATATCACCTATTTCAGATCTGGGCCCTCCCTCACCTGCGAAAGCTTGATCTGCAACTCCGGTCCATCCTTCCTTCCTACTCCATCTCCAACCCTCGAGGCTAAAGATTACCAGATCTATATTTCAAATTACCCGATCTATAATGTTTAATGCTATTAGGTTTTAATTATTTTTTTTTCTTTTATCAAAAGGTTTTTATATTTCTGTCAATAAGAAATAAATTAAAAAAACGATTAGGTCTGTCATTTGGGTAAAAAGACATGTTTGCCCCTCCATGTGCTTGCCATGTGACATTTTTAACGGAGCCATAACAGAAATTTGACGGAAGTATGTCGTTGATAGTAATATAAGACTCCAGGTATCACATTGATAGCTTTTTGAGTTTGGGTATCAAACTGGCCGGTGCACCAGAGTTGAGGGACTGATGGTGCATTTTTCTCTTTCTTTAATGTCACTTTCATTACATCTTTTAAAATCAAGAACTTAATGCATATGTACATATATTTATGCATCTATGCTATGCTTTGAACCTTCATGTAGATGCTATTTCTGTGATGGGTGATTCGAAGACTTTGAATAGTGCAAAATCCTGAATTTATCTCACTAACATATTGTTGAAAAACTAACCGTAGTGTCATCACTTTGATAAGAAAGCAGTGGAGGTTCTGGGAAACTCATCCCATAAATGCAAATGTATCCCGTCCTTCAACATTTGAAGTGCTTAGGTTATTTTTATTGAAAAAATATTCGCCTCGCATTATTCTTCACAAATTCAATATAAAAATCAAATGAACAGATGCGTTCTTATTTGAATTTCACTAAGAACATACACAAACTCAAACAATAAATGGTAAATTGAAATCTTACTGGTGGTATCAACTCAGACGGTCCTTGAAAAATGTATAGATGAGATGAACTGCACAAGAAAATGCAAGAATAATCAGAAGGGTAATAATCTTATGATGTGCTTTTGACTAAAGTCATTAAGAGAAAAACTTCATGAACGTCTATGACAATTATCGTTATCTTCAATCTTCCTGAACTGCTTCTATTTTGGTTGTCATTATCCCAAATATTCATATATAGTATTCTTGTTGTCCTATCCAGTAAAGTGTTTCTTTCTCTCATATACATATAAACAACAAATAAATATGTATCCAAGTAACTAGCATAAATGATAGTTTATTTAAATAATCAAAAAGCATAAATGATAAAATAGCTAGCTATCTGAATCATAAGAGATCACATATATGAATTAGTCCTCTGTGAGTTCCTTAACAGTTCCTACTGAAAATAGCAGTGCATATATCTCATTACTTAATGCACTTCACAGGATCAATTTAACACTGGCACTAAATCTGGCTGGACAAGAAACCAACATCACTCATCAATTCTTTATCTAGCTAATTCAATTTTCAAATACATAGAATATTGAATGGCCCAGAAATCACATACCCATCAGCTTCAGATTTCTTAGCCCTCGGCAAACAAGATTTAAGCCTTTTTATGCTCCAATTTGAAGTGCCAAGTTTTCCAAAACAAACACTGAAAACAAAATCGAACCAACATGAGAGACAGAAAAGATGCATACCAGAAATACGGAACCAACATGAGAGGGCAAGTGCAGAGAGAGGGTTGATTTCTTATGTCGAGAGCAACTGCTGAGTGGCATTTCTTTATGTACCACGATGGGCCTTTTGGGCCAATTGCTTTCCAGTGTTTTTGGGTTCTTGAGCAAGTTGCAGTTTCACTAGAAGTTGGCATTGCCTCTGATCAGAAATAGAAACTCTTAGCACTAACCTTGTACACATGGTAGGATATTTGAAAACAATCATCATATCACAAAACAGAGCAATTACCTGCTCACACTACACAATATTTCATAAATGTTAAAGTGATTACATTGCAACAACGATTACAACATAGATTAAAACACCAGACCAAGAAAAAAAAAAAAAAACATTACAACAAAAGAAAAAAAACAATTACATTATAATCATGTGATGAAAATACAGAGAAAAAAAACACTAGGAGAGTCTCCAGCATAATGGAGTAGAGCTGCATGCTTGGTCTGCCTAACCATTTCAACGTCTCCAATACCTTTGATTTATGTAAACATGCCTTCTGTGATTACCAAATCTGTGTTCCAGCTGAGGGAATATCTTGAACAGGATGTTAAACATAGCTCTGTAGTACCATTTCCTCCATCTCTTGCAAAACAAAAGTGACCCGACGGCAATTCCAAACCCACATGTAAATCCAATTTCAGCACTGATAACATTCCAATCAATCTCATCTCCAGAATTTGGATCACTTGAGCTTCCATTAAACGTTGGAGGTGGCATAACGATTGCTGTCAGAGGAGGCCCCCATAATCCTTTATTACCCTCGAAGGAGGTATTTGGAAATGTCGAAAACTGAGTGCTGGTTGGGATCCTTCCCGTCAATTGATTATATGAGACATTCAAGTACGAAAGGAAATTGAGATTTGCAAACTGCGGTGGAATTTGGCCGCTCAGGTGGTTCTGTGAGAGGTCTAAGGACTCTATGTTTCTCATGTTACCAAAGGATGATGGGATTTCGCCGGTGAAAGCATTACTGGACAGATTGAGGACATATAATGATCTCAGTTCGCCCATTTCCTTGGGTATTGATCCGCTAAAATTGTTGGAAGAGAAATCAATCAAGGTGAAGATAGTTAGAATCTTTATCAGATCCAACTCCAAACCTTTGCTTGTAGCTGTTACTGCATCTCCATAACTCATAGAGAGCCCAAATCTACCATCTTGTGACCAAAAAAAGCCAAGGTAATTTCGGTCATCATCTCCATCAACCATCATTGCCCGCCATGTTGTCAATGATGTACCTGGTATTTCACCATTGAAACTGTTATGAGCTAAGTCTATGATTTGAAGCTTCGGCCAGGTGCCATTGGTCTCAGGACATCCAATGGGTCCATAAAATTTGTTGGATCGCAACATAAGAACACGCATGGTGGATATGGTCTTCAACGGGCAGGGAAAGGCATCTGTTATTTGATTGATTCCAAGGTCTAAAACCTTTAAGCTTGAACAATTGACTAGTGATTTTGGAAATTGACCTTGTATTTGATTTCTGCTCAGAGCTAGAGTCTCCAAATTACAACCTTCAAGAAAAGTATCGGGGATAGATCCAGTAAGGTTGTTTCTCCTCAAATCAAGGACTTTAAGCGAAGATGTCTGAGTCAAGCATTGGGGAATGATTCCATTCAAAGAGTTATTAGAGAGATCAAGAACTGCAACACTTATATTGCATATTAATTCTGGAATATCCCCATACAAGTTACTGCTTGAAAGAGAAAGGGAGAACGTGGAAGACATGAAATCACCAATGTCAATTGGTATGCTAGAGCTGAAATTATTTCTTGAGTAATCCAAATACTCACCACTTATAAACAGTGGTATTTGTCCCTGAATCTGGTTTGAGTGAAGATCAAGATTGGTCAGATGGTATGTAGAACCAAGTAAAGGAGCTTCTAGACTTACCAACTTGTTACAACTTAGATTTAGAGTATCGATCAGAGGAAGCTCCCAAATCCAAATGGGTATCTGACCTGGAATCTGGTTGTGTGAAAGGTCCAAGGACTCTAAAATAGATTGATTTTTCAGGAAACTTGGGAATGTTTTCAACTTGTTAAAAGCCAAATACAGATTCCGAATCTGGAGGGAGGGCGGCCATGACTTGGTACCATTATGATTGAACAACAAGCTATTGTAGGATAGATCAAGAAACAAAAAATCTATCGACTTCTGAAGGCCATAAAAAGAAAAACCACTAAAGTTGTTTGAAGAAAGATAAAACATATCAAGCTCCGGAAGAGTAAACATAGACACGGGTATTGATCCTTGCAAATTGTTGCTACTCAAATCAATGAAGTACAGCGAGTACGAAGAGACATTAGAAAATTCGAGCAACTGACCAGAGAAGTGATTTCCAGAAAGACGTAACTGCAGCAAGGAAATAGGAAAATGAGGTGATGGAATACTCCCGTAGAGTAGATTGTTGGTCAAGTATAGATACTCAAGCTTGATGAGTTTGTCCCATTGAATAGAATCAATCGGACTAGAAAACTTGTTGGATGACAAGTCCAAAGACCCCAATTGTGTTAGGTTTGCCAGTGACTTTGGAACTGCTCCTGTGAAATTGCAATCTCTAAGGACTAGGATAGACAACATTTTAAGGTTGCCAATAGAGTCCGGCAAGACTCCTGAAAACTTGGTGCCGTATAGATATAGGATTTCGAGAGATCCATTCTTTGGAAACTCCGGTAAGGAACCATGAAGCTCTGAATTATAACTTACGTCAACATACTGTAGTGAAGGTATCTGGAATATCTCTTTGGGAAATGCTCCATACAAGTCACAACCAGAGAGACTCAAGGAAATCAAGCTTGAAAAATTGGCAAAGAATTTTGGAACCGGACCAGAGATAAAGTTTCCATCCAATACTAACGTGGATAGAGAATCAAGCCTGGCAAATGATTCATGAATAGAGCCTGAAAGATCACAAGTGTGCAAGGTCAACACCCTCAGCTTTGGAAGTGAAGATGATATGGTTTGGCTCCATAGAGATCCCTCAGCTGATAGGCTTACAAAATCAAGATTTAGATCTGTAAGCTCTGTAAGGTTTTGGATTAGCATGCCTAAATTCGGGTTCTCAAGTTTTAACCCCACATGCTCGGAAAGGTGACTTGAAGAGAGATCAAGAACCTTCAACCTTGTCAAGCGTGCAAGCTCAATGAGAATTTGCCCTGAAAAATTAGCTTCATGTAAATTCAAATACCTCAAATTTGCAAGCTTTCCAATTGCAGATGGAATTGAAGAGCCATTGAAGTCGTTCTCGGCCAAATTGAGGCTCTGAAGATGTTCAAGTTGGAACAGACTGCTGGAATTGTCAATGCTGCCTGAGATATACTCCCTGCTGAGGTCAAGACCGACAACACTCCCATTGGTGCTGCAATTTACACCGAGCCAAGAACAGCAGTCGGTACTCGAATTCCATGTGATAAGATTGGAAGAATCAGATTCAAGACTTTTCTTGAAATGGAGCAATGATTGTTGCTGGGCTTCAATGCAGTTGCTGTGAACTGCGGGGATGAGGTTAGTGACGGTGGTAGTGAATAAGAAAAGGAAGAAATGGAGGAACAGAGTGGGCATGTTTTAAGCAAAGGTTTAGACGCAGGCACAAATGTAGTGTGGGAAAGTGATAATTGGGAACTGATAATGGTTGTGGACTGGTGGTGGCTTTATAAGGTCATGGAATTGGAAAATGCGTCCATAATATCTGTGCCACTGGGCTTGACTTTCAAGTCCTCTCCTCTTCATCGATGGGCAACTTCCTAGAAAAATGAGACGCTGGGAAAGAGATATTTCTCATGATCAATTATTTTGATAGCTGCAATTGCAGCAATTTTTTTATTTTTTATTATTATTATTATTATTATTTTTAATAGTTTTTTGTGGTGTATTTGAGAATGAATGAGTCAATACATTCAAAGCAATAATAGATGTCTCAGTCTGGTGTATTTGTGGCATATTCGGAAGGCTTGGTTGTGACTGTCTCAGTCTGGCCAACAGTCATATACAGCAGGAAATGGAGAAATTCCTTCCATGCATGAGTTTGAAGTTTCTTCCTTGGATATTATTATTGCACTGCAATGGGCTTGAGGACTTGGGAATAGTTGGGAATGTGGGGAAGGCTGGAATGAGTCTGAAAGTGACCGAAGTTGCAGCCCTACAGAATAATACAGAGCTAATTAAGCTGGTCGATGAAAGCTCAAAGGTAATAAGAACGTTCCTTTTTTTCAGTTCTTAAGTATGTTGAGAATTTACTAGATAATAAGAACATTTTATGACTCAGGGGCAACTTACCCCTAGCCAAGAACAGCACCAACAGTCAGTACTTGAATTCCAAGTTATGAGCTTGCAGGAAGAAGAAGAAGAATCTAATATGAGACTTTTCATGAAATGGAACGATGATTGTTGCTGGGCGAGGTTAGTAACACAAGCAATGATAAGCGTGGTACATGGCTTACTGCATTGTCTCTATTAGGTGTTAGAGTTTAAGTCAAAAAGTCTCAGCAAAACTAGGAATAAGTCATCCACTTGTAAGTTGAATTTTTATTCACTTTCTTGATGTGGGATCTTCACTCTTCAACCAATAGCAAAAGGAAGAGATGGAGGTAAAAAATTGTCATTTCTTTTAACAAACTTCTAAACACAAGAACAAATGCAGTGAGGGCTTTAACAAAGTGTTGATGGTTGTGGTGGGTTTTAGAAGGTACTTGAAATGGGGAAAAAAAACAAAATGCCTCCATGAGATAATCTGTGATTGGCTTGAGTTTCAAGTCTTCTCCTATCTATCTGCAATTTCCAGGAAAACTAAAACGCAATGAAAGTAGATGCGTGCTTTGAGGTTCCAACAAGTTTTGCAGTACATTAAGTTCTGATAGGTATCGCATTCAAATTTCTAAGAATTGTAATTGGATTGACTTTGAAGTCTTCTCCTGTCTATCTGCGATTTTGTAGGCAAGGCCAGGGCTTTGGCAATAATTCAGACATACAGACATACAGACAAGGTGACCGATGGCACTTGTGTGGAAGTCTTTCTACACAAACTTGACTTGGAAGTCTTTCCACACAAGCTTGACTTGGAAGTCTTTCCCATCTTTCTGCAACCAGCTGGAAAACTGGGTGGAAGGAAAAAGGGAACAAGTCGCACTCAACGTGCTCAGTGGTCCTGATAATAAGTGTCGATGAATTTCTGGGTTTTGAGAAGGATTAGTTCCAAAGCTGGAAGATTTCTGTGCCTGAAGAAAAAAATGGAAAGCTTGTAATCTAATGTGTTATACAGATACCAATGCTGTTAAAAATGTCTGCTGCTTGTGTGAGAGAGCATGACCAACTTTTCCAAATAGAGGTTCAGCTCTATTGGTCTATTTCTGAAAATGACCATGAGCAGTCGTTTTAAATTTCTAGTCTTTTAATTTGATACAATGAATGTTATGTATGCTCTCCGTGCAGCTGTGCATTCTTAAATATTACATGTTCTGTCATGTGCCAAGTTGTAACTTCATCTGAGGCCAACTTTAGATCGCAACAAACATGAGGATAAAAAATGTGTCATTAACAAAAAGTTAACAACAGATCTGTGTGATTTCGATTGCCCAGATTACTATACTGTTATAATTCCATTGCAGAATCATTTCAGTCTGCCATCTCTGAGAATGTCAATGCTGAATCACACTCTTTCAATTCTACACAGCCTTATTGGAATGTGCGTAGCTAGACTTTTCCAGTGTGATAACAGCTCCTCTTCATAGATTGATAATCACTAGTGCAGAGTTATCACATTACTTCGAGAAATTATCACATTCCTTCTGAAAAGTATACTTCATCTAATTTCCTGACACAAGTATCATATCGAGTACATGCCACCATGTTTCATAGATCATCCACAAGCAGAAAATAGTCAGGAATGATAAAATCTGTTGCCCAAGTGAAGCTAACCTTGTATAAATAAAAGCAAGAGAGCATAGACAGTGAACATCACAGAGCAGAAAGGTAAAAGTGCAATATGTAACACCAATACTTATGTCAAACAAGTTTCTGCCATGTAATGCAACTCAAATGTTTGAGTATCAAGACTTGATAAAGCCTTCACGAAAGAGTTTGCCTGAACCGATCAATAGGTACAATACTAAGATACTATTTATAGACTACCACCACGTAGTGCAAGCACTAGATGAAGGACAGAGCCACCCTCAATGTTATAGTCTTTAGCAGTTTTGTCATCTCCAAGCTGCTTGCCAGCATAAATCAGCCTGCAGAGATTTAAAACTCATTAGTGCTGATCTCTTGAAAATTGGCCAGTATCATAAACACGTGAAGCTATTAACTAAGACAAGAATAATAATGCAGCAATCATGCTGCTTAATAAGACTTCATTCTAGCAAGTCCTCTTCAGCTATTAAAATCAAAATGCAGGTGATATCCCAAAACAGTTGTCAAGTTAATGTGCATATACTCCAATTATATGGTAACCAAGAAACGGAGCACATAATAGTCCCAAATAGGAATTGAAGCAAAGTCAACCATAACTCGACAAACCTTCAGTGGTCAAGATAATCTTGGCCACCGAACAGATCTAGTTCTGCGGAAAACCATGAGAGCCTTTCTGAAGTAAAGAATGAGCCAATGTTGATACAACTTCTGATAGTGGTCAAAAACAACCAAACACTAACCAATGCATTACTCACTGCCACATTTGCAACCAAATCTCTGAAACAGATCAATCATATTTCTTCTTTTTCAATTCATAGAAACTCAATAGGCAGCAAAGCATAAACGATGTTACATTGCCATGGATGATATAAGGCATGAAAATTAACTAAACTAAGAGTTCAATTTAGAAACATTTAATGCATACTGAAGCTAGATAAAAGTACAAAACCAGACGTAACTCAAGTTCAAGTAACTTATTACTTTAGATAGATTGAATATGAGAAGAAAGAGAAACAAATACCTTTGTTGCACCGGAGGAATTCCCTCTTTCTCCTCAACCCTTTCCTTGATTAGGCCAATGGTGTCAATCGGGTCTATATCAATCTCAATTTCTTTCCCAGTAAGAGCCTTCACCTTAATCATAGTTCCTCCCCTCAGCCTCAAAACCAGGTGAAGAGTTGACTCCTTTTGGATGTTATAATCTGCTAGAGTTCTACCATCTTCCAATTACTGGCAAAAATCAATCTCTGTTGATCAGGAGGGACGCCTTCCTTATTCTGAATACAAGGGTGTATTGCATGGCTGCATATAAAGGAAAATGTAAATTAAGGATGATTTCAAGGAAACAGCAGATATCAGCGGCCAAAAACCATGTTTGATCATAAAATTTCACATTATACATCTACTGCTTTCGTCATGATAAGTAGTTCTTTGATAACACTAAGGTTTTTTTCTTGCCATCATGTATATCAATCAGTTCACTGTTCCAAGTAGCTACTACACAGACCTGATCATTGATCAAATACTTGTACAGCAACCAAATTGCTGAACAATGCGAGACACTATGTGCACTAATTGGACAGCACAAACAGAAAACTAATGACATAGGGGTTTAACCATACAATTAGAAATGAAAAATCAACGGCAACTCTTTAAGCCATGGGAAAGGGAAAATCATTGATTGACAATCTAGTCTATCACCCTTTATCTTTCAAAAGGCCCAATTTCTGGCAAAAAACAAATCAGCGATTTTCTTTAACAATAACAATAAACCTGAAAAATCAAATAGACAGGCCAATAGCTCAATTCAGAAACCCTAAACGTAGCTATCAAATTCTTCCAAGACCAACTTCTCTTCACCACACCCAAAGATCCTTCAGTCTCAGAGAAAAACAGAAAAACAAAAAACAAAAAAAAACAAAGGCTGAGATAACTACAAACCCATCTGATAAAAAAACCTGACAAACACGATCATATACACAAATTACAATCCCAACTTCAACAAGAAAACCACACCCTAATTGTGTTGTGGGAAATCATTTCGATAAATTATATATTTGGTTGATATGAAACAAAGAGAGAAATCAATGAAAAAGTTCAAAATTAGAGAGAGACAAGAGACTACCTGGGTCTTGGCTTTGACATTATCGATAGTATTGCTGCTCTCAACCTCGAGAGTGATGGCCTTCCCAGTTAGGGTTTTCACGAAAATTGCATGTTTCTTGTCTTGGTGTTTGTTCTCTCGCAGAAACAGAGCAAGAAGCAACAGATGATATCTGACATCGATATAAAAGGAACATTCTCTACTTATTTATTTTGCATCTTCTTTTTTAAATACAAAAAAAATAAAAAGAAAATTCAGTCATAAAATGTGATTGGGAGTACAGAGACTGTGGCCCACGTATCAGAGTCCGGAATTTTATTGAATGGTTCTGTTTACGAGTTTAAGATCTTTTCTTGATTTCTTTTCTTATTTTTCTCTCGTTTCTCGTTAGAAAAATAGATATTTTTTCATGGCTTAATTGCCAATTTGCTCCCCTAGCTTTTACCATGATGTCAATTTGCTATTTTAGAATTTATTTCTGCTAGTTGCTATCTTTTTTAGTTTGGTGTTTTTTCTTTTCTTTTTGTGACAGATTCTATTTTCCCCTGACCCCAACTCTTTGCTACCAATTTTCTCTCCCTCTCCTTTTTATTAGCCCCGAAGAAAAATACAATATATATATATATATATGTATGTATTTTTTTATTTTTTAAAATCATATTACAAATACATTTATGTTTCACAAACAACATACAGAGCTTGAGCAATGGTGACTTACCTTGAATCAATGGCTAGCATTCTTGCAAGCTGATTCCTCGAGTTTCCAGGATTAGAAAGTTGAACTTGTGTCACAGGGAAAAACCTACACAAACATTTTGAAGTGTGATAAGAATAAGCAGCAGAGAAGAAAGAAAATGAGATTCATCGGTAAGCATAATCGGGACACTGCAAATGCTAATATTTTAAGCTTTGGTTTCTATTGTTACAGTTCATAAAGAAGTAACTAATTCAAAAATTGAACAAAGCAAAGAAAATGCATATACACCTGTGCATTTCATTGCAGAAAGATAGAACCGAGAGCTTCCCAGAATCCGAAACAACCACCAAAAGATCCTTGCCCGGCATCTACACCAACAAGAGCACAAAATTTATTTTTCTCAATGTAATAGTTAATTCTCGAAACAAAAGGCTGAAACTCGTTGAATTGAGCTAGACACCTGGCGGTTTCGGGTTCGGAATCCGTCATTCCAAGGTAGGACAGCAATGTCTTTAATGGTGCCAAACACAGGCTGCTCACACACAGACTGTACAATCCCGTTTTCACCAATGATCACCAACTCTATCGATTTCTCCTGAAATGTCAAGAATCACATATCAGATCTTCTCTGTTTCTAATTCCAACAAAATCAGAACTAAAATGAGAACGGAGAGAAAGAGAGAGGGGGGGGAAGACCTTGCCGAAAACGATGTCGCGGGAGCTGGGGAAGCGGATGTGACCGTGGAGGACCTGGAGAACGACGGTGCCGTGGAGGAGGCACTTGGAGAGGTAGTGAGAGGTGCTGGACCGTGGAGGACGAGGATGATCTGGAGTTGGCGGAGGAATACTCCTCCTCGGAGACCGCCATTGACGATGGCTTTCACCACAACACATGTGGGCAAAGGCCACACGTATTGCCACATAATTAAAAAATTGTGGATATGGACCTCATACCCACCGCTATATCCAATGTTGGTGTCTATATCCTCCACCTACAAGCACAAAACATGGGTGCCTAATTATTTAATATTTTTTCTTTTTATTTTTTTATTCAAACCAATTATTTAATATTTATTTTGGTTTTCTTGTCTGTGGGCTCTAATCTTACAGTCTTTTTTCTCTTCGATCACGTCACGAACAGGGATGACCACACTCCACACCTTTAATTGATCAACACCCATATTTTCAGCCTCTCAGACTCATCTCTTTCTCTTCTTCTGGAAAAATAAACCATCTCTCTCTCTCTCTCTCTCTCTCTCTCTCTCTCTCTCTCTCTCTCTCTCTCTCTCTCTCTCTCTCTCTCGTCTTACTACTCCATATTCACCATGATCAATTAACCTGGATAGTCTGAATCGTAAGGAATAGATCCCGAATCCCCCTATCAGATTCAACTCTGGTCTATCAATTTAACCTACCCTCTATTTTTGAATTAGGGATTGTGATTTCTTATGCGATTGTGGTTTTTCTTTGCAGCAAGGGATTGAAGAGATTTCATACTGTGTTCGTAGAGAGCGAGGTTGCGAATCACCTCGGATGAAAGAAGCCATCGACCATTAAAACTCGTTCCTCGTGCTTCAACCCGAGACCATGGAGAAGCTCCAGCGACAACACTATCAGGTACCATTTTAGTGTTTGTTATTTTATTTTCTTTGATGGCTCTATTCGATATATATGCGGGAGAAAAATTGGATGATTTTTGTTGTCTATGGTTTTCCGGTTATGGCTTATTGATTGAATTTTGTATGGGTCTATGCCTATCATCTCTAATCCAAGATCCCCAATTTCAGCACTGAGTAGGAGGCTGAAACCATGGTAGTGATTGAACCCAAGAAGATCATCATTGAGATCCTGGTATCGGTGAGTTCTGTTCCTTGTTTGTTTCTTCAACACTAACTTGATCTATGGACCTGGACACTCAAAAGATTCAAGCTTTAAACATGGATCGCCTCTGTTTTCAGATTTCGGCCAAGTCAATTGCAGACTGAAGTTGCTCTATTTGCTTCCCTTGTACTCACCAACTTGATTTCAGCCATCCATCCCCAGAAAGTTGAAAAAAAAATGAATAATATCAAGAATCTAATCAATTTCAATTTCGGAACTGCAAAGAAGCAACAGGACTTGATACTGGACCATGAATAGAAGCAATTGTTGACCGGAAAAAAGAAAAAAAAAAAAAAGAAAAGAAGAAGCAATTGAAACTCTGATTCCTACCCGTTGGTCCCACCATGTCAGAATTGCAAAAGAAGCCACGCACAACAAAACTGAGACAATTAAGCTGAGACAATTAAGGAGAAAGCAACCCCTCTACAGCGCACTGACCCAAAAAATGTGGCTGCAGCGTGGCAATGGGTAATAGACACGCACATGTGTGTCCTTTGGCCCAAATATGTCACGAATGTGTATGTGGCCATTGCCAAAAATTGTAGTAGTGTTTCTAGGGTTTTCTGTATGTTACGTTGCTCAGAGAGAGAGAGAGAGAGTGGTTAAGTTAAAGATTTGGGTATGTAATTGGGAGGAGGAGGACGACGAGCATGGTCGGTTCGATGGGGCTAAGTAAGACGTCCCGAAGTGTCGAGAGAGAGAAACACAATGCTCACCTTTTTCCAGAATCCAGATTACTACAATGTTGCATCCATCGGGAAATGGACAACACCAAGTCACCATGCCAGCACCCTGCCCTATTAAGGTGGACTAGCCATTTAATGTCAATGGTCTGTCAAACATACCAAAAACCAACATGTACTGTGTTATCACAAACTGATAGCATTTTTGCAGTAGGGTTGTGTGTAAATAGTCTCTTCAGTTTGTCAGAATTCACTGCAATTGACATTAGATGAGTAAAAGTTACAAAGCTATAGAACATAATAGTGGCCACTTGAAATGAATCTAATCTATCCTCCATCTATCCATGTCATTTGAATTAACGCTTGAATACCGTCATTCAATAACAGTTAGATGGACTCCTTTCCGTTCGACTTTAGAATAGAAAGGTAAACCCAGCACTTTCTGATAGATGAGTTGTCTGTCCGAGAAACTTTGACACCATCCCTAAAGGTATTAGATGAAACTGTCTAAGAGGCTTTGATCATTGAGTAGGAACATACATAAGCACTCCCTATTTCAACATAAGAGATGCACCAGTATCCTCCAACGATTCAAGGGACTCTTTCAGAAGTGCATGTGCTTCCTCTCCTCCTAAGCAAGAAAGTCAAACAATGGTCACAAATAATTCCGTGGCATTAAATCCACATGGCAGTTTTTAACAAAGCATAGTCACAGTCACAGTCCCAGTCGTTTTAAAAGATTTTGTAAACACTTTCCAAACAACAGGAAAACTTTCTAATCAATATTGGAACAAATAAATTTTCAATTTGTCGGTGGCTCCATATATTGACAGGAAAACTTTCAAAAAAAAAAATTGTTAAAAAACATGAAACCTGTTGGCACCAACTCAAATGACACCTTGAGATCAATAAGCAAAGTTCTGAAGTAAGGCAGGTTGAAGTAAACCTTAAAGCAAACAAGAAACAAATAGACAGGTTCCGGTTTTCATTTCTATGGTAATCAAACACCACTAAGACCAGAGAATGATTAAACATATATATATCTTTGCAAAACTTTAAGCAAAATGATTAAACATATCTTTGCAAAAGTTTAAGCAATCTTACTATCTTACTCTATCAAAAAGGTGACAGAAGCTATAACCTTCATTTAAAATCCCAACTGGCAAAACAATTACCTTTTAATTGTCTTAAAAATAAAGTAGAATATTTCAGCGTCAAATGCGCATTAAGCTTGTCAATAATTATTGAAAGCATACCTCTTTAAATCCTCAACAGCTTGTTTACGTCGTTTTATATGATGTTCTAGAATGTGAATTAGTGTTGCCCTAGCCTGCATGATAAAGACACAAAAATAAAAGGAAAGTAGTCCCTTATAACAACCCAACAACTTATATTATAAGACGCAATATATCTTACCTGATGGGGTCGCAATGAGTCAGAAGATGATGCAAGTTCTTGAATATAAGAGAAATTTCTTCCACTCTCCTTGCATATTGTGATGGTCTCTCCACGAGAATATCAGCGAGTTCCAAAATGTGCAGCTGCAATTCTCAGTTAAGGGACCTTAGTTCCTTCTTAAAATCTAAAACATAGCACAACTTTTGTCAGAATGGAAAAGTGGGGAACAGCCAAAAAAATAATAATAATTAATCAATTGCGAAAACAATCAAGTACTAACATACATACATATAAAACACCAACATACAAACTTGTTGTGCGGAAGCGTAACAAACACAATATTGATATGGAACTAGATGAGCGACCAAAAAAAGAAAAAGAAAGCAACCACAAGAACACAAGAATTTATAGTGGTTCACTCAATCAATGTGATTGAGCTACGTCCACTTCGGAGCCGGCGAGAAATTCCACTATAATCAATTGGAGAGAATACAATTAGAGTTTGAGAATAAACTCTATCCAAAAACCCAATACACCAATAACCTAGTTAACTCTCTCTCTTTGCAATACTGGCGGCATATATGTGTGTTGTCTAATTAATCTAGACATACATACATATATATATATATATATATATATATATATATCCTATCCTAATTAACCTAGGGGCCTTGCCCACGTGATCACCATGGGCCATTCAATTGGATTTTGCCCACCAATTAAATAAAGCCAATATTCAATAATCTCCACCTTGGCTTTATTTTGATGTAAATTCTCCAAAGCAGAACTTCAAAAACCAATCGCCGCTCCGACATCCCCGTAGGGAATTTCAAATTCTACAAACACCAATCAAGTTCAAGCAATGCTTGAACTCGCTCAATGGAACTGACTTTGTCAACATATCAGCAGGATTATCTGCAGTTCCAATTTTGAGGAGTTGAACATCACCATCCTCCACCATCTGACGAATCTTGTGAAATTTGACATTGATATGTTTAGTACAAGCATGAGTAACTTGATTCTCTGCTAAATGAATAGCACTTTGACTGTCACAAAAAATATCCACATATTCTTGAATAATTCCCAAGTCCTCAAGTAAACCACGAAGCCAAACTGCTTCTTTTGCACCCTCTGTTACTGCTATATATTCAGCTTCTGTAGTCGACAAAGCAATTGTAGATTGCAAATTCGACTTCCAACTCACCGGTCTACTAGCAAGAGTAAACACATAAGCTGTAGTAGATCGGCACTTATCCAAATCACCTGCGAAATCAGAGTCCACATATCCAACAACACATTGACTTGTCTTATCCTGCTGAAAAACTAATCCAACATCCATAGTACCAAGAATATACCGTAGAATCCACTTCACTGCTTGCCAATGACCTTTACCTGGGTTATGCATATATCTGCTCACCACACTTAAGGCCTGTGAAATATCCGGTCTAGTACACACCATACAATACATCAAGCTACCAACAGCACTAGCATAAGGAACTTTAGCCATATATTTCATATCATCATCTGTGCTAGGAGACATAGTAGATTTAAGCTTAAAGTGAGAGGCAAGAGGTGTACTTACAGGTTTAGATTTATCATTCATGTCAAACCGATGCAGTACCTTCTTCAAATATTGCTTCTGTGACAAACAAACTTTGCCTCTTGATTTATCTCTTTCAATTTCCATGCCCAAAATCTTTTTAGCTTCTCCGAAGTCCTTCATCTCAAATTCACCACTCAATTGTGATTTTAATTTATTTATCTCCACCTTGCTCTTAGATGCAATTAACATATCATCAACATATAAGAGCAAATAAATGAAGGTCCCATCCTGTAGCTTGCGAAAATAAACACATGGATCATAAAGACTCCGAGTGTACTTCTGACCGAACATAAATTTATCAAACCGCTTGTACCACTGCCTTGGAGATTGTTTCAAACCATACAATGATTTATGCAGTTTGCAGACCCAATTTTCTATACCAGCAATTTTAAATCCTTCTGGCTGAGTCATATATATCTCTTCTTTTAATTCACTATGTAAGAAAGCAGTTTTTACATCAAGCTATGCTAATTCCAGATCAAACTGTGCAACCAAGGCCAATAAAATACGAATAGAAGAATGCTTAACAACAGGAGAAAATACCTCATTGTAGTCAATTCCTTCTTTTTGTGCATAGCCTTTGGCTACCAACCTAGCCTTGTACCGTGATCCTTCCTTTTTAGCAAACACCCACTTGCAACCAATTGCTCTCTTGCCATGCGGTAACTGAACTAACTCCCATGTTTTATTCTTGTGAAGAGACTTCATCTCCTCACCCATAGCTTTTTCCCATTCTACACAATCTGCATGTATGACAGCTTCTTCATAAGTAGTAGGAATTTCTTCTTCAGTAACTGGAAGTGCATAAGTCACCATATCATTAAGCCAAACTGGCTTTTTAGCATTCCTTTTTCCCTTTGTAGTTGCAATTGGTCCATCTTGTTGTGTAGGCTCTTGGGTTGGAGCCTCTACTTCAACACTCATGTCCTCAATATTTAAATCATCTGAATCAACAATAGGACTCACTGGATCAATTGAAGTTTCAACAATTTTTTCTTTTAACTCCACCTGCTGGAAACTCTCTACGGTCATTCTCTGCTCTTCAGAATTTTTCTGCTTGTTCTGATCAACCATAATAGCCTCATCAAAAGTTACATCTCTGCTTACAACAACTTTCTTCACATTTGGACACCAAAGCCTGAATCCCTTAACACCCTCATTAAATCCCAAGAATATAGCTTTCTTGGCCCTTGGATCAAGCTTGCTTTCCTTGACATGAAAATAAGCAGGACAACCAAAAATATGTAAATAGTGATAATCAGTAGCAAGTTTACCGGACCATACCTCCATGGGAGTTTTTCCCTCAAGTGCAGCAGTAGGTAACCTATTAATGAGGTGGCTTGCATACACAACTGCCTCAGCCCAAAATTCTTTGCCTAATCTAGCATTAGACAACATACACCGAATTTTCTCCAATAAAGTCCGATTCATGCGCTCTGCCACCCCATTTTGTTGTGGTGTCTCTCTAACTGTGAAGTGTCTCACAATGCCCTCATCTTGACATAGTTTCAAGAACGGATCAGATTTATATTCACCACCATTATCTGACCTGAGCCTCTTAATTTTTCTACCGGTCTGAGTCTCAATCATCTTCTTCCACTTCACAAATATATCTAAGACTTCATCTTTATGCTTCATGGTGTACACCCATACTCTTCTAGAGAAGTCATCAACAAAAGAGATATAATAATGCTTACCTGCCAAAGATGCAGTTTTGGTAGGTCCCCATACATCAATGTGAACATAATCTAGAGTACCTTTAGTCTGATGAACTGCGGTGCCAAATTTAACTCTAGTCTGTTTTCCCAAGACACAATGTTCACAAAATTTTAATTTTCCTGTCTTTGCGCCTTTCAATAGACCTTGCTTCACTAATCCCTGCATTGCTTTCTCACCAGCATGTCCAAGACGCATATGCCATAATTTTGTATTGTCTGTATCATCATCATCTGTAGTCTTAGATATTGCTATTTCACCTGTCACTGTACTCCCTTGTAGAAAATATAAATTTCTGAACCTTTCACCTCTCATCATCACAAGTGAACCAGAGACAACTTTAGCAACTCCACTTTTCAATGTAATTGTGTGCCCTTTTGATTCTAAAGTTCCCAAAGAGATAAGATTTTTCTTCAAATTTGGAACATACCTGACATTAGTTAACTCTCTGACTACTCCATCATGCATCTTGAGACGAATTGTACCAATCCCTCTTGTTCTGCAAGGACTGTTGTCTCCCATCAAAACTACTCCACCATTCAACTCCTTGAAAGTAGAGAACCATTCCCTATTAGGGCACATATGATGTGAACAACCTGAATCCATAATCCACTTGTCAGAATAACCAACTACAGATGAATTAGCCAAAGCAAACTCAATCTCTTCTTCTTCAAAATCTTCAAAAGCTGATGAACAACTCAAAGCAAAATCAAAGTCGTCATCTTCATCATCTCTTACAACATTCACTTCAGAATCCTTCTTGTCTCTATTCTTCAACTTAGGACAATCTTTCTTCCAATGACCTTTGTTGCGACAAAAAGCACACTCATCTTTTGCAGGAAATTTAGTTCTTGACTTGGAACGAGATTTACCTCTTTTTCCAGTAGGTTTTCTCTCATCAGCTCTGCCCCTCACTACAAGTTCTTCACCTGAAACATTCTGAAGTTGCTTTTCTTTCTTTCTGCACTCATTATTTATCAATGAATTACACACATCATCAAATTTCACATCATTCTTTCCATGCAACAAAGTTGTAATCAAATGCTCATACTCGTCAGGAAGAGAATTTAGCAAACACAACGCTTTATCCTCATCACTAATTTTCACATCCAAATTAGCCAAATCTGCAAGTATCTTATTGAAATCACTGATGTGTTCAGACACAGAAACACCCTATCGATAATTAAATCGAAAAAGCCGCCTCTTCAGGTGAAACCGATTTTCAGCACTCTTGATCATATATTGGTCTTCTAATTTCTTCCACAACGCTTTTGCAGAAGTTTCTTTCATGACAAAGAATTTCTGATCTTTAGCAAGACACATTCTGATAGAACCACAAGCCCACTTGTTAATTCTCGCCCACTCTACATCATCTATGTCTACAGGTTTATCTTCTAGAGCTATATCCAATTCTTGTTGACACAAGACATCCATCATCTCACACTGCCACATGCCAAAATTGTTGGTACCATTAAACTTTTCAACTTCAAATTTGGCATTACCAATTGATGGCCTGGAAGTCGACCAACGCGAAGAACCTGAAGACTCAGTCCCTTTCTTTTTCTCGTCAACCATGGTTTCCAATCAATGAATCAATTCTCAATTCAGAACCAGAGCTTTGATACCAGTTTGTTGTGCGGAAGCGTAACAAACACAATACTGATATGGAACTAGATGAGCGACCAAATAACGAAAAAGAAAGCAAACACAAGAACACAAGAATTTATAGTGGTTCACTCAATCAATGTGATTGAGCTACGTCCACTTCGGAGCCGGCGAGAAATTCCACTATAATCAATTGGAGAGAATACAATTAGAGTTTGAGAATAAACTCCATCCAAAAACCCAATACACCAATAACCTAGTTAACTCTCTCTCTTTGCAATACTGGCGGCATATATGTGTGTTGTCTAATTAATCTAGACATACATATATATATATATATATATATAATATTTATATATATAAATATATATATATAAATATATATATATATATATATCCTATCCTAATTAACCTAGGGGCCTTGCCCACGTGATCACCATGGGCCATTCAATTGGATTTTGCCCACCAATTAAATAAAGCCAATATTCAATAAAACTTACACCAACATACAAACTTTCGGTTCCTAACTTCCTATTCGTTTCTTGCAGAGAATTATCTCAAATAATAATTCTAACTAAACCAAACAAAACTACTATCACAATACCCGCAAGTAGTCAAGAAATTCATACATTCCCTAGAAGTTCCTTATTTCTGGTAATCACAGTTTGGCCATCAATACCTGATCTATCAAGATGCTATTTAGTATGGATGCGGGCATTCCCAAAGGCTAGGAAAATTAGGTTAATAAGTTGGACATGTGGATGAACATTTCCTAAAGGTTGCTACTTCTCTTGCCTAAACATTCAATAGTTCCTGATAAGAATTTTTTATATATGTAACATATTTGAATACCTCTCAGCCTCATAACACAAGTGAAGATTCCCAACGTAGTATCTTTTTTTTTTTTTTTTTTAAAAAAAAAAAAACGAGAGGAGGACTAACTCATCGCCCTCTCTCGGAAATTTATTGATACCTCAAACAAACAGTACAAAGGGATGGAGGACACAACCAAAGCCAACCCACATCAAAGTACATGGAAAAATGAAGAAACACACCACCTAGGAACATTCTAGAAAAGTCCTGGCAATTGCAAAAGAAAACAATCATAACTAAAGAAGCATAACTAGCACACAGTGAGGACATAGGACAACCTGGGAACATTATGAAAATCTATATGCTGGCCTTGATGAATAATCACGGCCAAAGTCAGCAACCAAAAAAGAAGGCAGCGACGTCCACATGCTACCACCCTCATGAGACGCTCCATAGTTAGCCAAAGTATCAGCGGGAGCATTCCCTTCCCTGAAAATGTGAGAAACATGGAGATGCAAATGTCTTGCAAGAGCCAAACAGTTAGAACATTGCACCCGAAGTCGCCAAGGAACCAGTTTTGGAGAAGCAAAATACCTCAAGACAACTGCCGAGTCCGTTTCTACCCACAAGTATTGCCAGTCTTGCAGCTTAGCCAGAGAAGAGTCTTATTAAATTTTTTATTAAAAATATCAGTTACCTAATTCCACTGACCCTAAGGAGAAACTGCTATATAGGTGATTGAATCAAGATATTCAAATCAATTCCTACGCATCAAATGTAGTTTTTCACAGGACACAAACACTAAACTAGTGTGAACTACTCGTCCACTGCATGTACACTAAGCTTTTGTCTTAATAAAGATTCTTTCTTCTCAAACAAAACAATAAAACAAAATAAAGAAAGAAAGAAAGAAAGAAAGAAAAAGAGAACGGTTAAACTAGCCCGGAGGTAGACGTGCCAATTTGGGCCTTTTGGGTACAGTTGACACACTCCCTGTTCTTCCAAGCTTGGAAGACGTCACCCGTCTATATAAAATAAACATGAAACTTTGTTAGAAATAAATTACAAGGAAATAATGGAAGCAAGTCAGACATTGATAACATTAACACAATAATCTAGAAGAATAAGCTTATTTTGTTAAAGGATTATCCCCAAAAACTCAATAGTCAAAAGTCAAAACCTGCAACTTCAAATGCATTAACATTGCAGTCCTGGGTTAAGGAACTAAATGACGCATTACATTCTCCAGATGATAATTAAAAACTATAATTAGTTACGACAATACTTATGGTATCCAAAGATTAAGCAACAAAGCAACTTTCAGATATCAAATTTACAATATGTACATAAATGTGGAGAAGAAGGTAAAGAATAGGAAAAGCATACGGTGTAATTAGCACCATAGCAAACGTATGTCCCTTCAATTGAAGGCGGCGGCTCAGGAGCGGATTTGAGATCTTGTAAGTAATCTTTGTATAGCTTATAATACGGCGGTGGAGGTTGGCAGGTCGCTGTAGCCATTTCAAGCACCTTGTTGCCAAACCTAACATCAACCAAAAGAAATAAAACATTAAGTTAAACTTCAATGGACGGAGATGAAAATTTTACAGGACAAAAGTTACCGATATCAAACAAGAAATTTCACCTAAAACTCACAAAACCCTAAAAGTGAGAAAGTCGTCATTGTTTAAGCTAACTAATAACCAGGAGTCCATGAAACTGTAAAGCCACATTTGGTTACTGATAAAGCAAAAATAACAAAACAATAGACTATTTTTAGTACAGGAAATTGCTCCTTCTTCCGCACATTCAAATAACTTGTGTTTGTTCTTTAAAAACACATAGAAAAGAAAACAGAAAACTGAAATTTCACAACTCTGTAGTTTTGATTGCTCGGGACCTGAATAAACCATCACACTGTATGAATAATTTTCAATATTACGCTGTCTGTTCAAGTAGCATATCTATCTTGACAAACAAAACCACCCTTTGACCCCAAAAAAATAAAATGAAAGCCACCAAATTGCCACATTGGAGTTTGTTCTTCTCTATTCTCATTCTCGGTATTAGCAGCTGCATTAACCCTCATCGTTCTCGGTATTACTGGCACTAAATCTGGCCGGACAAGAACCAACATCACTCATCAATTCTTGATCTAACTAATTCAATTTTCAAATACATTGAATATTGAATGGCCCAGAAGTCACATACCCAATCAGAAATACCAAACCCAACCTAGGAAATTTGAAGTGAGAGAGAGAGAGAGAGGCAATTAGCTTCAGATTTCTTAGCCCTCATAATTCCGCAATCACAATAAATTGAAGCAATTTGAACTTTGAAGGGCCAAGTTTTGGAAACAAAAGCCAGAAAACAAATTGCAGAAACCAACTCAGAAACAAATATGAGAGACAGAAAAGATGCATACCCAGTTTGGTTGTTGGTCTCAGAAATAGGGAAATGAGAGAGAGAGGAACATGGTTGATTGCTTATGTCGAAGGCTCCAAGCCAACGACGGGTATGTATTTTACTTCTTGTACCTGCTTTGTACAACGAAGGGCCTTTTGGGCATACTGCTTTCCGGCGGTTTTGGGCTCTTGAGCAAGTTGCAGTTTCACTAGAAGTTGGCATTGCCACTGATCAAAAATAGAAAATCTTAGCACTAACCTTGTAAAGATGGTAGTATATTTGAAAAACGAAAACAATCACCATATCACAAAACAAAACAGAGCAATTACCTGCTCACACTATACAATATTTTATCTATACTATTATTTTTTTGAAAGGACATCTATACTATTATTAAGAGAAGAGAGTTTGTAAGCCAAAATAGAAAAATTTTATCAAAATATCCCTCAAATATTAAAAAACATTTTAACTGAAATATTTGAGAAAGACAAAATGGTCAATTCACAAATAAAAGAAAAACAAAATAAATTTAACAAAAAAAAAAATCAAAAACAAAATATGTACAGCAATTTTCTCCACATTCTGTGAAATAACTTTTCACGTAATTATCCACACCCATAGGGTGTGTTTGGAGTCTAGCAAATGTTAAGCGCTAGACGAAGGGGAGGAAAAAGTTGAAATCCACAGCACCGTAGGTTTTGTGATCGAACCTATTCAATTTTGGGTAAACTAGTTGAAAATTAACAAGGTGTTCAAGTAAATCCAGAATATGTGTCTGGCTCAAACTCTAGGTTACTTGACCTAGTTGTAATAGGGTTTAGAATTAGAGATATTCTCGGAAATATTCATAGATATCTGATTAATTGTATGATTATCTTTCCTTGTACAACTCTGATTCTGTACCTTGTAATCTTCTATATAAAGAGGCCCTTATTATCAATGATAGCACGACTCAATTTTCTCCCAATTTCAGTTTTCCTTAAACACAAGGTTTCTTTTGTTTAACTTTTTCTTATTTTTGATATACGTATTCTTCTCATTGACATATGTAAGGGTAGGGTGGGTTAAGGGTTAAAGAGAAAAAAAAAATCTTGAAAGCTGGAGACATTGTTTAGCACAAGGTTTCTTTTGTTTAACTTTTTCTTATTTTTGATATACGTATTCTTCTCATTGACATATGTAAGGGTAGGGTGGGTTAAGGGTTAAAGAGAAAAAAAAAATAAAAAAATCTTGAAAGCTGTAGACATTGTTTAGTAGGAATATATTGTGGTTTACTAATTAAATTTCTTATCAGATTGATTCTCATATTTAGTACTTGAGTACTTACATAATATCCTGTGTAATTGTGTTTGATGTGAAGTTGTGAACGTACACCTCTCAAATGTTTTTGTGCAACTTCTAACTTCTAAGAAGACTTATGTTATTATTTCAGTTAGTTCTCTTGATGCGTATTGTAGTTTGAAGTATAGGCACCATGTCCCCTCCCATATATACTGCAATTTCATTAATCAAGCCTTGAGGGCAACTGCTTACTTAAAAAAAAAAAAGACACACTAAGTCCACAAAAATAGAATACATTTGTTCGGTTAAAAATTTAGTTAACATCCTGTTTACTTTAAAATAGAGAGGGTCATGATTAATAACTTTTTAATCCTTTAAAATTTATGGAACATTATGTATTCGATCCTCTCAGTTTGTCATTATCCCTCAAGAAGTTAAAAGAATTACGATCCGATTTATCTGACTAATATTAAAATTTTCCCATGCCAACACATGACATTATAAATTCATGCTCTTACATTATTTCAGGAATTCAATTGTTAATTTTCAGTCAACCTTTATTATTTAAGCCAATTCTATAAGAATGGTTAAATTTTTGAACTATCCAAAATGCCCCTTCTTAATCAAATTGATTAAATAAACTATTTATACGTGAGGAAGCAATAGTAATTCAATAATTTTAGATTAAATGACAATAAAAGGAAATGTATTATCTCCATAAAACAAGAACAAGTTTCCCACATAAATAGGAAACATCCTTGACAATTTGTTTAAAACTGTGGTTTTTTTCTCAGATAACAAAAAAAATGTCAATTGACATGTGCGAAGCACATGCATATTAAGGAACTAGTATAAGATGGAATGTAAATCCGCCTTTTTATGGAATGGACCGCGACTTTTATATCCAACACCTAAGTAGTGCATCTTAGCGCTTTTTAACCAAACACATGTGGTTCAAACAAAGAAAATATATTACAATCGCCAAATTACATAAAAGGCTAAGACAACGATATGCTCACACTCCACAATATTTATAGTACTAGGTTAAGAAAAATACAAAAAAAACAAAAAAAAAAAAAACAAAAATACAAAATAAAAACAAAAGTGTTATAAAGTAGGGAGAAGATAGAGAGAGAATAGTAAGGAGGAAGTAGAAGTATATCATTCAGTCTCATTAGCCTTTTTTATATAGATGTAGGGTTTACATCAAAGTACACAACTAATGAGTATTTACGTGGACAGCCATATAGATAATAATATTTACAACACTCCCCCTTGGATGTCTACCAATGAATGATGATATTGGACGCGCTTATTGTTGCCTCGTTAAAAACCTTGCCATGTAAAAAAAACCCAATGGGACAAAAATAACCCTGGTCGAAGGACAAAAAGAGCACAACGCGCATATATCCTAGGTAGCATGCTTCTGGATGCTCCTCCTGATGAGAATCTCCCCCTGATTGTTGCAAGCCTTAATTATGTGTGCGATAAGCTACATGTACCATGTATAGTGGTTTGATGTGTCTATCACTGAAGTGAGACCACTTGTGCTTTGCATATAGGGGCTCATCACAGATTTTCATACCTGAAAAGGTTAAGCAATACCAACAAAGCTAGACGATTTTCAATAAGCCTTACCTCGTATGATAAGGTTAGAAATAATCTCATATGCTCAAATTCATACACAAAGTAATAGCTAAACAATATAAAGAAATTGACACATTTAACTTTGTATAGTTTAAAACATTGAAAAAATCATCATGGCATACCTAGCCATACACATCAATATCTTTGTGTATTGATATGTCTCATATAAGCTTCTTCAAGAGCTTTAAGTTATTCATAACTTTGCGAAAGTTAGAATATGTTGCAATATTATATTCATAATTCGAATTCAATAGTAGTCTCTTCATAATACTCATTAAGGCAATTTAGATCTCGTTGACTAGAACGAAATGAGTACATATGAGCTAGCTTTAGACTCTTTGATTCCATGAGTGAGCTTCAGGCTCTTTCAACCTTTCATGGACTAGCATTTGAATCATTCATGTATTTGAATCCCTTAAGGATTTGATAAGCAATGCGCTTATAATGAAACTTTGCTTTTAGCAATGTATCTTTAAGATATTCATAATATATGATAACAAGGTGCCATAAATCTCTCGTCAATATAACAACTATATGTAACACTATACTTATAGAAAATTGTCATTCATATAAGGGAAGATATTCATAATCTCATGTCTCTATAAATAGACATTGTGTCATAGTGATTTATCTTCACTTTTGATAAATACCCTTTTGTACCATATAGGGTTAAAGGTCCAAGTATTTCATCACGTTTCAAATATTCAATTTCATTGGAATTGCCTCTTTCCAATTTGGCCAATAATATACTTTGTCGACATTCATGGTGAAACGTGGTATAGCATCAATACAGCCCTTAATGATTTTTCTTTGGTAGCTACCATTTGTAAATTATCATTGATGATCATTAATCATAGATCCCACACATTCTTATGTGTATGCATTAGCTGTAATAAGCTTATTGATATTGGGTACCCATGCCACTTTTGGGGCATATATTGTCACTTCTAGGACAATCATCTCTCATAGATGAGTCATGTAGCGAATATGGATCTTTTTACTTATAATCTCATGTATGAGCATTACAGGGCTTGTATAATCTTCCCTGTTAAAACTTTAGACCTGGTGGATACATTCCACACAAATTCACGCCGTTATTCAAATGACAATACTCTTTCCTCCTCCTAATGGTGGGAAGACTGTCTTATTATGACCATGCGCAAAAGTTGCATTTAAATATCTATCACTCTCTTTGAAGTGAAGATCTTCATTGGTTGGTGGCAAACCCAAACCAAATTTTAGGTCAAAACATGTTTTGTATATTAGCATCAACCATATTGATTTATTATTGTATCACTAAAACATCATTTCCTAATGGCATACCTACACCCTCTGTATGTGTAGCCATATTAGGAGCTGTGATATTGTTTAATGATATTTTCTTCAGGAGAACCATGTTAATTGGATACATTTGCATCCCACAAATCAAATGGAGTCTACATTGTTTGTATTAATATGGTTGGTCTCAAGGACTTTAACCTAAGCAGATGACTTTGCATTTAGCATATAATTTTGTCACTTTCTTTTATCAATTCACTAGTTTTGATATTTCTCGAAGTCAAAATGAGACGGTGGATAAATATCTCACACCAATTCATATCGTTCTTCAGGAACAATCTTTCTCCCCCTCATGGCAGGAGGATTGTCTCATTAAAGTGACAACTCGCAAATATGCGGTAAATAAATAATTTGCTTGTGTGTAAGGTTAGCAGTCATCAAAACTTGTAAGTGATTCCACGCAACATGGTAGACAAAACATGATGTAACCAGTCAAGCCAAATAGTATATTTGGTTCAAGGAACTTCATGTTCATGACATCATATGCCTTAGTTTACTGTAGAAAATTCGATACAGTATATATCTGATGGCATAAAGTCTTCTCCAACCATATAGGAGGTAATTAATGCAATAATATTTAAAATTCGATAACATGATAGTAGCTCATTTGGAGCCATAGATCAAGATCTACAACTCTTGATATGGTTGTTACCTTAGCTTCAGTAAACATTAATTGTGAAATACTGATAATTGGAATGAACCAACTGTTTGGCTCCAATTTTGTTGCAGCTGGTCAACAGTCTCTTTTCTTGAGCGGGCGTGCCAGCACCGTTCGGGTGCGGTCGTCGGGGGTGTCCCTTGACCTGACTTCTTTCAAGAGATTGTGGACGAGGAGAGCACCAACCTCGTCATGGGATTCTTTGTGCCTCGTGGCGAGGACTTTTGCTGAGCTTCTTGAAAATCACAATCGATACTCGATGTTGTAGATCGAGCAGAGCGAGAACCACTGGGAAATGAGGAGAACTTGCTAAAGCGTGACTTTAGCTTGGCTGGGTTGCTAGGGCGTTACCCTTGCTTGGCTGGTTCTGTAACCGTTGTGGTCGCGGCACTACCGTCGGCTCCCGAGGAGACTAGGACAGAAGTACGTTGACAGAGGGTTTGGTGGCACTGAAAGTCGGCTTCTGGGAAGACTAGGACTAGGAGTGTGATCACCGGTAAGAGAAAGAGAAGGAGAGGAGTTGC
The DNA here is from genome assembly GCF_002994745.2 of Rosa chinensis. Lineage (NCBI taxonomy): Eukaryota > Viridiplantae > Streptophyta > Magnoliopsida > Rosales > Rosaceae > Rosa > Rosa chinensis. The sequence continues at coordinate 23,967,003 of NC_037090.1, read as the reverse complement.
TCTTAGAGAGGTTGCTCTAGAGAGAACTTAGATCATCTTAGAGATGTTGTTGTTGTGAATGTCTGTTTTGGTGTTTCAATGTAACCTCTATTTATAGGCTACCATGCCAACTACTTTGGCATTAAACAAATGAAAGTGGAGCACTAATTGGAGATAAGGGAGGTGGAGATGGAGCATTAATGGAGATAGAAATGATGAATTTCGGAGATAAGGAATGATGAATTTGGGAGATAAGGAAGCACTTTCGGCTCCTTTATTCCTTCATGTATATCTCCATCAGGAATTCATATTTTGGCCGTGACGTCTTCATAACAAATGTTCCACTATGAGTGTAGATCATGCTGGTAAAATTTCAGAGCTTTTAGTATAGTGGTTGGGTCGGAAATGCTGTTGGACCCCTTACAGGTCCAGTTTTCCAATTTTGCTTCTGCAGAACATTGGAATGATCTTTTTAAGGCCTTCCACTTCTATCTGGATCTTGCACTCTTCATAAGAAATGTTTCTTAGGATGTCTAGAATGGATCTGCAGAGTTTCAGCCCATTTCGAGTTCATTTGGTCAGGCGGCCGCTCCTTCTGTTTAGCTCGGTTTCTCCTAGCCGAAGTAGGAAAATGTGCTAAAGTTGACTTTCCATTTCCATGCTTCCACAGTAGGCTTTATTTAGCCTCTAAATATATATTTCGAACTTGTCGACAATATATAGCTTGAGCCACTGACATTGGCTCAATCTCTCCAAGACGTGCCTTGTCAGGCCAAAATGCTCATTTTAGGTCCAAACATTGCCCCCCAGACCTCGAAGTCAAAGGTCTTCGTCTTGACTTAAGAGGTCTTGAATCAGCACTACTCTTATAATGTTGTCGCTCCAAAGCCACTTGTATTAGCTTGACTGTTTCCATATAGGCCTCTAAATAGGCCATAAAGCTTGAGTGCCACTACTAAATTGCCTTTGTCATGAACTGACGCTTTCTTTGCCAACTTTATTGCCCCCCCCCCCATGGATCTGATGTCTGGTATGCAGTGAATTGATGAAAGTTGGACAGGTTGTAGGAGATCAGAACTTTAGCGTGCCCCTCATGCGAAGGAGACTGCTTTTGATCGCGAATGAGGATCCTTTTCTTCCTTGGTGGTTGCTTCGCCATGTGTATAGCAACAAGTATCTGCTTTGTTCGTTGGCTCTCTGTTGATTTTCTCAAATGTAAGGGTTGGAGCCGCTTTCCTGGCTTAATCAAGGCCTATAGTACTTGGCGACATAAGATGCAAAATAGCAAACTGTTTGCTGTCATTTAATCCTTCGCGAGTCTTATGCCGAAGAGGATGATTGGATCATGGCTATCGACATCATGACGTGTGACCAAGTGAAACCACCATACTTGCTGCAACTTTGGCATCTAAAACCGCATCGGTTTTAATCATGTTTTAATTAAAAAACATCAGGCCACTATGCTGGCCCTGCGATGGTAAGAAAAGGTGGAATATCTTCACTGTCGCCTTAGATGCGATCCTCAAGATGGAATAATGATTCATTAATTATCAATCAGGGCCACTCACTGGCCCAACTAATAAATTAATCTCCAAAATATCTGAGCTATAAATCGAGGTGTAATGGAGAAGTATCTTCACTGTCGCCTTAGATGCGATTCTCAAGATGAAATAATGATTCATTAATTATCAACCAGGGCCACTCACTGGCCCAACTAATAATTAATCTCCAAAATATCTGAGCTATAAATCGAGGTGTAATGGAGAAGTAATCCTTGCGACCTAGAAATGGCATCCAAGAAACCATTCGTTATCGATCAAGCAGATGAAATCACTGAGAAAGCCGCATTCAACTGGCGGACTAACATGAGTATTCGATGTAGACGTTAGACCGGAGAGGAGAGAAGCCGACTAATGGGCTTTGGTGGCGGTGATAGTCAAGCGAGTCTGGGTCCCACACCTCGCGATCGTTTGCCAGATGATGCTATGGCCTATTATGGGCTTCCCATCCGCCGTCCCATAGCGGCTCTTCGGCAGGTGCCTGGTGATTTTAGCAGTTGGGGACCAAGGAGGAAAGTGGGCTTCTGGCCTACTGTCACTCCCGAGGAAAAGATTTGGTATCAGGAGGTCCGAGCGAGAGATTTGGCCCGATGGGACGCGGTGGGTATCACCTAAACCATCGATCTATGCTTCTGTCTTCCCCATAATACTAGCCCTGCACCGCTAGCCGCCGCTCTTTGCTTCTGGAACACCTCCAGCAATACATTCGATTTCCGGTTGGGGCAGATGAGCATAACTCTGCTGGATGTTCTTACCATCACGGGGTTGCCCATTGACTTTGACCCCTATGTGCATGGTCAATTTGATGGCATTCAATTTTCTTTGAGAATGGATATGGCTGGTCGAGGGCATCACAGCAAATCCTACCCATTCTGGCGCGACTATTACTGCACCCAGAGAGACCATACAGGAGGTATCGCATTCCTGGAATTCTGGCTTTGCAAATTTATCTTTTGCACTTCTTCCAACAAACCTACTGGGCCCTGGAATTCTCTGGCCACTGCTCTCTACAATGGTATTTGCGTTGGCCTTGGGCAACCTGTATTGGGTGCGTTATATCGCTCCCTTTATAGAGCCGTAATGCGCCCATTTGATACCGACATTAGTGGCCCCTTCTGGATCCTTGCCTTTTGGCTGCAGATTTATTTCACTCTCTTTCGTCGCAGCGATATTCCAAAGGAACCTCCAGTTGATTCCCTTTTGGGGAACTGGCTTTGCCGCAACGTAAGGTATCGAGCTCCACCCTACTCCGAGTGTTTTATTTACTTGTACTTGCTGGGAGAGATGCCGGACCCAAAAATAGTCCTTTCTAGGCGATTCCCTCCTCCCCTTGATGATGGATTTCTGCCCAGTGGACGGGATCATAGTGAAAGAGCCCTCCTGGCCTTTCGTCGTGCCATCTCCTGCTTGGATATTCGTCTTGCCACTGATCGCGTAAGTTACGAGCTCTACGCCCCTAACCACTTTGCCCGCCAATTTGGGTTGGCCCAGTTGGTACCCTGGCCTCTGGTTGATTCTGCCAATTACTACACCTCTTGGCGGAGATTAGCCCCGCCTGGGTCTGCCCCCTTTCAAAGTCAATTTACTTTGATAGTGATTCCCCCTTGGGTCAGAGCGCTATACCCTCTCAACGATGTCGATGATGACTATGCTGATTGGTGGAAAGAAGTGTCAGTGAACTGTTGGGACCTGCCACATGACGAACTCTTCGTCCTGATCTTTCGTGGCATGAGTAGCCCTGGTCCGGAGGACCGCGAGATTCTTCAGCGCTTCTCCAAACCTGCAGAACAACCACCGCGACCTATTCTACCTACTCGCTTATTGCGTCCAGGGATACAAATCCACGAGCCTAGGGCAATAGTAAGTTTTTGTCTTTCTTCACCATTCCATTTCCTTGTGTTGATTTTCCCGCTCTTATTCCTGAGTGTGTTTTGCAGCAAACTACCCGGAGCAGGACAGCCTCTGTTCAGGCCGGGAAACAAAAGGCAATAGCAGAGGAGACTTCTGAGGGAAAGTCTTCGCATGATGAAGATCCTGCTGAGGTAATTTGGTTAAGAACGATCCCAAACTTGTATATTTGGTGCTTCCCCCCCTTTTGAGTTATGACTCTTTTCTCGTACAGGCCACTGCTGTCTTTGCTTGCAAATGCGATCGAGCTCAATTCGTCGAAGAGAGTTTTGAAGATGATGAACCTCTGGTAATGCGACTGGTAAACTCCGACCCCGTCTTATCCTATTTAAATTTTAAAATCTGGGTAGGATTTTCACTATGTATCTTTTGACAGGTCCATCAAAGGACCACTGATTTCTCTCACCTGAGCGAGGCTGGACCCTCAGCCACTACAGAAGAGCCAATTCTCTCGCTAGTTCAAGCATCAACTAACCCTGTGGCACCTCTCCCATCTCCCACTACAGAGCATCTGCAAGGTCCTACCATTCTAATAACGATCTCTGATGACGACTCCTCAGAGGATGAAAGCGTGGAAAGCCACTCTGAGACTTCTGCCGCTTATGAGGAACTGATGACGACAGAGATTCTCGCGGCACTAGAGGTTCAAGAGGTGAATGAGGCGGGGCCTCTTCCTCTTGACCACGTACCAGATATTAACCCGATAGCTCGAGAGGTAAGCCACTGTTTGGCCAATACTTTCCATTTCCCTTTAGATCCAACCCTGCTCTCTGACATTTCTGAACTTGACCAGGATTCTGTTTGTACCGAGGAGGTGGCTGCAAACGCTGCTAGTCTTATCGGCGGGACAGTCGCCCCAGAGATGAAAAATGATGGTGGTGGTGCCCCCCAAGTCTCGCGAACAAATGAGACAACCGTCGAAGCTGAGGGCTCTGTGCTTGAATCTGCTCCACTTGCCCATGGTGAGCCGCGAGTTGAGTTTCCAGATTCCCCTGAGGCTGAAGAGACAGACCAACCTGTTGAAGATGAAGAAACTGAGGAAGCTGTCCACCCTTTTGCATTGGTGGTTCGTGATCCTATGGCGCCTCTGCCGCCTCCTCCTCCTACCATATTCGAGAGATTGATGAGGGTGTTGGAGGTAACTCCTCCTTCTGCTGTGGATGAGGCTAAGATGGTGCTTCGCGAACATCTGGGTCCTCAGGTATTGGAGACTGACATTCTCCCGCGAGTCTTAGAAGCCCTAAGGTATCTTTTCCAGGAGAAGGTATTGACCCTGCAACAATTTAGTGCTATTGACGATCTGCTGAATGAACTTGGTAGGGCTCGCCGCCATCAATCAGTTGCGAACGCTCAGGCTCACGATGCTCGAGAGGCTTTGAATAACCTTTCCCGAGAAATGGACATCCCCCGCGGTATTTTAAATGAGCGAGCCATCCGCCTGCGGGAACTACAAATCCAAAGGTCCGACTTCAAACTTCGGATCGAGGATTTCCAAGCCCGTTTAGCCTTTGTTGAGAATGCGATTGTTGCAGAAGAAGCTCAACTCGATGAACCTTTGGCTACTTCTGAAGAAATGGGCCGCAACCTGGCCCGTATCAGAGATCGGGCCACTCAGGCCGAAGCTGGTGCCATTGCGGCGAAACGCCACGTGGAGGAACTTTGTTTGAAATTGAGCTTTGCAGGCCAATCTTTGTAGGCCCCCTCATAAACCGTTCAGTCTCCTCACATGCTGTTAATCCCTTCTTTTCCGAGATTTAAGGCATTAATCACTCGTTGAAAAACAACGGTCGTGAAAAATAATCTTGTGAAAAGAACAGTTACCTCCTCGAAAACAGTTCGGTCTCCTCACATGCTATTAGTCCCTTTTTTCCCTAGATTTGGAATCACTAATCTCGATTTACTGACATCAGTTTTGAAATTGAGCTTCATCCAAGGGTGGGGATTTGCCTGAAGTCCCTATAAATAGTTGTATTTCGGGAAGGGAATACTCACAACAACTTTTCTGAAATATTCAAGAAATGGCCTTTCAGTCCTTGCTTCTTTTTCTCCTTCTTCACAAATTTTCCCCTCATGAAATTACCTTTAGCCTCTAAATTTTAGGCTTTATGGCGTAATCTTAAGCCTGGGTTAGGCCTTATGGTGTAATCTTAGGCAACTCCTTGTTTCGCCTTTCTGGAATTTTGCAACAACAATGCCAGGCTTCAGATTGGTTTAGAAACACGAGGGGGCTCCGAGTGTGAGATCCACGATCGTGCGAGACCATCTTTATTAGGATCCCCCACTTGGAGCAAATCGGGGAAGGGAGGGAAGCCAAATTGAGGTTCGTCTTTCCTCCTCTGTTTCCTTCTTTCTGGACCAGGCCCGTGTTGTGCCCTCCAGATGGAAGGGGCTTTGGTTCTCAACTCCTTCTCCCCCTTTCTCTTCTTGATAGAATCTTGGAGGGATGAGAAGGGATGGACTCTTTGAAGGAATGGGTTCAAGCTACAGAATGGCTGTTCCTGTACTTCACGTCCAGCTAATGGTGGTTACCAAGGCTAGAGGGGGTGCAAAGACTCAAGTTGATATTTGGTTCCTTCACTCTCTGCCCCTCCTTGAGATAATGGTGCGGCTCAACCCGGCGTTGGATTCCATAGCTGCTTCCAATTGAGGGGGCTTGGAGGCTCCATTTTCTTTCACTGGAGTTTCCCCTTCTCATGGATAATGGCGTTGGCCAAGCCCATGTTGTATTCCTCTGCCGCTTCCATGTAAAGGGGTCGCGAGAGCTCCGTTACTCCTCTTTTTCCTTCCCTGAAGTCTGCCCCTCCTTGAGATAATGGCGCGGCTCAACCCGACGTTGGATTCCATAGCTTCTTCCACTTGAGAAAAGATTCAGAAGATATCCGAAGATTCCTATTTTGTATTCTAGCCAGTTTTGGCTTTGTAATGAATGTACTGCTTTTGGCCGCAAAGCCACTTTATGAATACAATAATATTTTCTTATCCTGATATCCAAATATCCGTGAGAAGCCAATAATTATGTCTCGCAAGGCCCCAAATATAGGCCCCCATAGTTGTATATTGAAAATAATATGAACTTTTAAAATATGCTCCGCGTCAAAAAGAGCCTTGCGGCGAGGGTTTTAAGAAAATATGTATCTTTTGGATCCACTTGCTGGCTCCCAACTCAAAACTCTTAGCGCCAATAATTCCTTCTTTTCCGAGATTTAAGGCACTAATCACTCGTTGAAAAACAACGGTCGTGAAAAAATAATCTCGTGAATGGAACAGTTACCTCCTCGAAAACCGTTCGGTCTCCTCACATGCTATTAATCCTCTAATAATAGCTAACTCCTCAAAAACTGCTCCTCACATGCTGCTAGTCCTTTTTTTTCCGAGATTTGGAATCACTAATCTCGATTTACTGACATCGGTTTGACTTTTTGACCATCCATCCAAGGGTGGATGTTTGCATGCCTATATCTTCCTCCACATTATAAACCCAAATTTCCAATCCCAAAATCATTTCATCAACTTGAATATTTCTAACAGCAATCTTTCTTAATTACTCATCATCATCACTCTTCAATTCTTGCATTCTCTCAATCCATCACCAATGGAACCACAAAACCAGCATCCAACCGAGGATGGAAGTAACAAAGCAGCCGGGAGTAGTGCTAACATGCTTCGCAGGAAGAGCTGTACTAGGTGGATTCCCACTACAGATCATATAAGAATCCTCAAGGAGCTTTTCTACAACAAGGGAGTTAGGTCCCCAACTATAGAGCAGACTCAGAGGATCTGTCTCCAGCTGAAATGGTACGGCAAGATCGAGTTCAAGAACGTCTATTTTTGGTTCGTGAACCAAAGGGCTCGGGAGAAGAAGAAGAAGAGGTCCACTTCGGATGTTCATGTTCCCATGCAAAGATCAGGGCTTGTTGGTGATGACAATGTTACCAATTGGAAACATGAGGATCAGTATATTAACTTTGGATCTTCTGCACCTGCTTTTGCTTCTTCTGCTGGTGTGATGATTGCTTTTAACGAGCAGATGGGGAACTATGGCGGTTATGGATCCATGAACATGGAGAAGAGTGCTAGGGATTGTTCAATCTCAGCTGGAGGGGAAACTAGTTCTACTTTCTTTCACATGAATGTAGAACAAACTTTCATGGAACAAAGAGGAGAAGATCACCAGGAGATTGACACCCTCTCACTGTTTCTCGTGCATGGTGAGGACATCTGTGGCAACATGAAGACTACTTCCGATGGAGGTGGCGGTCACGGTGGTGGCTCTTACATTTCCCTTGAGCTCAGCCTTTCCTACCAGGGCAAAGCTGGAAAAAGTTTCCGGAGCCGCTGACTCGGCTTAGTAGCTTCGCGAGTGTAGGGACACTTAGAATTGCCCCCGAAGAGTTGTATTTATGACTTTTTTTTTTTTTTTTAATTTGTGTAGGCTAAATAGGCTTAGTATTGTATAGTGTTGCCCCCCTAGTGTTGCTAAGCATAGCGAAGAAATGATTATGGGCCTAAAAAACAGGCCTTCATGAATGGGCTTTGCAAGAGTAGGAACACTAGAATTGTCCCCCATGTCTTATGCGAATAAACTGTCTACGACTCCTCTGAGTCCCAGACATGGTCTGGACTTTGATTCTGCTGATCTTTTTCAACCCATGCCACGTTCACCATGTTGATGCCGGTATCTGGGAAGGGATCTAGGTCCACCAACGCTGCTGCTGTTGTCGGTGCCTCTACTTGCAAACTACCGTTATTTAACCAGATTTGGATCTGATCCTTCAGCTTAACACAATCGGCTGTATTATGATTCCACATATTATGGAATTTGCAGTATTTCTTCCCCCTTAGTTGCTCTGGTTTGGGAAATGGGCCGAAGTCGGTTTTCACCATCTTCGCGGCGATCATTTCATCCAAGATTTCATGCGCTTTGTTCGCGTCATAAGTATAACTTGCGAACTCTGGTTTGGTGAAAACCACCGACTTGAGCTTCACCGGCTCTTTGCACAGCTTCAGTTGCTTTAACGTTGAAGCCTTTTTCCCGGTGAGTTCCAGGGCAGCTATCTCATCTTCTTCAGACTCATCAGCCTCTGCTATACTAGATTCCTCACTCCTGTAGTAAGGATCAAAGGAACTGGATTGATGGCTGAATGCAGCCACTATTCGGCGTTTCCCTGGGATGTATGTCCCCTTCGAGGCATTTTTCAAAGCGTCCATCTCCCTGAGCAAGTGCTCGAAACTTCCTACTTCTGTGATCAGTTCCCCCATGGAATTGAACATGCTTCCATGCTGTTTTTTGCGTTGGCGGGGCTCTAAGCCTTTGATTGCCAATTTCACCAGTTCTTTCTCCGGCAGAATCACGTTCAACTTTCCTTTCTGGATCTGAAAGCGCTGAAGGTACATGACAGCGGATTCAGTTGGCTGCTGAGCCATCTGAGTGAGTGAAGCCAGATCTACTTCTGGCTCGATAGTCCCGAAGGTTTCCTTGAACAGCTTCTCCATCGCGGGCCAACTCGCAACTGATCCCGGTTGCAGCTTAGTGAACCAGGTGAAGGCAGACCCCGATAAAGAAGTAGCGAAGATGTTACACTTCAGATTGTCGTCGTTTTGGTACTGGCCACACTATACTCGAAACCTAACCAAATGGGCCGCGGCATTTTCGACTTCCTCTCCCGAGAAAGTAGAGAACGTAATGTTCTTATATCCCCTAGGATAAGGTGTCTGTGTAATATGCGGTGGGAAGGGACCTTGGTATGCCTCCTCCAGGTTAGGCCTCTGGTTCGCGGCCCTGATCATTGCTTCTACCTCCTCTCTCCTTATATATCTTGGATCAGGAGGAGGTGGGTGAACCACTGTATCATCAACTGGCCAGATCAGCGGTGGCGCCTGTGAAGCCTGATTAACCAAAGATATGCCGCCTCCATGGGTCATTTTGTGTCGGGTTGACGTTTGCGACATAAAATCCACTGCTGGCTGACCCTTTGTGGCTGCGGTGACCTTCGCTGGACTTTCAACCCGGTCGATAACATAATGACTTGCTGGAGGTGGATCGTGGTGCACGTATTCAACTCCGTCGCTGTCATATTGGGGAAACAGGCTATGACCAACAGAGGCCCCTTCATTGATTTTCAAAGTCCTGGTCCCTTGCGTGACTGATGACGCGGCGTTGTTCTTCCCGCCCGTTGCCACAGTAGTCTCTTTTCCTCTGACTGATACAGCAGTAACGGATGTGGCTGTACTGCCGCCGCTTGCTTTTTCTCGAGCATTTGGTGGTATGTACTTGCCAGATATGGGGGACTGACCTAGAGAGCCTAGAATGGCACTAGGATCTCCCAGTGTTTTATGTAGAACCTCTCTAGCCTGATCAAGGTCAGCCTTCTGCATGGCCACCTGGGTCACGACGTTGGATCCTTCTTTGCGAATCGTCGCGACTTCTGAAGCGATGTGTTTGCTTGCGATCAACAGCTCTTCATGGTTCTTCTGCATTTTTTGGTTCATGCCATCCAATTGACCTTGTGTTTGTTGTGCCCCTATCTCAAGCCTCTTGACCGAGATCGTGAACTCATCAAGCCGTCGACGGTCCTCCGCAAGGGCTTTTTCCATCTTTTCATGGTATGCAGCAGAATTCTGTTGAAGGATATTAAGCCGCTCTTCTATGGTCACATTTTCTGGAACGAGAATAGGCACCAAGTCAATAGTTGTAACTGCGCTCACGGCTACCTGGGTGATGCTAGATGTATCGCCAGCCTGATTAGGCTGGGCGGCGGGAACTTTCTCGCCTTTAGTAGTAGGATGTTGATTTCCTCCTCGTTCAGTTGACATCTCTGTCGATGGAGGGTGGGGAGAAAATCTTTGGATTACTTCTTCTTCAGAAAGACCACGACAATCTGCACGCGAGTGCAGTTTGTAACTGGAGGTCTTATGTTTCGGGCAGTTAACGTAAACCTTTTGATAAGGGTTTGCACTTGACTTCCCAATGGCTTCTGGAAGTCTGAATTGAAAGTAGCTAAATTCAATAAGACACTGTGAATCAAGGTTTAGACTTGCGGCCCAAGTATAGTCGCCTAGACACAAACTTTCTTTCAAATCCTTTGGGCAACCTTACTGAAATGGCCAGATAGGGGAGGGCGAACAAAAGAGGCAGAATCCATTTTGGCATGAACTACTCCCACATAGGGGTTTAGGCCCATTTGCACGCACTTCTGGATTCAATAACCTGTTATGAACGTTGTCCCATTTCTAGACACCATTTCACATAGGCTATACTTACTAAAATGAGAAAGATCATAAGTGTGAAGACAGTTCAACAAGTGTTAATAAAAACCACCCTTAACCTTAAGGGACCTGAATTAGGCACCAATAAGGAGTTTAGGTCAATATTAACAAAAGAGACTTCACCTATTCCGTTATGATTCACAACCCCTTACTAACCTCAATTTCTTAATAGTGGTGTGATTTACAGCTCACAGTATGTCCCACTGGGCGTGCCAAAATGTTTGGCTCCAATTTTGTTGCAGCTGGTCAACAGTTACTTTTCTTGCGCGGGCGTGCCAGCACCGTTCGGGTGCGGTCGTCGGGGGTGTCCCTTGACCTGACTTCTTTCAAGAGATTGTGGACGAGGAGAGCACCAACCTCGTCATGGGATTCTTTGTGCCTCGTGGCGAGGACTTTTGCTGAGCTTCTTGAAAATCACAATCGATACTCGATGTTGTAGATCGAGCAGAGCGAGAACCACTGGGAAATGAGGAGAACTTGCTAAAGCGTGACTTTAGCTTGGCTGGGTTGCTAGGGCGTTACCCTTGCTTGGCTGGTTCTGTAACCGTTGTGGTCGCGGCACTACCGTCGGCTCCCGAGGAGACTAGGACAGAAGTACGTTGACAGAGGGTTTGGTGGCACTGAAAGTCGGCTTCTGGGAAGACTAGGACTAGGAGTGTGATCACCGGTAAGAGAAAGAGAAGGAGAGGAGTTGCTCTTAGAGAGGTTGCTCTAGAGAGAACTTAGATCATCTTAGAGATGTTGTTGTTGTGAATGTATGTTTTGGTGTTTCAATGTAACCTCTATTTATAGGCTACCATGCCAACTACTTTGGCATTAAACAAATGAAAGTGGAGCACTAATTGGAGATAAGGGAGGTGGAGATGGAGCATTAATGGAGATAGAAATGATGAATTTCGGAGATAAGGAATGATGAATTTGGGAGATAAGGAAGCACTTTCGGCTCCTTTATTCCTTCATGTATATCTCCATCAGGAATTCATATTTTGGCCGTGACGTCTTCATAAAAAATGTTCCACTATGAGTGTAGATCATGCTGTTAAAATTTCAGAGCTTTTAGTATAGTGGTTGGGCCGGAAATGCTGTTGGACCCCTTACAGGTCCAGTTTTCCAATTTTGCTTCTGCAGAACATTGGAATGATCTTTTTAAGGCCTTCCACTTCTATCTGGATCTTGCACTCTTCATAAGAAATGTTTCTTAGGATGTCTAGAATGGATCTGCAGAGTTTCAGCCCATTTCGAGTTCATTTGGTCAGGCGGCCGCTCCTTCTGTTTAGCTCGGTTTCTCCTAGCCGAAGTAGGAAAATGTGCTAAAGTTGACTTTCCATTTCCATGCTTCCACAGTAGGCTTTATTTAGCTTCTAAATATATATATTTCGAACTTGTCGACAATATATAGCTTGAGCCACTGACATTGGCTCAATCTCTCCAAGACGTGCCTTGTCAGGCCAAAATGCTCATTTTGGGTCCAAACACCAACTTCATTTTGAACTGCTGGCCAAAATGATATACTCGAAAATTTCGAGTTAAAGACTACAATCCATAAGAACAAGTAATTTTATCATGTGGAGAACCTCAAGTTCTGTGTCACATATAAATGTGTAGTCATAAAGAGGAGGGACTTCAGGCCCTCATATAATTGGAGATCCAAAAAACTTGAGGTTTCAATTTTTTCAATTTATAACAACCTCTTAAGGAACATTAGGTTCCTACATAATCAAATTAAGAAATAGTTAGTTTCAATGAGAACTCAAGAGGTTACAATAAATCTGAGGAATAGCACAATAGTGCTTTCAACTTTGCTTATTGTAAGCAAAAGACATCAGGCATGTGAGATGAATCTCAATGTTCTTACTAGTCAATGCAATTTAATTTGACCAGTGCCCTTTCGAAAGTGGCTTGATAATCATCCACCATATAGTGTACCATAGGCGACACACACCCAATTTACAGTTTCCTCACATATGTGGATGTTAGGACAATATTTACATTGACTCCTGATTTTTCTCTTGCCATGATCCACTTCTGGTGGCATTTCATGGTATAGCCATGTCAATCGGCTTTCTTACTATACAATGAGATTTATGAGACGGGGAGATTATACATCTCTAGTAATATTGGAGGCACAAAATGCAAAGGAACAATAATGTGTGCTCTTCTGGAGCCATCAATCAGATATGTAAGATCTGAGATGATTGTTATATTAGCCTCATAAGCATAAGTTTTAATAATCTGGACACCATGCATAAAATTGCATTGCCTGAAAGTCACTCAAAACATAAGTTTGAAAATGACATAAATCAAATTTGTAAGAATTCAACAGTGGATCTCATAGGATATACACGAAGCTTCTGGTCCGTGTTATACAGGTAAAACATGACGTTTAATTATTGTATTGTTGTTTGATGTAGATTAACATCAAATGCATTTTGAACTTCTAGCCAAAATAATATACTCGAAATGTCGAGTTCAAACTTCATGACCATAACTTATGAGTGAAGGACTTTAGATGGTCATCTAGTTAGTTTGATCATTGAGGAACTTCAAGTCCTCATGTAACTAAGGATCAAGGAACTACAGGTTCTGATCTCTTTTAATTACAAAATCCACGATCACAAATTTGGGGTATACTTATACTCATTCGTCATGAACCAACAGTTAAATATGTGCTTACTTTTAAATTGGTGTCAATATAATTCCCTCAAAACTTCAGGTTTGAGGTTGACTGAGATTAAAACTCTTCGATAAATTGTCCATATATCCACTCGAAACTTAAGGCTCGAGTCTGCACAATTAGAACTTCAGGTTCTAAGGTGGAATGCTTTAAGCAGACATAAAGAAGAATGTATCAATCGACATACGAAAATTACTCGAAACTTCTAGTTGACATAAAGTCAAATAAACTATGAATGAATTATATGTGTAATCGAAGCTTCAGGTTCGAATATTTTTTCTATGAACTGCAACTTCTAAGATTTCGTAATTTGAACTTCGGGTTCAAATAAATTTGGTGCTCGAAACTTCATGCTCGAGGTGACTAAAGTGAATCTTCAAGTTCACTTTTATACTCAAAGCTTCGGATTTGAGTTTTACTGTTAGAACTTTAGGTTCTACTATGAAATTTTGAACTTCTGGTTCAAAAATATTACATTCGAAATTCATATGTTTGAGGTATAGGATTGCTGGTCCATATGAGTAACAAGAAAAAATTTAAAAGGTAAATACTGTAACGAAAGTACATAACAAAATAGAAAAATTGCAGGGAAGAAAAATAAATAAATAAATTAACACTGGAAACTTCTGGTTCCATGGATGAAGAAAACACAGAACTTTTGGCCTGGTTAACTTCATATGATACTCTTTTTTCTTACAAACTCACAAGAACAAAAGTATATCTTGTGGTGAACCTCAAAGTCTCTTCATACAGAGATGTAGTCACAAGCTTCTGGCTTTGATTAAATTTCCAATTTCGAACTACAGCTTTTGGAGGTGGTTTGAACCCCATTATCAAAAAAAATAAAATTAGAGGAACTTCAGGTCCTCCTATAATTGGGGATTAAGACGAGTTTATATATTCGATTGTATAGCTCTGAGGATCTTCTGGCCCTCGTAATTGTATAAACTCTGAGAAACTTCATGTCGCAATATTTCACAATATATTCCTTAAGGAGCTTCAGGTCCTCTTGTAATCAGATCAAGAGACTTTAGGTCTCGATCAATTTTGATTACCAGAATAAGGTGGTCAGGTCAAACAATAAATCAATAAAATAGAGGCCAAAATAAAAACTACCTTGTTCGATCAGTTAAGTTCACCCATACGGTTTGTAGACCAAAAGAAATCAATTGCTTTGATACAGACCAAACAAATTTATTTCCTCACTGCAAGTCTTGCATATGTGAACGGTGGTCTAGCCGTAACAAAGCATATATCTATGATACAGAAAAAAAAAAAAATCAAATCTGTTTCGAATCGGTATCCATATGTATCCATATATATATTATCTATAAACAATCAGATATGTAAAACATGAGCCATGAAATTTCATTAAAAAAAATTGGTAAAGCAAGCAACGTAAGTGCTAATACCAGCATCACTATACATTTAAACTATAATTGAATTTGACTGCATATAAAGATCATATTTTATATGATAACAACTCCTAGAGTCAAATAAGTAATAAAGCATTTATTTGATGAAGGCTGCATGGATAGAATCATCGGGTTGATTATACCATGATCCTTTAAATCTTGAGCAATCTGAAATACCTGCGTGTTAATCAATAGATAACAACAAATAAGAGAACCAAATAGCTAATGAAGCTATATAGGTAAGAGCAAACGATAATCGTTCGATTGTATTGAAAATCATTTTACTTCAAAAAGATATCATAGTGCTGATGATAAATATCAATCAAACAAAACTCATAGATCAAGAGTTATAGTCAAGCAACAACATTGCACCATAAACTCGTAGATCATCATAGAGTTTTTAACCAAATAGCAGAGCGTGCTGATAACGTGTTATAAAGTAGGGAGAACATAGAGAGAGAATAGTAGGGAGGAAGTAGAAGTATATTATTCAGTCTCATTAGCCTCTTTTATATAGAGGTAGGGTTTACATCAAAATACACAACTAATGAGTATTTACGTGGACAGCCATATAGATAATAATATTTACAACAAAAAGCACCAATAACAACAGCCAGGACAAGACCATGATATTTTTTTTTTTTAACCGAAATAAGGACTAACTCATCGCCCTCATTCGAAATTTTATTAATAATTAGAAAAAATACAAAGAAATGGGGGGCTAGGCCTAAACCATTTCCACAATACACAAACCAAAACATAAAAGCACCAAAACAAGAACCAAGCTAACAAACATACTGAAAATAAGACAAAAGTAAACAAAGTCCTAACGAAACCTATAAACATTTGCTGAGAACACAGATTAGGATTGAATTAAAATGTGATGATAGCAGCCAAAAGATGCCCGAGTGATGCTCAGGCATTATGGAGTCCAGTTGCATTCGAACAATTTCAACACCTTGTGTTTATGAACACGTGTCTTCTATGATTACCAAATCTTTGCTCCAGCTGAGGGAATATCTTGAACCAAAAACTACGCACAGTTCTGTAATACCATATCCTCCATCTTTTGCAAAATAATAGTGACCCAATGGCAATTCCAAACCCACATGTAAATCCAATTTCAACACAGATAACATCCCAATCAATCTCATCTCCAGAATTTGGATGACTTGAGTTTCCACCTGAAATTGGTGGTGGCAATACTGCATCCACTGTCAAAGGAGGACCCCATAATCCTTTGTTACCTTCGAAGGAGGTATTTGGTGACAGGACCCGCCCCGAATTTCACCCTGAAATCAGAAGAGGCCCTGCGGGGCCCACTTTAGAAGAAATTCTATCAAAAATTTGACATAACTTCCCCTAAAAATGGACAACCCAAAACCTGTAGAAAAACATCCACACTTCTAAATCATCCATCCTTATTCTCCTGGAGCCACCCTGCTCCCTATATCACAACATCTCTCATTTCATAAACAATTCTGAATTTAAGAATATTAATCTCATAGGTTATCAGAGCAATCTAATGTACAGGCGTACAAGAGAATAGAAAACAAGATAAATGACCGATGCTTTTATAATGCGGAAGCTATGACAGCTATGCCTCAACCCCAAGTACGCTCGACCTCAAGCTAAACTAGCCTGCAAACTGGGCATTTAAAACCGAAGGGCCCAGGGGAAAATATTTAAAATCCGTTAGAGTGAGTGGACGAAAAATAAGTACTTTCAAGTGTATAAGCAAAACTTAATGCTTTCCCAAGTTATTCTCTAAAATCTCACATGCAGTAACAATCTTGAAAACACTCTTAATCATCCTCTTTACTGAAATCTCAAACACGTAACTAGAACATCTTGAAACCTCTTAAAATCTCATCCTCAATCCTTATAAAAACATCCTTTTCATGAGGCTCGTTTGATGACTAGAAAGGACTGCTGTCTAGTCATCTCATGCCATCTAGGAGGGATTGCCACCCAGATGATGCATCGGAAGGGACTGCCAACCGGAATAGGAGGCGGTGGATAGAAGGGACTGCCAACTAGCCACAAGTAGTAGACGGGACTGCCGACTAACCACAGGTAGTAGACGGGACTGCCGACTAACTACCTCATGTCATCTGGAAGGGACTGCCAACCAGGTGACGCATCGGATGGGACTGCCAACCGGGCTGTAGTCTGGAAGGGACTGCCAACCAGACTATTACCTAGAAGGGACTGCCAACTAGGTAAGATACGCATGCGCCAAAACTGGCCTCCTTAATAAACTGAATAGCCTCCTCAAGAAACTGAAAATAACCTCAAAATCTCGAAAGCATCCTCGGAAGCATAAAATCAAATACTCTGTAAATCAATAAATGCTTTCGGAAAGAAAACTCAATCTAACTTCAAAGCTGATAAGTACGGAGCTCAAAGCTCAATAAATCTCGATAAATCAATCATGCTCAAATATTCGATGAAACATTCGTACTCGTGAATCCTCATAAAAACCGATATTCGAAATCCAAAATTCTCATAATATTTTCTGAATCAGTCACTTCCCGAAAATCATTCCTCAACTCAATAACTCATGAATGACTATCTCAAAAATCTACTAAAAGCCCTCAGGAAGGAATTTCAATACTAATCTCGTAATTCATAAATAAATCTCGATAAACTAAATCTCATAAAACCATAAAACTCAATAATTCAAATTATAAATTAAATCTCAATCGGAAAATGCTAATATACTGCATGCACAATTAATTTAAAATAAATGTCCACTCACTGTACTGTTTAGGCGACCATGCATACGAGTTCTTTCGTCGAGCAATAGCTCGGTATGTCGCCCTGTACACAATTATTTTCCATGAATAACTATTCAACAATTAAATACGATTCTCAAAATTAAATCCTCATAATTCATCTCGCCACTTCTTCTCTGATTCAAACCAAATTTTACATCTAATACCAATTCGTTATCTTAAAGGTTCCAAGTCAGAACCAAGAGATATCCGACGGTCGGATTCTCGTAAATCGATAATCAAAATCCTAAATTCCCAGAAATTCATAATCAATTAAAAATTTCTCCAATTCCAACCAAATTCACATATTCAACCTCTACAGAAATTATAGGATTTAACTAGCTAAAAAAAAAACAGAATATAAATCACTGTTCATACACCGCACTATTCACCGTCGCACTATTCCTGTGACACTGTTCATGCGGCGGCCAACTCCTCCTCCGGCCACCAAATTTCATCCACAGCATCATCTCAACATTTCCAATAACTTTCTCAACTGTTACAAAGTCAGAAAATACCTTGAAGTAGCCGAACAATTAAGCACTCCGAGGTACAGTGAAATTTTCCAATTATGCTTTCTTCCTCCATGCTTCGATCTGGGTTATGAAACTTGGCGAGCATGAAGAGTGCCTTAAGGCTCTTCTAATGGACCGGGGTTTATGACCGGAGGTGGCCGGAAATTGGCGTTGACCAATTTGCTACAGTAAAAATGTTGGCTTCGATCTCCACATTTCCGGCCAAATCGTCGCAAACAACACCCACATGCGTGATAAGGAGGAGGAGACGAGTCCATTGATGCTCGCAGCTCGCCATTTGGTGGTCTAGAGGTGGTGAAAGAGGAGGTTGCAGAAGAGAGAAAGAGAGAGTTGCAGAAGAGAGACTGAGAGAGAACCGGGGGAAGGAGAGAGAAAAGAAAGAAAAGTTACCCGGCTACAGTAACTTTTCAAATTTATACCAATCTACCATAAACAGTAACTTTCTTATTTCGCTTATAACTTTCGTATACGAACTCCGATTTTTACGTACCACATATGCACACGCTCGGTTTAACGTCCTCTACAACTTTCATGAAGGAAATTTTCTCAAATTTTGACCCGAACAAAAAGTCAACTTTTAGGGCCCCCTAAAATGTCGAAACGGAGCCAAAAAGTAAATGTAAATGTCGTTTACCCATCGAAAGACTTGTAAACTGGTAAATTTAGGTTTGGGACGTTACATTTGGAAATGTTGAAATTTGAGTGCTGGTTGGGATCTTCCCAACTAGTTCATTATTTGAGAGATCCAAGAACGCAAGGAAAGTGAGATTTGCGAACTCGGGGGGAATTTGGCCGCTCAAGTGGTTCTTTGAGAGATCTAAGGACTCCAGTTGTCGCATCTTACCAAATGATGATGGGATTTTTCCTGTGAAAGCATTACCTGATAAATCGAGGACATATAGTGATTTCAACTTTCCGATTTCCTCAGGTATTGATCCGTTGAATTTGTTGGAGGAGTAGTCAATCAAGGTGAATATAGTTAGAATCTTAACCATATCCAATTCTGAACCTGTGATGGTATTCGTAATTGCATCTATATAATAACTGTGAGAACCATCATACTGATAACCATCTCTAGTAAACATAAATTTATTCCTTCTCATTATTGGCTGAAAAGAATATCCAAGGTTAGTTGGAGAATCATCATCATTAGACACCATAGCCTGCCATGACAGAGACATTCTTCCAAGCATATCACCATTGAAATTGTTGTGAGCTAAATCTATTATTTGAAGCACAGGCCAGGTGTCATTAGTCTTGGGACATCCAATGCTTCCATAAAACTTGTTGGACTGGAGAACAAGGACATGCAAGGTGGATATGCTCATTAACATGCATGGAAAAGTATCACTTATGTTATTATTTCCAATGTTTAAGACCTTTAACCTTGAGCAGTTGACAAGAGATTTCGGAAACCAGCCTTGTATCTGATTGTTGCTGAGGTCGAGAGTTTGTAGCTCACAACTGTTGAGAAAATTATCAGGAATTGTGCCACTCAGGTTGTTTCTCCCCAAATCAATGACCGAAAGTGAAAGTAATTGAGTCAAGCATTGGGGAATGTTTCCACTCAAGGAATTATTGGATAGATCAAGAACCCTAGCCCCTGCATTGCATATTGATTCTGGAATGGCCCCGTGGAAGTTATTGCTTGAAAGAGAAAGGTAAGACCCAATAGAAATGAATTCACCAATGTCAATTGGTATACTAGAGCTAAAATTATTTCTTGAATAATCTAGATAAATACTACTTAAGAACAAGGGGAAATGTCCCTGAAGCTGGTTTGAATGAAGATCAACTAATGACAGAACATAGGTAGAATTAAGTAGAGGAGCTTCTAAACTTTTCAAGGAGTTACAAGAAAGATTTAGTTTTTGAAGAGAATCCAAAATCCAAATCCAATTGGGAATCTATCCTTGAATCTGGTTGTCTGAGAGGTCCAAGTTGATTAAATGGGATTGATTTCTCAAGAAGTCTGGGAATGTTGTCAACTTGTTAGAAACTAATCCCAAGTGATCAAGCCGAAGGAAGGAATACGAGGAATGGATACCTTGAAGTTTGTTGGAATGAAGGTCCAGAGAAGATAAAGCAGAAGTGGAATTAGGAAGAGGATCTTCTAGAGTCACCAAGGAGTTGCCAGAAAGATCAAGGGAATTAAGACATTTGACACTCAAAATCCAATTAGGTATCTCGCCTTGAAGCTTGTTGGAATGAAGGTCTAGAGAAGATAAAGCAGAAGTGGAATTACGAAGAGGAGCTTCAAGACTTGCCAAGGAGTTGCCAGAAAGATCAAGGAAATTAAGAGTTTTGAGACTCAAAATCCAATTAGGTATCTTGCCTTGAATCTGGTTGTTTGAAAGGTCCAAGTAGTATAATATGGACTGATTTCTCAAGAAATCTGGGAATGCTCTCAACTTGTTAGAAGCCAATACCAAGTGGCGAATCTGAAGGAAGGAGGATTTACTGCCATTGTAATCAAACAACATGCTATTGTTGGAAAGATTAACCGAGGAAAGATTTATGGGCAGCCGTGGACCATTAAAAGGGAAGCCACTGAAGTTGTTTGAAGAAAGATTGAGAAACAGAAGCCCTTGAAGATTGAAGATAGATGTTGGTATTTGTCCGTCCAAATTGTTGTTTTGCCAATCAAGGGTGTCAAGTAAGGGGGAAGAGGTATTGGAAAATTCAGGGACTCGACCAGAGAACCTGTCACGCCCCGAATTTTAAATAATAAATTCAAATCCGAAACATGAATTAAACAACTTAATCAAATAAACGTTCTGAATTTTTTTCTCACAACAACCACACTTCACACCTCTCATTAATACAATAAACCAAATCCTCAAGAGTTTATTATTACAGCACACTCTCTCCAAATTTAAATGTAAGCTCAAATGAGCATAACAACCTCACAATAAGAATTCAGAGTATCACAAGCAGCTACTCTACACAGCTCGATCACCTTCCTGATTCTCCTGTCCTGTAGGATTACCCGCTACACCGTTTGAATAGTGTACCGGGAATTGCAACAAACAAAACCCGGTAAGCTTTTTGCAAAGCTCGTATGAGTAAAAGAAAGGATTGCACGATTTAAAGAAATCAAATCAACTCAAGCAGTTTCTTTTTTTGCATAATAATTGAAGTGTACAACGTCACTTCAAGCATCAATCAACTCACATCTCACAATGATCACTAAGAACACACCAAAACTTTTCTTATCAATTCAAGTTCCACTGAACGACTAAGAAAGAACAACCCTGCACTTTCTTTTATACTAAAAATATACCATGGGTGCAATAATACTATGTATTCCCCAAGAGGTATATTGTACTCAAGGGCGCAATAACACAAAGTCATCCCCCAAACAGTACGTTGCACCCAAGGGCGCAATAACTAGCAGTTATCCCCCAAGACGTACAACGGCAGACAGACTAGAGCTCTAACTGAATCGTAACCTGTCACCTGGGCCAAGGTTCAATCTTACGATAATAATTGCCTCAATCATCAATGTGATAAGAGTACTCGACTCTATCATTTAATCAATCCACACGACTCAATTATCACACTTTACTCAATTACTCTTCATCAAAATCAACTCAACAATATACTATAATTTATATTTTTGAAAGAGTAATGCTTGGAACGGTAAATCAATCAAATCAATTCCACACTTCCCAAATGCCACACCATCCAATATATTTTCCACGTAAATATATATATACGTAGTCACCCTCACAGGAATGACCACTAATACAAACTATAGTTCACAGCAACAAAAATCAAGAAATTCATTTTATATTTTAAATACATTTTACTTACCTATGGACCGTAGTTGAACAAGTCCATATAATTTAAAACAAATATTTATTTCCTTAAAAACAATTTCCACGAATTCACAACTGAATATAAATCACTGAAATTTCGGTTCGTAAATGAACCATGTGCGATTTACTCACCTCTAATCCAGCTGCGTCTTCTTAACAGCTCAAACAACGATTTCACGAATCGTTCGCCAAATCAATCCGTCGATCACCTAATCCAATATGATTTTAACTTAGCCAACAACTCATAAACATACTTAAACGAAGATCCAACGGTCGGATCAAAATTAGACGATGATCCAACGGTCGGATCGAAATTAAACGATGATCCAACGGTCGGATTTCAATTTAATGATGATCCAACGGTCGGATCCTCACAGATCGCCCTTAGGATCATCCTCCTAAATTATCACGAAGATCCAACGGTCGGATCTTCCTGAATCGCCTTTACTAACATCTCCACAAATTTATATGAAAATCCGACGGTCGGATTCTCACGAATCGCACTCCGAATCACTATTTCACAATTATACGAAGATCCAACGGTCGGATCTTCTCCCATGACCACACAAGGTCACTGGGACAGTCATATGATCAACATAACAAAACTACAAGTCCATCGGACGGTCAGATCTTCACAGATCATAAATCGAACAATCGAAATTGATCGAAATCGTAAAATTCATAACTAAATCATACGATATCCAAAAATTATGAATTATATATGCAAACGATCGTATTGAAATGTAGAATCTAAAAATGTAAAGAAATCACATTTTTGACCCCCGGAGGTGGCCGGAAAAGGCCCGCCGGAGTTAGGGCAGAGCCGCCGCCGACCACCGCCAATGGTGTGGGGGCCAGGCTGCTCCTCTTCATCTCATCAAGCCCAACCACTTTCCTAACTAGCATGAAGTCTGAAAATGACCGGAAGGGATAGAAATTACCTCGAACCAGTCGGGTTGGCCGGAAATTTTCCAGAAACCGGCGAGGAAATGCAGAAACCGGCGAGGCTTGAATTCAACGTAAAAAATTCAACTATACGCTTCGATACCTTCTGGAGAATTTTTCATAAGTTCAAGGTGAACTCACTGGTTCAAGAATTACAGGAAAAGGTGAACTGTAACTCGAGATATATCGATCGAAGGGTTGATTTTCGATCAAAAACCGGTCGAGCTCCGACGAACTTGAAAAATATCTATCCAGATCCGATCCTTCCTGGTACGTGATCAGCAAGTCGAGGCGAGTCCAATGAGACAAGAATCAAGAGAATTGATGCCCTGTAGCGTGATATATCGAGCTTGGAACCAAAACGCTCTCAAACCGGGCAGAGCTTCCCGCCGTCGCTGGCGGCCGTGTCGCTGTGCAAGGCTGCCTCTGGTAGCTGCGTAAGGCCGAGACGAAGCTTATGGAGGTGGTCCGACTCCGTTTGGTGGCCGGTGGAGGGAGAGAGTGACTGGAGAGCCTTTGCTCTGTTTTCGGTTTCGGTCGTGCAAGGGAGAGAGAAAGAAGTTTTGTCTGCTGACTTGTTTGAATGCTTCTTCCACTTATGCATAATCATGTAAGATAAAAAGCACATGTTTTTCTAATTATGTGGTTGATCCACTACCCCTTAAAATACAGAATACACCCAACTTAATCAAAGGTGTCTGCCACCAGTTTGATTTGATAGGAAAAATAGGTTATTACAGAACCGATTGTTGGATAGTGTTAATGTTTCCAGTTTGGGAAGAGAAACAACAGATGAAGGAATAGTCCCATAGAGTTGATTGTTGCTCAAATCGAGGGTTTCCAGATTAACAAGGGTTGCCCAGTTAACAGAACTAATGGGACTATTAAATCTGTTCCTTGACATTTCCAGGTCAGCCAATTGTGTGAGGTTTTCAATCGACTTGGGAACTGATCCAGTGAAATTGCAATTTGAAATATCTATGCTGGACAACATTTTAAGATTTCCAATAGAGTTTGGTATGTCACCTGAAAAACTTGTCCAATATACCATTAAAGATCGAAGAGACCCATTGTTTGGAAATTCTGGAAAGGAACCATGAAGATCAAAATTTTAGAAAAGGTCAACGGTTTGTAGGGAAGGTATATGAAAGATCTCTTTAGGAAATGTCCCGAGCAAGTTAGAACTATAAAGACTCAAGTAAGTCAGGTTTGAAAAATTGGCTAAGACTCTTGGAACCGAAGCATAGAAGGAGTTAGATGACAAGTCAATCTCATACAGAGATTGAAGCTTTGCAAGGGAGTCACATATAGGGCCTGAAAGACCACAACGAGACAAGCTCAACACCCTCAGATTTGGCAGTGAAGATGATATGGCTTCGCACCAGTTACTCCCCAGTCCACGCATCCATACTGAATCAAGATATAACTCTGTAAGCACTGTGAGGTTCTGAATTAGCATGCTTAAATTCAGGTTCTCAGCAAAAGAAGGGTAGGAATTATCAGAGAGATCAAGAGTTATCAGCCTTGTTAAGCATGAAATCTCAATGGGAATAACCCCAGAAAAAGAAGCATCACTTAAATTCAGATACCTCAGCTCTATAAGCTTTCCGATTGCAGATGGAATTGAAGAGCTTTTGAAGTCGTTATCGGCCAAATTGAGGCTCTGAAGATGTTGAAGTTGAAAGAGACTGCTTGAATTGTCAATGCTGCATGAGATAGACTCGCTGCTGATGTCAAGACCAACAACACTCCCATTAGTGTTGCAAGTTACACCGAGCCAAGAACAGCATTCGGTGCTCGAATTCCATGTGATAAGCTTGGAGGATTCGGAAGAATTAAATAGTTCAAGACTTTGTTTGAAATGGAGCAATGATTGTTTCTGGGCTTCAATACAGTTGCTGTGAACTGCAGGGATGAGGTTAGTAACAGTGGTAGTGAATAAGAAAAGGAAGAAATGGAGGAACAGAGGTGGCATGTTTTAAGCAAAGGTTTAGACGCAGGCACAAATGTGTTATGGGAAAGTGATAATTGGAAACTGGTAATGGTTGCGGACTGGTGGTCGCTTTATAAGGTCATGGAATATTGGAATTGGAAAATGAGTCCAAAATCTCTGTGATTTGCAAAGTCCTTCATTTATATCCATCGGCAACTTCCAAGAAAAATGAGACGGTAGGAAAGTGGAACTATTGCTGTTCCGTGACTATAACTTTCAAGTCCTCTCTTTAAAATTGAGGTCAGAAAAGACATCCTATATACTGCTTTTCAAAAAGAGATGGAACGGACCACAATGGCTTTTAAAAGGTGGAATTGGCAAATGCCTCGATGATATAGAGATCTATACTAATTGGCTTGACTTTAAGTCTCCTGCTTTCTATTCATACGGATGGATCTATTATTTTACCCTTACTTTTGGGATGGAAGATGACTAGAAGGTTATATGACAAGGTAACAGTGTTGCTTTTGAGGGAAAAAAAAAAAAGGAAAGTATTCTAGTGATCACAAAACAAAGTTTATATATGAGTGCTGAACTTTAATTGATTATTTCATATTGATAACTTTAATTTGCTCCTCAAAAATCTTTAATTTGCTTCACACAACAAAGTTGGTCAACAGAAAACTTTTGCATTGAAATACTGTTTCTTTAATTTGGTTGATTTCTTGTTGGATTGACTGGACTTGGAAGTTTCTTCACTGGAATGCATTGTACATTTGCAAGTAGGAAAGTGAGGACTGTTTTGTTTTGTTCACTAATAACAAAATTTTACTAAGCAAAATAAAGCACAAAATGAGAGGGATGACATAAAAACCAAAACTCAATTGTAATCAAACAACTGAATAATTTCTCTTAAGCAAACAGAACAATGAAAAAGCAAGCAGAGAAGCAGCTAGAATCCAAATCAGGAGTAGGCTGCAATGAACCAATGCATTTGTAGACCAAGAGATGGCGTCAGAGTTTTCTGTTAGGTTGACCGCTGTTTGGACCCAAAATGAACATTTTGGTCTGACAAGGCACGTCTTGGAGAAATTGAGCCAATTTCAGTGGCTCAAGCTATATATTTTCGACAAGCTCGAAATATATATTTAGAGGCTAAATAAAGCCTACTATGGAAGCATGAAAAGTCAACTTTAGCACATTTTCCTACTTCGGCTAGGAGAAACCAAGCTAAACAAGGAAGGAGGGGCGGCAGACTAACCAAATGAAATGGAAATGAGCTGAAACTTTTCAGATTAATACTAGACATTCCAAGGATCATTTCTTATGAAGAGTGCCAGAGCTAGTTTTAAGTGGAAAGCCTTCAAACAATCAACCCAATTTTCTACAGAAGCAAAACTGGAAAACTGGACCTGTAAGAGGTCCAGCAGCATTTCCGGCCCAACCACATGGAAATAAATTCTGAAATTTTACCACAGTAATCTACACTCATGGTGGATAATTTCATATGAAGAAATCGAAGGCTCATTATGAAGTCTTGTTGGAGAAATAATTGAAGGAATAAAGGGGCAGAAACTGACCTAAAACCAGCTTAATATTCACATGTTCATGTTTCCTACCCACATGAAGAAAGCTAGATGCTTTTCTCTTTTTCCTTGGATATATTTTTCTTCTACAATCTCTTTAATAGATCATCATCACTTCCATGTTTCTGCACCTTCATGCTTTGCTTTCATTTCATCATTTCTCTATCTTTTCCATATTTTACAAATCACTTTCATACTCCACTTTCATTATTTTTCTTCCACTCATCATTTCACTCTTCTTTTTCTTCCCTATATAAACACCTTTTCCTCTCATTCTAAAATACACATTCACAACACAACAACATCTCTAAGATGATCTAAGTTCTCTCTAGAGCAAACCTCTCTAAGAGCAACTCCTCTCCTTCTCTTTCTCTTACCGGTGATCACACTCCTAGTCCTAGTCTTCTCAGAAGCCGACTTTCAGTGCCACCAAACCCTCTGTCAACGTACTTCGGTCCTAGTCTCCTCAGGAGCCAACGGTAGTGCCGCGACCACAACGGTTACGGAACCAGCCAAGCAAGGGTAACGCCCTAGCAACCCAGCCAAGCTAAAGTCACGCTTTAGCAAGATCTCAATACTTCCCGGTGATTTCGCTCTGCTCAATCTGCAATATTGAGTATCGATTGTGTGAACAAGAAGAAGCTCAGCAAAAGTCCTCACCACGAGGCACAAAGAATCCCACGACGAGGTTGGTGCTCTCCTCGTCCACAATTGCTTGAAAGAAGTCAGGTCAAGGGACACCCCCGACGACCGCACCCGAACGGTGCTGGCACGCCCGCGCAGAAAAGAGACTGTTGACCAGCTGCAACAAAACTGGAGCCAAACAACCGCGTCAACTCGCATACGACAGGTAAGATGAAACTGTAAAATATGAAGTAACCACAGGGGCTTTTACGGGAGAAGGAGAAAGGCGGGTGCACCGAGAAGGAGATAAGGTTGGAAGACTAAATAGTGGTCTCCATCGTCCTCCCTGTGTACAAAACATCAAAATTCCATGCGAAGAAAACACCAAACTGCAAACGATTTATCATTGTGGAAGGGGCGTTCTTATGTAAAGGAGTAGTAATTGCGATTTGGAAAAGAAGGCACAGTAATATCGATACCTAGTGTCCAATACAGCGAAATAGGATGAAGTAAGGCAAATACTCTCAAGGATTCGCTGCCGGAAGGAATACAATCTGGTTTCATCGACAGCTTCAGGTAATATATGTGGTCGGAATGTTGTTGTTATTCGATTTGTATGTAGAGGTTATATGAAAGTGTAGGGAATAAGAAATTGAATCTGTAGGTTTTGGGATTGAGCATGCAGTCCCCAGATGTATGAGCAGGGAATCTGATATAGAACTTGCAGTGCATTAATTATGAAATTTGTGTAGACTTTATGGTTAGTGAGTGTAGACTTGATGGTTGGTGATGATGTTATTGTGTGAGATGGATGTTTACTGTGAATTTAGTAGTTGATTGATTGATATCATAGTTTGATATAATGGGCTGTCTATTTAATTATACAGAATAATATTATGAGTATGGCATGTAAGGACTTGAAATAAGCCGTTGAAAACAAGTTGATGACCGAAACATTTTCGCCTCTCCCGGACTCCGAAATTGGGAAACTACTGGGGTAGAATTTGCAGAGGTTCATATTTTTTGTTCTTGTTTAGTTGTGTACCATATGTCCATATAAAAGTGTTATTTAATGTGAATCAAGTGAGGCAAGGTAAGAGGATGAAGTAGGCGTATTTAGTTATGAAGTTAGTCAAAAGAGCGTACATAAACTACTGCAAGTGTGCGTGAGTCAAGCTGAAAAACTTGTTAAATATGCAGAACATTGATTTGAAGTTATTTTATGTTTGATTGTGTTTTGGTCATTGTTGAATATGCAAACAATTATTTTGGAAAGGCCATTATTGATACTCGTTGGTTAAACTGAACGGTGGGTTGTTTGTGGTTGTATAGAGATTATGTGGAAATGAATTTGAGGTTGGACATATGTGTGGTGTGATGTTATATTGTTACAAGTGGAAGAAGTAGATAATTTGCAATGAAAAACTCATAAGAAGAGTATTGACGGCTGAAATGATTGCTGCTCATTTATGTAGATGCGGTTGTGATGGGATTATCAGATTGGGACGTGTGTTCCCATATAACAATGGGCATACCATTGTGTGAATTGAATTTGCTGTTGACATGGTGGTAGATAAGTTATGTAAGTGAGGTTTGTTAGTTTTGAGAAATGTGGTACTTCAATATTGCATACCTGATCATGTAGTGTTGCTGGAGTATGTTGTGGGATCAGAATAAATCTGTTTTGTATTGTAAAATATGATATGATAATTACATATAGATAATGGTGCTGTGTTAATGATGGGCTTGAAACGTTGGTAAACAAGGATTAGTAACTCAATATGGTTGTCGTAACAGATCTATAAATAAGCTGATTATGATTAAACATGAGTAAATTTCGAAGCCACTTGATTTGTATACATGTAGTGATTGCTGGAACAGCATGGAATAAATGGTGAACCTACATACATTGTACAGAAATATGGAGTGTGGCAATAGTATAGTATATAACAATGTTATATTGAAATATGTGCAGCATATGAGGCTGAAGACAACTGAAGGACCGAAAAGAATGATTTCGCTGACTGAGAACGGAGTCACGGAGCCAATAAGTAGTGAGGGCGGCATGCAATCTGACCGGAGTGAAGTGTAAGAATAGTGAAATCAAATTTTTTTTTTTGTGATAAATTGGGCAAAATCAGTGAAATTGCAAGTGAACAGTAACATTTGTATGTGTAGGGGGGCTGGCACAAATAATTCGATGCTTACATTAAAATCATCATCGGGCTGTACAAAGGTATATGACAAACTTGGGTAATGTTAACTGTATTAGTAGTAAGAGTTTATAAATTGTGAAAACAAGTTGCAATTATATTTCAGGAGACAGGTTGTTCCCTTGAAGACTCCATTGGACATGATGTTGGGCAGACTAAATTGGATAAGTGTGATGTCATACCTGGAGACTGTCCGGTGAGTCCCATAGTAGGTCGACGCATGAGGGAATTTAGATCAATATGTACTGGATTGTCAGAAGAGAAGAAAATAGCTATAGATGCAACGGGTTTTGGGGCTATATTCACGTTCAGGTGCAGCGAACTGAACGTCCTTTTATGCCACATGATGTGCAACAACTTTGATGTCGAAAACTCAACGATCAAGATTCCTGGGAGACATTTAACGGTGACCGCTGAAGATTTCCGCCATGTCATGAGTGTAAGGGATGGTGGGGGTGACGTAGATTTAACAGGAAGCTTGGCTGAACCTGACATTGTTCAGTTGAAGTCTAAATTTTGTGGTGTTGAGGACGAAATAAGCTTGGAAGTTGTGGGGAAGATGGTGGTTGAATCAGAAACTGCCGATGAAACATTTGTAATAAGTTTATGTCTTTATGCCCTGTCAACTATTATTTTCCCAATTGAAAGTGATGCAGTGGATCCGAGGCTGCTTCTCGCCCTAAAGGATCCAAAAACAATTAGCACAAAAAACTGGGCGTCCTTTGCATTAAGAAATCTTGTTGAAGGAGTTGGAAGGTATAAGAATGGGGTGTCATCAACTGTGAATGGATGTATTGCATTTCTGCAGCTTTTCTATTTGGATGCAATGCTAATGAAGTTCCTAGTTATTCCGACATACACATCTCCGGTACTATGTTGGAATAACAAGCAAGCAAGAATTATGTATGATCAAGCAGAGGCTAATGGTGGGTATTACTCGACTGGTATAATAGCGACCAAGCGTTGGTCCACCACTCGATTCCTAGATAATGTCGGATCTGTTGATGCAAGAACAGGACTGAAAACAACTATTGTTGAAGATCTACACAAGGTTAGGAATGATGTTGATGCTTTCAAATGCGAATTTCAGGAGGTTAGATCCTGCATATCTCATATAGAACCGGATATGGTTGGGCTCCGCAATGCTATTATGACACTGCAAGCATCTATTTCTGAAATGAGGGAGAGAGGGATTAGTAACATGGTTGTAGAAGTGATGAAGGAAGTTCTTGATGAGGAGGGTCCGAGTGACCAAAAAGGGGGGGATGAATTAGATATGTATGAAGATGACATAGTTCCTCGTCAGACGGGGTCGCCAAGTGTCGGTTGGCGTCATCAACCTAATATGGTAATTTATGTTGTCAGTACATGCATATGAAAAAAATAGTAACTGAACATTACTTTGTTTAAATGGAGGGGCTAATACTGACTACAGTAATGTATGACGAATTGGTAACGTTGTTAGTTGCACCATTATATTTGAGTATTCAGTGTACTGCACGCTAAACATTTATGTGAGATTGTAGGTTGATATGGACGACAAAAGGTTCTCGTTGAAGCGAAAATCAACCAACGAAAGCATGGAACATGATGATATGGTGAAATTCTGTGAAGTTGCTGATATATCGAACAGTGAATCGTTTTTGATTACTTACTTGTTCAGCAAGGTGATGACTGAGTGTGACAGTCTTGGAAGGTAACTACCTATTAACATTTAATTCCACTTCTATTTCCTCGTTTGTCAATTTATATGAGGTGCCACTGGAAAAGTCAAATGTACGTAAGGAAGGTAGTAGTATGCGACTTAACAACGCTTAGGTGATTTGGATAATGGGACAAACAACTTATGGGTTCTCGTATTTCATTTTATACAGTCGGGAGATTGCAAGGTATGGAGATCATAGTATCTCTAGATGGGACCTAGGTTGCCTTTCACCGATGCAGTGTATCACAAGTCACGTGAATGCAATTCTGCAATTCCTTTATTGTAACATTAGTTACTAAGTATAACTGTGTAATCGTTACGTGCACTATTTCAGATTGTAGACATATCTGTTTTGTACCTATTTGACAAACAAAGCGACATATGGTTCATGCCCACATATTTCTCGGTAAGTTAAGTTAAGAGGTCAGAACCCATGGTTATGTTATTGGGGCATAACTAAGTGAGCATATATTTTATCTCAGGAACGTGCTAAGGATTACGCAAGTGGCAGTGTTGTGGACGGTCTGGTATCGTCTGTGGTGACTATATGTCGGCTTCGTAGATATAGTGGCCGATTGGGTTCGTACAAGCAGGTCAGATTAGGTGTTATTAGTAATTTCTCAAAATAGAAAAATTCTTAGGTCTTGTTGACACTAACATAAGTATACATTGTAAACAATACATGTAGATTTTCTTCCCTCTGCAAGACGATGTTGTGGATAACTGGTTTTTGGTTGTTTTCAACCCGGATGAGGGAGAATGTGAGATTTGGGACAGCTGCCCCGACAAGGATGCTAGAGAGCGTCATGAGGCTTATGCAAATGGTGTGGTAAGTTAATAATTTAAATCCCATGTTTGTCGAATTTTGATATTGCATTTGCCGTAATTTAAATTAGTAATGTTTTGCTGGACATGAATTTAGTAATCCAATATGGTTCATGTGTGGTCCTTTATGTTGGTCACAGATGGAGCTTTTTCAGAAGGTTTTCTGTAATCAAATCAGACTACTTCCTGCATTGTATGCAAGACTAGCATCTGTGTGCACAGTTTATCCTAAAGAAGCCCCAACCAACGGAAAGACCGAGGATTCTGGTATATTTTTAATCAGGAACATGCAGTATTACCGGAAACGTTGGTTTGAAGGGGTGAGTTTGTAATGTCCATTTGTATGAATTAGTTTCCGCACCTTATTATATGAATGATTATGAGGATATATGCATAACCGTTTGGTATACACAAATCGAATTTTTTGTACACAGTTCAACTCCGCCGACCAGAGGATCCGGCTTGCTCTTGACATAGTCAATCATCCAATGAATGCAGTACGCGTTTCTGTATGGGCAGCAGCAGCTCAGGAAACTCCAATTGATGCAAAATCACTTGGACGAGCAGCGTACAACGGGAACTTCATCCGAAATCGCCATATCCCACTTGATATTTCAGGAATCAAATTTAAGGCTCGTCGCACTGCAAGGCACTGACTACAGTTTCTGAACCTCTCCCTGCACGCATTGTTCCTTCTTTTACATAATTAGGAGAAGACTGGCTGGGTTGTGTGTAATAAACTAATGTCGTAAATGGATTCCGCATAATGACCCTGCAACTATGGCCGTATGTTGTCAGTTTGGTGGAATGATTTTATTGACGGTTTTGTTTTGTGTGTAAGGTTGAATGATTTTTTTTTGTGATAGTCTGTTTGCAAATTGGTTACCTTTTTTATTTAGGCTAACGAATTGTGGAGACATTTTTATTTTGTTTTTTTTTTTTTAAACGTTGTCCTCCATCCATTCCATGTTGATGTATGTAATGGATTGACGTTTGAAACATCCCACATCCCACATAAAATAGCTTTTGTATGCAAATGGTTCGTAAACTTGGTTGTTTATTGATGGTTTTTTTTACTTTGACAAGGGAAATCCAAATGCTTCATAGGGTGAAGATAAATTCATTCGGCGCTTTTGAACAA
This sequence comes from Rosa chinensis, assembly GCF_002994745.2. NCBI lineage: Eukaryota > Viridiplantae > Streptophyta > Magnoliopsida > Rosales > Rosaceae > Rosa > Rosa chinensis. The sequence goes on along the minus strand of NC_037090.1, from coordinate 23,934,096 downwards.
GTCCAATAGTGCTTATCAGCACATTGTCTGCCTTCTATGACAGCTTTCGTGTTCAAACGTAGGTTGGGGAGCACACCCAAGTACGGAACAATTACTAGGTCACTTGTAATGGTTTTCTAACTTCTTGTTAGTATGGAGTGAGTTACATTGTTCGCTATTATGGATGTAATAATGAAGTTTGAATGTACTGCAATGTTTTCCTCCATTATCCCCCTGTTATGTTGCCTACTTTTGCACCACACCCCGATATTGTCAATGTTGGTATTGGAAAGCATACCTTCACCATTTACGATTTGTAACTGAACATTTGTAATGTCCGATCAAATATAGGTTTTGGCCCAAATTGCTGACATGACTTTGTACATACTTGTTCTGTCTTGGTGAGGAAACATTTCACGTAATGTCTCCTCACTTACTTCTTCTGACTGGAGAGCGAGTGCGGCTTTGTGTTCTCATAACTTAGTGACGTTCGTTGCGGTTGGCCTTCGACCCTGACAATATGCTTTTGAACCGTAATGGGTTGGGGTACCCCATATGCTCATATATTCAGAATTTCTTATGCCTCTTAACCGTGATATTTATGTGTAGTTGTCCTTTTTTATGGTTCATTCACTTATGTTAGTATTTTTATAGGTATCAAGAGCAAGCCTGAGAAAAATAAGCAAAAAGAGAGGAAATGGATTGAAAGGTGCTTTGCAATCGTAAAAACTAAAGCAGCCTTTGCAGAACATCTAACTTTGAGGATTAAACTGTATTGATCCTTAGACAACCACAAAAAGAGTCTTATTTGCACGAAAAGGTCCGAATGTCTAATTTATGGAGAATTTTACGGTTAGTGATTTCGATATCCCTAGAGGAAGATATGGCAGTTTAAGTACAGACAGTCCGGTCGATACGAGAATCTGTGATGTGTCTCTAAGAGCTCGAGTTTGGAAGGCCTGAATGACTTAGCAAAAAACATGGGAAAATAGATATAGCATTATGGACCGTATGAGAGGCAAACATATGTTTCCTTGGAATTATAGAAGTGCCACATCACCTTTGTTTTGTGCTAAGTTATTAAGGAGTTCCAAAGGCCTAAAGCAAGAAGGAAAAGTTGCACCTTATAAAAGGAGACAGACCCGGTCTTGAGGTTCTTGATGGCTGGGAAGATATTTTTTTTTTTGGTGCCTAGGGTCAGTCCTGAGGTTTTTTTTTGTTGATGATTATGAGATTAATTCGACTTCGAAAAATCATAAATAAATAAAAAGTTTTTAGAATAATCAACGAACCCACACAAAACAAGCAACAAAATTTGTAATATCCAAAATGTAAAAAATAAACAACACCAAATATCTATTTTGATCTATACCCGAACCTGCATCATGGAATGTCAAAAAATATGTCTACTCACCGTAGAAGAAGAGAAAAATAGAGACGAGAAAGATTATTGGGAGATAAAAAGAAGATAGGGGAAATATTTATGCCGACAAATGATGCAAGAGAATTGAGGGATTTACTAACACCATAAAACCGCCAAATTTAAAGAGAAATTTGGTTGATTTCAAAGTTTTGAAGACAGTGAAACACTCAGCTATAATGTTGCATGACTTTTGACAGTTATCGATGAGTCGAACAGTTGAAGAAGAAGAAAACACGTAGCTAGTATCGTGTAGGCTTTTGAAATAAAAGAATGTGATTTTTTTTTTTCACGTTCCCTACCATATATTGCTATTTATATATAAAGCTATTTATATAATATATATATATATATATACACACACACACACATATATCACCTTGTATTAAAAAAATTTGTGGCCTACCTTCCCTTGGGCCCTGCGCTGTCGCCAAGGCTGCCCTTGGCAAGGCCGGGGCTTCAAGGAGAATGTGTGAAGAGGGAGAGCTACCATTCAATATGAGATTTTCACGAAAGAAAGCTGCTGCCATCACGTGTTCACCTTCCATCTCCATTTAATAAGTTCTGTATGTTTTTAAGATTTTGTAATATGTTTTATTTGAACATGAATAGGTAAACCTCTTTTCTAGGACTAGAATGAGGCTCTAACATGATTGTTTACATGTTTTGATATTCAATTGATGGATTAATAGTTTATTTTTCATAAATTCAAAATCTCTGCTTGAATTGTTGATTATTTTAAAGTTGTATTGATTCACGACCTTTAGTGCTTTGCATCTACTTATGAAAAGATGTATTTGAGGCGTACCTACAATATATTTCAAATTAGCTTCATGATATTAAGAATTGTGAATTAAATTATTGTCGTACGTCAAGTAATGGTTTGTATGATTCCCTTGTTTTGTAGAATGTAATGAGTCCTATATGTTAAATTTATGTCATACCGGGATAAACTGCATGCTAGGATATACAACCTATGCCGTACCTGGAGAGAATCATATACTTAAGGAAAACTATGGTCTAAGTGTCGTACCTGAACTTAGATACGGCAGTTGTTATCAAAAGAAACGAAATAATTCATTGGTTGGTTCAAAACGTAGATAAGATTGTTGTGGTTGATTCCGACACCCTAGCCTCATCATCATCATATTCTTAACTTTAATCATTATAGACTCTTCTGAATTTCAATTTATTTACATTTACGTAGATATTATTTATGTTGTCGAATAATTTTCCCATTATCTAAGACTTTTTCAAAACCATTAACATCATAAGTCCTAGATTCAGTCATTGTTTGTCTCAGTTGATTTGTGTTTGTTGTTTTGTGTGTTTTTTAGTTTAGTTAACTTTGGTTTTCATATTGTGAAGTGAACTAATATCCTCGTGGGAACGATAACCCCTCTTCTTCCATACACTATATTACATCCACCCTGTATAGTTGCAGGAATTCCACCCATGCATTCAAAACATAGTGTGATGCTTAAGTTATTTAGGCCTTGAAGGTGTCATGGGTGTAGTTTGGAAGTGATTGCTTACAGCGATGAATTAACCTTCTATTTATAGATGAGGCCGACCGGATATTTCCAATTGTGCCAGTAGTGGCAAGGTTGATCCGCAATTCTTGCACAAGTGGATCCACGAAGCCAGTCCTTTGGCATCGAGGGGAAGTACTTCCAAGTACTTGTGACTTTTGATACGTTGAATAGATTTGTTGATCCATTCCGCTTTACCCATATCCAATTGGAGAGAATTGTACCCGAACTCACCTAAATCCACCTGCAGGGGATCCCATCCTCGTTCAGGGGATTTCATTTCATGTCAACTTAACCTAGCTCGAGGGGATACCATCCTCCTTGAGAGGATCACATCACACCTTAACTAGACCCACCTTGAGGGGATACCAACCTCCTTGACATGATCACATCACACCTTAACTAGACCCACCTTGAGGGGATCCCATCCTCCTTTACCGGATCGCATCTCACCTTAACTACACCCAGCTTGAGAGAATATTATCCTCTTTGCGGGGATTGCATCTCACCTGAACTGAATCCACCTACAGCGGATCGTCCGTTCCCTTACGGGATTGCATTTGACCTCAACTGAATCCACCTCGAGGGGATGAAGCCCTCGTTGACGAGATTATGTGTCACCCTTACTAAATCATGCATGATAGAATTTTTTGTGTTTCGCCCAACTCGATATTCCTTCCTTAGCGGGATTCACCCTGACTGTGCACAATAATCATTTTCAAAAATTTGTGGTCCCACATTCTCAAAATTGATTGATGAAGGTCTTGAAACTAAAATATTTAAATTACAAATTTACAACGAATTTCATACTTGTAGCTGAAAAAACCCAAGTTGAAGTGCAATTACGTAAACACGGGATGATATATTACATATGGACATAAATTACTTGCGGAGCTGCAAATCCCACAATCGATATTACTTTGTTACATGCTAACTTCATTACATTGTAAATAAGACCCATTACTGGGCCGCCATCAACATAGGTTACGACAACTACATAACCAAGCAACAAGTTTTTCCAAACCCGGTACAATTGCACATACCGTAGGTTCACATGATGATACTTGTCATTTTTCGACGTCTTCTTGCTGGGCCATTTGAACATCAATTTTCCCCCATACATGACTAGGCATTTTCTTCTGCGCGTATGACCTAAAAAGTTCAAATCTATCTTCAAAACTTTGTTTGTATTTCTGTTGCAACTCCGTCTCCACCGAACCTTCACTTGTGAATCCTTTCCCCCCTCCTAAACAGCCCTGTGTAGAATCACCTCCATGTGTCCATCAGCTCCATGTGTCCATCAGCTCCATTCCTAGTATCGTTTTGGCCTGATTTAGTTAAAGTCGGTACCTTTTTTGACCTCCGAGCTGTTGAACGGGGTTCCCTCCCTCTTGCTTTTACCTTTGACAGTCCTCTTGATCTATCCTCATTAATCTTCACCCATTTGTGGTAATGCTCCATTGATTCAGTTGTGAAGTCGTCATCATTAGCTTCGTCGTTCAATTTCAACCACTTGTGTTTCTGACCACCTACCACGTTATCTGATGCCATGGATCTCAATGTTGGAGTAGTGGACATAATTGTATTTGAACTTGGGCATTCTGAAACCATATATAGTCATCTACAGTGTACTTGTTCGAATTAAAACGCGGGCTGCAGACCACTTAAAGTATGCGTGTTGTTGGTAGTGTGGTTGGTCCCATTTTAATGCTTCCGACATATGTTGTTAATTGTTTTTTTTATGGTCTGGTTCCTACTTTGGAAGACTATGAAATGGTGCGAAATTAATGCTTTACTCATCGATCCTTTTGCTTTCATCCATCTTACAGCCATTTCTGCATCACCCTCGTCACCATTTTTCAATATCTTTGGACGAAGCTTGTTGTAAAGATCCTTTAGCAGGAATCGCATGTTATGATATCCACCGGCCTGGTACGCCAGAAATTCATAGGCCCGGCTAATGGAGACCTGTGCTTGAAGGAGGGATTCCACCTGTGCAATGTCATGTCCCTCAACCTTACGGTGGGACCTAAGGAAATGAACTTCAGGGGCGATAACAAGATCATGATTATGCTGCGTAATCAACTTTGAAACATAGAACAAATTTTGCGGAGTAGACCACATAATCATCAACTGGGCAGGGCAGCCACATCTAGTTATCCTTCTTCCCCGAAGCAATCTGTTCCTCGGCACCTTTTTATTATCACCATTGGGGCCTTCATTGATTCCTGCACTTCCAAACTCTGCGCTCTTTTGTACCGAAACATGCCGTCCAGCTTTAGAACACACCCACTGCCTTCGATATACTGTTTCTTTCATTTTTTGTAGGTCCTTCTTAGCTTTCCTTATGCTGAAGCCGACCACATGGGAGTTGTCACGCCCCCAAATTTAAGGCCAATATTGTATTGAAATATGGCTCATGAATTTGTGACGTGAGTCAAAATAAATAAAACTTCCTTTTTGAATAAATTGAAAGAAAGTAAAAGACTATGTATAGATATATCTTAATAGTACTTTTATTAGGAAACGAAATCATTATTTATACAATACCAAAGTTTAGCAAAACATATTATAGTACTCAATCTCTTGAAATAGCAGTAGGAAAAACTTTCTTTTATTTAGTAGGTTCATCCCCTTTTTCCCCATGCATCTACTCGTTACCTGAAAACATGAAGGTGTAGCATCATGAGTAACACAGACCCAGTAAGTACAGCTTACGTTCTTATACTAGTGTGTCTTATAAGAAATCAAAACTGAACAACCAATTAAAAATGTACCGAGAACCATTTATATGTTCACACCAAATCTTAAATATGTATTTGTATACACACAACAGACACATATATATAAACGATTATAAAACTGGTAATAAATCACATAGTCATAACTCTTTATCGAATCAACAAATACTGCAGCAATATTAAGTGCAAATAACCTCAAAACAATGCATGCTCGATTCTCTTCTCACTTAACACCATAACATATTAATAACATGTTGCAAACATATATTTGATCAAAATAAATATTTGTATACTCCTCTTCTTAGTGAATATTTCAGATTAACTGGTATCAACTCATAAATCCACGTGTTAGGGTCCATAATACCAAAGCACGGGTAAGCCAGATTGACTGGTAACAAATCATAAATCCACATGCTAGGGTCCAACGTACTATACCAAAGCATGTGACAGCCGCAGCATACCAAGGACACTACCAAAGTATGTATACTCAAAGTAAGCAACCTTCCTAAGAGTATAATAGTGCACTATCTGTAGGGACTAGGGCCCAAGGCTAACTTCTCATATCACAACACACTTTTACCAGTAATTCACTTAAGCACGGGGTAGTACTAATCACCCAATTTCACATCTCCAGATATAATTACGTCAATAAAGCATAGTAAGCTTTAAGTAGTAAATAAAACAGCTACATAAATAGTAACAAAGCATATAAACAAGCTTACATAAATATAACTGAAATTGTGTGGACAAATTAATATATATATATATATATACATAATTACGGGTATATATATATATATATATATATAAACAAAACTTGAAAGTAATTGTGCAATAAAATAAAGGTACTGCAAATTAAACTTGAAAGTAAACGTGCGATAAAATAAAGGTACTGCAAATTAAACTTGAAAGTAAATGTGCGATAAAATAAAGGCACTGCAAATTAAACTTGAAAGTAAATGTGCAATAAAATAAAGGTACTGAAAATTAAAAGTAGTAAGAGAATATTAGTTAGTAGTCAAAGAGTCAGTAGTCATTTTTCCATAGTATTGGAAATCTTAGTCCAAAGTGTCCATTCGTCAATCAAAATAATATACCAAGTACCGTCAACTTTCTGTTTTTATAACTTGTTCAATTCATGTCCGAAATAGTCAAGTGAGGACACTAAGTCATAGGATTTTTCATAAGGAATTCGATGGAATAAGTCATGTAGTCCAGATCAGAGTGATATAGTCCATAAATGGTAAAAATACCAGAACAGCGCAGAAACCGATTTTCTTAATATTAACCTTTGATGTCTAAGTGTTTACATACTGCATATTTCACCATTACTTCTCAAAATTTCCATAATAAAAGTAGAGGTCCTAAGATTCAAATTGATATAAAGTTTGTAGAAAATGGTTAAGAAATGAGAGAGATATGAATTTTTGAAGTTGTGATAGCTGTATGAGATTTCTAGCGAGTTTGAAAGTTAAAAACTTTGATTAGCCATAACTTCTTCATTTCTTAACCTTTTTTAGTGATTCAAATTCTAAACTGAAGGATTTTTCATGAAGAAACTGAAAATATAATTATTTTTGACAAGATTAACTTTATCAAACACGAAAATATATGACTGCAGCAAAACAGATTCTTTTCCATTTTATCATCGGTTATGCACTTTGATAAATCTTAAAGGCAAAAGAATATAGGAATGTATTCATGTACTTACTTAAGGAACTCAGAAGGTCTTGTGATCAAACTTTGGACTTCTTTCACAAAAAGGAAACTTCTTAAGAGAAAAAGGGTGAAGGATTTGTGTGAGGAACTTCTAGTTGGGTTTTCTCTTCAACTAAGGGAGTTTTTGATCAATTTTGCACTTGATCTTCAAGGTTGTAGAAATATGATCAGATCATATGTTTGTATAGGCTAGAAAAATGCATTAAAAATCAATTCTCACTTGACTTGTAAGTCAAAAGTGAGTTGGAAGTCTACAAAGCATTTACAAGGAAATTTCCTATAATGCTATGGTTGTTAGAAAGAAAAAAAAAATCAGATTATCTCTTCTAGATGTATTGGCATTTGAATTGTGTATACATATACATATAGATACACATCTACTCAAACTAATACGAAGATTGATATGCTTTCTTAAGGTTCAAATATGTGTTGGCAATAACTATTACTAAAATGACATGCATCATACAAATAATATAGATGAGAGTCATGAGCTCAATAACAAATATCGAGTTTACACAAGAAATACGAACTAAGGTATCTTAGTAAGTTTACTAGAACTCTAATATTAAAAAAATTACCTATATAACGTGTAAGTATAGCATGTGGTATCATTGGTTTCTAAACGGAAAAATGCTTAGAAGATACTTGGATTATTTCTAAGTTGAAGGTATCTTAGAGTGCTCTACAGTGATACTAAGTTTCGGGTTATTACAGTCTACCCACCTCTCTAAGAGCAACTCCTTTCCTTCTCTTTCTCTTATCGGTGATCACACTCTAAGTCCTAGTCTCCTCAAGAGCCGACTATCAGTGCCACCAAATCCTCTGTCAACGTACTTTGGTCCTAGTCTCCTCGGGAGCCGATTGTAGTTCCATCACCACACCAACACATTCACAACATCAAAACATCCCTAAGATGATCTAAGTTCTCTCTAGAGCAACCTCTCTAAGAGCAACTCATTTCCTTCTCTTTCTCTTACCGGTGATCACACTCCTAGTCCTAGTCTTCTCAGAAGCCGACTTTCAGTGCCACCAAATCCTCTGTCAACGTACTTCGGTTCTAGTCTCCTCAGGAGCCGACGGTAGTGCCGCGACCACAACGGTTACAGAACCAGCCAAGCAAGGGTAACGCCCTAGCAAACCAGCCAAGCTAAAGTCACGCTTTAGCAAGTTCTCCTCACTTCCCAGTGGTTCTCGCTCTGCTCGATTTACAACATCGAGTATCGATTGTGATTTTCAAGAAGCTCAGCAAAAGTCCTCGCCACGAAGCACAAAGAATCCCTCGACGAGGTTGGTGCTCTCCTCGTCCACAATCGCTTGAAAGAAGTCAGGTCAAGGGACACCCCCAACGACCGCACCCGAACGGTGCTGGCACGCCCTCGCAGAAAAGAGACTGTTGACCAGCTGCAACAAAATTGGAGCCAAACATTTTGGCACGCCCAGTGGGACTACATCATAAGTTTTTCTCTTGAAGACATTCAACCACCGGGCTTCAAAACAAACATTTTGGCACACCCGGTGGGACCACATCAGAAGCTTTTCTCTTGAAGCACATTCAACCACCGGGCTTCAAAACAAACATTTTGGCACGCCCAGTAGGACTATACTAGAGTCTTTTTGCATTTGTTCGCCATCATTGAGATGCCAGGGGAAAATCTTTACCAAAAGAAATTTCTAAAGTGAATGATGGTCAATGTTGCCACCACTGGCGATACTGCCATTAATGATGAGTTTATGCCTATTCCCATCCCGGAGGGGGCAAGCATTGAGGAACAGCTCGCGATCATCATGGCCAACATCGAGAGGCATAAAGAAAAGCGAGCCAGGGACATGGCCAGTTTGATCGCAAAAACAAAGCAGAGGTTTCGCGATTGGGACCAGAAAATTGAGCAGAACGCCACTCAACATGTCGCTAACATCACATCTGAGTTCACAACCTTACGCGAGGAAGGTTCCAGCTTGGCTAATTTGCAGCAAGGCGAATTGGAACGTCAAAAACCTGCTCGCGAAGAGGTCGTTTCTGAGACTAACTTGCCTATAGGTGGCAATCAACCTAAGGGTCTCACTGGTGAGTCACAGCCTTACACAGAGGCTGTGCATGGAAAAGGTCATCAACAAGATTGTTCTTCTGACAATACAATTGTCTCTGAACAAATATCTGATTTCTCCACTGATCAAGCCAAATATGTGGCTACTGATCAGATGCATGGGGGGCAAGATATGACCCATGATCATCCCTTTGATCAAGAGAAGTTGGCGACAGTTGGCGACAAAGCCGATCTTGGGACACCGTCATCTACCAAATTACAATTGAAGATCATGCCTCGTCAACCAACAAAGATACTTGGGGGGCAAGATTACCTCTCTCACGAGCCAAATTCCTCCAAATTCTTTAACGAGAAGTATCTTTGTTCTTTTCCTACAAGCTCTAGAAGGAGGAATTTTTACCCTACAAATTTTGATACATCGGAGCTTGGAGTGAAGCATAGATGGCCTCCCCCGTGGTCTTCTGGAGGTTAGCCAAACATAGTGCTGCTAACTTCTTTCTTTGTTTTTAAATTTCCTGTCAATTTTCAGTTTTCACTTTTATTTTCGTCATTTGTGAATCATAACGGAATAGGTGAAGTCTCTTGTGTTACTATTGGCCTAAACTCCTTATTGGTGCCTAGTTCAGGTCCCTTAAGGTTAAGGGAGGCTTTTATTAACACTTGTTGAACTGTCTTTACACTTATGACCTTTCTCGTCTTAGTAAGTATAGCCTATGTGAAATGGTGTCTAGAAAGGGGACAACATTCATGACAGGTTCTTGAATCCAGAAGTGCGTGCAAATGGGTTTAAACCACTATGTGGGAGTAGCTCATGCCAAAATGGATTCTGCCTCTCTTGTTCGCCCTCTCCCATTTGGCCATTTCAGTAAGGTTGCCCAAAGGATTTGAAAGAAAATTTGTGTCTAGACGACTATACTTGGGTCGCATGTCTAAACCTTGATTCACAATGTCTTATTAAAAAAAAAATAAATAAAAAAAAGAGTTTCAAATTTGTGCGTCGCGGAGGATGCAAAAAATTGTGTTCTTGCCTAATAGTGGCTGGAACTTGCTAATATACTTAAGAGGCCATTGGTATTAGTCTGGGCACATATACAAGAGACATTTAATATGCCTAGTATGGTATTAGCAGTGGAGGAGGTCAAATCAATATTTTTGCCAATAATTGTGGCGAAAGCTAGGTTACGAATTGTTGGCAGCGAAGTGGTTTTAATTACATGGCCTCGCAAAGGAAGACTGGCGATTAATATATGTATGCTCACTATATATAATTAAGAGGGAGAGAGGCCACTGTTCAAGTAATTTCAGTCAAGCCAATACAAGTGGCTTTGGAGCAACGACATTATAAAAGCAGTGCTGATTCAAGACCTCTTCAGTCAAGACGAAGACCTTTGACTTCGAGGTCTGGGGGACAATGTTTGGACCCAAAATGAACATTTTGGCCTGACAAGGCACGTCTTGGATAAATTGAGCCAATGTCAGTGGCTCAAGCTATATATTGTCGACAAGCTCGAAATATATATTTAGAGGCTAAATGTGGAAGCATGGAAGCATGAAAAGTCAACTTTAGCACATTTTCCTACTTCGGCTAGGAGAAACCGAGCTAAGCAAGGAAGGAGGGGCGGCAGACTAACCAAATGAAATCTAAATGAGCTAAAACTTTCCAGATCAATACTAGACATCCCAAGGATCATTTCATATGAATTCCAGAGCTAGTTTTGAGTGGAAGGCCTTCAAACAATCAGTCTAATTTTCTAGAGAAGAAAAACTGGAAAACTGGACCTGTAAGAGGTCCAGCAGCATTTCCGGCCCAACCGCATGGAATAAAGCTCTGAAAATTTGTCAAGATGATCTACACTCATAGTGGAACATTTTTTATGAAGAAGTCGAAGGCTCATTCTGAAATCTTGTTGGAGAAATAATTGAAGGAATAAAGGGGCAGAAACTGACCTAAAACCAGCTCAATATTCACATGTTCATGTTTCCTACCCACGTGAATAAAGCTAGATGCTTTTCTTTTTTTCCTTGGATATATTTTTCTACTACAATCTCTTTAATAGATCATCATCACTTCCATGTTTTTGCACCTTCATTCTTTGCTTTCATTTCATCATTTCTCTATCTTTTCCATATTTTACAAATCACTTTCATACTCCACTTTCATTATTTTTCTTCCACTCATCATTTCACTCTTCTTTTTCTTCCCTATATAAACACCTTCTCCTCTCATTCTAAAACACACATTCACAACATCAAAACATCTCTAAGATGATCTAAGTTCTCTCTAGAGCAACCTCTCTAAGAGCAACTCCTTTCCTTCTCTTTCTCTTATCGGTGATCACACTCTAAGTCCTAGTCTCCTCAAGAGCCGACTATCAGTGCCACCAAATCCTCTGTCAACGTACTTCGGTCCTAGTCTCCTCGGGAGCCGATTGTAGTACCACGACCACACCAACACATTCACAACATCAAAACATCTCTAAGATGATCTAAGTTCTCTCTAGAGCAACCTCTCTAAGAGCAGCTCCTTTCCTTCTCTTTCTCTTACCGGTGATCACACTCCTAGTCCTAGTCTTCTCAGAAGCCGACTTTCAGTGCCGCCAAACCCTCTGTCAACGTACTTTGGTCCTAGTCTCCTCGAGAGCCGATTGTAGTACCACGACCAAACACCAACACCAAGACACATTCACAACAACAACATCTCTAAGATGATCTAAGTTCTCTCTAGAGCAACCTCTCTAAGAGTAACTCCTCTCCTTCTCTTTCTCTTACCGGTGATCACACTCCTAGTCCTAGTCTTCCCAGAAGCCGACTTTCAGTGCCACCAAATCCTCTGTCAACGTACTTCGGTCCTAGTCTCCTCGGGAGCCGACGGTAGTGCCGCGACCACAACGGTTACAGAACCAGCCAAGCAAGGGTAACGCTCTAGCAAATCAGCCAAGCTAAAGTCACGCTTTAGCAAGTTCTCCTCACTTCCCAGTGGTTCTCGCTCTGCTCGATTTACAACATCGAGTATCGATTGTGATTTTCAAGAAGCTTAGCAAAAGTCCTCCCCACGAGGCACAAAGAATCCCTCGACGAGGTTGGTGCTTTCCTCGTCCACAATCGCTTGAAAGAAGTCAGGTCAAGGGACACCCCGACGACCGCACCTGAACGGTGCTGGCACGCCAGCGCAGAAAAGAGACTGTTGACCAGCTGCAACAAAATTGGAGCCAAACAACATCTTCTGAGAGTTCTATGGTACTATGGTCAATGACATGGGAATTGTCTGGTTTGTATTCTCATAGCATGGATACATGAAAAACGTTATGCACGTTGGATAAGTGTTGGGGTAGATCTAATCGGTAAGCTAAATTACCAACTTTCTCAATGATCTTGAAAGGTCCAATAAACCTTGGTGACAACTTGGCAATCTTTCTCCCGAAACGAATAACTCCTCTCATCGGTGAGACTTTTAGCAAGACACGATCTCCAACCTGAAATTCTACACTTCTCCGATGTTGATCAGCATAACTCTTCTGGCGACTTTGTGCAGTCTTCAAGCGCTCCTTAATTGAAGTGATTACCTCTGTAGATTGCTTAACTATATCAGGTCCTGGAAGAATGGGTTCTCCAACTTCAGCCCAACATATTGGAGTACGACACGGTCGTCCATAGAGAGCTTCAAAGGGTGCCATCCCTAGGCTTGAGTGGTAACTATTGTTGTAAGCAAACTCGATCAAATATAAGTGAGCCTCCCAACTTCCTCCGAAATCCAAAATGCATGATCTAAGCATATCTTCTATCACTTGATTGACTCTCTCAGTTTGCCCATCAGTTTGAGAGTGGAATGCGGTGCTCATGTCTAGCTTCGTCTTCATTGCCATTTGTAGACTAACCCAAAATCCTGATGTGAATCGGGCATCACGATCAGAAACTATTGAAACAGGAACTCCGTGTAGTCGCACAACTTCTCTCAAGTACAGTTTACTTAAGACGTCAATGGAATCTGTCATTTTGATTGGTAGGAAATGTGCAGACTTCGTAAGGCGATCAACAATGACCCAAATTGCATCATTGCCTCTTTGTGTCTTTGGTAATCCAGTGATGAAGTCCATCGTGATGTGTTCCCACTTCCATTCTGGAATCTTGAGTGGTTGTAATAATCCTCCCTTCCGCAAGTGCTCCGCTTTCACCATTTGACATGTAAGGCACATAGAGACATATGCAGCAATGTCTCTCTTCATGTTGTTCCACCAATAGTTTTTCCTCATATCTTTATACATCTTCATTCCTCCTGGGTGGATTGTAAATTTTGAACGATGTGCCTCCTGCATTATATCATCTTTTAATGATGCAACGTTTGGCACGCAGAGCCTCCCTCTAAAATGCATTCCTTCTCTTGCTTGAGTGCTCCAATCTTCAGGGTGCTTTTCTTTCATTCCTTGAACATATTTCACGAGCTCTTCATCTTTTCCTTGGGCTTGGATGATTTGACTAATTATGGTGGGTTGCACCACTAGATTTCCAATAAAAACTCCATTCATGTTCACTGAAGGAGTAATATTGCATTCAATTAGAGTTCCCCACATGCTCCAATGATCTCTTATAATTGAAGCAAGGTGGCTTTGAGGTTTTCGGCTTAAAGCGTCAGCCACTACATTTGCTTTCCCTGGGTGGTATTGTAAGGTGAAGTCATAGTCCTTGATAAGCTCCATCCATCTTCGTTGTCGCATGTTTAGATCCTTCTGGGAGAAAATGTACTTGAGACTTTTGTGGTCAGAGAAAAGATCGAAGCGTTCCCCGTACAAATAATGCCTCCAAATTTTCAAAGCAAAAACCACAGCTGCTAGCTCGAGATCATGGGTTGGATAATTCTTCTCATGCACCTTCAATTGTCGAGATGCATATGCTACCACCTTCCCATTTTGCATGAGTACGCAACCGAGTCCTTGATGTGATGCATCACTATATATGACGAAAGGAACTCCGCTTTCTGGAATGGTGAGAATGGGTCCTGTCGTCAATCTTTCCTTTAGCTTTTGGAATGCTCGTTCATAATTATCATCCCAAATGTACTTCACATTCTTTCGAGTCAACCTCGTCAATGGGAGAGCAAGTTTTGAAAAACCTTCTATGAACCTTCGGTAATATCCAGCAAGTCCAAGAAAGCTTCGTACTTCCGTTGGAGTGGTGGGAGCTTTCCATTCTAACACAACTTCAATCTTCGCAGGGTCCATTGCTATCCCCATTTGAGAGACTACGTGGCCTAAGAACTTTACTTGGTGTTGCCAGAAATCACACTTCTCCAGTTTCGCATACAGCTTATGTTCCCTAAGCACTTGTAAGGTAGTCTCCAAGTGTTGTGTATGATCCACTTCATTTTTAGAATAAATCAAAATATCATCAATGAAGACGATAATGAATTTATCTAGAAATGGACTGAAAACTCGGTTCATCAGATCCATGAATATGGTTGGTGCATTGGTTAATCCAAAGGACATTACCAACCACTCATATTACCCATACCGCGTGTTAAATGCGGTTTTATGGATATCATCCTTCTTGACTAGAAGTTGATGGTACCCAGAGCGTAAGTCAATCTTTGAAAATATTCGAGCTCCTCGTAGTTGATCAAACAAATCATCGATTCGCGGCAATGGATACTTATTCTTGATAGTCACCTTGTTCAATTGCCGGTAATCGATACATAGTCGGAGAGACCCATCTTTCTTCTTCACGAACAAAACAGGTGCTCCCCAACTAGAAGCACTCGGCCGGATAAATCCGAGATCGAGCAATCCTTTGATTTGCGTCTGCAACTCCTGTAATTCTTTTGGTGCCATTCTATAGGGAGTAACAGAAATTGGTCTGGCTTCAGGTATGAGGTCAATGCTGAATTCAATATCTCGGCTTGGAGGTAAATGAGTGATTTCTTGGAAAACATCTTTAAATGAGTTTACCATAGGGATTTGGTCTATTAAAGGTTTTGAACTCTTTAATTCGACATTGGCAAGAATTTTGGAAGGTATGAATTCTGTGGGCAAGTCACATTGAATTTTTCGAATGGGTTGGCCAGGAATCGAGAAGGTGATAGTTTTCTCATGACAACCTATAAGGGCATGATATTTGCTTAACCAATCAAATCCTAGAATTCGGTCAAATCGTCCCAAATTTATAACTACGAGGTCCATGGGAAATTCTGTATCTAGAACATGTATAGGACATGATTTGCATACTTTGGTTAAGGTGGCAGACTTTTCTAACGGTGTTGAAACCGTTAAAATTTCGTCATGTTCAGTTGGTGTCAACCCCAAAGTTTTGACAAATGCAGCAGATATAAGGGAATCGGATGCGCCAGTATCAAATAGTATATGAGCATGAGTACTATATACGATTAGCGTACCTTCCATCACAATGTTCTCAGAAGCTATGGCATTTAGTTGGACGGGACGAGGTGTTGGTGGATTATTTGTTTGCCTAGGTGCATCGCACTGATTTGAGAAGTGTCCCATCTTGCCACAATTGAAACAAGATCCTGGAAGGCGGTGTGGCTTTGGACAAGCATTAGACATGTGCCCCGTTCCTCCACAGTTGAAACAACGAATTGGGCCTCTTGCCACCTCCTTTCCTTGTTGAGTTGATGTTGTTGGCTTTTGAAATGCGTCTCTCCGTTTTTGCTGCTCCCATGGTTGTCCACCTTTCTGGTTAGGCACTGGATGGCTTCTTTTTCCTCGGAAGCTATTCTCTCGTTCCTTCTCCAGGCGGCACTTTTGATTTTCCTCCTCGTGAGTTAAGGCTTTGTCCACAGCTTCTTCGTACGTGATTCCACGTGAAGTGACCATTCTTCGAATGTTCGAATTTAGTCCTCCAATGAACCGTCTTGCCTTTTTATCATCTGTATCCACCATATGTGGAGCAAAACGAGAAAGTTTAGTGAACTTGGTCTCATACTCAATTACAGTCATCTTTCCTTGAGTAAGTTGAATAAACTCTAGTTCTTTCTTGTCTTTCTCAACTTGTGGAAAATATCTTTCCAGAAATTTCTCTTTGAAGGCAGCCCATCCCATGAGTTCCATTGTGGCAGGTAGTGTGACACGTTTGATCGAGTCCCACCAGAAACGAGCATCTCCTTCTAAGAGGCAAGTAGCCACTCTTCGTAATTGGAGTGGCAAAACTGATTGAGGCAAGTAGCCACTCTTCGTAATTCGATTCCCTCTCAGCAGGCAACAAGAGGCGGCAAAACTGAAAATTTTTAAGTGGCATTCAGACAACAGATATGTGGAAAACCATGGTCTGATGCCTGCATGATGAAATTAATGGCTTATGTGGCCATGTGTCCTAGAGCTAGACAACTACACAATAGCATCGATCTATTCAGACCAAACTATTAGAACACTTCAGAAAAAATCCATTCAGACCAAACTAATGCCCACAGCTAAACCCGACACGACATTCACTCCACAAAACCCCACAGCTGACCCCAACTCACCCCGACTCTCTCTCTGACTCCCTCGCTGTCCGACTCTCACTCTGACTCACTCCACAGCTGCCCCGACTCACTCCACAATCCTAAACCCTAAATCCACCGCCTCCGAAGCAAAGCCTTCGAAGCCCTAAATGGGAGATTTCCCTTCGAAGCCCTAAAGGAGATTTCTCTGTGAATCCGTGGATTCACATCGGAGCAGCCTTAGACTTGGATTCACACAGGAGCCCTAAACAATTTCGTCATCTCGAACTTCGATTCACGCCTTTGATTCGATTTGTCTCGAACTTGGTAAGTTCTCGTCGTCTCCTTTACTGTTTTGATTCAATTTTGATTTGGATTTGTCAGCTTTCGCTCTTCGTTACTGTTTTAATTCACTGAGATGCAAAATTTAGGGTTCTGATATTCATAAGCAGATCTTAAAATTGTGCACTCTAGTCACCGGAGTTTAACAGAGACTCGGATCTCCATCTCCGACCATGGATTCCGAGCCTTTCAAGAGAGAAAAGAACGTGACTTTTCTGGGGATGATGTACCAGCTCCTCCCACACCAATCCGAAAAAGCTTCATCATCTTCTTCTTCTTCTTCCTTTGAAGGTCCTCGTTCTACTGAGGGCCTCTTTGCCGCTTTGTCCGATCAGTCTCGTATTATAGTCGCCAGACCTGTTAGGTACAGACCCATCTAGCTCTACCCTTTTAAAGTTTATAAATTTCTAATTGTATGTGTGAATTGGGTTACTTTGGTGTGAAACTCGTGAAATATTTGATCAATTTATGCAGTAGGTCCATAATGCCTTGTCTTTAACTAACAATTATGCTACCAAAGTTTGGTTCTTTAATCGCTTTTTCGCAAATTGATTCTGGGTTTTGCTATTGAGCTTCCCAAACTTGTTTTGGCTTGTGTTTAAGTAGAGTTGTTCACGTATTGGTGAGGCTTGAATTAGTATATGAACTTGTGTTATGGTTAAGTGAACTTCAATAGTTGGATTGAATTTCTGCAATTGGACTGAATTGGTAAATTTTTTATGTTTGCTTGTAGAGGAGTGGTGTCCCTGTGGACATGCTCAAAGTTCTGTGCAATTTCCTTTGTTACTGGGATCATTGTTGGCTATACCCTGAAGCGACGCGTTAAACGCTGGGCTAACAAGCTTCTCAAGAGGATCAAAGACGATTGATTGCACCTAGGTTGAGTTAAGTTATCACATTCAATAGATTGTCGTCAATAGATGAGTGATTCTCTAACATTAGTTGTGTAAAGGGTGCATTTTTGAGGAGTTTTCAGCTTCTGTGGTGACAAATGCATCTCACCTTATCAACAGATATTGTTATCCTTTTTAAACTACTATGGTAAAGTTTTAGAGAACAGCATAGGCTATCCTTTTTATCCTTTTTAAACTACTATGAGAGATCTTTAGTCTCTCAGTCAATGAAGTTGCGGATTCTTCAATGTTGGATTTTTCAAATCTGATTGAAATCTTGTGTTTGTTTTGCAGTTTTTTGTTGGTGGAAACTGGAAGTGTGTAAGTATTTTTTTTTTTTTTTTTATGCAACAATGTCTCTCTTTCTGCATTACCTATAGTATATAGTTGTTTTATCTGCTCAGAATTTTTGTGCTTTAGGGTTTGATTGGGTTTATTATTTGATTATGATATATGTGATTGGCTTTACATTCTCTATTTTAGATACTCAGAATAGTATCTTTCAAAAATATTCTATTTTTCGATTAATTTTTTTGTTTAGTATAAAAGCTGCCTGATTTAGTTTCACAAAAGCAAGTTTACGTTCTGTGATTTTTGCCTTGGTAATTAATTTAGTGGAATTTTAATGGTACGTACTGAACAAGTAGATATTTCAAAACATAGTCGATAACAGTCTCGTTTAAAGAAACACACTGTGAGAACCTGACCTTATGAAATGAAATGATTTCCATGCCTAGTGTAGGTAGTTATTTGTTTCCTAATTGCTGAGAGAGTCAGTAATAGTCAATTTGTTGCATTTACAGAAAAAATTATTATGTATATGTTTATATTTAGGACGTATTCCCACCTTGTGACACACCTTTACCATGGTGCTCTCCTGATTTTGTTTCAAGTTATCATGCATTTTTTATGTGCATTTTTCTTATTCATTTTGCAGAATTTGTAACTTGTATTCAACCCTTTTAATATGGTTTCATTTGTTCTGATCCTTTTGTCCCTGCTGATTCATCTAGAATGGCACAAAAGACTCAATCAGCAAGCTAGTGTCAAACTTAAATAGTGCAAAATTGGAACCTGATGTTGGTGAGCTTATTTGTTTGAACTTTAATATAAGCCTGATTCAATTTTCAGTAGATTTACTAGACTGCACTAGTAATTTTGTCACTGGCCATATGGATAGCAATATAACTAAAATTGAATCCGAAAAATAAGTTTGGTAAAATGTATAAGTTTGATAAAATTGTAACCAAGTAAGACGCTTTTAATTTATAATATGTGTTCCAGAAATATTAATATGGTTTTGAATTTAACATAACTTTCCTGGAGATTTACATTTGTTGATTTCTTTTACATTCATACATGATATTCCAGCCATCTGCATTCATCTACCTTTTCATTTGGGCTTTTACTAAAATCTATTCTTGTTTGTGCTAGTATCTTATGTGCATGTTGAAGATCGACTGAAGATGGCGATGAGCGTGAGAGGAGAGATGGAGAAGCTGAGCATGGAGCAGTTGAAGGCAGTGAAAGAGCAAACTGATCTGGAGGTCAATCTTCTCCAGGACTCTCTCAACAACATGCGCACCGCCACCACCCGCCTCAAGCTCGCCTCCTCCGCCCTCCATGACCTCTCCCTCCGACCCACCGGCAAAAAGATGCTCGTCCCTCTTACCGCCTCCCTTTACGTCCCCGGAACTCTCTAGGACCCCGACCAGGTCCTCGTCGATGTCGGCACCGGCTACTTCATCGAGAAGAACGCCAAAGACTACTGTGACCGCAAGATCAATCTCCTCAAGTCCAATTTCGAACAACTCGTTGAGGTCAAAGTTCTCCTCTTTGTGAATCTATTTCAATATTTCTTACGTTTGCTAGGTTTGGTGATTAGTCTTCCTTCTTTCTTGCTCATATACGAGACCTGAAATTGAAAACCTCCTTATGCATAATATGTTTCTTGTTTGCTACTCGTAATGCCAATTTCATATCTCAGCTACTTTGCTATTACCTTCAAAAATTCATTGTTTTGCTGCTCTATGGCAGCCGCAATTGAGTAGTGTTTCTGTGACCATTGATCCAGAGTTTAGGAGATTGCTGATTGCTGTAATGTTTTCTTTGTATGTTTTAATCAAAGGGGGGACAAAAATGCTCCTCTTGAGTCTAATGCATACCTTAAACTGCTTTAAAGTAGGGCTACTCTTTCTTTGCTTATTAGTTCTTCCTTTTTTGTTGTTGTTTTCTTCTAATTACGAAATTGTAAATTGATATGCAGGTTGCTTCTAAGAAGAAAAGCATATCTGATGAAGCTGGGTTAGTTTTGCAAGCAAAACTGAAGCAGATGGCTCGTACAGCACAGTAGGAGACAAGGACTTTTAATATGTGTGCTGTGGTATTCAAGTTAAGATCATGGTGAAGTACTGGTGACTTAGGAGTAGATTATGCTTGTTTTGATATAGAATTCAAACATCATGTTAGAGTTGTGGTTTGCACGCTTGAACTGGTGCGGTTTTGTTCCCTTACAAATGGGATTAATTCTCTTATGCTCTTTAGAGACTCGTGTTGTGGTGTATCATTGCAGAACTACTTATAATTTACAATGTGCTTTTTCCAGCTTCAAATGTTGTGTGGTGTATCATTTGATGAACTACTGTTCATTTGGTAAATGGACCAAATGAATGCACAATTTAATTTAGGAATGGGATGTTCAAATGATCAGACAACAGAATAGATATAATGGCGATTGCACGAATGGCCAAAATTGGGGCAAATACACTGCAATCATTCATATCACACATCGGTTTTTAACAAATTAGTGTCTTCTAATTTATACTCACACAACAGAAGCAATTGAACTCTGTTGTCCCAAAAGTTAATCAGACAACAGATATAGTCCAAGAACTGAAGTTTGAAGAGCAATCAGACAACACACAAAATAAAAATATGTTGTCTGACAAGCTTAACATACAACAGCTTGAAAACAAGCACTGTTGTCTGAAGACACCCCTCAACTACTGCGCAGCTGCGCGGTTGGCATCTGTCGAGCCATCTGCCGAGCTATCACACAACAGTTATAACACATACCTGTTGTCTGTGTGTTTATCACACAACTGTGTTCCACCGTTGTCTAATTTTTCATCAGACAACGGCTCACTCTACAACGGTGGGTCTTCAAATCACACAACGGTTTTCTGCCGTTGTCTGATAACAAAATTGGTGTAGTGTTAACATCATACATTTACCCACACATCATACCTTTATTCATTAACATCATACCTTTAGTATAGACTACAACATACATCTCCATATTCACATTCATAAGTCATTACAATATAATATTTCTGTACACTAACTATATATATTCAACGACTTCTAAATCACTTGCAATTAAATAAATTCATTGCGTCACTTTTATAGTTCCTCAAACATACCAATTTGTATACATTTTTTTCAAATAGTCATATACGATGTATATATTATCAATTACTTCGGAATTGACATCTCATGTAACTGTTACCCACAATCATACACCTACACCTTATAGTTTTACATGTTTACTAAACATGCAGGTGATTTGGACATATGGCCAACTACGCATTACCTCATATTACCAAACCTATACCACAAATTATATTATAAACACAATATTCTTCCCTACAAATTTATTTTCTGACATATAGATTAATTACTGTCACATAAATGCCAGATCGAACATACTTCAATTGTCCACTCAAATATTACCCTCACACATGTACAACAACACTGGATTCCCATTCTCCCCTAAATTATTCAACCACTTTATATTTCAACATTTTGCAAAATTTCCGTTTTCATATCAGTTCAACACATGCTTCATATTTTGACTACTGATCTACGCTCAATTCACCCAGGCTGACCCGTGTTCAGGGATAACAAGAGCGCCCCCTCGATTAAATAAAATATGGATTCTCAATATCCCAGCTACACACCTACTCTCTCCTTAGTTCTTATCACATGATGATTCCCCCATAATTTATGCCTTCCTATATTTACTCCAAACAACATTCCATGTGGTTGCCCACAAATAAATTACCACTTAACCTTTTTACTTTCGCATTCTAATAATCTCATCACATTCTAAATATGATAGCTTACAACTTCAGGATGCTTCTACAACGCACCAAGCTTAACAGGTGTATCTGCAATCTTTTCTCTTACAGTACGTCAAATTTGTCTTCCAAACGATCCCCTGCATAATTACAAAAAACCGTTATTCCACAGACTAAAATAAACCATATGTTAATGTCAATAAAAATCCTGCTATCACTCATCTTCCTATTACACAATAATGAAATGCAGTCTGGGTACCTCCCTACATCTTCATAAACTAAAGAATACACGGCTATAATACATGATGCATCATTTGAAGAAATTAATCATACATTCCAGCTCATAATTATATATTGCTATTCACTTCTAAAAACAACATATCTTTCATCTATTTGCATCTCCACAATGCCCATTGTCATCATTTTGTTCAATCTCGACAACTGCTAATTCACCTACACGTTCACTATAGCTCAAACTAATTGTAATCACTCCTAACAATACGGATTTGGATGACATTACATCTAACGTTTAACTGTGCCCAGTTATGAGTCCAATATCAAATTCCAACCGTAATAACCCTTATACAATTCGG
Organism: Rosa chinensis; assembly: GCF_002994745.2. NCBI lineage: Eukaryota > Viridiplantae > Streptophyta > Magnoliopsida > Rosales > Rosaceae > Rosa > Rosa chinensis. Next base: position 23,911,327 of record NC_037090.1, on the reverse strand, counting down.
CTGTGCTATATGGAAATAACATACAGCACACACGTAGACACACATCTTCAAATTATTTGAACCTTCAATACTCAACCTAAAAGGTTTTTTTCAACATGACACTGCTTCCAAATGCCTATTTGCTTTATTTTGTTGTTCTCCAACCAACAACAAATACCGGTTAAGATAACTATAATCAACTTTCATAAACAAACAAGTATAACAAACAATTACCTCCTCCTACCCTCTCCCCACCTTAGAAATGCACCCAAACCAACAATTGGCACAACAGATAAATCCCAACATCTGGATGTCACAAAACCACTATTTCATTTCTTTGACAATACCACAGGGGGACTATATTCAACACAATTACACTACCCAAATGGAAATATAGACACTACCAAATCATTGACGTCCAATCGGATTGCCCCAACAATTGTTTCCACAACTGCTTTAAACTTGTCATCTTGTTTAATATTACTTACAACAAGGGGCAGTATTACTGCGCCTACGGATACTGTTGCCGAGACGATGACCACTTCTCCAACTTTGGGGTTCAAATCAAAGTATTAAATCGATCAAATCCTGAATTACATGTGCACATAACAACAAGGTTATATCCACTTCCTTCTAATGTTACACACATTTCACTTTACTACCTCCGAATCGTATTCGTTTTCGCAATCCCAATAATACAACATTTCAAATCAATACTAACATCAAAAAGTAAATTACTTTAGAGAATTTTGGGACGAACCCGTACCAACGAAATTTAACTCTGTTACTCAGGTTAGCCTTTCGGGATCTACGTGTCCATTGCCACCATCACCTTGCCGATACAACTGCCAAACCTTATATCTTCTCTTCTCCAACCTATATCCAACTCAATGACACAAATGAAGATTAGTCCCGATAACAACGATGCGATTGAAGGAGTCGACGGTAATGACCCACAATTATGGCTGTTCGAATACGGGATAGCTTTGCTCTCTGTGCTTCTAATCAGCTGTAAGGGGAAACAGAGATTCGATATAGACCAGATACCAGATATTTGTGAGGTGTGAGAGGCAGATCACTAGTTGGGTATGGAGATTTTTTGCTGCAGAAATTACCATTACACCCAGCTTGTTTCACCTAAACGCCAGAAAATTTACAGTTGACGTCCATCTCACAGTCAACATTAAGTAAGCATTTCCTGAGGATGTGAAACGGCCACATCAGTGGACCCCCCTTGGTCTACAATTTTGTTGGTTCATTGCAGACTCTTCCACCAAATCATGCTAAACAGACCTGTTGAAGTCGGCAAGTACTAGCCTAAGGGGTGTGAAGTGAGGCAGTCGCCTCAAGCCACGGTCCTCCTGAGGTCTCTGAGGAGGACCTAATGTTTCAATGTATATATTTTCTTTATTTAGTAATTAAATATAAAATCTTTGCGAAATTTAGTATTATGTTGCATTCCTGATTCCACGTTAGCGGTACAACCACGCTTTTCTTTTCCCATCATTTACGTCATTTTTTTGCTTTCCTCACAAATCTCATGAGATTTGTCCGTTGGCCAGCTTGACTTGAAGTCTTTCCCCTCTTCTGCGACCAGCTGGAAACTCAACCAGCTTGACTTGAAGTCTTTCCCCTCTTCGGTAAAAGTAACGAGCCGCACTCAACTTTTCCAAATAAAAGTTGAGAGGTAGTTGTAACCTCATCTGAGGCCGACTTCAGATCACAACCATGAAGATACCTCTTCAGTGTTATTAACCATAAGTTAACAAGAGATCTGTGTAGTTTTAATCGCCTCGATTATTATAAATCATCTCAGTTTGCCATATGAGGAATTCAGAATTACACGGTTTCAACTCTAAACAGCCTGCTTGGCAAGTGTTGATTCACTTTTCGAGTACGATAACAGTTCCCCTTCTTAGATAGTACTCGCTAGTCCCTAGGTTGAATCATCACAGTACTTTGAAGAAATTATCACGAAGTTTCCCTTCTAAAATGTATATGGAGTACAACTCACAAAGTTTTATAGACCACCCACAAGCAGAAAATAACTGTAATCAGGATTGATACAATTTTTGCCAATTGAAGCTAAACGTGTATACAGTAAAACCAAGAGAGCATTGACAGTGAACATATATAACACAGCAGAACAGTAAAACACGAATATTTATGCCCACAGTAACCCACTTAGAACAAGTTTTCTGCCATGTAATGCAACTCAAATGTTTTAGAGTACCAAGGCTCGATAAAGCCTTCACAAAGAGTGCCCGAACCGATCAATAGATACAATACTATAATACAATTTATAGACTACCACCATGTAGTGCAAGCAGTAAATAAAGGACAGAGCCACCTACAATGTTGTAGTCTTTTGCAGTTTTGTCATCTCCAAGCTATCTCTTGACAGCATAAATCAGCCCGCGCGGCGGACATTTCAAACTCATTAGATGCTGATCTCTTGAAAATTGCCCAGTACCATAAACATGTGAAGCTATTAACAAAGACAAGAATAATAACGCAGCAATAATGCTAATTAATAAGACTTTATTCTTGCAAGTCTTCTTAAGCTATTGCGTTATCAAAAGATGGTATGGGGTGGGGTTTTTTTTTTTTTAAAAAAAAAAAAAAAAAAAAAGCTATTAAATGCATGCAGGTGATATCCCAAAACAGTTGTCAAGTTAATGTGCATATACACCAATTACATGGTACCCAAGATTCAAATCATACGGAGCACCTAATAGTCCCAAACAGGAATAGAAGCAAAGTCAACCACAACTCGACCAACCTACAGTGGACAAAGTAATCTTGGCCGCTGAACAAAGCTAAGTTCTATGGAAAACCATGACAGCCTTTCGAAAGTAAAGAATGAGTCAATGCTGAAACAGCTTCCAGGTGAAAGACAACCAAACACTAACCAATGCTTTACTCACTGCCTCATTTGAACAGATTATTCATTTTTCTTCTTTTTCAATTCATAGAAACTCCATAGGCAGCAAAGCATAAACAATGTAGTATTTGCATGGATGATAAAAGGCATGAAAAACAACCAAACTAAGAGTTCAATTTATTAATATGTAATGCATACTAGATAAACTCATAAAAGTACAAAACCAGACATACTAGTAACTTGTTACTTTAGATAGATTGAAAATGAGAAGAAAAAGAAACAAGTACATTTGTTGCGCTGGAGGAATTCCCTCTTTCTCCTCAACCATTTCCTTGATTCGGTCAATGACGATGGATTAGGGAGTACGTACCTAGGTCTCTGTTACAATGTTACAATGGATGCAAAATGGACTACACCATGTCACCCCACCATATTAAGGTGGACTCCATTTAATGTCAACAGTCTATCAAACATACCAAAAACCAACATATACTGCGTTATCACAAAATGAAAATATTTTTGCAGTAGGGTTGTGTGTAAATAATCTGTTGAGTTTGTCACAATTCACTGCAATTGATATTAGATGAGTAAAAGTTAGCTAGAGTGATAGAACAGAATACTATTATGCCACTTGAAATGAATCTAATCTATCCTCCATCTATCCATGCCATCTGAATTAATGCTTGGATACCATCATTCAATAACAGCTAGATGGACTACTTTCCTCTCAACACTAGTATAGAAAGGTAAAACCAGAAGTTTCTGATATAAAAGCATGACGGTACTAGATACAACTGTCTGTCCGAGAAACTTTGACCAGTGGGATTCCATGACCCTCCCTAAAGGTATTAGATGAAACTGTCTGAGGGGCTCTGATAATTGAATAGGAACATATATGAGCCCTCCCAATTTCAACATAAGAGATGGACTAGTGTCCTCCAACGATTCAAGGGACTCCTTCAGAAGTGCCTGTGCTTCTTCTCTCCTCCTAAACAAGAGAGTGAAACAATGGTCACAAAAAATTGTGACATTAATCCACAAGGCAGTTTGTTAACAGCACAGTCACAGTCCCAGTCGTTTAAAAGATGTTATAATCACTTTCCAAACAACAGGAAAACATTCAAATCAATATTGCAACAAACAAATTTTCAATCTGTCGGTGGCTCCATATATTGACAGGAAAACTTTCAAGAAAAAAGTTTGTTAAAGAAACATGCAACCTGTTGGCACCAACTCAAATGACACCTTGAGATCAATAAGCAAAGTTCTGAAGTAAAACAGGTTGAAAACAGACTGTGGGGAACAAAAGTAAGTCTTTGCAAAAGGGTTTATCACACCACCAGCTACAACTGAACCTTAAAGCAAACAAGAAACAAATAGGCAGGTTCCAGTTTTCATTTTTATGGTAATCAAACACCACTAAGACCAGAGAATGATTAAACATATCTTTGCAAAACTTCGGGCAATCTTAATATCTTACTCTACTAAAAAGGTCACAGAAGCTATACCCTTCATTTAAAGTTCGAACTGGCAAAACAATTATCTTTTAATTGTTTTAAAAATCAAGTAGAATATTTTAGCGTCGAATGAGCATTAACCTTGTCAATAATTGTTGAAAGCATACCTCTTTACATCCTCCACAGCTTGTTTACGTCGTTTTATATGAAGTTCTAGAATGTGAACTAGTGTTGCCCTAGCCTGCATGATAAAGACAAAAATATAAGGAAAGTAGTCCCGTATAACAACCCAATAGCTTATATTATAAGACCCAATATATCTTACCTGATGGGGCCGCAATGAGTTCAGAAGATGATGCAAGTTCTTGAACATAAGAGATATTTCTTCCACTCTCCTTGCATATTGTGATGGTCTCTCCACAAGAATATCAGCAAGCTAGTTCCAAAATGTGCTGCTGCAATTCTCTGTTAAGGGACCTTAGTTCCTTCTTAAAATCTAAAACATAGTACAACTTTTGTCAGAATGGAAAAGCGGGAGACATAAAAAAATAATAATAATAAATAAAAAGGGTGAAAACAATCAAGTACTAACATACAGACATATAAAACTAGAATAAACACCAACATACAAACTTGCAGTTCCTAACTTCCTATTCGTTTCTTGCAGAGAATTATCTCAAATTCTAACTAAACCAGACAAAACGACTATAGCAATACCCGCAAGTACTCAAGAAATTCATACATTCCCCAGAAGTTGGACCCTAATTCCACTGACCCTAAGGAGAAACTGCTATATAGGTGATTGAATCAACATGGTCAAATCAGTTCCTACGCATCAAAGGTAGTTTTTTAACAGGACACAAACAATAAACTAGTGTGAACGAGCTAGTTGTTCACTGCATGTACACTAAAGCTTTTGTCTTAATAAAGATTCTTTCTTCTCAAACAAAACAATAAAACAAAGTAAATAAAGAAAGAAAAAGAGAGCGATTAAACTAGCCTGGAGGTAGACGTACCAATATTTGGGCCTTTTGGGTACAGTTGACACACTCCCTGTTCTTCCAAGCTTGGAAGCATGTCATTCATCTATATAAAATAAACATGAAACTTTGTTAAAAATAAACTTCAAGGAAATAATAGAGATCAAATCAGACATTGATAACATTAACACAATAATCTACACCTTATTTTGTTAAAGGATAATCAAAACGCACTATTCAAAAGTCAAAAACTGCAACTTCAAATGCATTAATATTGCATTCCTGGCATAAGGAACTAAATGACGTATTACATCATCCAAACAATAAATTAAACAATATATATAGCTACGACTATACTTATGGTATCCAAAGATTAAGCAACAAAGCAACTTTCAGATATCAAATTTACAATCTGTAAATAAATGTGGAGAAGAAAGTAAAGAATAGGAAAAGCTTACGGTGTAATTACCATAGCAAATGATGTGTAGTATTTACATAGCTAAATTAAGAGTTAACCATTATGATAAGGAATTTAAGACTACAGTTTCAGAGTCTAACATGAATAGCTGATCAATCGTAGAATTTATATACTCCAATCTTGGAAAAGTGAGTATTTGAGTGTCTCTTCCAAACCTAAAAGTGCAATACTTTTACATAGGTAATTTTCATTAATTAAGTACCTCAAAAGTTCTTCTTCTTCTTCAATTGCTCCTTTCTTCTTACCATGAGATAGCATCCCAACACGTGCACGTAAACTTTCTCGAATACTCTCATTCAGAGTCTCTTCCAAATTTTCAAGCTCTTCCAGAATCTGTAAGAAAAGTAAAAATAACTTGTTAACCAGAAGGGTCACTACCATCCTGCCTCCACATATTGGGACTGAAGATGCAACAGATCTTCCCCATTTCTCAACAACCAGTAAAGCAAGGTTAGGAAATAGGTTCTGGGGAAATTTTTTTACCTGTTCTGTTCTTTGTTCATTTTGCACGATCTGAGTTTGTTGCCCTTGAGTCAATCCACCTTGAGAGACGTCTTTAGCACAAATAGCATCTATCTCTTTCTTCATATGAGCAATCTATAAGTGAAACAGTGAAGAAATGAGAAAAATTATAATAATAAGTAAAAAAACTCATCAGTGTCTGTATAAACAAGTTTTTATCATCAACATTAAAGTTCTTTAAATCTTTGTTTTCCTCATTTAAAACAACAAAAAATAAAAAACACAAAAGAACTGGATGCAATTAGAAGAAGACAAGGTGAATGTAACCAAGTGAGGCTGAGAAACATGAACCACAATATCATGAGAACAGGTACAGAAGGGAGATAATTTCCAAAATACAAGAAGACTGAAGTGTAATATCAGGATACTGGATTTAATTATGATGCATTGTTGTTAGGTTCACATACTTTTTCCTTTGTTGATGCTGGTACGGTCAACCTAATAATGGATGGTAGCAACTAATTAATTAGAATCATTAGGGACCAGTTTCAAACATTTAAGAGGTCCCTGTTGAATCATGATATTGCAAGGGCATCAACTGTTGTATTCCTTTATTACACGAAGATATAGTGTTTTGCTAGAATTATAAAAGGTACACTACACCGCATGACTTTTCTAAAAATCAATTCAGGAACTGCTTTCTCAAATACCAAAGCAATGGTACACTACACTACACTGGTGCGTGACTTTTTTAAAAATCAATTTAGGAACTGATTTTCTCAAATACCAAGCAATATACACATGTTAATATAAATATATGAACTATACCTGTTTGGACCCAAAATGAACATTTTGGCCTGACAAGGCACGTCTTGGAGAAATTGAGCCAATATCAGTGGCTCAAGATATATATTGTCGACAAGCTCGAAATATATATTTAGAGGCTAAATAAAGCCTACTATGGAAGCATGGAAGCATGGAAGCATGAAAAGTCAACTTTAGCACATTTTCCTACTTCGGCTAGGAGAAACTGAGCTAAACAAGGAAGGAGGGGAGGCAGACTAACCAAATGAAATCTAAATGAGCTAAAACTTTCCAGATTAATACTAGACATCCCAACGATAATTTCTTATGAAGAGTGCCAGAGATATTTTTGAGTGGAAGGCCTTCAAACAATCAGTCCAATTTTCTACAGAAGCAAAACTGGAAAACTGGACCTGTAAGAGGTCCAGCAGCATTTTCGGCCCAACCACATGGAAAAAATCTCTGAAAATTTGTCAGGATGATCTACACTCATAATGGAACATTTTTTATGAAGAAGTCGAAGGCTCATTATGAAGTCTTGTTAGAGAAATAATTGAAGGAATAAAGGGGCAGAAACTGACCTAAAACCAGCTCAATATTCACATGTTCATGTTTCCTACCCACATGAAGAAAGCTAGATGCTTTTCTCTTTTTCCTTGGATATATTTTTCTTCTACAATCTCTTTAATAGATCATCGTCACTTCCATGTTTCTGCACCTTCATGCTTTGCTTTCATTTCATCATTTCTCTATCTTTTCCATATTTTACAAATCACTTTCATACTCCACTTTCATTATTTTTCTTCCACTCATCATTTCACTCTTCTTTTTCTTCCCTATATAAACACTTTCTCCTCTCATTCTAAGACACACATTCACAACATCAAAACATCTCTAAGATGATCTAAGTTCTCTCTAAGAGCAACTCCTCTCCTTCTCTTTCTCTTAGCGGTGATCACACTCCTAGTCCTAGTCTTCTCAGAAGCCGACTTTCAGTGCCACCAAACCCTCTGTCAACATACTTCGGTCCTAGTCTCCTCGGGAGCCGACGGTAGTGCCGCGACCACAACGGTTACGGACCCAGCCAAGCAAGGGTAACGCCCTAGCAACCCAGCCAAGCTAAAGTCACGCTTTAGCAAGATCTCAATACTTCCCGGTGATTTCGCTCTGCTCAATCTGCAATATTGAGTATCGATTGTGTGAACAAGAAGAAGCTCAGCAAAAGTCCTCACCACGAGGCACAAAGAATCCCACGACGAGGTTGGTGCTCTCCTCGTCCACAATTGCTTGAAAGAAGTCAGGTCAAGGGACACCCCCAACGACCGCACCCGAACGGTGCTGGCACGCCCGCGCAGAAAAGAGACTGTTGACCAACTGCAACAAAACTGGAGCCAAACAATACCTAAAGAGTTTATCCAATTGGCAGAAAAGGATCCAACGTACAAGAAAGATAATAAGAAACCAGGATAGTTGAAGACCACTTACCTTTTCCATTCTTTTAGTTATTTTATCACGGGTTTTTATCTGCTTTTCCGAAAGCTGTCCTTTGTATGTTTGCCAAGTTACTTCCTCACCATCATCCTTAAGTCCAAAACCACATGTAAGTAGAATCATCTTCTTTCAATTCATCAAAAGAAAAGAAAGAAAAAGGTCATACTTAGAAAAATAGCAGAATATAAAAGGCAGTTTGGGAAGAATTCTATTGAGCAATGCAATATTGACACATACCTCAGCTTCTTCTATAATGGCATCCTCTGCCATACCCCAAGAGATGCCATCAGCAAGAGAAGCTTCAAGTCTAGCTCGCTGAAGTGATGCCTGCTGATCTAAAATATCTTCACGCATCTTGTACTCTCTTAAAAAACTTTTCAAGCCTTTTTCCTACATAGATATAACCAAACGATAAGCAATCATCCCTTTGACACATCGGTACAGAAAGCAAGTGAGGCAGGCTAAGATTCCATTCAAAGAAATGGAGTGCCATCATTGATAACCATAATTCAGCTAATTTCTTTAATGTCACTTTCATTACATCTTTTGAAATCAAGAACTTAATGCATATGTAAATATATTTATGCGTCTATGCTATGCTTTGAACCTTCATGTAGATATATTTCCGTGATGGATGATTCGAAGACTTTGTAAGTGCAAAATTCTGAATTTATCTCGCTAACATATTGTTGAAAAAGTAACCGTAGTGTCATCACAGATAAGAAAGCAGTGGAGGTTCTTGGGAAACTCATCTCATAAATGCAAATATATCCCGTCCTTCAATATTGGAAGTGCTTAGGTTATTTTTATTGAACAAATATTCACCTCTCATTATTCTTAACAAATTCAACATAAAAATCAAATGAACAGATGCGTTCTTATTTGAATTTCACTAAGAACACACACAAACTCAAACAATAAATAGTAAATTGAAATCTTACTGGTGGCATAAACTCAGACGGTCCTTGGAAAATGTATAGAGGAGATGAACTGCACAAGAAAATGCAAGAATAATCAGAAGGGTAATAACCTTATGATGTGCTTATGACTAAAGTCATTAAGAGAAAAACTTTATGAACGTCTATGACAATTATCGTTATCTTCAATATTCCTGAACTGCTTCTATTCTGGTTGTCACTATCCCAAATACTCATAGTAATCTTGTTGTCCTATCCAGTAAAGTGTTTCTTTCTCTCATATACATATAAGCAATAAATAAATATGTATCCAAGTAACTAGCAGTTTAGGCCCATAAAATATATTTGGCATTTAAATATGAGCACTATGTCTTGTTAATCAAAAAGCGTAAGGGATAAAATAGCTATCTGAATCATAAGAGATCACATATATGAATTAGTCCTCTATGAGTTCCTTAACAGTTCCTATTGAAAATAACCGTGCATATATCTCATTATATAATGTACTTCACATGATTAATTTAACACTGGCACTAAATCTGGCCTGACAAGAACCAACATCACTCATCAATTCTTGATCTAACTAATTCAATTTTCAAATACATAGAATATCGAATGGCCCAGAAATCACATACCCATCAGAAATACCAAACCCAACATAGGAAATTTGAAGTAAGAGAGAGATAGGCAATTAGCTTCAGATTTCTTAGCCCTCAGCAAACAAGATTTAAGCCTTTTTATGCTCCAATTTGAAGTGCCAAGTTTTCCAAAACAAATACAGAACCAACTCAAAAACAAACACTGAAAACAAAATCGAACCAACATGAGAGACAGAAAAGATGCGTACTAGAGATACGGAACCAAGATGAGAGAGCAAGTGCAGAGAGAGGGTTGATTTCTTATGTCGATTAGCAATTGCTGAGTGGTATTTCTTATGTACAACGACGGGCCTTTTGGGCCTGCTGCTTTCCAGTGTTTTCACTAGAATTGGCACTAACCTTGTACGGATGGTAGGGTATTTGAAAACAATCACCATATCACAAAACAGAGCAATTACCTGCTCACACTACACAATATTTCATAAATGTTAAAAACGTAAAGCGATTACATTGCAAGAACGATTACAACATAGATTACAACACCAGACCCAAAAAAAAAAAAAAAAAAGCATTACGACAAAAGAAAAAAAACAATTACATTATAATCATGTGATGAAAATACAGAGGAAAAACACCAGGGGAGTCTCCAGCACAATGGAGTTGAGCTGCGTGCTTGGTCTGCTAACCATTTCAACGGCTCCAATACCTTTGATTTATGTAAACATGCCTTCTGTGATTACCAAATCTGTGTTCCAACTGAGGGAATATCTTGAACAGGATTTTAAACATAGCTCTGTAATACCATTTCCTCCATCTCTTGCAAAACAAAAGTGACCCGACGGCAATTCCAAACCCACATGTAAAACCAATTTCAGCACTAATAACATTCCAATCAATCTCATCTCCAGAATTCAGATTACTTGAGCTTCCATTTAATGTCAGAGGTGGCGATACGATTACTGCATCCGATGTCAGAGGAGGCCCCCATAATCCTTTGTTACCCTTGAAGGAGTTATTTGGAAATGTCGAAAACTGAGTGCTGGTTGGGATCCTTCCTGTCAGTTGATTATATGAGACATTCAAGTACGAAAGGAAAATCAGATTTGCAAGCTGCGGTGGAATTTGGCCGCTCAGGTGGTTCTGTGAGAGGTCTAAGGACTCTATGCTTCTCATGTTACCAAAGGATGATGGGATTTCCCCTGTGAAAGCATTACTTGACAGATTGAGGACATATAATGATCTCAGTTCGCCTATTTCCTTGGGTATTGATCCGCTAAAATTGTTGGAAGAGAAATCAATCAAGGTGAAGATAGGTAGAATCTTTATCAGATCCAACTCCAAACCTTTGATGGTGGTTGTTATTGTATCCCCGTAATCAAAAGCGCCATATTTATCATCATAATCATAGCTAAGGTAAGTTTCCAAACCATCTTTATTAACCATCATTGCCTGCCATGTTGCCAATGATGTACTTGGTATTTCACCATTGAAACTGTTATGAGCTAAATCTATGATTTGAAGATTCGGCCAGGTGCCTTTGGTCCCGGGACATCCAATAGGTCCATAAAATTTGTTGGATCGCAACATAAGGACACTCAAGGGGGATATGTTCTTCAACGGGCAAGGAAAGGCATCTGTTATTTGATTGATTCCAAGGTCTAAAACCTCTAACCTTGAACAATTGGCTAGAGATTTTGGAAATTGACCTTGTATCTGATTTCTGCCCAGAGCTAGAGTTTCGAACAGACAACCTTCAAGAAAATTATCGGGGATAGATCCAGTAAGGTTGTTTCTCCTCAAATCAACAACAGAAAGAATAGTCTGAGTCAAGCATTGGGGAATGGTTCCACTCAAAGAGTTATTAGAGAGATCAAGAGCTGCACCACTTACATTGCATATTGACTTTGGAATTTCCCCATACAAGTTACTGCTTGAAAGAGAAAGGTAGGTCGTGGAAGGAATGAAATCACCAATGTCAGTTGGCATACTAGAGCTGAAATTATTTGTTGAGTAATCCAAATATTCACCACTTAGAAACAATGGTATTTGTCCCTGAATCTGGTTTGAGTGAAGATCAAGCCTCATCAGTTGGTAAGTAGAACCAAGTAAAGGAGCTTGTAGACTTACGAACTTGTTACAACATAGATTTAGAACTTGGAGACGAAGCTCCCAAATCCAATTGGGTATCTGGCCTGGAATCTGGTTGTCTGAAAGGTCCAATACGGTTAAAGAAGATTGATTTTTCAAGAAATTTGGGAATGTTTTCAACTTGTTAGAAGCCAAATTCAAGTACTTAGACTGAAGGAGGGAGGGCGGTGATGAGTTGGTACCATTATGATTGAACAACAAGCTATTGAAGGATAGATCAAGAGAAGAAAGATCTCTCGACTCCGGAAGGCCATAAAAAGGAAAACCACTCAAGTTGTTTGAAGAAAGATTAATGATATCAAGCTCTGGAAGATTAAGGATAGACACAGGTATGGATCCTTCCAAATTGTTGCTACTCAAATCAAGAGAGAATAGCGAGGACGAAGAGACATTAGAAAATTCAAGCAACTGACCAGAGAAGTTATTTCCAGAAAGATCTAAACTCTGCAGCAAGGGAATTGAGAAGGGAGACAATGGAATACTCCCGTAGAGTAGATTGTCGGACAAGTCGAGATCCACAAGCTTGATGAGTTTGTCCCATTGAATAGAATTAATCGGACTAGAAAACTTGTTGGATGACAAGTACAAATGCCCCAATTGTGTTAGGTTGGCCAATGACTTTGGAACTGCTCCTGTGAAATTGCATTCTCTAAGATCCAATTCAGACAGCATTTTAAGGTTGCCAATAGAGTCCGGCAAGACTCCTGAGAACTTAGTCCCGGATAGAACTAGGGATTCGAGAGATCCATTCTTTGGAAACTCCGGTAAGGAACCACGAAGCTCTAAATTAGCTTTTAGGTCAACAGACTGTAGTGAAGGTATCTGGAATATCTCTTTGGGAAATGCTCCATAGAAGTTACAATCACTGAGACTCAAGGAAATCAAGCTTGAAAAATTGGCAAAGAATTTTGGAACAGGACCAGAGATGTTGTTTCCATCCAATATTAACGTGGATAGAGAATCAAGCCTGGAAAATGATTCATGAATAGGGCCTGAAAGATCACAATTGTACAAGCTCAACACACTCAGCTTTGGAAGTGAAGATGATATGGTTTGGCTCCATAGAGATCCCTCAGCTGATAGGTTTACACCATCAAGACTAAGATCGGAAAGCTCTGTAAGGTTCTGGATTAAAGTGCCTAAATTCCGCTTCCCAAGTTTTAACTCCTCACCATTTCTAGAGAGATCAAGAACCTTCAACCTCTTCAAGTGTGCAACCTCAATGGGAATTTGCCCAGTAAATTCAGCTCCACTTAAATTCAAATACCTCAACTCTGTAAGCTTTCCGATTGCAGATGGAATTGAAGAACGATTGAAGTCGTTATCGGCGAAATTGAGGCTCTGAAGATGTTGAAGTTGGAAGAGACTGCTGGAATTGTCAATGCTGCATGAGAAAGACTCGCTGCTGAGGTCAAGTCCGACAACACGCCCATAAGTGCTGCAAGTTACACCGAGCCAAGAACAGCACTCGGTACTCGAATTCCATGTGATAAGCTTGGAGGATTCGGAAGAATCAAATTCAAGACTTTTCTTGAAATGGAGCAATGATTGTTGCTGGGCTTCAATGCAGTTTCTGTGAAATGCGGGGATGAGGTTAGAAACAGTGGTTGTGAATAAGAAAAGGAAGAAATGGAGGAACAGAGTGAGCATGTTTTAAGCAAAGGTTTAGACGCAGGCACAAATGTACTGTGGGAAAGTGATAATTGGGAACTGGTAATGGTTGTGGACTGGTGGTGGCTTTTAATAGGTCATGGAATTGGAAAATGCGTCCATAATATCTGTGTCAGGCTTGACTTCGAAGTCCTTCATCTCTATCGATGGGCAACTTCCAAGAAAAACGAGACGCTGGGAAAGGGGTTTTTCTCATGATCAATTATTTTGATAGCTGCAATTGTAACAATTTATTTTCTTCATAGTTTTTTGTGGTGTATTTGAGAATGAATGAGTCAATGCATTCAAATCAATAATAGACGTCACAGTCTGGAGAAATTGCCTTAATCTGGTGTATTTTTGGCGTATTCGGAAGACTTGGTTGTGACTGTCTCAGTCTGGCAGTCGTATATAGCAGGAAATGGAGAAAGCCTCCATGAGTTTGGAGTTTCTTCCTTGGATATTATTATTGCACAGCAAGTGGGCGATTCAGGACTTGGGAATGGTTGGGAATGTGAGGAAGACTGGAATGAGTCTGAAAGTGACAGAAGTTTCAGCCCTACAGAATAATACAGAGCTAATTAAGCTGGTGGATGAAAGCTCAAAGGTAATAAGAACGTTCCTTCTTTTCAGTTATTTAGTATGTTGAGAATTTACTAGCTAATAAGAACATTTGATAACTCAGGGGCAACTTACCCATAAAGAACAGCAACAGTACCGACTGCTCGAATTCCAAGTTATGAGCTTGCAGAATGAAGAAGAATCTAATATGAGACTTTTCTTGAAATGGAACAGTGATTGTTGCTGGGCTTCAATACACTTGCTGTGAACTGCAGGAACGAGTTAGTAACACAAGCAATGATTACTGCAAAACAACAAGAATCGTGGTACGTGGCTTACTACCGCACCGATATTGTCTCTATTAGGTGTTGGATTCAGTACAACTAGGAATACGTCATCCACTTGTAAGTTATATTTTTATTTTGTCATTTTCTTGATGTGGGATATTCACTCTTCAACCATTAGCAAAAGGAAGAGATGGAGGTAAAAAATTGTCATTTCTTTTAACAAATTTTTAGACACAAGCACAAATGCAGTGAGGGCTTTAACTAGGTGTTGATGGTTGTGGTGGCTTTTAGAAGGTACTTGGAATTGGGGGGGGGGGGGAAAGTATGCCCCCATGAGATAATCTGGGATTGGCTTGACTTTCAAGTCTTCTCCTATCTCTCTGTAATTACCAGGAAAAATAAGACGCAATGAAAGTAGATGCGTGCTTTGAGGTTCCATCAAGTGTTTCAGTACATTGAGTTCTGATTGGTATCGCATTCAGATTTGTGAGATTTGTAGTTGGATTGACTTTGAAGTCTTCTGGCTTTGGCAATACTTCAGACACAATGACCCTACTCTTCTGGGTTATGAGATTGACAAGGTTAACGATGACACTTGTGTAGAAGTCTGTACACCCAAGCTTGACTTGGATGTCTTTCCTATCTTTCTGCAACCAGCTGGAAAACTGGGTGGAAGGAAAAAGGGGACAAGTCGCACTCAACGTGGTCAGTGGTCCTGATAGTTCCAAAGCTGAATTTCTGGGTTTCAAGAAGGATTAGTTCCAAAGCTGGAAGATTTCTGTGCCTGAAGAAAAAAATGCAAAGCTTGTAATATAATGTGTTGTACAGAGATGCAAATTGCAAATGCTGTTAAAAATGTCTGCTGCTTGTGTGAGAGAGCATGACCAACTTTTCCAAATAAAAGTTCAGCTCTATTAAGTCTATTTCTGAAAATGACCATGAGCAGACGAGCAGTCGATTTAAATTTCCAATTTCTAATTTGATATAATGAATGTTATATTTGCTCTCTGTGCTACCATCTACGATCATTCTCACCATTCTTAAATAACATGTTCTGTCTTGTGCCAAGTTGTAACCTCATCTAGGCCAACTTTAGATCGTTATTAACCAAAAGTTAACAACAGATCTGTGACTTCAATCGCCCAGATTACTATACTGTTATAATTCCATTGCGGAATCATTTCAGTTTACCATTTCTGAGAATGTGAATTCTGAATCACACGCTTTCAACTCTAAACAGCCGGTTTGGAAAGAGTGTAGATTGATTTTTCAAGTATGATAACAGTTCCATTCTTAGATAGATACACTACGTAGAATTATCAAATAACTTCGAGAAATTTGATATACTTCATCCAATTTCCAGACACACAAGTAGCATATGGAGTACATGTTACCAAGTTTTATAGAATATCCACAAGCAGAAAACAATTGTAATCAGGATTGATAAAAATTTGTTGCCCAAGTGAAGCTAAGCTTGTATAAAGTAAAAGCACCAGAGCATTACAGCGAACATAATAGAGCAGAAAGGTAAAGTGCAATATGTAACACCAATACTTATGTCCAAAGTAACCCACTTGTCATGCAACTCAAATGTTTTGGAGTATGAAGACTCGATAAAGCCTTCACAAAAGAGTTTGCCTGAGCATCAATAGATACAATACTACGATACAATTTATAGACTACCACCACGTAGTGTAAGCACTAAATGAAGGACAGAGCCACCCTCAATGTTGTAGTCTTTAGCAGTTTTGTCATCTCCAAGCTGCTTGCCCGCATAAATCAGCCTGCAGAGAATTAAAACTCATTAGATGCTGATCACTTGAAAATTGGCCAGTACCATAAACACGTGAAGCTATTACTAAGACAATAATAACAATGCAGCAATCATGCTGCTTAATAAGACTTTATTCTAGCAAGTCTTCTTAAGCTATTAAAATCAAAATGCAGGTGATATCCCAAACAGTTGTCAAGTTAATGAGCATACTAGCCTTCCTACACGCGCTTACGCGCGTGCGGAAGTGCATTGCTCACGTGTGTGATTAACTTTTGTTTTAATTATCATGATTATTTTATATTGTCCATCTTTTTCATATGGTTAAAGGCACAACAGTCAGAATTACTCAACTACTTATACAACAGTCAGAATTCGCAACAATTTCTCAAATAAGGAGCTGCTTCTTGCCTTGCTTCTCATTACATTTTTCATTTTCCTCTTACCCCTACCTCCCCAAATCAAAGCTTTACTCAGTGGAACCTCTTTCCCCAATCTTTCAGACTTATTAATATTGACAAAAGTACCTTAATCAGCAATTGAATGGCTGCTGTTAGCACATTCCAGTTTCGCACATAAAGAGCCACTGCTAGTACATTTTTGTATCTTTACATTGTGCTCCAGAGCTGGTACCTGCGAATAATCAATCAAAAAATTTAAACAGCTTGACCCAATTTGCAAAAGTGCAGCAAAAGTTAATTGGGGCAAAATTCAAGAAACTCAAAAGTAGTTTCTTTAAGCAATTGTATTTCCATGAGTTCAATCATAGTAACGGAAAGTATTTTCTTTGTATTGTCAGCAGTTGCCTATTTCCATGTATTCTTTAACAAAAAATATATAAAATTATATTTCTTGACAGTATTAAAGTAACTGATCAGATTAAATTTCTAGATAGATTCTCTTCTATCTTAGCAGGTATATATGATAAGAATGATAAGAATCTTTGACTCTATTGATTCAGACCTATATGATTCAAAGTGTTTAATATTTTTCCTCTATATAGTGTTCTAGGAGAATGACATTATGCTAAAGTTTTTAATGGTTCTGTTATCCAAAGACTCATGTCATTCATTCATCAAAATTCTGTAATGGATATGAAAACGCTTTCCTCTATATAAGAGATAGTTAACTGTACCACTTATTTCAAACACAAATTCTCAAAACTAAGATCATGCAACAGCCATATAGTTTCACAACAGTGAACAAAATATACAATCGATGCAAAATCCAACAGAACATCTGCTATGAATCTGGAAACAGAAAATCATATCTTTTTCTTTTTTTTTCCCTCCACTGCCTACAAAAAGAACTACTCATTCAGGTCAAAACATTGTAGATCAGTCAAAAGGGAAGTTCTGTGTGACTCAACAAAAAAAGGACGTGTGGTTTCAGATCTCTACATTTGAAAGCATAAACATGAAGAAACACGTGAGGACTCATGGTTTCAGATCCCAACCTGGTAAAATGGAGCATCGTTGAAGTCTAAACTTTTCAAATCTAACAAACATGAAAAACAAAAACATAATTAGTAAGCTAGCTTTCTGATTTTATATATATGTTCACCTTACCCCAGTTATCACACTTCTTGAGTAATTACCAAGTCATGAATCAACATATATACAACAAATGGACGGCCTACAACCCCAACAAACATTAAGTGATTAACGGTTCAAATTCCATGGATCACTTTAGTCGTAGTTAACTTCCACAGCACTTGGAAAAAACTATTAGAAAGAACTAAAAGAAAATTACCACACATCGGACTGCAGATGACTGTTCTGATTTTGGCTTCTGAATAGATTTCTGTTTCATATTGTAATTGAAATAGGATACTTTTAGTGAGATTGTAATATGATATGAATTCTAATACAAAATCTTATCATGTTTGTCTGTGGCTGAAGTAAGCTCAATTCCTCAAAACCCTTCTAATACTCTCTTCTATCAGCACAAATCAACTTTTCACTCCTTTATAGAATTCAGCATACAATTCATAAGCAATTGTGAATTGTGGGTTTAGAGCAGAATCATCTACACAATTACCCAGATGTTCAACCTGTACAAACTATAAAGCTAATCTTGCATGAAAGATACAGCAAACTAAAATTACGAAAGCAAAACTAGACAGATCAAATTCCCAAGATTACCAATTTCCATCAAAATCATGACAAATAAGCGAACTTTGGTATGACCCGGAATAATTCCATGTAATCAACAGACAGAAATGAACTATGGATGAAGATTGAGCAAAAGAAAAGATTAAAAGAGTTACGAAGTATTGGCAAACTGAATATCAGCTTCAAGCGCCTTAAGCGAATCCTTGAAAGGTTTTCGCATTTTCTTGCTCCTCAATCACTCTTTCACCTAATAATCTCTCCCATCAAGAAGAACCCTAATCATCAATCTCCAATACCGAAGACCCAGAATTATTCAACCCTACCGCTCTAAACCCTTTCCTCTGCCTCGAATTAAAAGACAGAAGTAGTTTTCTCTGTGCGGCAAAAGCCAGAACCGTCAGTCCCCTTTCGGTTACTCTGTAAATCGTGGGAAATATCAAGGGCAATATCGGATGTTCAAAAATTTGACCAAATAATGAACTGTAAAGGCCTCCTCGCCTTGTATATAGAGATACACCAATTATATGGTAACCAAGTCACCAAGATACGGAGGCGGAGCAGCTAATAGTTCCAAACAGGAATTGAAGCAAAGTCAACCATAAGTCGACCAACCTTCAGTGGTCAAGATAATGTTGGCCACTGAACAGATCTAGTTCTACGGAAAACCATGAGAGCCTTTCTGAAGTAAAGAATGAGCCAATGCTGATACAACTTACGATAGTGGTGAAAGAAAACCAAACTAACCAATGCATTACTCACTGCCACATTTTGCAACCAAATTGGAAACAACTGAAGACTAAGATGCTGAGTAAGATGAACAGACTTACCTTACACCAACCAACGTTTTGGAGCTAGACTGATCCAAGTGTCGAATCCAAGCCCAGCCTAGTCTTTTGCTGGAGAAGAATCGGAGATGGACTAAACTATTCCTTGGAATCTGCCGAGGTACGGGCTGCTCTTCCGACTCTGCCGGCCGGGGATGATAAGCCTAGGCTATTTTTTCCTCGCTTCACTTATGCAGTACTTGTGGGCACAAAGATGTTGGTCACCCGTTCACTCTGCTTTGACGTGGCGCATCTTAGGGATCATAGTGTATAAAACCCTTCCTCTCCCCTTGTGTTTCAATAAGAAGGCTTTAGTTTTGGGGTTGGAGGATGAGTGCGATAAGCTAATGTGTGCATGTAAATACTACTCTAGCACATTGAAGGTGAACGTAATCGTATTGAAATGGCAGCTGAGATAGATTTGCCTAATCGATTTACAACAGACACATATAAACATCACTTATGAACTAACGAGTGAAATATTATACAGATCAGAATGAAGTAGTGTGAAAGTTATGATTTAACTGAATGAAACACAAAAATTGAAGACACAAACTAGCTAGCTAGTTGCATATTTATGATTTTAAACTCTATTATAGTCTTCCAGCTTTCATCTAGGCTAAAGACAATGTATAAAACAATTATCTTCTGAAAAATAAAATAAATTGGGTGCTTCTAGTTGGACCTCCAAATTTGATATTTGGACCTCCAAGTTTTTTTAATTATTAACAGACTTTGTCATGTCATATGAAAAAACAAATAAGGACAAAGAGAGAAAATGAAAAAAAAAAAATTTTTAAAAATACTCTTCTTACCTCCCCAAATATAACATTGAATTAATTTTTTTTGCCAGAATTTCCATATATTGCCTATATAGTTTATGATTTACATAAAACAATTAAGTAAAATAATAATTATCACTCAATACAAAAGTAAATTCATCAATCTGATCTGGATTTTTCTTAAACTAAATTCATTGAATATTATGATATAGTTGTTATTCAATCTTCCAACCCAAAACCCTTGAAATCCTTCTTTTAGCAAATTCAAAGGGATTCCAGCAACATATTAAGATCGAGAACCAAACCTCTGATTAATTTTGGTGGAGGAGAGACCTACTCATGAGAAAGCAATATCATGTGATTTTGATTCATTCTTCTTCTCATGGTTGAAGATACAGATAAAAAGTAGAGTAACAGATTGTTGTATCTCATGTTCAAGGGAATTTTGGTATAAATAAAGAGGTCTACTTAGTTTTTCAAGTATTTTAAAAAGTAGATTAGAGATGTATTAAGTATGGGAGGTCCACATAGCAAATTTGGAGGTCCACATAGCAAATTTGGAGGTCCAACTAGAACCAAATAAATTTGAGTGAGCATATATTGACCCAAAAAAAAAAAGGCTCCCAAAAGACCCTTTAGGTATTCTATACAACGTCTACAAAAGAAAACGCATTCGCTAGATCCATCTGGACCCGCCAGCTGTGTTTCTTCTTCTTCAAGGCTACAACTTAATTAATTATGGTTTACACACACAAGTTTATACACACACACACACATATTAGGTTATCTTGAAAGGTTAATCCATTAGAAAATCAAACTCAAGAGAAAATCGTTGTGTTGTCTTTTTATTTTTATTTTTTTATTTTATAAGAAAAGACTATAAATTAGATTTGGAAGCCTCTTAAGTAACCACAATTTACATTGTCAAATAGTAAGGCTCTTGATGCCTCATTGGGAACCATATTGGTCCAAGTTGAACCATTTACATACTTACATCCTAGATTGGCAACAAAATCTGTGACAAACTTTGCTTAACTAAATATGTGTTTAAAACTAACGGAAGCAAAAGAGGTGGCAATGGTATGATATATTGGATGATCTTTATCAATCTCTAAGGATAGAATGACTCTGTTGACGGCATCAATGACCACTTTGGAGTCTCCCTCAACTTCATTTCTTTTTGTAGCCTTATTCCTAGGGCCCCGGGCACATAAAAGTCCAACCCTTAAAGCAAAAGCTTCTGCTAGAGATATTGTGCTGATTCCAGCAATTTTGGTGGCCTCCACAAGGGAATTGCCATGACAATCTCGAATAACAAAACCACCTACAGCGGAGCACTTGTTTACATAACCATCAAAGTTTATTTTAACAGAACAAGCAAGAGGAGAGTTTCACTTTATAGTGGAAAGCTGGTTTTGAATAATATCTTTGCCTACTTATTCACTTGATGAGCCAACGTTGGCCAGTACAGCAGCCAAAGCTACTACCACTAAGCATGGATTTATCTGAGCATTTCTGAAGACTGTATCATTTCTTGCTTTCCAGATCTGCCAGCATAAAGTAATAAGTTTTGCATAGAATTTACTATCATGGAAAATCATTATGTTGTCTTTCATGACTATGGCCGGTTGGTTCGTGTTCTCCTCCTTCTTTTCATCAAGTGAAGAGAAATAGGTCATCCTTGGCCTCTAATAAAATTAGGAGATGGTCGTCGTCGTCGTCGTCCTCCTTCTTCAAGCAAAGGATTTTTGATCTTGAAAAACACGGTATCGGTGGCTTCAGTGGTGAGCTTGCGGATCTATTTCAAAGTGTTTTTTCCTCCTGTTTGTTTTTATCAGAGCTGACAGACAAGTTTGGAGTTTAAGCATGTAAAAGATTGCCCTATGGACTGCCTGGTATTGAAAAAATTCTTATGGCTTGTCAAATTGGAAAATTTTGGATGAAATAATTTTGAACGAGGTGGAACCAAAGTTTGCCAATGCCTATGACGTTTTGGGGAGGTGGGTTGAAGAAAACATCAAATACTTATTTAGTGATCGATGCTGAGTTGACTCCGGGGTTGTGGGTTAAAGGAAAAAGAAGGTTTGCATGTCGTAATCATTGATGAAATTTTGCCTTCTTTAAAGAAAGAGGACTGACTAAACAAAGCTATGGTGAAATAGAATCAACTGAAATAATTAGCGGTGAATGAGGATCATCAACAGGACAAATTGATGGTGATGATTGATAGACATTTTGGTATGATTTGGACTACGAGCTGCCAATTACTTAAAATGATGGAGTGCGGATGGTTCTCTCAATGATTTTTTGGTTATTGGGATGACTAATGTAAAGGATTTGATAGATCAAGAGTTCTAATTAAGGCCTAGGCTAGGACGTTTTGAGGTGCAAATTGAGATAAGTCTTCCAGACGAAGAGGACCGTCTACAGATTCTTCAAGTTCATACAAACAAGTTAAAGAGCAATTCCTTCCTTGCTCCAGATGTGAGCCTTTCAGAGCTTGCTATGCGTAAGCAAAACTATATTGGTGCACAACTTGAAGTTGTTAAAAGTGCAGTGTCATATGTTTTGAATAAGCTGATATGTTTGAATGATCTAGACATTGAATGCAATCTGAAAAACTATACCTGCTTTTTTGGCCTCCGTTCATGATCTCCAAAGGCTGAGACTAGTGGCGTAGCCAAAACTTGTAAGAAGAGAAGTTAAAAATCTAGTTTCAACTTTCAAGTTTGGATTTACATTTGAGTGAAAAATTCATACTCAATAAAGAAAGAAAGAAAAAGGAGAAAAATCTTAAGCACATGGAGGTTTTACTCAAAAATTAGAAGAAAAAAAAATTATGAAAAGCGAAAGAAATATGAAGAGTTAGAAGGGTCAACAAGGACTTTACAAACATGTGAAGCAAAAATATAATATATCTATGATAGAAAAGCTAAGGTCAAGGAGGTTAATTGACCCTCCTTGACCCTAGCTAGCTATGTCCTTGGCTGAGACTAAATAGGATGGTGGAAGGCTGATCAACATAAGCCATGACTATTTTCCATCCCAAGGCAATCCACCCAGGAAAAAAGAAAACAAATTTAACTCGCTCTTTGGATATTGTTCGAATAGATATAGTACTCTAAGATTTGGAGATGGAATTTAGTCATCTTAATTAATCTTTTGTTTCTTTTATTAGTCTGAGAGGAAGCACTTAATTTGTCTTAATGTTTAATGATACTCTTCTTTCACTAGAATAAAAGTAGCTAGTGAGATGATTGTTGTTGTTTATAAATGTTATTAGAGAGCATCTTTAGCAATACTAGCCATTTTTTAGTTAAATTTTAGACAAAGTAGCTAAAAAGTCATTTTGGCTAGCCAACTTTTAAATATGTCTGCATTAGTTCTCTTTATTTTAATTAGATTTGAATTTCAATTATTTAATAATTAAAGAAAAATAATTTAAATGTATTTATTAATTACATTAAACAACTTAAAATGAATGTTTAAATAAACAAAATAATAGAAAGCCTTATCTTACTCTCCATATTTAGAGCATCTTTAGCAGACTATTTATTTTGGCTCTTTAGCTGTTTTAGAGATCATATTTAGCTTTATACTAATTTTAATAGCTGCACTAGACTCTTAAGTGACTCTCCATTTTAACTTTAAGTTATCTCGTTGTTAAATATAGTGAGCGAGAAGATGTTTTCTATTGTTTTTGTTAATTTAAAACCATTCCTTTTGAGTTGTTATATGTCATTTATAGGATTAAATTCAATTTACCCCCTTGAGGTTTGGATCTGTTAACACCCAAAAATCCAGCTAACAAGCCTAATTCATGCTTTAAGCCAAATTCATAATTCAAGGCGAATTACACCCGCAACCATCACGCCATGCACGTGGACCCAAGCCACATTCATGCACTTGCAGGGGCTTACAAGAATGGGTGTGGTGTGGAAGGTTACGGAAAAGTACAGTATGATGTCCATTGCGAGTTTTAGGCATGCTGATAATTTTGGTCCCAAACTTGGGACCAAAATTCAAGCCAGCAGCCCAATTCTCAACATGGGCAAAGTGAAGATGAGAGATAGCAAAATTCAAGCCCAAAATCCCTTTGATAAGAGGGATAAAGCCAACCCCAACAAGCAAAGAACCCCAAAAACCCAAGCCCAAATCCTTTGGAACCAAACAAAACACTAAATGCCACATATAATCCCAATCCCAACAGAGAAACATAATCCCAGCAACACGGTAGAAATCCTGGATTGCAATCCCAGCAGCAGATTTCAGCAGCGGGAATCTTGGAATGGTAATCCCAGCAGTAGGATTTTTGCGATATAATTACAGCTACACGCCAAAGGTAAGAGGCAGCAAGTTAATTTAATGCTACATCACACATCAACTCTCCTATAAATTGAGAGTTCTTACTATTGTGAAGGGCATTCGAAAAAAACCCCAAAGTAATCCATACGCAAAGCAAACCCAAGCTATTCCCCATACTCATCCCAGAAACCCATTCAGATCCAACCTAGATACATATGTGCAAACCCAAAAACAAAACCAAGCAATTCCCCCAACATGTATCCCAAAAACCCATTTCCAATCCAAAAACTCATCAACCACAATCCGAATCCAAGCTTTCATGGCTGCTGCAAATCTCTCATCTTCACTACAAATCATGCTTTTCTAGCTCCCACGCCACATGCATCTTGCTAAGCCTCTTTTGAAATGATCAATTCACTGCCGTGCATATACAAAGAGCTGTCGGGAATAACACAACAGCAAGCTTCTTAGGATTCTCAGGTCCTTCGCTAACTCAGACAAAGGGGCAAAGTTTTGGGTCCTTACCCATGAATATCCACTGCCGTACAACTCCGATCAAAAGTGCCCCTACAGGATCAAACATCATGTTAGTTAATACGGTCTCAATTTAATCAAAACCACCCTTATACCCTCAAATTTAATCAACCGTGTCCAATTTTAATTGCTCCGTCCAAATTGGGCGTTAACTACTGACGTGGACATTGAAAGCTAGTCACTCTCCCAAACTTAGGGACTAAATTACGCTTGTACCCAAAATCCCACACTCTAACACAACCCTATAACTAAAAATTTATTTTCCTCTTCTTCTTCCTCTGATCCTCCTCTCCCCAACAACCATGTCGATCTCCTGCGCTCAAAACCACTGGTCCCCTCACATCCTAGTCTTTCCCTGCCTTGGACAAAGCCACATGCTACCACTCCTTGACCTAACCAACCAACTAGCCTTCTACACGTCCTCCAGTCCACTCCCCTCCTAACCCCGACAGTCATCCCCGGGTCGGATTTGGATCATACGGCAGCTATTTCAGGATAAACTCAGCAAAACAAGATTATGTCCTCAAATCGTAGTTGGATATTTGACTGCCTAGTGCGATCCAAACGGTCTCGTCCGTACTAGCTGTGATTGCCGATGGGAGGTCATTGTAGGCATGCTACACTGTTGTGACAATCAAGAACCGATTCCTGATATTGGAGGTGGCAACATCACAGACTTAATCTGCGATTTGATGCCATAATAGAAAGCTTCATTGGCTAGTTCTTGCTTGACGAATCGGCGAACCGTGGAAGGGAGACTGTCAGATCTTCAGGTTAGTAGTATATTGCAATTGTGATTCACACTATCAGTTTTGTCAAAACTTCACAATTAACTGGCTCAAAAACATGAAACACACCTGAAATCACTCTAGCCCAATCATCCTTAAACCAAAATCTGGAAGATCTTAGCACTTTCCTACACGATTGGAGAAGTTTCTTGGTGATCTCTTGGCCTAAGTCCTTGAGGTCTGGAGTAGCAAACAATAATAGCTTCCTTACTGGTTTGCTCTTACTTAAGCACCTTCAATTAGGCGAAGAGGAGTAACGGCACAAGCAACCTATCAGCTGCGTCGGGGTGGTTGGCGAAGGTGGAAAGGGCGAGCGAACGAGGTTGGAGACAAGGATTGAAATATCTGTGATATTTCCTATATATTCCCCGATTTCTCATCTTTTAGAAGGACTGATATATCATTGGAGGGTCCATCCAAAAAAAACCCTAAGGGAGCGCTCTGTGTGTAGCCTCCCAACCCTATCAAACTGAGCAACGTACGTCGCTCCCCTTACGATCTCCGTACTGCCAACATGTCCAACATCAACGCCGTCACCTCCTCCTTTGCTGCGTCGCTGGCGCTTGCTAACAGCGACGTCATTGATGTTTCCCACACATCAGGTGGAATCCAACGACGGGCCAAGCAGTCTTTTCTCTTGGCACGTCCTCTGGTCAAGAAGTCGGTCGCCTTGAATGATCTGAAACGCTTTCTCCGGCGAGTATGGGTCCTGGATAAGGACTTTAAGATTCAAGAACGAGCACCAGATCGTTTCGTTCTGGCTTTTGATCTAAGGAAGGATCGAAATAAGGTTCTGAAGGGTGGACCTTGGAGGTTCCACCAAGCCCCGATCGTTTTTCAGGAATATGATGGTGTTGTGCCTATTAAGGACATTGCTCTTACCCTACTCTTCTTTTGGGTTAGCATCAACAACATCTCACCGTTGTTTGAAGAGCCTGACATGATTAGAAGCATTGCTTCGGTGGCTGGTAAGTTCCTTGACCTGGATGATAAGCTTTTTGCGAATCAAGGCAAGGTTCGAGTGCATGTGGCTCATGATATTTCGAAACATTTTTTTTCTGAAGAAAACCCTAAGACTTGCATCTGGGGTTGAAGCTGAAATTTCTTATTTTTTTGAGAACTTGGTGGGAAAGTGTGATCATTGTAATCTGATTTATCATGAGGGTGATCATTGCCCTTTGCTTGGGCATCATACTACACCGTATATGGGTGATCAGAGGAAAGATATTGTTGGTCCTTCGTTGGGTTTTGCTGCTAACAAGTTTGTTGACGGAACCTTTCGTTTTCAAGGTGTGCAAACACCGATTCTCCCAAATATTTGCAGGCCACTCTTCCAACCCAAGGAAGCAAGCAAACCACGCAAGCCTATTATACTGCGTGCAAGAGACCTCACTCTCTCTGAGACTGACGAGGAAGTCCACCAACCTTTGGCATTGGCAGTGATTGCAGCCCGGGCTACTCATGTACCAAACTCTGGGTCGACAACTCTGGATGAGTGTTTGGAGCCTGAGAAGGTGTCACCATCTGAACTAGCAGAGAGCACTAAAAGCCTGAAAACTTCTGAAAACACAGGTATACCTGCAGTGGTGGAGGCAGTGGCCACCGAGAAGAGGGGTGATAAGCGTCAACTACCTCCCTCTCTTACAAAATCTCCTCAAAAGCTCAAGTTCCTGCTATCGGAGCTGTTCAAACCTTTCCTCCCCGAGGTTCAAGCCGAGAAACAAAAGATGCCAATGTTCACCAGCAGGTTCTCTGCTCGGTCCATAGGGATGGTTGCAGTGCCTGGTAATATTCTCGTACCCAAAGAGCTGGTCTCTGCACACTCTGAAGCAAAGAAGAAAAGAGGAAGGCCATTAGGGGCAAAGAATAAGAACCCTCCAAAATCGAAGAAGGTGACTGATGCACAAGAGACTTGCTTTGCTTATCTTTCTAAGCCTCCTAGCCCAACTGTTAAGGGCAAGGAGCAAATTTAATTTTTGTAATTTTCTTCTAAACTTTGCCTAATTACTATGCGCTAGTTTTCATAGTTCTTAGGCTCGCTTTTGAATAAGTGAGCACTGGTTGTCTAATGGGTGGTGCTAGCATACCACGTCCTAAACTTGTCCTTGGTATGGGAAGGGACGATATGTATCTGTGCCATTTTGGTTTGAGCATGAATGAAATTGATGTTTGGTTCAAAAAAAAAAAATATCATTGGAGGAAAATATCTTATCTTCCACCGTTTTTGCGAAATTTCTCTGATATCATCAAATATCTTTGATATATAAGATATTCAGGATATATTGCAACAAAATAAAAAAATATCTGTAAAATCTGAAAGAAAAAACAAAAAATAGAATAAAAAACTCAGTTATTAACAGAGAAACATATATTAAGGATATGGAGGTTATATGGAGGTGTAAAATTAATGGTCTCTAGATAGGATATGGCCTAATAAAGAGGCAAATTAACCTGTGTAGAAAAAATATCTCGAAATGACACTTCTAAGGCAGATTATGGGAGAAGCAAAATTCCCTCAAGGTGAATCTGGGTGAGGAGAAATACTCTCAAGGCAAATCTAGGTGAGAAGTAATTCCCTAAATGTAAACCTATGTGAGGAGAGATCTCTTCAAGGCGGATATGGATGAGGAGAAATCTCCTCAAAACGAATATGAGTGAGGAATATTCCCCTTGAGGGAAATTCGAGTGAGGAGGACAGCTGGTCATGGTGCTCAAAAGAAGATTGTTTATGGGAGGAGGATTAGAGTGCAACTGATGATTAAAGTATCCCGGCCATTTAATGTTTCTTCAATTGCCTTAAGTTTTGACTCTAGCAGTTTAGGCACAGAGGACCTCAAATGAATCTCATGAAGGCAACAATCAATTTGGTTATGACACTTATGGATTTAGTCAATATGAAGATGTGCATGATCAGTCATCCAGTTGGATTTATCCTTATTATCCCCTTATAAGAGAAAAAGTCGGCAACTTCAAAGAGATCTCTAACTATCATGTTCATCACTATAATTCGTACTATATAGGTCATATGTATTTGTTTGATTATTGTATTTTTGTAGACCAAAGAGCAACTTTTCAACTACGTATGATCTCTTTTTGGATGTAGATGAAGTTAACATTCATATATACTAGCATAATCCACCTACTATGTGTGTGGAGAGAAGTTAAAGGTAGTGGAGAAACTTCTCGTACAACTACCACATTTTCTATATTTTTTTTTATTCTTTCATTTCCTATTATACAATTTACCATATTATCCCTATTAATTAATTAATTATATTTTATAATTTTTTAATAAATAAAGTTTAAATTGGTAAAAATTTCAATTTTAGAAAACAAGCTCTCTTCTCTTAATAATAATATAGATTTACATATAAATCTAAATTGACATCTTCAAAAAAAGATATATTTTACAGAATGTTTCTGATATTTCAAATATTTCTGTTTTGTAAAATCTATTGGGACATGTAAAAACCAATATTTTAATCCTTAGCCTGGTCAAATTTCATTATCAAAATTCCTAAAGCAGGGTATTACCAAATTTCATTATCAATATTTTAATCCTTAGCTCTTGATGCTGGGTAAAGATAAAATGCAGAAGAAAATAAATCCGCAGAAATGCTCGGGCTTCGTGACTAGTTAACCATACTGAAGCTCACCTTCCTCTTCTTATTAACAGGACCTTTACGATTTTGCAGTTTCCTTCTGTTTCTGGTCTCTTCCATCGCTGCCTCCTGCATGCTCTCATCCTTAATTGACAACAGTTCTTTCTGTTTGGATTGCTAAATCAAGTTCGATTGATTGCGAAGAGGAAAGACAGCGTGGGTAAGCTGCAAGGCGATGCAAAAACCGAAAGCAGTTCTCTTTAGTTCCTCCCATTCAGAACCTTACTATAGATTCAGCATTGAAAGGTCTTTGCTTGATCGCGAAGGACTGTGAGAAAGGAACCTTACTATGGATGAACACTTGTCATAAGAACAGTACCCAAGTTCATATGAACCATTCACCCATTTCGGTTCCCAAATTAGCAGCTTTTTCATCATCGGGTACATTTTTAATGCAAAGTTCATAACTTTCGTTTGTGTTATCATCTGCAAACCATTATTTTTCCTGGAGTTTTTGGGTTTGCGGTAATTGCATGGTTTTTGGGATCATCTGAATGATGTTTGATTGTATGAACTTAATGTTTAAGCTTAAATCATTGGTTTTGATTTGTTTTGTTTTTATTTTTTTAGGTGTTGAATATTAATCAGTTTCGGAAGCAACGATGGGAATGACGAGGTAAATTTCATGTCTTCTTTTTTTGGCTTTTGTTTTGATGGAGTGTGGGATTTAGTTTGAATGTGATTTCAATTTGGTGTTGGGTTAAATGGGTTTTTGATTTTGATTGGTTTAGTCTCATCATATAAGTTCTGAATTTAGTTTAAAGGTTGAGAATTTGAGGATAAATTATATATGGAATTTAATTCAACAGGCAATTCATCTTTTTTATTCCATTTTGTATAACTCTCCAGCAAGCAAGAAAAGTGTCTTGAACTTTTCCCATTTGGTATTTCGTTTCTTGGTCTTTGATTGCCTTCAGTGCTGCTGTTTGTCTGCTATTAGCAATAATATTTTCTTCTTTAGAAATTTGCTTATTCATTCAAAAAATTCTATTTTAATACTATGTACCTCATGTTTTGATTGAATGGAATCTGATGCACAGAAAACAAAGAGGAAAGAAGCAGCCAACATGGAGGATCACAAGTAATTATGACAAACAACTTTAATTATGACAACAAACTTGGAGGAGGAGGATTTGAAAGTGTCTACTGGGGTCAGCTTTGGGATGGATCACAAGTAATCATCAATACTTTTAGTTTCTTTTTTTAATCCAATCTGAATCATGCTGGTTAGTGGTTACTCAGTTAATTTTAACAGTATATTTGATTGATCATGGAATATTATTCGTTACGAACTTACAAAGAACAAAGAGCATTCATCAATCAAAATCTACTTATAGAAAAAATATCGGTTGATCATTAATTATCACATTGTGTGCGGCTAATTCTTTGCGTTCATAAACTTAACATGGTTTTGTCTTGTGCAATTGCAGGATATATCGTTAAGAGTCTTTGGGAATTACTTGGATGTCTTCCTGTTTATTTCGAAAACGTATTTTAATTGTTATATTCTAGCTTTCAACGTATTTTAATTGTTATATTCTAGCTTTCAAAGAAAGAAAAGTCTATGGCTTCTAACGTATGGCATACGACTTTCATTATTGATTCGTATTCCAGCTTTCATTTATAAGGCTGGCAAGAACTCTTGGGTGAAAAGCCTCAGTATCTAACCGTAACTTACAGCTTATAGTTGTTGAAAAGAAAGTTGGTTTCGGGGGTTCATTGATTAGTACCCCTTCGGTGATGGTAAGGTTGGGACCGCGGTCGTCTGTCTCCGCTTTGCCACAAATCTGAAAGAAGGTTGTTGCGATAATGACATCTGGTTTGTCTTTAAAATGTGTGGGAATACTGCTATGATTTTCTGTGGCTGCAAAACCCAATCAATATTTTAAGTGTAATCCAGGTATTAGAATGGAATGAGTAAATTGATCAGAGTAGGTTCAGTTGATGATAAATTGCCTAGAATTTGGTTAATGCATATTGTTGATTGAGTAAGGTTGTTTTTGGCCATGTTTGATGCACGTTTTAGAGAAGTAAATGTATAAATGTTGTCACTTAATAGCAAACGATGTTTTCATGGTAATTGAGATCACTTTTACTTTACCTAATTTAATTTAAAGTCTTCAACCTATGTAGTTAACAATATTTTTTTGTGTTTTTGGCAGAATGAAATGAAGAATTTCACCACATTGATTGTGGATATAACCTGCCATGGGTTTTGCTTATAACCTGCCATGGGTCAATGGCCACGTTTGAACATGTTAGTTTATCTCAGTATCTGCCTTTACATCAGTAATAGCTCATGAAGCTTCAGGATATCATGGGACTCTTACACAGTCTCACACACACATTTTTTGTTCCTTATTCCAAGTACCTCCATCTTCAGTTTGAAAGGAGTTCACACATATATTCTCCTTCCCCAATGTTCAGTTATTCAACAGGTATCAAGTCTATGCTCATACTTGAGGTTATCCTTGATTGGTATATTGTTTAATACAAATACATTTATTTGTTATTATTCTTCATATATTATCTCTCTGTAGCCTTCTATTACGACGGGAGTGCTGTTCGTTTAGTAATAGGGAATATATAAGAGCTGGTTTGGCTAAGTTAGAGCATTGGTGCAATGAAGCAACAGATGGTACCTTGAAACTATCTCTACCTTGCCTTATTGTATTGTAAACTCTTACTGACAACGAAAATGCAGTATGCAGGTTCAGCTTGGGATGAACTCGAGCATATTAGGCAAGCCATTGGATTCCTGGTATCTTTTAAATTTTATGTTATACCATTTCTATCTAATTCCAGTAACAATGGTGAAAGCAATAAATAGTAAAGTTGTCCTGAAATTTTACCATTTATTCAAACATTGCATGTTTCTTTTCTCTGTCATTTATCAGCCATATAGAGATAGAGCTGAAGTTTCAAATTGAAGCAAATTCAGTATATAGTATTGCTGTGTCTCTCATGTTTATTACTTTAGAAACTCTGTCTTTGAGTTTAGGACTGCCCTATGAAGAACGTTTTTTTTTTTTTTGTTTGGGTCAATTCTGTAAAGAAGTAGTTATTTTATTTTCATGTCCTACTCTCTGGTCAAGAGTATTGATCTTTGCACTATTTTTGGGATTCAAAGAATTTGGAGGCTATTTTGCAGAAGAATCTAAAATTGTATCTTCTTATGTTTGAGGGAAGTTTGATGGTAATGGGTTGGATTTGTCTTTTGTTTGTATGTAATCCCATAATCTTATTTTGGTTTGGTGGAGAATCTCTTCTGTTTCACTTTTGGGGCCAAAGCAAATTGGATATCTGATTTGTTTTACACTCTACCCTGTTATAAGCTGTAAACGCCAAGGACCAGAGCCACCCAGCTAGCAAATTCTGACTTCATTTTCGCGTTGGCTTTTATTTTCTTCTGTTTTCTTATGAACCGTCTCTATTCAATCTTTTGTTTGATTACAAGTTATTGATGAATTGGTTACACTGTTTGATAGTCAAATGCCCATTTCAGCTTTGGACCTCTGTGTCAATATCTATCTGTAAGCTACTTGGATCACTTCCTTTTGGCCTTTGAAAATACCTGTAAGTGGGAATAGGAGGACTGATTTAGTATATTGTCTACTTTATTGCATCAAAGTCCATTGCTGATTGCATTTATTGATTTCTGCATAAACCAGTATGCAGAATGGCAAAGTTTGGACTATGCAATAGTTGGCTATGGCATGTTTGCCCCTTGTGGCCAAAATGGAGGAGATTAATGTCCCACTCTCCCTTGATTTACAGGTCAGGCTTTGGTCTCATTTTAATTTGATGTTTCTTAAACTTCTAATTTAGTTGTTTCGAGTCCTAAAGATTTGAGCTTTCACACAGGTGGCCAGGTCAGAATATGTATTCGAGGCTATAACTATTCAAAGAATGGAGCTACTGGTTTTGAGCACATTGAGATGGAGAATGCAAGTAGTTGCTCCATTTATCTGAACTATTCTGATTTAGTTGCTGAGACAAGAGGGTTGTTTCCCTACTAGAAAGAACCCTGTCTCAACCCTAAAATGTTGCACTTGAACATTTGTCTGCAATTTTGTGTTTATGTAGGTGCTTCTGTTCAACGATTCGTTTTTGGTACGTTGAACAAAATTATGTTTTTACAACTGAGGGTCATCCCTTTCCGGTGTTAAGTAGGCAGGCTTCTAGGAACCTACATCCAAACTAGGTATTGCTTCTACCAAAGTGCATACTTTGTTATTCTTCAAGACAGTTGCTTTACTTTTACAATATGGCTTTGCATCTATAAGTTATATTGCAGAATGATACCAGCTTTTATAATATGTAAAACAATAACATATTTGGTTAACATTTCTTAAATTGTGGTTCCTACTCAATTGTATATAATATTCAGGAAAAAAAGCCACAAACTCGCAGTATCGCGCAGGCAGGCTATCTAGTTTAGTGTTTCATGATTGATAGCTTTTCAACCCTTTAAAATTGACAGATTAATTAATATTTTCCCAACATATGACAATGTAAATCATGCACTTGCATTGTTTCTAGGAATTCAATTGTTAACTTTCAGTCAAAATAACGTAAATTCATGCACTAACATTTTTTCTAGGAATTCAATTGTTAACTATCAATCAAAATAACATCGGGGTGGGATGTCGATGTCGACGGCTCAAGGCTGTTTCTTTACTACTGTTTGATTTTGTGGTGTGTAGTTCTGCCTTGGTTGAGTTTAGGCTCTAGGTTGGGCCATCTTTGGGCCAGACTAAGTTGTGCTAGGGTTTTGTTTTAAGAGCTGATTTTAATCAATTTATTTTTAATAAGGCCTTACCTTTACTGGTGGATTTAGTGGGTTTCGGCTCAGCCGTGCACTTTATATGTTTTGTTATACCTTGACCTTTGTGAAGTTACATGTGTGGCAAGTTCAGCCTAGTGGCCAGTATGGAAGTATACTAATTGTGGTCTTAGGTGGATGTACTGGTTGATTTGTTGGATTATGTAGTTTTATTTTGATCAAGATTTTGTTAGTCTGTAGTAGTCATTTTATCAAATGTGCAAGGAAGTTCTAGAATGAGAATTATTTGCTAGGGATTTGATTCCAATTAAGCCGAAAAGGCAAAAGCATCGTTTATTGTGCTTCGGGAGCTTATGCTTTGGTGTATGTAATATCCTGGTGCTGACTTTGTATAGTCGTGTGAATATTAATGAATATTCCCCTAAAAAAAAAAGATGGAATTTATATTCTTCAAATTTTACGGAATGAACCGCAGCTTATATCCAACACATAGCTATGCGTCTTACCTATTAACCTATTAATCCAAACAAAAGTCACACAAAGTTAATATATTACAATAACCATATTACATAAACGACTATTATATCCAACACATAGCTATGCGTCTTACCTATTAACCTATTAATCCAAACAAAAGTCACACAAAGTTAATATATTACAATAACCATATTACATAAACGACTAGCACAACGATATGCTACACTACACAACATTTATAGTACTAGGTAAAAAATAAAAAATAAAAAACAAAAAACAAAAACAGCAGTAACAACAACGACTAGATGTGGTGATAACAACGAAAAGACGCCCAAGTGAGGCTCAGGCATTATAGAGTCCAACTACATTCGAACCAATTCAACGCCTTGTGTTTACGTAGACGTGTCTTCTATGATTACCAAATCTCTGCTCCAACTGAGGGAATATCTTGAAAAGAATACTACACATAGCTCTGTAATACCATTTCCTCCATCTTTTGCAAAACAAAAGTGACCCAATGACAATTCCAAACCCACATGTAAATCCAATTTCAACACAGATAACATCCCAATCAATCTCATCTCCAGAATTCGGATCACTTGAGCTTCCATTTAAAATTGGTGGCGGCAATACTACATCCGATGTCAGAGGAGGCCCCCATAATCCTTTATTACCCTCAAAGGAGGTACTTGGAAATGTCGAAAACTGAGTGTTGGTTGGGATCCTTCCCGTCAATTGATTATATGAGACATTCAAGTGCGAAAGGAAATTGAGATTTGCAAACTCGGGGGGAATTTGGCCGCTCAAGTGGTTCTTTGAGAGATCTAAGGACTCCAATTGCCGCATCTTACCAAATGATGATGGGATTTTTCCGGTGAAAGCATTACCGGATAAGTTGAGAACATGTAGTGATTTCAACTCTCCAATTTCCTCAGGTATTGATCCGTTGAACTTGTTGGAGGAGTAGTCAATCAAGGTGAATATAGTTAAAATCTTAACCACATCCAATTCTAAACCTTTGATGATAGTTGTAATTGTATCTCTATAATAAAAGTCAATATATGTTTCTCTATTATATGTTTCTCCACCATACGAATAACATTCTCTAAGAGTTGGATTATTCTTGCACCGGTGATTAGAAGAAAATCCAGAAGAAAATCCAAGGTTAGTTGGAGAATCATCCTTATTAGACACCATAGCCTGCCATGTTAGAGACAATCTTCCTGGCATATCACCACTGAAATTGTTGTGAGCTAAATCTATTATTTGAAGCACAGGCCATGTGCCATTGGTCTTGGGACATCCAATGCTTCCATAAAACTTGTTGGTCCGCAAAACAAGGACACACAATGTGGTTAAGCTCATTAAAAAGCATGGAAAAGTATCAGCTATGTTATTGTTTCCAATGTTTGAAACCTCTAACTTTGAGCAGTTGACAAGAGATTTTGGAAACTTGCCTTGTATCTGATTGTTACTGAGGTCTAGAGTTTGTAGATTGCAACCCTTGAGAAAATTATCAGGAATTGTGCCACTCAGGTTGTTTCTTCTCAAATCAATGACCACATGTGAAAGTGATTGAGTCAAGCATTGGGGAATGTTTCCACTCAAGGAATTATTGGACAGATCAAGAACATTACCCCTTGTATTGCATATTGATTTTGGAATGGCTCCGTGAAAGTTATTGCTTGAAAGAGAAAGGTAAGACCCAGAAATGAAGTCACCAATGTCAGTCGGTATACTAGAGCTGAAATTATTTCTTGAATAATCTAGATAACTACTACTTAAGAACAAGGGGAAATGTCCCTGAAGCTGGTTTGAATGAAGATCAATCGATGACAGAACATAGCTAGAATTAAGTAGAGGAGCTTCTAAACTTTCCAAGGAGTTACAAGAAAGATTTAGTTCTTGAAGAGAATCAAAAATCCAAATCCAATTGGGTATCTGTCCTTGAATCTGGTTGCCCGAGAGGTCCAAGTAGGTTAAATGGGATTGAAGCTTGTTGGAATGAAAGTTCAGAGAAGATAAAGCAGAAGTGGAATTAGGAAGAGGAGCTTCAAGACTTGCCAAGGAGTTGCCAGAAAGATCAAGGGAATTGAGAGATTTGAGACTGAAAATCCAATTAGGTACCTCACCTTGAAGCTTGTTGGAATGAAGGTCCAGAGAAGATAAAGCAGAAGTGGAATTAGGAAGAGGAGCTTCAAGACTTGCCAAGGAGTTGCCAGAAAGATCAAGGGAATTGAGAGATTTGAGACTGAAAATCCAATTAGGTACCTCACCTTGAAGCTTGTTGGAATGAAGGTCCAGAGAAGATAAAGCAGAAGTGGAATTAGGAAGAGGAGCTTCAAGACTTGCCAAGGAGTTGCCAGAAAGATCAAGGGAATTAAGAGTTTTGAGACTCAAAATCCAATTAGGTATCATGCCTTAAATCTGGTTGTTTGAAAGGTCCAAGTGGTATAATATGGACTGATTTCTCAAGAAATCTGGGAATGCTCTCAACTTGTTAGAAGCCAATATCAAGTGGCGAATCTGAAGGAAGGAGGATTTACTGCCATTGTAATCAAACAACATGCTATTGTTGGAAAGATTAACCGATGATAGATTTCTGGGCAGCCGTGGACCATTAAAAGGGAAGCCACTGAAGTTGTTTGAAGAAAGATTGAGAAACAGAAGCCCGTGAAGATTGAAGATAGATGTTGGTATTTGTCCTTCCAAATTGTTGTTTTCCAAATAAAGGGTGTCAAATAAGGGCGAAGAGGTATTGGAAAATTCAGGGACTTGACCCGAGAACCGATTGTGGGAGAGTGTTAATCTTTCCAGTTTGGGAAGAGAAACAACAGATGAAGGAATACTCCCATTGAGTTGATTAAGTGACAAGTCAATCTCCTGCAGAGATTGAAGCTTTGCAAGGGAGTCACATATAGGGCCTGAAAGACGACAACCGGACAAGCTCAACACCCTCAGATTTGGCAGCGAAGATGATATGGCTTCGCACCAGTCACTCCCTTGTCCTGATAGCACTACTGAATCAAGATATAACTCTGTAAGCTCTGTGAGGTTCTGAATTAGCATGCTTAAATTCTGGTTCTCAGCAAAAGAGGGGTAGGAATTACTAGAGAGATCAAGAGTTATCAGCCTTGTTAAGCGTGAAATCTCAATGGGAATAACCCCAGAAAAAAAAGCATCACTTAAATTCAGATACCTCAACTCTGTAAGCTTTCCAATTGCAGATGGAATTGAAGAGCTTTTGAAGTTGTTATCGGCCAAATTGAGGCTCTGAAGATGTTGAAGTTGAAAGAGACTGCTTGAATTGTCAATGCTGCATGAGATAGACTCGTTGCTGATGTCAAGACCAACAACACTCCCAATAGTGCTGCAAGTGACACCGAGCCAAGCACAGCATTCGGTGCTCGAATTCCATGTGATAAGCTTGGAGGATTCGGAAGAATCAAATTCAAGACTTTGTTTGAAATGGAGCAATGATTGTTGCTGGGCTTCAATACAGTTGCTGTGAACTGCGGGGATGAGGTTAGTAACAGTGGTAGTGATTAAGAAAAGGAGGAAATGGAGCAACAGAGTTGGCATGTTTTAAGCAAAGGTTTAGATGCAGGCACAAATGTGTTGTGGGAAAGTGATAATTGGAAACTGGTGATGGTTGTGGACTGGTGGTTGCTTTGTAAGGTCATGGAATCGGAAAACGAGTCCATAAGATCTGTGATTAGCTTGACTTTCAAGTCCTCTCCTTTCTATCCATCGGCAACTTCCAAGAAAAACGAGACGGTAGGAAAGTGGAACTATTAATGCTATTCCGTGACTATAACTTTCAAGTCTTCTCTTTAAAATTGACGACAAGAAAACACGTCCTATGTATTG
Organism: Rosa chinensis; assembly: GCF_002994745.2. Lineage (NCBI taxonomy): Eukaryota > Viridiplantae > Streptophyta > Magnoliopsida > Rosales > Rosaceae > Rosa > Rosa chinensis. Next base: position 23,872,717 of record NC_037090.1, on the reverse strand, counting down.
CTTTCAAAAAGATATGGAACTGACCGCAATGTCTTTTAAAAGGTGGAATTGGAAAATGCCTCCATGATATAGAGATCTATACTAATTGGCTTGACTTCAAGTCTCCTGCTTTCTATTCATACTGATGGATCTATTATTTTACCCTTACTTTTGGGATGGAAGATGACCGGAAGGTTATATGACAAGGTAACAGTGTTGTTTTTGAGGGGAAAAAAAAAGAGTATTCTCGTGATCACACGACAAAGTATATATATCAGTGCTGAACTTTAATTGCTTATTTCATATCGATAACTTTAATTTGCTTTTCACACAACAAAAGTAGGTCAATAGAAAACTTTTGAATTTAAATACTGTTTCTTTAATTTGGTTGATTTCTTGTTGGCCTGACTGGACTTGGAAGTTTTTTCACTGGAATGCATTGCACATTTGCACGTAGGAAAGTGAGGACTGTTTTGTTTTGTTCACTAATAACAAAATTTTACTAAGCAAAATAAAGCACAAAATGAGAGGGATGACATAAAAACCAAAACTCAATTGTCATCAAACAACTGAATAATTCCTCTTAAGCAAACAGAACAATGAAAAAGCAAGCAGAGAAGCAGCTAAAATCCAAATCATGCTAAACAGACCTGTTGAAGTCAGTAAGTACTACATTAAGGGGTGTGAAGTGAGGCAGCCGCCTCAAGCCACGGTCCTCCGGAGGTCTCTGAGGAGGATCTAATGTTTCAATGCATATATTTTTCTTTATTTATTAATTAAATATAAAATCTTTGCAAAATTTAGTATTATGTTGCATTCCCGGCCCGTTAGCGGTACAACCACGCTTTTCTTTTCCCAGCAGCTAAAAGGTTCAACTGCGCGTTGATGGCTTTAGTTTTAGCTTGCCTTACACCATCTCTATCTATCATTTACTTCACTTTTTTGCTTTCCTCACAAATCTCATGAGATTTTTCCGTTGACCAGCTTGACTTGAGGTCTTTCCCCTCTTGTGCAACCAGCTGGAAAGTTGGGTGGAAGGAAAAAGGGAAAAGGGGACGAACCAAATAAAAGTTGAGAGGTAGTTTTGTAACCTCATCTGAGGCCGACTTCAGATCACAACAACCATGAGGATACCTCTTCCACGCTTTCAACTCTAAAAACAGCCTGCTTGGCAAGTGTTGATTAACTTTTCGAGTATGATAACAGTTCCCCTTCTTAGATAGATACTCGCTAGGTTGAATCATCACAGTACTTTGAAGAAATTATCACATTCTTTCTAACATACGAGTAGCATATGGAGTACAAGTCACGAAATTTTATAGATCACCCACAAGCAGAAAATAACTGTAATCAGGATTGATAAAATTTTTGCCCAAGTGAAGCTAAACGTGTATACAGTAAAACCAGGAGGGCATTGACTGTGAACATAACAGAGCAGAACAGTAAAACACCAATATCTATGTCCACAGTAACCCGCTTAGAACAAGTTTTCTGCCATGTAATGCAGCTCAAATGTTTTACAGTATCACGGCTCGATAAAGCCTCTACAAAGAGCTTGCCTGAACCGATCAATAGATACAATACTACAATACAATTTATAGACTACCACCACGTAGTGCGAGCACTAAATGAAGGACAAAGCCACCCTCAATGTTGTAGTCTTTTGCAGTTTTGTCAACTCCAAGCTGCTTGCCAGTATAAATCAGCCTGTGGGCATTTCAAACTCATTAGATGCTGATCTCTTGAAAATTGGCCAGTATCATATACACATGAAAATATTAACGAAGACAGAGAATAATAACGCACCAATAATGCTGATTAATAAGACTTTATTCTAGCAAGTCTTCTTAAGCTATTAAACACAAAATGCAGTTGATATCCCAAAACAGTTGTCAAGCTAATATGCAAATATACCGATTACATGGTACCCAAGATTCAAATCATACAGAGCACCTAATACTCCCAAACAGGAATAGAAATTAAGTCAACCATAACTCCACCAAACGTCAGTGGACAAATAATCTTGGCCACTGAACAAATCTAAGTTCTATGGAAAACCATGACAGCCTTTTGAAAGTAAAGAATAAGTCAATGCTAATACAACTTCCAATAGTGGTGAAAGACAACCAAACACTAACCAATGCATTACTCATTGCCTCATTCAAAACAAAGGCTCAAAGTATGGAACAGATTATTCATTTTTCTTCTTTTTCAATTCATAGAAACTCCACAGGCAGCAAAGCAAAAACAATGTAATATTTGCAGGGATGATAAAAGGCATGAAAAACAACTAAACTAAGAGTTCAATTTATTAACATGTAATGCATACTAGATAAACTCATAAAAGTACAAAACCAGACATAACTCAAGTTTAAGTAACTTATTACTTTAGATAGATTGAATATGAGAAGAAAGAGAAACAAGTACCTTTGTTGCACTGGAGGAATTCCCTCTTTCTCCTCAACCATTTCCTTGATTTGGTCAATGATGATGGATTAGTAGTACCTAGGTCTGTGTTACAATGTTACAATGGACGCAAAATGGACAACACCAAGTCACCCCACCATATTAAGGTGGACTCCATTTAATGTCAATAGTCTATCAAACATACCAAAAACCAACACGTACTGCCTTATCACAAAATGATAACATTTTTGCAGTAGGGTTGAGTGTAACTAATGGGTTGAGTTTGTCAGAATTCACTGCAATTGATATTAGATAAGTAAAAGTTTCAGAGTGATAGAACAGAATACTACTATGACACTTGAAATTAATCTAATCTATCCTCCATCTATCCATGCCATCTGAATTAATGCTTGGATACCATTCAATAACAGCTAGATGGACTACTTTCCTATAAAAGCATGAAGGTACTAGATGCAACTGTCTGTCCGAGAAACTTTGACCAGTGGGATTCCATGACCCTCCCTAAAGGTATTAGATGAAACTGTTTAAGGTGCTCTGACCATTGAGTAGGAACATACATGAGCACTCCCTATTTCAACATAAGAGATGCACCAGTGTCCAACTGTTGGTGGCTCCATATATCGACAGGAACACTTTCAAGAAAAAAGTTTGTTAAAGAAACATGTCACCTGTTGGCACCAACTCAAATGACACCTTGAGATCAATAAGCAAAGTTCTGAAGTAAGGCAGGTTGCATACAGACTGTGGGGAACAAAAATAAGTCTTTGCAAAAGGGTTTATCACACCACCAGCTACAAGTAAACCTTAAAGCAAACAAGAAACAAATAGGCAGGTTTTAGTTTTCATTTTTATGGTAACCAAACACCATTAAGACCAGAGAATGATTAAACATATCTTTGCAAAACTTCAGGAAATCTTACTCTCTTACTCTATCAAAAAGGCCACAGAAGCTATACCCTTCATTTAAAGTCCCAACTGGCAAAACAATTATCTTTTAATTGTTTTAAAAATAAAGTAGAATATTTCAGCGTCAAATGCGCATTAAGCTTGTCAGTAATTGTTGAAAGCATACCTCTGTATATCCTCAACAGCTTGTTTATGTCGTTTTGTCTGAAGTTCTAGAATGTGAATTAGTGTTACCCTAGCCTGCATGATAAAGACATAAAAATATAAGAAAAGTAGTCCCGTATAACAACCCAACAGCTTATATTATAAGACCCAATATATCATACCTGATGGGGCCGCAATGAGTTCAGACGATGATGCAAGTTCTGGAATATAAGAGATATTTCTTCCACTCTCCTTGCATATTGTGATGGTCTCTCCACAAGAATATCAGCAAGTTCAAAAATGTGCAGCTGCAATTCTCTGTTAAGGGACCTCAATTCCTTCTTAAAATCTAAAACATAGTACAACTTTTATCAGAATGGAAAAGTGGGGGACAGCCCAAAAAAAAAAAAGGGCAAAAACAATCAAGTACTAACATACATACATATAAAACTGGAATAAACACCAACATACAAACTTGCAGTTCCTAACTTCCTATTCGTTTCTTGTAGAGAATTATCTCAAAGTCTAACTAAACCAGACAAAACAACTATAGCAATACCCGCAAGTAGTCAAGAAATTCATACATTCCCCAGAAGTTCCTTATTTCTGGTAATCATAGTTTGGCCATCAATACCTGATCTGTCAAGACAAAAATAGTTAGTATGGGTGTGTGCATTCCCAAAGGCTAGAAAAACTAGGTTAATAAGTTGGAGATGTGGATGAACATTTCTTAAAGGTTGCTACTTCTCTTGCCTTTACATTGAATAGTTCCTGCCAAGAATTTTCTATATATGTAACATATTTGAATACCTCTCAGCCTCATAACACAAAGTGAAGATTCCCAACATAGTATCTATGTCCCAGCTTACCAGAGAAGAGTCTTATTAACTTTTTTTTATTAAAAATACTAATTACCTAATTCCACTGACCCTAAGGAGAATCTGCTATATAGGTGATTGAATCAAGATGTTCAAATCAACTCCTACGTGTCAGACGTAGTTTTTTCACAGGACACAAACACTAAACTAGTGTGAACTACCTGTCCACTGCATGTACACTAAAGCTTTTGTCTTAATAAAGATTCTTTCTTCTCAAACAAAACAATAAAACAAAGTAAAGAAAGAAAGAAAGAAAAAGTGAACGATTAAACTAGCCTGGAGATAGACGTACCAATATTTGGGCCTTTTGGGTACAGTTGACGCACTTCCTGTTCTTCCAAGCTTGGAAGCACATCAGCCGTCTATATAAAATAAACATGAAACTTTGTTAAAAATAAATTACAAGGAAATAATAGAGATCAAATCAGATATTGATAACATTAGCACAATATTCTACAAGAATAAGCTTATTTTGTTAAAGGATAATCCAAAACTCAATAGTCAAAAGTCAAAACTTGCAACTTCAAATGCATTAATATTGCATTCCTGGCTTAAGGAACTAAATGACGTGTTACGTCCTCCAAACAATAAATTAAACAATATATATAGCTACGACAATACTTATCGTATCCAAATATTAAGCAACAAAGCAACTTTCAGATATCAAATTTACAATCTGCATATATATGTGGAGAAGAAGGTAAAGAATAGGAAAAGCTTACGGTGTAATTAGCACCATAGCAAATGATGTATGGCATTTACATAGCTAAATTAAGAGTTAACCATGATGATTAGGAATTTAAGACTACAGTTTCAGAGTCTAATATGAATAGCTGATCAATAGTAGAATTTATATAGTCCAATCTTGGAAATGTGAGTACTTGAGTGTCTTCCAAACCTAAAAGTGCAATACTTTTACATAGGTAATTCTCATTAGTTAAGTACCTCAAAAGTTCTTCTTCTTCTTCAATTGCTTTCTTCTTATCATGAGATAGCTTCCCAACACGTGCACCTAAACTTTCTTGAATACGTACTCTCATTCAGCGTCTCTTCCAAATTTTCAAGCTCATCCAGAATCTGTAAGAATATTAAAAATAACGTGTTAACCAGAAGGGTCACTACCATCCTGCCTCCAAGACTGAAGATGAAACAGATCTTCCCCATTTCTCAACTACCAGTAAAGGTTGGCAAATAGGTTCTGAGGAATATTTTTTACCTGTTCTGTTCTTTGTTCATTTCGCGAGATCTGAGTTTGTTGCCCTTGAGTCAATCTACCTTGAGAGACGTCTTTAGAACGAATAGCATCTATCTCTTTCTTCATATGAGCAATCTATAAGCGAAACAGTGAAGACATGACAAAAATTATGATAATAAGTAAAAAACTCATAAGTGTCTGTATAAACAAGTTTTTATCATCAATTCTTTGTCTAACTAATTCAATTTTCAAATACATAGAATATTGAATGGCCCAGAAATCACATACCCATCAGAAATACCAAACCCAACCTAGGAAATTTGAAATAATAGAGATAGGCAATCAGCTTCAGATTTCTTAGCCCTCAGCAAACAAGATTTAAGCCTTTTTATGCTCCAATTTGAAGTGCCAAATTTTCCAAAACAAATACAGAACCAACTCAAAAACAAACACTGAAAACAAAATCGAACCAACATGAGAGACAGAAAAGATGAGAGAGCAAGTGCAGAGAGAGGGTTGATTTCTTATGTCGCGAGCAACTACTGAGTGGTATTTCTTATGTACAGTGACGGGCCTTTTGGGCCGTAGCTTTCCAGTGTTCTTGGGCTCTTGATCAGAAAAAGAAAATCTTGGCACTAACCTTGTACGGATGGTTGGATATTTGAAAACAATCACAAAACAGAGCAATTACCTGCTCACACTAAACAATATTTCATAAATGTTAAAAACGTAAAGCGATTACATTGCAAGAACGATTACAACATAGATTACAACACCAGACCCAAAAAAAAAAAAAAGCATTACGACAGAAGAAAAAAAAATAATTACATTATAATCATGTGATGAAAATACGGAGGAAAAACACCAGGGGAGTCTCCAGCACAATGGAGTAGAGCTGCATGCTTGGTCTGCCTAACCATTTAATCGTCTCCAATACCTTTGATTTATGTAAACATGCCTTCTGTGATTACCAAATCTATGTTCCAGCTGAGGGAATATCTTGAACAGGATGTTAAACATCGCTCTGTAGTACCATTTCCTCCATCTCTTGCAAAACAAAAGTGACCCGACCGCAATTCCAAACCCACATGTAAATCCAATTTCAACACTGATAACATTCCAATCAATCTCATCTCCAGAATTCGGATTACTTGAGCTTCCATTTAACGTTGGAGGTGGCAATACGATTGCTGTCAGAGGAGGCCCCCATAATCCTTTGTTACCCTCGAAGGAGGTATTTGGAAATGTTGAAAACTGAGTGCTGGTTGGGATTCTTCCCGTCAGTTGATTATATGAGACATTCAACCACGAAAGGAAAGTGAGAGTTGCAAGCTGCGGTGGAATTTGGCCGCTCAGGTGGTTCTGTGAGAGGTCTAAGGACTCTATGCTTCTCATGTTACCAAAGGATGATGGGATTTCGCCTGTGAAAGCATTACTGGACAGATTGAGGACATGTAATGATCTCAGTTGGCCCATTTCCTTGGGTATTGTTCCGTTGAACTCGTTAGCAGAGAAGTCAATCGAAGTGAAGCTTGATAAAATTTTTTCAAGATCCATATCTAGACCTTTGCTTGTAGCTGTTACTGCATCTTCATAACTCATAGCGAACCCAAATCTACCATCTTGTGACCAAAAAAAGCCAAGGTAATTTCGGTCATCATCTCCATTAACCATCATTGCCCGCCATGTTGTCAATGATGTACCTGGTATTTCACCATTGAAACTGTTATGAGCTAAGTCTATGATTTGAAGCTTCGGCCAGGTGCCATTGGTCTCAGGACATCCAATGGGTCCATAAAATTTGTTGGATCGCAACATAAGAACACGCATGGTGGATATGGTCTTCAACGGGCAGGGAAAGGCATCTGTTATTTGATTGATTCCAAGGTCTAAAACCTGTAAGGTTGAACAATTGGCTAGAGATTTTGGAAATTGACCTTGTATCTGATTTCTGCCCAGAGCTAGAGTTTCCAAACCACAACCTTCAAGAAAAGTATCGGGGATAGATCCAGTAAGATTGTTTCTCCTCAGATCAAGGACTTTAAGCGAAGATGTCTGAGTCAAGCATTGGGGAATGGTTCCACTCAAAGAGTTATTAGAGAGATCAAGAATTACATGACTTGCATCGCATATTGATTTTGGAATTTCCCCATACAAGTTACTGCTTGAAAGAGAAAGGTAGCCCGTGGGATAAATGAAATCACCAATGTTAGTTGGTATACTAGAGCTGAAATTATTTCCTGAGTAATCCAAATAACTACCACTTAGAAACAATGGTATTTGTCCCTGAATCTGGTTTGAGTGAAGATCAAGTTTCTCCAGATTGTAAGTAGAAGTAGAACCAAGTAAAGGAGCTTCTAGACTTACCAACTTGTTACAACATAGATTTAGAGTATTGATCAGAGGAAGCTCCCAAATCCAATTGGGTATCTGACCTGGAATCTGGTTGTCTGAAAGGTCCAATTCGGTTAAATAAGATTGATTTTTCGGGAAACTTGGGAATGTTTTCAACTTGTTAGAAGCCAAATTCAGCCTCTGTATCTGGGGGGAGTGCAGTGATGAGTTGGTACCATTATGATTGAACAACAAGCTATTGAAGGATAGATCAAGAGAAGAAAGATTTCTCGACTCCTGAAGGCCATAAAAAGGAAAACCGCTCAAGTTGTTTGAAGAAAGGTTAAAGGAACCAAGCATCGGAAGATTAAAGATAGACACGGGTATTGATCCTTCCAAATTGTTGCTACTCAAATCAAATTCGTACAGCAAGTATGAAGAGACATTAGAAAATTCAAGCAATTGACCAGAGAAGTGATTTCCCTGAAGTAGTAAGCTCTGCAGCAAGGGAATAGAAAAGGGAGACAATGGAATACTCCCGTGGAGTAGATTGTAGGACAAGTCGAGATGCTCAAGCTTGATGAGTTTGTCCCATTGAATAGAATTAATCGGACTAGAAAACTTGTTGGATGACAAGTCCAAAGACCACAATTGTGTTAGGTTTGCCAGTGACTTTGGAACTGCTCCTGTGAAATTGCAATCTGAAAGATCTAATTTAGACAGCAATTTAAGGTTGCCAATAGAGTCCGGCAAGCCTCCTGAAAACTTGGTCCTGGATAGATGTAGGGATTCGAGAGATCCATTCTTTGGAAACTCCGGTAAGGAACCACGAAGCTCTGAATTAATTGACAGGTCAGCAGACTGTAGTGTAGGTACCTGGAATATCTCTTTGGGAAATGCTCCATGCAAGGTACAATCAGTGAGACTCAAGGAAATCAAGCTTGAAAAATTAGCAAAGAATTTTGGAACCGGAGCAGAGATGTAGTTTCCATCCAATATTAACATGGATAGAGAATGCAGCCTGGCAAATGATTCATGAATAGGGCCTGAAAGATCACAGTAGGACAAGGTCAACTGACTCAGCTTTGGAAGTGAAGATGATATGGTTTGGCTCCATAGAGATCCCTCAGCCGATAGGTTTATACGACCAAGATTTAACTCCGTAAGCTCGGTAAGGTTCTGGATTAAAGTGCCTAAATTCGGCTTCTCAAGTTTTAACTCCCTACTCGAGTAATAGATAGAGAGATCAAGAACCTTCAACCTTGTCAAGCGTGCAACCTCAATGGGAATTTGCCCAAAAAAAAAAGCTTTACTTAAATTCAAATACCTCAAATTTGCAAGCTTTCCGATTGCAGATGGAATTGAAGAGTCATTGAAGTTGTTATGGGCCAAATTGAGGCTCTGAAGATGTTGAAGTTGGAACAGACTGCTGGACTTGTCAATGTTGCATGAGATATACTCGCTGTTGAGGTCAAGTCCGACAACACGCCCATTAGTGCTGCAAGTTACACCCAGCCAAGAACAGCAGTCGGTACTCGAATTCCATGTGATAAGCTTGGAGTAAGAGGAAGAATAAAATACAAGACTATTCTTGAAATGGAGCAATGATTGTTTCTGGTCTTCAATACAGTTGCTGTGAACTGCGGGGACGACGTTAGTAACAGTGGTAGTGAATAAGAAAAGGAAGAAATGGAGGAACAGAGTGGGCATGTTTTAAGCAAAGGTTTAGACGCAGGCACAAATGTAGCGTGGGAAAGTGATAATTGGGAACTGGTAATGGTTGTGGACTGGTGGTGGCTTTTAATAGGACATGGAATTGGAAATTGCGTCCATAATATATGTGCCAGCCTTGACTTTGAAGTCCTTCCTCTCTATCGATGGGCAACTTCCAAGAAAACTGAGACGCTGGGAAAGAGGTATTTCTCATGATCAATTATTTTGATGGCTACAATTGTAGCAATTTATTTTCTTTATGGTTTTTTTTGTGGTGTATTTGAGAATGAATGAGTCAATACATTCAAAGCAATTATTGATGTCTCAGTCTGGTGTATTTGTGGCGTATTCGGAAGACTTGGTTCTGACTGTCTCAGTCTGGCCGACAGTCATATACAGCAGGAAATGGAGAAATGCCTTCCATAGTTTGAAGTTTCTTCCTTGGATATTATTATTGCACAGCAATGGGAATTCAGGACTTGGGAATAGGTTGAATGTGGGGAAGGCTGGAATGAGTCTGAAAGTGACCGAAGTTTCATCCCTACAATAATACAGAGCTACTTAAGCTGGTCGATGAAAGCTCAAAGGTAATAAGAACATTCCTTCTTTTCAGTTATTTAGTATATATGTTGAGAATTTACTAGATAATAAGTACATTTTATAACTCAGGGGCAACTTACCCCTAGCCAAGAACAGCACCAGCAGTCGGTACTTGAATTCCAAGTTATGAGCTTGCAAGAAGAAGAAGAAGAATCTAATATGAGACTTTTCTTGAAATGGAACGATGATTGTTGCTGGGCTAGGTTAGCAACACAAGCAATGATAAGCGTGGTACATGGCTTACTGCCGCACCGATATTAATGTCTCTATTAGGTGTTAGATGTTAAGTCAAAATGTCTCGGTACAACTAGGAATAAGTCAGCCACTTGTGAGTTGAATTTTTATTTTCGCTTTCTTGACGTGGGATCTTCACTCTTCAACCATTAGCAAAAGGAAGAGATGGAGGTAAAAAATTGTCATTTCTTTTAACAAATTTTTAGACACAAGCACAAATGCAGTGAGGGCTTTAACCAAGTGTTGATGGTTGCTTTTAGAAGGTAATTGAAATTGGGGAAAAAAAAAAAAATTGCCTCCATGAGATAATCTGTGATTGGCTTGAGTTTCAAGTCTTCTCCTATCTATCTGCAATTTCCAGAATGTGATGAAAGTAGATGCGTGCTTTGAGGTTCCAACAAGTTTCGCCGTACATTGAGTTCTGATAGGTAGCGGATTCAAATTTCTGAGAATTGTAGTTGGATTGACTTTGAAGTCTTCTCCTATCTATCTGCGATTTTGTAGGCAAGGCCAGGGCTTTGGCAATAATCCAGACCTACTCTACTTGGTTTTGAGATTGACAAGGTGACCGATGACACTTGTGTGGAAGTCTTTCTACACAAGCTTGACTCGGAAGTCTTTCTACACAAGCTTGACTCGGAAGTCTTTCCACACAAGCTTGACTTGGAAAGATGTGAAATCTTTCAGATCTTTCTGCAACCAGCTGGAAGACTGGGCTGAAGGAAAAAGGGGACAAGTCGCACTCAACGTGCTCAGTGGTCCTGATAATAAGTGTCGACGAATTTCTGGGTTTCGAGAAGGATTGAAGGATTAGTTCCATAGCTGGAAGATTTCTGTGCCTGAAGAAAAAAATGGAAAGCTTGTAATCTAATGTGTTATACAGATGCCAATGCCGGTAAAAATGTCTGCTGCTTGTGTGAGAGAGCATGACCAACTTTTCCAAATAGAAGTTCAGCTCTATTGGTCTACTTCTAAAAATGACCACGAGCAGTCATGTTAAATTTCTAGTCTTTAATTTGATACAGTGAATGTTACGTATGCTCTCTGTGCAGCTGTGCTTACCATCAACAATCACTCTCACCATTCTAAAATATTACATGTTTCTGTCATGTGCCAAGTTGTAACCTCATCTGAGGCCAACTTTAGATCGCAACAAACATGAGGACAAAACTTGTGTTATTAACCAAAAGTTAACAACAGATCTGTGTGATTTCGATTGCCCAGATTGCTATACTGTTAAAATTCCATTGCAGAATCATTTCAGTCTGCCATCTCTGAGAATGTCAATGCTGAATCACATACTTTCAACTCTAAACAGCCTGTTTGGAATGTGCGTAGCTAGACTTTTCCAGTGTGACAACAGCTCCTCTTCTTAGATTGATAATCACTAGGGCAGAGTTATCACATTACTTCGAGAAATTATCACGTTCCTTCTGAAAAGTATACTTCATCTAATTTCCTGACACACATGTATCATATCGAGCACACGCCACCATGGTTTATAGATCATCCACAAGCAGAAAATATTTGTAATAAGGAATGATAAAATTTGTTGCCCAAGTGAAGCTAACCTAGTATAAATAAAAGCAAGAGTGCATTGACAGTGAACATAACAGAGCAGAAAGGTAAAAGTGCAATATGTAACACCAATACTTATGTCCACATTAACTCACTTTAAAACAAGTTTTCTGCCATGTAATGCAACTCAAAAGTTTTAAGAGTATCAAGACTCGATAAAGCCTTCACGAAAGAGTTTGCCTGAACCGATCAATAGGTACAATAATAAGATTATATTTATAGACTACCACCACGTAGTGCCAGCACTAGATGAAGGACAGAGCCACCCTCAATGTTATAGTCTTTAGCAGTTTTGTCATCTCCAAGCTGCTTGCCAGCATAAATCAGCCTGCAGAGATTTAAAACTCATTAGTGCTGATCTCTTGAAAATTGGCCAGTATCATAAACACGTGAAGCCATTAACTAAGACAAGAATAATAATGCAGCAATCATGCTGCTTAATAAGACTTCATTCTAGCAATTTAAGCTATTAAAAATAATGCAGCAGGTGATGGTCCAAAACAGTTGTCAAGTTAATGGGCATCTGCACCAATTATATGGTACCCAAGATTGAAATCGGACGGAGCACCTAAGAGTCCCAAACAGGAATAGAAACAAAGTCAACTATAACTCGACCAACCTGTGGTCAAAACAATCTTGGCCACTGAACAAATCTAAGTTCTATGGAAAACCATGAGAGCCTTTCGGAAGTAAAAAATGAGCCAATGCTGATACAACTTCCAACACTAACCAATGCATTACTCACTGCCACATTTGAAACAAAAGCTCAAAGTATTGAACAGCTCAATCATTTTTCTTCTTTTCCAACTATAGGAACTTCACAGGCAGCAAAGCATAAACAATGTTATATTTGCATGGATGATATTTGCAAGACATGAAAAGTAACTAAACTAAGAGTTCAATTTATTAACATGTAATGCATACTAATGCTAGATAAAAGTACAAAACCAGACATAACTCAAGTCCAAGTAACTTATAACTTTCAAATGATAGAATCTGAGAAGAAGGATAAAAAAGTACCTTTGTTGCACCGGAGGAATTCCCTCTTTCTCCTCAACCCTTTCCTTAATTCGGTCAATGGTGTCAGTCGGTTCAATGTCAATCTCAATTTCTTTCCCGGTAAGAGTCTTCACCTTAATCATAGTTCCTCCCCTCAGCCTCAAAACCAGGTGAAGAGTTGACTCCTTTTGGATGTTATAATCTGCAAGAGATCTACCATCTTCCAATTGCTTACCGGCAAAAATCAATCTCTGTTGATCAGGAGGGATGCCTTCCTTATCCTGAAAACACGGGTATATTACATGGCTGCATATAAAGGAAAATGTAAATTAAGGACAATTTCAAGGAACAGCAGATATCGGAGGTCAAAAACCATGTTTGATCATAAAATTTCACATTATACATCTAGTGCTTTCGTCATGATAAGTAGTTCTTTGATTAGACTAAGCTTTTTTGCCATCATGTATATCAATCAGTTCACTGTTCCGAGTAGCTACTACACAAACCTGATCATTGATCAAGTTCTTGTACAGCAACAGAATTGCTGAACAATACGAAACACTATGAGCACGAAGGTTTAACCATACAATTAGGAATGAAAAATAAAAAAGTAACTCCTTTATGCGGGAAACTCATTGATTAACAATCCAGTCTATAACCCTTAATCTCCCAAAAGGCCCAATTTCTGGCAAAAAAATCACAGATTTCCTTTAACAATAACAATAAACCTAAACAAACAAATAGACAGGGCCCAATAACTCAATTCAGAAGCCCTAAACCTAGCTATCAAATTCTTCCCGCACCAACTTCTCTTCACAACACCCAAAAATCATTCAGTCCCAAACAAAACACACCCAAAAAAAAAAAAAAAAGGGCTGAGATAACTACAAATCCATATGATAATAAAACCCGAAAACAAGATTATATACAGAAATTACAACCCTAACTTCAACAAGAAAACAACACCCTAATTGTGTTGTAGGAAAAATCGTGTGGATAAATTAAATATCTGGTAGATATGAAAGAAACAGAGAAATCAATGAAAAAGATGAAATTGGAGAGAGAGAGAGAGAGAGAAGAGAGTACCTGGATCTTGGCTTTGACATTATCGATGGTGTCGCTGCTCTCAACCTCGAGAGTGATGGTCTTCCCAGTTAGAGTTTTCACGAAAATCTGCATGTTTCTTTGTTTCGGTCGTCTTTGCTCCCTCTCTCACTCTCACAGAAACAGAGCAAGACTCTCTACTTATTTATTTCGCATCTTCTTTTCGAAATAAAAATGAATACTTGAAAAGAAAATTCAGTTATAAAATGTGATTGGGCCCGCGTATCAGATTCCCGAATTTTATTGAATGGTTCTGTTTTTCAGTTACAGATCTTTTATTGATTTCTTTTCTTAGTGTTTTCTCTTCTTCTTCTTTTTTCTTTTTTCTATTTTTAGAAAAATATATATTTTTTCATTGATAAAGCCCAAATAGGCACATAATCAGTTTCCAAGACTAGACTCATATACCTGAGGGCCGAGTAACAATTAAACTTCATAAACACTGCTCATTAAGTAAGATCTAATGCTTGCTTTAAGCGTGTCTATCATCAATAGAACACCTTGCTCTTCTAGGTAAAATCATCTTTTACATACCTACCTCATGCCGGGTACGTAATTGTGATACAAAACAAGTACTGCTTAAGCAGCTTATAGAAGAAATTTCACCAAACTTAGTCTTGCGAACGACATAACCAACATAATTACTAATTTCAACAAAAACCATTATCTAAGCTTGTCGACTTTTTGTGAACTAGTCCGTAAGTAAACTGCCACTTAGGATCAGTGAAGAATCCAAACACCCAAGTAGGACCATAACTCGGTACAAAAAATTGCTAAGTAACGAGTGAGGGTGGCAAGACAATAAAAAATAAGATACAAATTGATCAACTAGCTTCTTTTGAATCCGAAATGGTTTGTCTATCACCCAGATTCGTTGAAATTAAAAGCAATGATCAACCCCTTCAAATTTCTTACAGGTCAGAGGCTTGCCCAGCAAATAGGATTGGGATATTTTTGAACTAGATTGCTTCCAATCCTCATTAAATCCATCGTGCATGAAGCAAAGCTAATGATGATGGAATCCATGGTCGTCATAAGAAGGATTTCATAAAAAATGAACTTGGCTTAGGGCTATTTCATTTATAGAAGCCCTTATTAATTTGTTGTAATTAAAGGAAGACAATAAGGTTGCTTCCCTATAGAAACCATCAGTAGTTATGATTAAACATTACATAAGTTTTTAAACATTAAAGACTTCAGTACATTAATGTATCAATACATTAAATAGACTAGTTCAATACAGAGGTAGACTAGCTCGATACAAGGGTAGACTAACTCCATGCATAAGTAGTAGACTAGTCTACCTATGTACCGAGCTAGTCTACCTCTATATTAAACAAGTCTACTTGATGTATCAGTACATTAATGTACCATAGACAATCCCCTTTCTATGTTATAACTTATAACTTGGGAACCTTTTTCTCTTAAGGCTGTATATTTATGTCCATGAGAATGATAAAAAATAATAGTTTCTCCTGCTCTAGACTCATAGTAAAATTTTATCTTTAGATTATGTGTTTTTAAATTTTTCAGCTTTTATGTCAGCTATTGTATATTTGTAATTCAAGTTCACCCCCAGAGAAGCTCACTTCCGGGTCCGCCACTGCTCAGATGCCTATGTATTTTGTTACCTCAAGAGGATTCCTCTCTGCCTCTAGGAGATTATTCGAATCTCTCCACGAGCAAATTTATCCTCGAGCAAATCTCTCTTCGAGCAAATTTTTCTTGAAAGGTTTTGCCTTAACTAGATCCTCCTCAACAAGATATTTTTCCCTCGATAAGAAATATGCTCCTCGACAAAATATTCTCTTGTCAACTAGATATTTTTTCCTTGAAAAGATGTCTCCTCGTTCTTTTTTTTTTTTTTTTTGATAAGAAAAGATGTCTCCTCGTTGTGTTTATAGGTTCACTCTCAAATTTTATCCCTATAGAAGTGAGCATGACATCCATACTGCTGAAGTGAATGCATTTACTAATCTATCAAGAATGAAGCATGTTCTCACTACCGCTTATCTCTTGCATTTCCAGGCATTATTCTTCTTTCTATTCTTTCTTATCATTACCAGAGTTTACCATTACAAGTTTTCTAATCTGCTTGAGGTTATTGGCAGTACTCTCTTGGTGTTGTCTTTGTGGAAACATGTTGAGGGCATATTGAAACTTTGACATTGAAGTTTATGCAGGTGATGAACCCCGCTCAATCTATGAGCTTATGTCTGTTAGTCTATCTCTATATGTGAGCATTCTGTTTTTGTATTCATTATGTTTGATGGCTGTAGTATTTCTTCTTCTTCTTCTTTTTTGAAGGGAGTAGTACTTCTTCTTTAATTTTTTTGGAATTACATTAGTCTGATCCCTCACCAAGCTCGAGCTCTCAAGCTGCTATATATGTAAAGAATAATTCAAAGTAAATTAATTGAGAACCATTGCATGACATCCATATGTGGTAGGCTTGGGAACAAACAAAAAACTACAAATCTGTTCAAGTAAAACTCTAATTTGTGTTTGACCCAAACTCTAGGTTACTTGATCTAGTGGTAAAAGGGTTTAATTAGAAGAATCTAGAGATTATTTTTCCTTGTACAATTCAGATTCTATGCATTGTAATCCTCTATATAAAGAGACCTCTATAATCAATGAGAATACATAGCGATTTCCTCTCAATTTCAGTTTCTCTACAACACGTTATCAGCACGAAGCCCTAACCCTGAAACAAATAGCCAAACCCTGATTCAAGAAGCTTAAAACCTTGAATCCGAATACAAAACCTTGAAGCCTTTTCTGCCTCCACCTCACACATTGAAGAACTCGATTCCAGGAATCCAGAACCTGCTGCGGCACCCCAAGAACCGGCCGGAAACCTACTGAACCAGCAACCGGAAGCTCCATACATCTTGCAGCAAATATTCCACCGCTTCACCATCTTCCGGACCTCCAATTTCCACCAAATTTTGATAGGAGAACCCCACTGATCTGAAGTTTCAAGAACCGGAAGAAAAACTTCAAAAACTGGCCTAAAAATACATGAACTGACCACCTGAACATCTACGTCTTGAACGGGCAGAAAAGAAGAAGAAAAGAAAAGAAAAAAAAAAAAGGAAAGGAAAAGAAGCCCAAGAACCCCACTGACGCAGGACCCACAGCCACGTCAGCAGAAGGACCCACTGCCACATCAGCACTGCCATGTCATCACTACACGTCAGCAGCCGGACCCACTGCCCGTTAGCATCAGTGCCACGTCAGCCCTCCGGTCAACTGCCAGTCAACCCCCGGTCAACGTTGGTCAACTCCCGTCAACCCCCGGTCAACAGCTTTTCCGGTCACTTTCCGGCGACTTTTCCGGTGACTTTTTCCGGCGACCTCTTTCTATATATTTTTTACTAAACGTTCTCTTTGTTTAGAGTTTTTAAATTTAATTTCTGTTCTTTTCAAGGACTTGGAACCTCCCTTCTTCTACCCCCCTTTCTTTATCATCGGGGAGACCAAATTAAGCCAAACTGTGGGGGTTCGTGCTCACTCCAAGCTTGGAGCTTGTAGAGTTCTCCAAACTTAGAGTTTGTTGAGATAAAACGATCGACCACAAACATCATTATATAGATCTAATCCAACCCCTCTTGGAATCGAATTTCTTGGAAGCGACTATGCCTAGAAATTTTATTTGTTTTCGTGGTAGCCTTTTACGCTCCGAAACTAACCCTAATTTCTTGTTCTCTTTCAGGATGAGTAACCTGAATAAATTGGACTTTGCTCCATTGGGAACAACTGGCTCTGGATATCACAAGTGGGTTCGTGATGTCCACCAGCATCTCAAGGCCGATGAAATTCTAGATATGATTCTCGAGCCTAGCCAGGACGTGCTAACTGTTGAGCAAGCTCAAGCTTTGGAAGCAAATAGAGCAGCCTTAGAGGCAAATAAGGCGAAAGCCATCATCATAATGACTCGTCATATGGATGATTCGCTCCAGTACGAGTGTATGAATGAAGAAGACCCCAGAAGGCTATGTGTACACACATGTCCATTTGCAAGCATAATTAGCTATAATGAGCCACGCTCATGGTACCACCAGGGGTACCAACGCCCACCATATGAGTGACTGGCGTAAAGACAGTTAGCCGGGTTACCGCCTGAGCCCCGGATCAACCCCAAAGCACCGCCGACGCGCCGCCACGCGCCGTGTCAAGATGGCATCAGAAGCTACTGAAACTGGGAACTGAAGCACATCAGTCCCACATCGAAAACAAAGAGAAGATCATCCTCTTCCTCACCTATAAAAGGTTCTCTCCTCTCTCCTCATTAATGACGCATTCAATACTTACCTACTGTTACTTTGTCAACATAAATACATTGACTAACTTAGGCATCGGAGAGTTGAAGACCGCCCGGCGCGGTCTCCCTCTGACGCCCATTGTATTTTATTTGACAGGTAACGGGAACCACTCACAACAAAGGTATCGATCCGCCCGCCGGATCAGCGTTAACTAAGGTCCAGCTACCGCTAGACTTTTAGACATTAACACTATGGGTCTCACTCGAAGAAAGATTTGGCAACGTTCGTGACTCCCTGTTTCCTAACCTAGAAGTGAGATGGCATAGCCTCCGCTTCTGTGATTTCAAGTCAGTTCTTGACTACAATTCGGAAGCACTTTGTATTAAATCCTTAATGGAATTATGTGGTAAAGAGATCACAAATGCGATGTTGATTGAGAAAACTCTCTCTACCTTCCTCGTCTCTGCATTGATGGTTGCTAAGAACTATCGAATCGATGTTACTACAAGACAGATCACTAGGTTTCATGAGCTCATTGGAGCTATGAATGTTGCTGAAAAACATGACAACATCCTTGTGAAGAACTATAATTCGAGATCCATGGGAATAGAGTATATTCCGGAATCTAATTATAGTCACGCCCCAAAGAGAAGGTGCCAAGAGTGAAACCCTAATCTTAGGGATACTGTTTGGCTCCAATTTTGTTGCAGCTGGTCAACAGTCTCTTTTCTGTGCGGGCGTGCCAGCACCGTTCGGGCGGGGTCGTCGGGGGTGTCCCTTGACCTGACTTCTTTCAAGCAATTGTGGACGAAGAGAGCACCAACCTCATCGTGGGATTCTTTGTGCCTCGTGGCGAAGAATTTTGCTGAGCTTCTTGAAAATCACAATCGATACTCGATGTTGTAGATCGAACAGAGCGAGAACCACTGGGAAGTGAGGAGAACTTGCTAAAGCGTGACTTTAGCTTGGCTGGGTTGCTAGGGAGTTACCCTTGCTTGGCTGGTTCTGTAACCGTTGTGGTCGCGGCACTACCGTCGGCTCCCGAGGAGACTAGGACCGAAGTACGTTGACAGAGGATTTGGTGGCACTGAAAGTCGGCTTCTGGGAAGACTAGGACTAGGAGTGTGATCACCGGTAAGAGAAAGAGAAGGAGAGGAGTTGCTCTTAGAGAGGTTGCTCTAGAGAGAACTTAGATCATCTTAGAGATGTTGTTGTTGTGAATGTGTCTTGGTGTTGGTATTTGGTCGTGGTACTACAATCGGCTCTTGAGGAGACTAGGACCGAAGTACGTTGACAGAGAGTTTGGTGGCACTGAAAGTCGGCTTCTGAGAAGACTAGGACTAGAAGTGTGATCACCGGTAAGAGAAAGAGAAGGAGAGGAGTTGCTCTTAGAGAGGTTGCTCTAGAGAGAACTTAGATCATCTTAGAGATGTTTTGATGTTGTGAGTGTGTCTGTGTGGTCGTGGTACTACAATCGGCTCCTGAGGAGACTAGGACCGAAGTACGTTGACAGAGGGTTTGGTGGCACTGAAAGTCGGCTTCTGAGAAGACTAGGACTAGGAGTGTGATCACCGGTAAGAGAAAGAGAAGGAGAGGAGTTGCTCTTAGAGAGGTTGCTCTAGAGAGAACTTAGATCATCTTAGAGATGTTTTGATGTTGTGAATGTGTGTTTTAGAATGAGAGGAGAAGGTGTTTATATAGGGAAGAAAAAGAAGAGTGAAATGATGAGTGGAAGAAAAATAATGAAAGTGGAGTATGAAAGTGATTTGTAAAATATGGAAAAGATAGAGAAATGATGAAATGAAAGCAAAGCATGAAGGTGCAGAAACATGGAAGTGATGATGATGTATTAAAGAGATTGTAGTAGAAAAATATATCCAAGGAAAAAAGAAAAGCATCTAGCTTTCTTCATGTGGGTAGGAAACATGAACATGTGAATATTGAGCTGGTTTTAGGTCAGTTTCTGCCCCTTTATTCCTTCAATTATTTCTCCAACAAGACTTCAGAATGAGCCTTCGACTTATTCATAAACAATATTCCACTATGAGTGTAGATCATCCTGACAAATTTTCAGAGCTTTATTCCATGCGGTTGGGCCGAAAATGCTGCTGGACCTCTTACAGGTCCAGTTTTCCAGTTTTGCTTCTGTAGAAAATTGGACTGATTGTTTGAAGGCCTTCCACTCAAAAATAGCTCTGGCACTCTTCATAAGAAATGATTCTTGGG
Source organism: Rosa chinensis (assembly GCF_002994745.2). Classification (NCBI taxonomy): domain Eukaryota; kingdom Viridiplantae; phylum Streptophyta; class Magnoliopsida; order Rosales; family Rosaceae; genus Rosa; species Rosa chinensis. The sequence goes on along the minus strand of NC_037090.1, from coordinate 23,852,132 downwards.
ATGTCTAGTATTAATCTGGAAAGTTTTAGCTCATTTAGATTTCATTTGGTTAGTCTGCCTCCCCTCCTTCCTTGTTTAGCTCAGTTTCTCCTAGCCGAAGTAGGAAAATGTGCTAAAGTTGACTTTTCATGCTTCCATGCTTCCATAGTAGGCTTTATTTAGCCTCTAAATATATATTTCGAGCTTGTCGAAAATATATATCTTGAGCCACTGATATTGGCTCAATTTCTCCAAGACGTGCCTTGTCAGGCCAAAATGTTCATTTTGGGTCCAAACAGATACATTTGGACATTCTGGTCCATATAATCGCTCTACTGGGGAAGGTAACCGCCAAAATAGGCGAACACATAACCGAAGAGGTCAACGTGGAAAGAGAGAGGGAGGCAACTCCTCTGGCCATGTTGGTGGCGCCATCAACACTAATTAAGAGCCATCTAAATGACGCTTTTAAAGCCCCTCAATCAATGGAGTTTGAGCAAAGAGATGTATGTTCTCGATGTGGAGTGTCTGATCATTGGGCACACATTTGTAGAGCTCCTGAAGAACTTGTCACCGCCCACAAAGCATAATGTGAAGCAAGAGAAGCTCACTATGTGGAACAAGAAGATCAAGAAGATGATCTAGAATGAAGGGTTGAAGACTACAAATCTGGCTGGGATTAATAGATCGCCAATTCTGTTTAAGTTTTTATTTTTCCAAGAGATGTAATAGGCAATTGCCATATACTTTGTAGTAAATGCCAATGGCTTAGTCTTTCTTCAAAGTAGGCTCACCCAAAATAAGTGTGATGTCTAGAAAGGTTCTGAGATTAGTGGTACTTAAGCGAGCCTTTCTCCACCGACATCTTTTTACTCACCTGGTCACATTTATTTTGGAATTACTGAAATAAGTTAGATGACTACCATTGTTTTGCATTAGCTAGCATTTTGGATTAGATTTTCTTTTATTAAAGAGACAATGATGTAACTCCGTTGGCTTATGAAAAAAATTTCAAGTTCTTTTCATTATGACTCAGTTTTGATTCTGAGCATATTATTTTGTGACTACGATGGCTGGGCCATCAGTATTAATTCAAGGATATGGAATAGCCCAAGTTCCCCTTGCCAAAAGGCACCTTGATTACTGTCGCAAAAACTCTCTACGCTCCTAGGGCAAATCGCACCTATGAATTGCCAACGGATTCTATGCAAAAACGCATGTAGAGAACAGAAATGAGTTCCTTTGCAATACCTCTAATGATTGCGAACAAAGGCGCATCTTAGAGAAGATTATGTGTCTCTCTAGTGGACTCGATCTATGTCACTATTCAAGCTATTAAATCCAATAAAGTTGAGAAGATCTCTTGGATTTAGACACATATTGGCTTTGTCACGACAGGATAGGTCATCCTAGTCATGATATGATGATCCATCTACTAAAGACTTCACATTGACATCCTTTCTCTCGAGCGACATGAAGCATGAATCAAAAGTTGATTTCTGGACTATGTGTGACCGACGCTACTGCCTAGGGGGCCGCCTCCGTCCACCACCAGCCTAGGGCTGGCGCAGTCCCTATCCATAATGCCATGGATGGAGTCCATCATGGTGATGGCACCCCAGGTGATGTTGCAATCACCAACTTGCTTCAAATAGCGTTTTAGACGCTCAGGCCTAACTAAAATTCTCATTGGTTGCTTCTAAAGCCTCTCGCTCGTTTTACAAAGCCCGTTCCTTAGGGAAATTAGGACTAAGACTGTCCTATGCAAAGGAAATGAACATACTCATTCTATTCTTACATAGAATCCATGGGGATTCTGTGGATTAATTCAACCAACTTGCGGACGCTTAAATATTTCATGATGTTGGTTGACACGCAAACACGCTGGTCACGTGTTGTGCCATTGTCCACCTATAAATGCTGCTTATGCTACACTCCTAGCACATATCATATGACAACGGGCTCACTCTCCCGATCATCCTATTCAGTCAATTGGATTTGACTATGCTAGAGAGTTTACATCGAAAGACTTTCGATGGATATTGCAATGGGACTGATGTTGGACATCATATTCCCATGTACACACCCAAATGGTCTTGCGGAAACGACTATGATGATAGTTCGAATATTGGTAATGCGCACCAATCTCCTTATATCCTCTTGGGGTGAAGCAATATCGCATGCAGCAGCTATGCTAATTCATCTACAACCCACCGCCACTCAATGTACCTCTGCGTTACAGCTAGTGACTGGGTACAAGTATCGTACTTACGCATATTTGAGTGAGCCATTTATGTGCCAATTGCACCGCCATAGCGCTCTATGATAGGTCCTTACAGAAGAATGGGCAACTCAGTTGGATTTGAGACTCCAACAATCGTCCGCCACTTAATGCCCTTGCATGGCGATCTCCTTACCGCTAAATTTGCAGATGTCACTTTGATGAGACAGTCTTCCAGTCATTAGGGGGAGATAAGAACACGAATGTTCAACAGGAATGACAAGAATTGTCATAGTCTGTCCCCACTATGTCTCATCTCGATCCCCGTTAAAGTGACGAAATCACACAAATATGCTGCAAACAAGCCTGCAAGGAAGGACGTCCCTACGAGAGGACGTAGCGCCACCCTACACGGAGGTAGGCATGGCGCCAACGCCAAAGAGAGTAGCACTCTGGCGTTACAGGCCATGGCCCCAACTAGGATGCGTGGGAGGCCTGTAGGTTCAAAGGACAACTTGGCACATTCCAATCCTTTGATAATCAAGACTCAAAATCCGTCTCATGAGAATCTTCCGGGTTAGGGTTATCGTTGGGAGACGCCTCAACGTCAGAACCTATTCCCGAGAATATAGAGCTCTATGAAACTTACACTAGTGTACATGAGACGTGGGATAGAAACTCCATCATAATTGTTGATGTAGTTGCGCATGAGTTTGTTGAGTCCGATGATATCGAACCACACTTCGTTGATGAATAATGCCAACGTAGAGAGATTTGGCCTAAATGGAAAGATGCGATTCAGGTTAAGATGGATTTTCTAACGAAAAGGAAGGTTTTCGAGCTAGTAATGTCAACACCTCCTAATATAAAGCCTATTGACTAATGGGTCTTCGTTAGAAAGCGTGATGAGAAAAAGAGATGGCAATCTCGCCTTATGGAGCAAGGCTTCTCACAAAACGCCCTGGAATTGACTATGATGAGACATATTCTCTCGTAATAGATGTCATTGCACTCCACTACCCTGTCAGTTTGGTAGTTTCCGAATAACTGAACATGCAGCTTACAAATGTGGTCACTACATATCTCTATAGGGATCTAGATACGGAATATACATGAAGGTTCATGGTGAACTTCATTTACCCAAGTCAAGTGGCTCTAGACCACGGAGCGAGTTTACAAAGAGGTTGAAACGCTCGCTAAAATGACTACTTGATTGGGAAGGGATATGACCACGCTGTTCCATAACAAGTTTCAGATTCCATCGCGGTTCATGTTGGACATGATCTTCATTAGAAGTCCTTAAAAAGTTAAGGGAAACCTCTGAACACTTTAAATCCGAGTTTGAGATGAAGGATTTTGGGAGAACACGATTATGCCTCGGTTTGGAACTTGAGCATCGTGTTGATAGATGCTTAGGCATTTTGACAAGGTCAAACCTTCAAGCACCCCCATGATCGTCCATAGTCTTGATCCTGAAAAGGATTTTCTTCGTTCAAAGGATGATGACGAAGATGTGCTAGAGGCAAGAGTGTCTTACTTAAGTACAATAGGCGCATTATTGTACTTAGCTAAATGCACAAGACCGGACATCTCATTTGCAATGAACTGGTTAGCTAGATATAGCTTTGCGTCAACGCGACACCATTGGATTGGTGGAAAAATATATATTTCGGTACTTGAGATGTACGATTGATATGAGCTTGATTCTATCCCTATAGAGAGATGATGGATTCGGACCCATCACACACCAGAATCGCCGCCAACACTGACCTGTGTCCAACTTCCCCATCCCAAAACGACATGTGTTTTGGAAGGTTTTGCTGATATTGGGTATCTTTCTGACCCATACAAAGGTCATTCCCAAACTGGTTAAGTGTCCACCATGGGAAAAGACCGTGATATCTTGGAGGTCTACAGGATAGATCCTAGTCGCTATATCCTAGAACAATGCAGAGACTATTGCTCTTCACAAAGTGGTTCGTGAATGTATATGGATTAGATTCATAATTACGCATGTTCGAAAAATTGTGGTTTAAAATCTACCACATATGAGCCTACGAGCATTTAGGATAATGCTGCTTGTTTTTAACAAACGAAGCAAGGCTACATCAAAAGCGACAACACCAAGGATAATCAGCAACAACAAACTCTCTTCAAGATCAAAGTGAACTAGGTTCAATCTGAGGCCAGTGTGGCAAACTTACTCATTAAGTCATTGCCTAAATTCCACTTTCGAGAAACATGTTGGTAGCATCGTTTGCGGAAGTTATCCGAACTCCCATGACCGTAGTCATTAGGGGGAGATGCAGACATCAGAGGGAGATGTCTACATGTATGGTCTCGAAACGTGAAGGGTGTGTTGTGCTGTTTTTCCCCTTCGACCGAGGTTATTTTTGTCCCACAGGGTTTTTGTTACTCGACATGGTTTTTAATGAGGCAACGAGAAAAGCACCGCGTTTGGGCAACACAAGGGGGAGTGTTCAAGTAAAACCCTAATTTGTGTTTGGCCCAAACTCCAGGTTACTTGATCTAGTGGTAATAGGGTTTAATTAGAAGAATCTAGAGATTATCTTTCCTTGTACAATTAACATTCTATGCATTGTAATCCTCTATATAAATAGGCCCTTATTATCAATGAGAATACACAACAATTTTCTCTCAATTTCAGTTTCTCTACAACAAAATCTTATTTTTGGTTTCCTCTTCTTATTACAATATTACCCAAATTTGATGAATCAGACCTCTCAATCACAATCACACAATTGTTTTTATTTCCCGTTGTATGGATCCATTCAAGTAACACAGCCTTTCTTTTAAATATCTACACAAAGCAACACATTTAATTTATAATCCAACTTAAATAAGGTCCATTAATGATTTAAATCAAACTGAATGAAATATTCCCTTGTGCGTTATGAACTCGTTGGTATAATCACGTGAACAATCTACTCTGATTCCTCTATATCTAGTAGAGGCATCACCATGTTGGACTTCAGCTTGGAGTTTATAAAAGTCAAAATAAGTGAAGAGTTTGAATCCTTCTTAAAAATGCAAAAACATAGTTTATGACAAGTTAAAAACCCAAAACATGTGAAAAATAAGCCTTCTCTTCTGAACTCCCATTTATGTAAAATAAGTCCTAACATTAGAATTCGCAGGGGCAAACTGATTCATACAAACTTTTGACTGTATGACAAATGCAGAGGCAGGGATTGCTAGCAATTGTACCAACAACAACAAACTTAACATAGTTATTGCCATTCTTGACGAAATAATATGCAGAATTTCCATTTTTCTCAACGAAACAATAACGAAATATCTCTATGTTATCCTATTATTCTTATCACTACAGACCTTTTCACAAGTTTATGACAAAATGAGAACTCAAAACGTGTGAAAAAGTGAGCCAGATGCACCAATTTCTGGTATTTTCAAAAACCTTGTAATGCATACATGCCACATTTATTGTGTCAATACTTGAAGCTCATGGCTGGCTATCTAAGTTACTCTAGTGCTACTAAATCCTGCTGCGTATTTCTGTAGTCATGGTTATTTGGTTGTTGGTTTCTGGGATAGTAATTCTCAATAATAATAGACACCGGAACTTAACAAGTATATGAATTGAAAACTTGAAAAGAACTTTAATCACATCCTTGTACTGCACAGAATATTAGATCATGTAGTGGTGGGATAGATATGAGTTGCTTATGCTTTTTATATAAAACATTAGTAAAGTTTTATCAGCAATGCACTATGCATTAAAGATCCAACACCTAACTTAGAATTAGCTAGTATCACGTCTCCAGTATTGATCATTTAAGAGAAACTGACCACTAAGTGCAATTAACAAAGGAAATTAGAAGAAAATCTCCAAGGACAAGAAATCTCCATTCACGCACTTCCTAGAAAGAAAAGACTTGGTACTCGTTGCAAAAGGCATACTTCCTCCATGTCTTAAGAAATATATCACAGCTCTTTAGTTCCAATAACGATAACAAATCCAGCCATTAAACTAATTAGCCCAAACAATAATTGCAATTGAAAACCTAAATTTTGTAGTAAATAAAATTTAGTCAAAGATGGAGAAGTCATATCTCAATTGAGCGTTGAGAAATACCAATATCAGAATCCATTACGCTGTCGATAATTTTCTTTGGAACTAGGGATGTTCATCAATCATTGTCATTAACTATTTCTAACTAGAGTTCTAAGTTTGCATCTTCATTCACGTTATTCACATAGAGGAGAAGACAACTCTAATGCAGGATAATATGTTCCAACTATTTAGTAGCTTCTCATAATCAGTTTTAGAGAGAAGCTATTTGGACCAAAAACAATACCAAACACCCTAATCTAAGCCCAAAAGCAAAAAGAGCCCCAAAAGCAGTTCAAAAATCATTCCCGAATCGTGTTTCTTTATTTTGATATAAATGTCTGTTTTAGTAATTTAACGTACCAATCAGATATTCAAGTTATTGGGTGTGTATGAGAAAAAGGATGTGTATCTCGTATTTACAATGTGTGAATAAAATTTCTCTTGAACTTAACTCTACGAAGTAGGGGGAAAAAAACAAAGGGTCCTTGACCCAACGCCCCAAAATGAGCAAAAATTATTCCACTTACCCCAGCAACAGATTTTTATTCCCACATACCCAATTTGACACCAAATGACTATTATACCCTCAACTCAATTAAAAAATTACAAACACGCCACTCAACATCAATCTCACATCCCGATCTCTCTCCCCCTCCGGCGCTGTTTCTCTCTCCTCCGCGCTTTCTCTCTAGCCTCCGGCGCTGTTTCTCTCTCTCCTCTGGCGCTGTCTCTCTCTCTCTCTCTCCTCCGCATAAAATCCTCCACTCGATCGAGTGCGAGCTGTGATGCAGATCTCAGTTCCGCGGTTCAAATCGCATTTCTAGGCGCATTGAATCTGGAGAAAGGAGAGAGAGAGAAGATGGGATCGAGCGGCAGTAAAGCCACGTCGTTGTCGTTTCCCGGCGATAGTGGTTGAAGGCGACGATCTCCTCGTATGTGGATGAGGAGGCGATTGATGATGGGCTTGAGGCTGGTGGAGCTGGTCGGGGATGAGGTGGGAGAGTCGGATGTGGATGAGGAGGGGGAGGAGGCCGAGGGTGTTGGGGCCGAGGAAGGAGTAGTCTTGGAGGAGGTTGGAGCCTGACCTTGGTTGGTCGGAGCCTGACCCTGAGTGGTCGGAGGCTGGGTCTGCTGGGTGGTCGGAGGCTGGTTCTTGAATATCAGGAGTACCACTCGATCCTTTTTTTTTTTTTTTTTTTTTTTTTTTTTTTTTCAGTTTTTTGCCCGGCCTATGTTCGAACCTTTCGTAGAGTGCTTTAGCTTCCTTCTCCCAGTTTGGAATGTATTTTTTGAGGTATTGGGGAGCATCTGTACAATGATTTTGTTTCTGATTGAGTCTTCTTGCAATATAGTCGAGAACCTAGTGGAGGTTTTACTGTTTCCAATATTGTTTTCACAGGTTATTTTCCGTGCTCTTAGGAGTGTGTTAAGGGTCTATTGGAGGGTAATAGACGTCTATTGGGGGGCAATAGACGTCTATTGGGGGGCAATAGATGTTTTGAATTGATGTAATATTCTCATTTTTTTCTTTAATCAAAGTTTTATTTGTCAAAATCTAGGAATATTAGTTCTTATTCGGGCGACTAAAAGTCCTATGGGGGGCAATACATGGCTGATAGTTGTCTATTAGGAGGCAATACATGGCTGAAAGTGGTCTATTGGGGGCCAATAGACGTCTATTAGGGGGCAATAGACCTCTATTGCCCATCTATTAAGGGGCAATAGATGTCTATTGGGGGCAAAAAACTTTCCGGTGAGATTTTCTGCAAATTCCGGTGGGCGGCGGCCGGTGACGGGAATCCGGCGGCCGGTGACCGGAATCCGGCAAAGTCTCCTATGGTTTCTCTCTCTTCCATTTTCTCTCTCTCTCTCTCTCTGTAAGTAACAAATGGTGAGGGGTAAAATGGTATTAAAAAAAAACTTCATGGGGTTAGTGGGAAAAAAATCCCTAGAAATGGGGTAAATAGACAAAAACTCAAAAACAAAACTTCTTGATGAGAAGCGAGCATGTAACTCCACTAAAAAGAAGTCCCTTGTTTGTCTCAACGAAGCAACCAACCGACGAAGGAAATGGCGAAACCTCTGCAATTCGTAGACTGCATCTTCCCCTATATAATCCCACTATATTTCCTCTCACCCCTTTTGCCATTTCGCGATTGCCCGCTACCAAACCCGGTAAGCCCCCCCCTCTCTCTCATCTTCATAATTTAATTTGTTGTCTGTATCATCCAACTCAAGCAGCCGTTTAGTGTCACATGCATTTTTAATATCTCCAAACTTAATATTTGCCCGTTAACGATTTTATTCATATATACCAAATTTCAGATCATCCCGGAGCAGAATCGCGCCAAAGTCAGGTAATCCCTCCCTCTTCTCTTGGTTTCTCTTTTATTAATGTGAGAATGTATGCCTAAATATGAATTGCTGTTGCTTATTATGAACAGGGAATTTACTATAATCCAATTATCGTGAGTTTTACTTGAGCTGTTGCGGTTTCTAAGACAATGGCATCGAAATTCTGGACTCAGGTTTTTTTACCTTCACCAAGTAGAGCATAGAATTTTCATTCATGATTTTTGTGAGTATTAATATGTGCTAATTGTTTTTGAATAATGTTTGTTGTGTTATTCTAGCGTGAAAGCGATTCGGAGGATGAGGAGAGTGAGTATGGTGAGGAGGTTGAAACTGGAGGTGGTGAGTCTAGCACCAAAAAAGTGGACAACAAATACCTGAAGCACATGAATGATAGCGATAGTGATGATTCGGATGACCAAAAGCGTGTTGTTAGATCAGTGAAAGACAAGCGTTTCGATGAGATGAATGCCACTGTTGACAGGATTAAGAATGCAAAGAACATAAATGATTGGGTCAGCTTGCTTGACTGCTTTGACAAGATCAATAAACAGCTTGAGAAGTTCATGCGGATCACTGAGTCCGAAAAGGTACCAACACTATATATCAAAGCCCTTGTTTTGTTGGAGGAATTTTTGAGCCAGGCTCTAACAAATAAGGATGCTAAGAAGAAGATGAGTAGCAGTAATGCCAAGGCCTTGAACTCAATGAAGCAGAAACTGAAGAAGAACAATAAGCAGTATGAAGAGTTGATCAACAAGTATAAGGAGAATCCTGAGCAGAGCGAAGAGGATGAAGAAGATAAGCAGTCGGAAGAGGAGGAAGAAGATTCTGAAATTGAGGATCCTACAGATATAGCAGCTTCGGATGATGAGGAAGAGGACGAAGATGATACCAAGGATGGTTGGGAAAAGAAAATGAGTAAGAAGGACAAGCTCATGGATAAGCAGTTCATGAAGGATCCTCGTGACATCACATGGGATACAATTAACAAGAAATTTAAAGAGGTTGTGGCTGCTCGGGGAAGGAAGGGAACCGGAAGGTTTGAGCAAGTTGAGCAGCTTACCTTCTTGACAAAGGTTGCTAAGACCCCTGCACAGAAGCTTGAGATTCTTTTCAGTCTTGTTTCTGCTCAGTTTGATGTCAACCCTGGTCTAAGTGGGCACATGCCTATACATGTGTGGAAAAAATGTGTGCAGAATATGCTCATTATACTTGATATTCTGGTCCAGTATCCAAACATGGCTGTAGATGACAAGGTGGAGCCTGACGAGAATGAATCCCAGAAGGGACCCGATTATAATGGAACAATCAGGGTTTGGGGGAACTTAGTGGCTTTTGTAGAAAGGATAGATACCGAGTTCTTCAAGAGCATGCAGTGCATCGACCCTCATACTCGTGAATACATTCAAAGACTTCGAGATGAACCTATTTTTGTGGTTCTTGCTCAAAATGTTCAAGAATATTTAGAAAAAGTTGGAGATTTCAAAGCTGCTGCAAAGGTTGCCCTGAGGCGGGTTGAACTCATTTATTATAAGCCTAATGAAGTTTATGATGCTATGAGAAAACTGGCTGAGCAGATAGAAGGTGGTGATGAAGGTGAAGGCCAAGAGCCTATAGCAGTTGAGGAAAGTCGGGGTCCAGCTACATTCGTTGTAACTCCTGAGCTTGTACCGCGGAAACCAACCTTTCTGGAGAGTAGTAGGGCCTTGATGGATGTTCTGGTTTCTCTTATCTACAAGTATGGAGATGATCGCACTAAAGCTCGTGCAATGCTTTGTGACATTTACCATCATGCTCTTCTGGACAAGTTTCCTACTGCCCGTGACCTGCTGCTAATGAGTCACCTGCAAGATAGTATTCAGCACATGGACATTTCAACTCAAATACTTTTTAATAGAGCCATGGCGCAACTTGGTCTCTGTGCGTTTCGAAATGGACTAATCACTGAAGGACATAGCTGCCTTTCTGAACTCTATTCAGGTGGACGAGTGAAGGAACTGCTTGCACAAGGTGTCTCCCAGAGTAGATATCATGAGAAGACTCCAGAACAGGTGCAGTGTTTTACTGTACAGCTATTCTATGTTTTATCTGCATGTGAGCTGCTACTTTCTATAGAATCTGAAGTCACTATCTACAATGGTTGTTCATATAGATTTCTAATAAATAAATTTAAGTGTTTGGAGTTGATATGCAACTAGGTGCCATCTAACATTAATGCTATGACACTCACAAAAATAATATCCAACTGTTTAGGATGGATTTATTTAACGATTGCAGAACAGGTGCAGTGTTTTACTGTACAGCTATTCTATGTTTTATCTGCATGTAAGCTGCTACTTTCTATAGAATCTGAAGTCACTATCTACAATGGTTGTTCATATAGATTTCTAATAAATAAGTTTTAAGTGTTTGCAGTTGATATGCAACTAGGTGCTATCTAACATTAATGCTATGACACTCACAAAAATAATATCCAATCGTTTAGGATGGATTTATTTAACGATATTCATATGCCCGTCCAGAGGAATTGTTGTAAGATATCTAACATTACGTTACTTATAAGACGTTTTACTTTTGTTTTGCTCACACTCATTAAACTCCTGATATGTTCATTAAACTCCTGATATGTTTTTACCTCATAATTGAATTAATGGGAAATTGGATGGATGTTGTTCATTTGAGTGTATATTGCTCTGCTTTAGTGCATTGGTTTTTAGACCGGAGCAAGTTTTTAATCTTTCCACCCCATTCCACTCTTTCACAACCTTGAAATTTCTGAGCTGGATGTCTTTGCTATGTTCAGGCTCTTGTAAAGTTTACCACAATTAGCTTGTCTGCATAAGTTTAGGATATGCTAGCTATTTATCAATTTAAACAATTTGGCTCAATCTTCAAGATTCTTCTGAAACTAGTTGATAAGATTTGACAGAGAAAATTAGTGAAATAGGTCATTTGAGAGAAATTCTGGAAAGATGAGACTGAAAAAAGATCATAATTTTGTCAACTTGTTGCAGATAATCGGGGTCTAAGAAATCTGAAATTATATTTCATTCTGCAGACAATTTTTTATTTTTTTTCTGTTGTAGAAAAACAGCTTGCTCTGAGATTACTTTGCTATCAACTCTCTATTCTATAGAATTGATTTTGTCACTCTCCATTGCCCTTATTTTCAGGAAAGGCTGGAGAGAAGACGACAAATGCCCTTCCATATGCACATTAACCCTGAGCTCCTTGAGGCAGTACATTTGATCTGTGCGATGCTGCTGGAAGTTCCTAATATGGCAGCAAACATCCATGATACAAAGCGCAGAGTGATTAGTAGGACATTCAGACGGTTGCTTGAAATGAATGAGAAGCAAACCTTCACAGGTCCCCCTGAAAATGTCAGGGACCATGTATTGGCAGCTACCAGGGCCCTCCGCAAAGGTGACTTTCAAAAGGCCTTTGATGTTATGAATTCCCTTCATGTCTGGAAGCTCTTAAGGAATCGGGAGAATGTTCTTCAGATGCTCAAGGCTAAGATCAAGGAGGAGGCTCTGAGGACCTACCTTTTGAGCTATTCCCGGTCTTATAAGACATTAAGCATGGAACAACTCCCCAAGATGTTCGACCTCTCAGAGGCCCAGGCTCATAGCCTTGTTAGCAAGATGATGATCAATGACGAGCTCCATGCTAGTTGGGACCAACCGACAAGTTGCATTGTCTTCCACGACATTGAGCACAGTAGGTTGCAGGCTCTAGCTTTCCAGTTCACTGAGAAGCTGTCAGTCCTTGCAGAAAGCAATGAAAGGGCAACAGAGTTGAAGATAGGTGGTGGTGGGTTAGATTTACCTACAAGGCGTAGAGACAGCCAGGACTATGGTGCTGGAACAACTACTTTGAGTGGTAGGTGGCAAGAGAACATGTCTTTCACCCAAGGAAGACAGGGTGGTGCCACTGGGCGAACAGGTTATAGATCATTGGCATATGGTCATACTGGTGGAGGAGGGTATCCTAGGGACCGAACAGGTGCAGGTCAGTTCCGAGGAATGGGTCAATATACACGATATCAAGATGCTGCGCATGGAGGCTCAGGGAGGACTGGCTACCATCAGTCTGCTTCATCTGGAAGGGGATCTCAGATGGTCAGTCTTAACAGGGGTGTTCGTGCTTAAGGGAACATAGTAGCAAGACAAGACTGAAAATTTTGCCCATTAGAAAGCTATTAAAGTTTGATTTCTTGAATTCATATTTAGGCCCTATGTGGTGCACACCAAATAAGACATCTGGATAGTATTAAATAACACAGAACCAGTGTTTACTTTGCTCGTTATTTTAGCTACTGGCTGAACTTAAATATTTAGGCGTTTAGTACACTTCACTTTCATAAAAGAACTTAAAAACTCGGGTTACCAAGTTCTCACAATGCTGCATTCTCCCCTTGGCTCTGTCTTCTCTCCTGCACCAAAGCTCAAGCTCTAGTCAGATGCTTCAAGCTCTACTCTACGAGGTATTTCTACTCTCTCTCTCTCTCTCTCTCTCTCTCCCCCCTCCCTCCTATCATATGCTTATGTTTTTCTTTTCCTCGCAGAACTGAAGAAATCACTCTTTGTCCCCAGTTCTTCAAATTTTTTTCTTCGTCTTCACAGCAAAACTGGATTTGTTGTTCTCTGATGTTTTCTTATGTATTCATTTGTTGTTTTTTTTTTTTGGTTAATCTTTATGGGGATATTGGTTTTGGCTTGTTATAATAGGTTGTTTAGGGATGTGATGACTGGTAAATGGGATTTTTAGCATTTATAGAGGCCATAATTTTGCTGAGATCATAAACATGTATGCATGATCCTTTGCTTTTTCAGTAAATGGATTTAGTCTAGAGTAATTGTCTTCATTGGAGGCTTTACAGGATGTACCGGTTGCCATCAAATTTAATCATCTTACTTTATATTTAATCATCTCGATAAAATAGAGGTATAGTTCAGGTACCATTTGTGATAATAACCCTTTTGGTTTTGGCAAAGGAAAGAAGGCTTAAGTTCTCTGGGGTTGTGACTGCTAGATATGATGTCTTTGCTCACATATTTTGGGTTCGGTTCCCCTATTTTTTTTGTTGCCAAAATTTGTCTCATTGTAATCTTGGTTTCTTTCTTGTGGATTTTAAACAGCTCCAGTCACTGCACTGTAGAATTTTGCCCTCTTTAAACCATGCTTCCTTCTGTTAACATTTTAATCAACCAGAACTCCAGAATGGCTTTTGAAAATTTAAAACCCTGAGGTGTGTTTTCTTAATTATTAGAGACAAATGGTAAAGTGGAGATCAGGTTATATTCATTCTCTGATTAGTAATAGCTAGCTAGCTAGATCAAGGCCTCATTTATCTGAATTGATCTAAGGTGCTTAACTAACATCATTAAGCAATATATTGGTGATTAGATATTTAGGTGGGCATGCAAGGCAAATATGAAGACTTCCAAAGGTAAGTTGGCGATCATCGGGCTCTAGAAGAAGAGAAAGTTTAGGTTTTGGTTCAAGCTTAGGTTGACATGGGGTATTCTGGGATACGTGTCATGTGCCAATTTCGTTCTTCTTTTGAGAATGTAAGATTTGGAACTGAAATATACAAAATAGTTGTCAGCCATTAGAGCATATCAGAGAGTTCTTACTAAAACATGATAGTTCAATTGAAAGCGTACATTTTGTGAAATAAGTTGTAGTCATCTTACTATATTTAATGTAAGATAACTAGGACAATCCTCTTCTGTCCATACGAGTCGAATACACCTGTGCTTGTTTGGATAAGCTTTCCCACAGAGATTCTTTTGTTTGAGTTAGTCAAGTTACTCGGTTTGATATTCAAGTATTGTCCTATGCTGAATTACCTGATTTGGAACTTTCTCCAGACCTTCAGTTCCAACTCCTGTGCTTTGTTAAATGCTAACATCAATGTGAAGACTCATGCTTAAAGAAGGTTGGCAACACAATTTCTCTTCAACTTTTGTTGCTGATTCTCATAAAGCAAGTTTGGGTCATTATCAGAGTTCATTATCCAGTTAAGTAAGGTGGATTGGCCAATTTCTCTTAGTAGCTTATTGCTTTTGTCTTGTCGTCGAAGTTCTTAGCATTTCAGTTCACCAAATTAAGAAAAGTTATTGGCTTTTCAAATTTACTCCAACGTGGTTCCTCGGTATAGTTCTTTCTCTGAGTTACTTTTCTAAGCCATAGCAAATTGAAGAAATGACCTTAAATCTTTGTGTACTGACCTGAGTCGAATTGTTTGGCCTCTAGTTCTGTTGCCAGCTGTTGCTCTGTGTAGGAAGTGTGAATTGCTTCGTTTTCATTGCTTCAAGGCATGATTTTACTTTCAATTCATTGGAAAGCTCAGTGTGAATTTGTGACCCTATTCAACTGATTAAATCTCTCCTACATATTGTAGGTAAGAGATAGATTCTTGCCTTCATCATAATGGACACTAAATAAAAAATAAAAATACAAAAAAGGAAAAATAATTGATTATGAGTGTATATGGTTCTAGTCTGGTTCATGTGGTTCCTTTAGGGTGTCATTATTTTCTTTCTTAATTTCTGTACTGGATTTTCATGTTATCTATGTTTGTGCTTTGTTTGACTAGCTTATGCAGGTATTCGATGAACGACATACCAGTCTTTGAGACATTTGCAACTTTGCAAGTGAGGAATTTGAGGGACATGTTGTCAAATTTTGTTGCTTTCATATATTAAGCTACTATGTAACTAATTTGGGTCAATTAATTAAGACAATAAATTTTGGTTGAATTCAATTGTATGGGGATTGGGGAATTTATTCTTCATAGACAAGGCTATTTTTTGTTTTTGCTTTCAGTGTATTGGTTGAAATTTGATTTGGTCAGTGTTGCTTAGGAGCAGTAGGAAATTTTGCCTGGATGATATGTATCAAAATGTTGTCAAACTGTCTTTGGAATGTTGAATCCTGGATGGCCACATTATAGGCAACTAAAGCACAATTTTGAGTACCAATTGATACCTTTTGAATATTATGGACTGGATTTTGGTATATACATCAGAGAGTTGAAGTGAATTTAATACTAAATTGTAAGGTTTAATTTGTTTTTAGTGAAGAATTATAGGTACAATTACAAACATGTACTAATTACCTATAACCATAGCATAAGTCATGCATGAACTTGAAAATCTTAAGTTTGACTGGAGAAGGACAAAAAAATAAACAAACAAACTTATTAATTATGTCAATCTGGTTACAATAAAGTTAGATACGAGTCTTAACTGGTGATTTATGTCAATCGTGATATTTTCACATGGGGCAAACCTTATTCTTCATTACATAGATCAATCACATTAGCCTAAATTATAGTACACATAGTTGTCAAAGACTATATAATAATGTTTCCTCTCAAAACCCAAATATGGGAACCAAAATTTAATGTCCAAATAAATTAATAGGATTTTTCTTTTTCTTTTTTCTTTTCTATATATATTATATACATGAAAAAGTTGTTTCTTGACCTCCACGAAATCCAGATTTCTAACATCCAAAGAAAATACTCCTTGACCCCACCAAATCCCACTTCTTCAGGGTCTCTCTCAATGACTCAATGTATATATATCAGAATCTCTTTCCCTTTTACTAACAAAAGCGCCCTAAAACGCAATAAGCTCGATCTCTTCGTCCATCGTAGGTCTCTACCTCTTCTACACTACTTACATTCTTGTTTTGTTTCTTTTAATTCATATTATTATTCGATCCTGACATCTATCTTCCAATCTTCAATTTTTTTTTCTTGTGTTGGTTAACTACTTTTGCTATATTTCGATTCCTTACTATTAATACCACGCCGTGATTCTAATTCCCTAGCCTCTTCTTCGTGCTTTTGCTTAGAGTCTAATAGACTCTGCTACTAGATTTTGCGTTTTTCAGAATATACGTTTGCTACTGTTAGGGTTTAACAAACGAAATTAATCTACACGTTGCCTGCTTCTGCTGAACAGGATTGTACGACTGCACCGATTTTCAAACCCTTTTTCGCTTGTGATTTTTTGCTTGAGCTACTAGACAATGGCTTCGACTTCGAAATTCTGGGGCCGCCAGGTTAGCATATTTCAGTTTTATTCATGACTTATAGTTTCCGTGTTTCGATTGAATGTTAAGACTTAGAAGCATAATATGTGCTGATAGATCTGTTGTTGTATGTCTCTGTAACTTTTGGAATGTGTTTATGTTATTCAGAGTGATCAAAGTGACAGCGATAGCGATTCAGAAGATGAGCCCGTAATCACAGATGAGGAGACGACTAGCATTAAGAAAATCAAAAACAAATACGAAATTGAAAGTGATGATGAGGAAAGCTCTGATGACGAAAAGCGTGTGGTTAAGTCAGGGAAAGCTAAGCGATTCGAGGAGATGTGTGCTACTGTTGACAAGATAAACAAGGCAAAGAACATAAACGATTGGGTGAGCTTGCAGGAATCGTTTGACAAGATGAATAAACAGCTTGAGAAGGTGATGCGCGTAGCCCGGTCTGCAAAAGTACCAACTCTGTACATCAGAGCGCTTGTTTTGTTGGAGGAGTATGTAGCCGAGGCTCTAGCAAATAAGGATGCTAAGAAGAAGATGAGTAGCACCAATGCCAAGGCCTTGAACTCGATGAAACAGAAACTCAAGAAGAACAATAGGGAATATGAGGATTTGATTCAGAAGTACAAGGAGAATCCTACAGAAGAAGAGCTTTCGGAAGAGGAAGAATTTGAAACAAATTCTGAAATTGAAGTTCCTAAAGATGTTGGATATGGGGAGGATGAGGAAAAGGAGGATGGTTGGGAGAGAAAATCTAGTAAGAGGAGCAAGCTTGTCCTGGATAAGCAGCAGTTCATGAGTGACCCTCGTCAGGTTACGTGGGATACAGTCAACAAGAAATTCAAAGAGGTTGTGGCTGTTAGGGGAAGGAAGGGAACGAGATGGTTTGAGCTAGTTGAGCAGCTTATTTTCTTGGCAAAGGTTGCTAAGACTCCTGCGCAGAAGCTTGAGATTTTTCTCAGTATTGTTTTTGCTCAATTTGATGCTGGTCTCCATGGGCACATGCCTACGCATGTGTGGAAACATTGTGTGCAGAATATGCTTGTTATTCTTGATATTCTGGTGCAATATCCCAACATCCGTGTCGTTAACAAGGCGGAGATTGATGATAATGGATCTCAGCATGGATCTGACTATAATGGGACAATCAGTGTCAGTGGAAACTTGGGGGGTTTTGTGGAAAGAATAGATGATGATTTTTTCAAGAGCTTACAGAGTCTAGACCCTCACACCACTGAGTACATTGAAAGACTCAGAGATGAGCCTATGCTTTTCGTTCTTGCTCAGAATGTTCAAGAATATTTGGAGCAAGTTGGAGATTTCAAAGCAGCTGCAAAGGTAGCCCTAAGGCAGGTTGAACTCCTTCACTACAAGCCTCAAGAAGTCTATAATGCCATGAGAAAACTAGCTGAGCAAACAGAAAGTGGTGATAATGGTGAAGTGACTGAAGTCCATGACGCTACATCTGCATTTCTTGCATCTCCTGAGCTCGTACCTCGGGGACCTGCGTTTTTGGAGAGTAGTAGGGCCCTCATGGATATTCTCGTCTCTTTCATATACAAATATGGAGATGATAGGACTAAAGCTCGTGCAATGCTTTGTGATATTTACCACCATGCTCTCCTGGATGATTTCTCTACTGCCCGTAACTTGCTGCTAATGAGTCACCTGCAAGACAGTATTCACCATATGGACATTTCATCCAAAATCCTTTTCAATAGGGCTATGGCACAGCTTGGTCTGTGTGCATTTCGTAATGGACTAATTACTGAAGGACATAGCTGCCTTTCTGAACTATATTCAGGTGGAAAAGTGAAGGAGTTGCTCGGACAAGGTGTGTCCCGAAGTAGATATCAAGAGAAAACCCCTGAACAGGTACTAGTTTGGTTTTTTTCTTCCATAAGTTATTCTTATTATTTGCATATATGGTTTCCGTTTGCATATGATCTGAAGTCACTATCTAAGCATCTATATTGTTTGGTGTGAATGGCTACTTGTGTACAACTGCATGATGTTTAACACGAATTATTGTTACAGTTGAGGGGTCCATAAGTTTAGTAAAAAGTCCAGTTAGTTTTCCAACTAGTTTGGGTTAAATATCAACTACTTTCTGTCTTCAATTTTGTGTTTGATTCAGTTAAATCATAAGATTCACAATACTTCTTCCTGATATATTTATAATATATATATTTCACTCCCCACTTATGAACTGTATGCAAAAATTGAAGAAGACAGGGGGTATGACTGTGCCAACATGTCAAAGAATTGGGGATTAAGAAACCTTATAACCTAGAAGTTTGTTGTTGTGCAGAGTCCTATACTGTCGTCGTAGATAAATAGTATGCTCCAAGTTTAATTTGCTAACCTGTTCTGTTCCTCTCAATTTCAGGGGAGTCTTGAGAGACCCTATCATATGCACATCAACCTTGAGCTCCTAGAGGCAGTGCATTTGATATGTGCCATGCTGCTGGAAGTGCCTAATATGGCAGCAGCCAACACCAATACAAAACGCAGGGTGATTAGTAAGACATTCCGGTGGTTGCTTGAGAAGCAAACATTCATAGGACCTCCTGAAACTGTCAGGGACCATGTAATTGCAGCTACAAGGGCCCTCTTCAAAGGTGACTTCCAAAAGGCCTTTGATGTCATCAGTTCTCTTCATGTCTGGAAGCTCCTCAGGAATCGTGAGAATGTTCTGGAGATGCTCAATGCTAATATCAAGGAGGCGGCTCTGAGGACCTACCTTTTCACCTACTATCCGTCCTATAAATCTTTAAGCATTGAGCAAGTGACCAACATGTTTGACCTCTCAGAGGCCGAGACTCATAGCATTGTTAGCAAGATGATCATGAACGAAGAGCTCCATGCTCGTTTGGACCAGCAAACACGTTGCATTGTCTTCCCCGATAATGACCGCACTAGTTTGGTGAATATACTCAAGCTGGTTGACAGGCTGTCAGTCCTCTGCGAAAATAATGAAAAGTTAGCAGAGCTGAGGATAGGTGGTGGTGTATTAAGTATGCCTTCAGGGAGGCCGAGTTGCTATCAAACTCTTCAATCTCATTAGAGTAATTGTTTTGATCTTTTTGTGCTGTTTTGCCTATGTTCATCTCATAGAGAGTAATTCAATAAAATTTCTGGTTTTTGGAGTAAGCAACTGTATTTTTGGCTCTACTTACCAAATTAGTGAAAGTGGTCAACTGACTCAACTCGATGTAGTGCATGTTCCTTACAGAGAGAGTAACTCTATGTAATGTTTAAAATTTCTGGTTTTTGCTTTTTGGAGTAGGCAACTGTATGGTTTTGGCTCTATGTAGACCTCACATATTGTCTCTATACTAAATTTCATCTCCAGTAATAGGATATATAGTGAAGTATGAATTTCTATGACACCTCCAGTATTGGATGTGAGAAATATGTTTTTGAAGTGTGAATGGAACATTAACAAAGACTTAACCGACTGGCTTAATTATGATTATGGTAGTTTATAGTGTGTCAATCTAATCATACATACAATTTTATGAATAGTTGTATGCGATCAAAAATTTGAAAATATATATTTTCATAACCCACTCTTCTGACGATTTGTCCAAATTGCTTC
Organism: Rosa chinensis; assembly: GCF_002994745.2. Lineage (NCBI taxonomy): Eukaryota > Viridiplantae > Streptophyta > Magnoliopsida > Rosales > Rosaceae > Rosa > Rosa chinensis. The sequence goes on along the minus strand of NC_037090.1, from coordinate 23,831,813 downwards.
TCAAAAAATAAAAAACAAATCCATCACTAGGTAGGCTGGTAGCCCATATTAACGATTTGTGATCAGATATTTTTAGAGTTTCTATTGGGACCTCCAAATCTGCTCAATTGACCTCATTCTATTATGAATTATTAAATGACATATATAACTTACTATAAAATGACTATTAAGGACAATAAATATACCAAAAAAATATTATATTAATTTTATGTAGACTATCTAATTCAATAATATTAGATTGTATTCCTTATTATTTTCCTTATCTATTTTCATTTTCCAATTTCACTACATACTCATTAAAGCATTCATATATATTTAATAAGAATTAAAAATATGATTAAGATCATGTGACATAAAACTGTACGATATATATGTTGAATGCATATTGGTGAGGGAAAACAAAATAAATCCTCTTATGATTTATGACCTAAATCTAAGTCAATCCATTATATTTGCAAAAATAATTAATTAATCATGTGGTACAAAAAATACAGAAAAAATAAACATTAAAAAAAATATTTTTTTTTTTTGCACAGCTAAAATAGAAAAAAAAAATAGTTCATGGCATTTTCTTATTGATTAGACATTAATTTTTGAAACTCATGTTTGATTAAGAAATGTATATTTAGTTAAGAGTTATAGAGTGATTAAATCATTGAAATGACTAAATTTTTTATTTTAAAGATAATAATTTGTTTGCAAATTATATGAGTGAGGTTATTTGAGGAAGTTTAGTGAGGTTTAGTGAGTAAATTTAGTATTTGAAAATTTGATAAGTGGTGTAAAAAGCATAGAGGTCAAGTGAGTAAATTTGGAAGTTCCAATAGAAAAACTCATATTTTTATGCTAATTAATTTTCCTAATTCTGATTTAAGATTGTCAATTGTAATTAAGGAAGAAGGGTCTCCTGCGGAATAGTATGGAACTAATCTTACTATTTCATATAAATAGAACAAATAACAAGTTGCTTTAGATGAGAATCAATGAGAGAGCAAAAGCTAGGGAATGTATCCACCACCTATCAATCATGTATGCAAGTCTTAACATAGTCTTACTTAATTATCTATGGATGAAGATGATCAAGTTAACCCAACACCTAGATTAACTTATTGGTTTTACTTACATGTATGTTAAAAGAGAGACGCTCTACACCTAACTTATTTTCTAAAATGCAACCTAGCTAGATTGATGCAACTCTAAATTTAACACAAAGAAATCATTAAGAACAAGAAAAATGAGACATCACAAGGACATTATGAGTATGACGCATCTCAGTTAATCTAGAAACCTAATCACTTGCCTTATAGACAATTTACTACTTAGAACTCTTAACATAACCTTCTTAACACGGAACAAGCAATGAGATTTCATGATAATAGAATCTTAAACATGCAATCTAAGTTTGCCACCAATAAATAAATAAATAATCCAATAACATAAAATTAAAAATTAGGTTCTCATCCATTGAATAAATAAAAGCTAATCAAATGTCATAGCATCTCATACAAGAAATTACTTGCACATGGTTTTGAATGAAAGCATAAAGAAAATCATAAGAGATATGAAGTACAGAATATCCTAAAAGTCAAGGCTAGAATCGTCAGATCGACTAGTCAAATAGAGGTACTCGACTGGTCGAAAATCGTCTGAACTTATGCTTACCACAAACCTCCTTCACTCGTTCACTGTGGTAAGCTATCTTCAACTTCACCTACGTTGACTTTCAGTGTAACGCCATTTGGCCGATAAGCGGCCAAGCCTCAGCCACGTTCCCAATACTAAATTAGTGGCAGTTGCAGTACTAATGTTTGCTCATCCCATCCAACAATGCCTCGCCCTCCATGGACTTCCAACATCGTACTCAGCGGCGTGGTGCCTTCTCCCACCTCGGCATTATTTGTTGGCGGTCCGATTGAGTCTTCCCTAGGTTCGTGTCGCAGACACGCCTCGGTGTTGCGGTGAAGGAACGGTATGGCGGCCTTGTTCCACTATTGTGTTGGTGCCAATCCTCCCGTCTTGTCTCGACGTCTCGAATCACTTGTGGGCTTATGTACTATCACCCTAATATGGCTGAGCTGACGCGGTATTGGGCTGGGCTTTGACTTCTGCTGGGCTTCTCCTTCTTTTTTTTTTTCTTTTTTTTTTTCCTGTTCTTCTTCTGCGGGTTTTTCTACAGGCCGGTTCAGCAACTTCTAGACCGGTTTTTAGAGTTCTGCTTCCGCTTCCTAAATCTTGGGATCGAGACACTGCTGGTAAATTTGGTAGCAATCGGAGGTCCAGAAGGTGGTGAATCGGTGCAGGGATACCCTTTTTTCTTCTTGAAGGGCCGATTTGGTGGTTTTCCTGCTGGTTCCAGTGGTTCCTTCGCCGGTTCTAGAATCCTGGGATTGAGGGCTTCAATATATGCTGCGGTGGTGGCTAGGGTTTGAAGGCTATGAATTCGTGCTGATAATGTGTTTTAGGAAAACTGTAATTAAGAGAGAATTGTTGTATGTTCTCATTGATAATGAGGGCCTCTTTATATAGAGGATTACAAGAAATAGAATCAGAGTTGTACAAGGAAAGATAATCGTACAATTAATTAGATATTTATGAATATCTCCGTGAACATCTTTAATTCAAAACTCTATTACAACTAGGTCAAGTAACCTAAAGTTTGGGCCAGACACATATTCTGGATTTACTTGAACAAGGTTTTTTTCTTTTTTGTTCTTTTAGATGTGCAAATAAAAAAAAAGAGTAATAATTCTTTTCTTAATGTTTATTTATTTTCTCTATTTTCTGTATCTCATGAATAATTATTTAATAGTTTTTAATTTTAATTTCAATTGCTAGCAATTTTTTTTGGCAAATATAATGGATATATTGGGATTTGGGTCATAATAGGATTTCTTTTGTTCTCCCTCACCAATATACGTTCAACATATATGATGATAGGAATTTTTATGTCACGTGATCTTGATTATAGTTTTAATTCGTATAATATATATATATATATTTTTTTTTTTTTTTTTTGAAAGGATATATATATATTTATATATTCTTTGATGAGTATATAGTGAAATTGGAAAATGAAAATAGATAAGGAAAATAATAAAGAATGAAATAGAATATTTTTCTGGTATAATTATTGTTCTTGACAGTTATTTTAGGGGGTTGAAATTTGCATCCCTAAAATTACAAACTACACCCCCTTTTTTTTTTAATAATATTTCTTGTCTCTTTTTTTGCATTTACTAAAACACCCTCGAAGTCATATTTTCTTTTTTCTTTTTCTTTGTGGGTCTTTTCTTGTCTCTCTCCCCCCTCCTCTTCCAGACCACCACCAAGGTTCTCTCTCTCTCACTATCCTTCCCGATCTTCACCAAGGACTCCGCCGCCACCGCCATTATCAACCTCCACCACCTCGCCACCTCACAACAACCGCTCATTGACCGTGAAAACCTTTAGTTCATTCTCATCATCCTCCTCATCATCGTCGTAACCATTGTCGCTTCATTCTTCCTCTACCGAATCCTCCGCTGCATCCACGATGCCCCCGCCCGAGTCTCCAGCCGCGGAGTATCTCCGGCTGAATCCGCCACCACCATCGCCGCTGATCGAGATTGGCAACCTCAGCCGCCGCCAAACAACTACGAGGTCCAACTCCAGCCCGCGCCACTCCTACTCCATTGGATCGTTCGACTACCTCGTTGACGACGACTCCGAGGTCGGATTGTCCAATGCTAGAAACCGCTGGTCTGATCGGAAAGAAGAGGTGATTGTTGTTCTCGGCGAGCTCCCGCCGCCGCTGCCGTCGGAGGCCAGTCTAGGCGCTAACGTGGCCTTGGGAAGGAGCTGGCTTAAAGAATTCGTGCATAGACTCTCCAGCTCTTCTCTACGAAGCTCCGGCAGATTCTTTACCGGTAGTAGCCGTCAGAGCAAGATTGGCTGAACGGGAGATCAGGAAGATCGAGAAGGAGAGAGAGAGAGAGGACTTTGGTGGTGGTCTGGAAGAGAGGGGGGAGAGAAAGAAGAAAAGACCCAAAAAGAAAAAGAAAAAAGAAAATCTGACATTGAGGGTGTTTTAGGAAGTGCACAAAGAGATGATATGAAATATTATTAAAAAAATAAAAAGGGGTGTGGTTTGCAATTTTAGGGGTGCAAATTTCACCCTCCTTATTTTAATATGTCATTTAACAATTCATAATAGAATGAGATTAACTGAGTAGATTTGGAGGTCCCAATTGAAAGACAATGGTGAAATTAAGCTTGGGTTTCATTTGTGAAGCGAGATATTATACATGAGAGCTTTTTGGGTTTTTGGCTAGTCTTTATGTATTAATATTGTCACATTATCAATGATATTATCATTTACTCTTCTAAAAAAAATATAAATAAAAAAAGAAGAGAGAGAGAGAGAGAGAGAGAGAGAGGAAAAACAGTATTTTGGTATTTTTCGCTAGGTAAATTATACGAGATGCTAACTGATGAGCAAATCAAAGAGTAGAATTCTCAATTACTAACTAGCTGCTAATGACTAGTTGTAACTGATTTCCCAGACTTTATGTCCAGATGCTTGACATGTTCCGGCGTTGTGAATATCCAACGTTCCATGTTTTTTTTTTTTTTTGGATTGATGAGGTTGTCCTAGGGCGAATCCCCTGGCATGTTCCTCTTCAACGAAACTTTATTTGATATATACTCTTGTTCGCTCAAAAATCGTCTCGGCCACGTGTCACTCGGCCGATGTCTTCTTAGCTTACACGTGTCCTTCTGGCCTGGTGATTGTCAAGCTCATAAAGCATTCGACTTCTAGGTTTGTTAGAAGTCTAGTCAACAATGCAATTAAAATAGGATAAAATACTTACTGTTTTACTCCCTATACTTATAGGGGCTCGACGTTTAATCTCTCGCTTTCCAATTTCACCTGAAAACTCCATAAACTCTCTAATTTCACAGATCTAGTCCTTGCCGTCAACTCATTGTCAAAAACTCTATTATTTTGCTGATGTGGCATCCCTTTCACTGCAAAATGTCTATTTTACCCCCCACTGACTTTTTTTTTTCTCTCTCTCTCTCTGTTTTTTTTCTTTTTTACTTTTTTCCTCATTTTCTTTTGCACAGCGCCTTCCAACTCCTCATTACTCGAACCGCAGCCTGGGTAATAGTGGCCTGGGTGGCGTCACCACTCATAATCACCGTCTTTCCGTGACTATTAATTAAGGACCAAAATATCGAGTTTCGAGGAAATATCTATGGTCCCGAAAACGGAAATTTCGACGGAAATATCGAGGATATATCGATTTCGGTAAATAATCAAGAAAAATGATGGAAATTTGAAGAAAAACATGGAAATTTTAAGTGAAACTTTTAGATATGTTTATTTTATCAATTGTCTACTATATATAGAAAGAAAACCTTGAATAAACCTTGTTATATAGTAATTTGTAATAATTTAAGATGAAACGGTAAATGCTGAATCGCCAATAACTCTTAAAATTTTTGAAATAAACATCTAATTTTTTTTTTTATGGCTAGAAACTCAATGGGAGGCTAGGTCATCACGCCTTATATACATTTTTTTGTACATATCATACATTACACCTTGAATTACATGAGTAACTTAGAACCACGTAGAAGACCTATGAGGTACAAGGTATGAAGATTATTTGGTGCAAGGTATGAAGATTATTTTGAACTATTTATAGAAGTTATAATTTGAAATGTTGTTGTAAAATTTTTGAACATTTAGTAAAAGAAAATTCAATATAGTAATTAAGTGTTTCAAGTTAGTTATTGATTGAACGTGTATCTAAGTTTTTAGATTCGTAGGTAAATGAATATATATTAGAATGTTGTGATTAATACATAAAAGGTATGTGCAGCAGAGTTAGCAAACCCTCTCAAAGGGTAGTGAGATGACCAAGGTTCAATCCTCGGTGTTGTTGTAGGTTTTTTGGAATGTATGGGGAAATATCGAAAATTTCGGGAAATATCAGACATATTGAGAAATTTCGAAAATTTTGACCCGAAATTGTCATGGTATGCTATGGATATATCGGACCTCCAAAAAATGAAATTTTCGGCGAAATTTCGCCAATTTTTTCGATTTTTCAGTCCTTAGGTGACCCACATACAAAGCAGGAAATCAAAAGCCTATATTTCTTTTTTGGATAATTGGGGGAAAAGGCTATATTTGTGCCCAGAACAAATTTCAGTATGGTCATGGAAATCATTTTTAGATCTTTAAATTCCATCATGAAATGTATTCAGTAAACAGTATAAGCATTCACCAAGAGTTTGAGTAGAACTACTTATAAATGACAAGGCTATTATGGAGTGCAGTGAAAGTAAACAGTACAATTTTAGACAACAATCAGAAAGGAATTATGTTATGCAGTGAAGTAAATAGTACAATTTTAGACAACAATAGGAAGGAATTACAGCGTGCAATGAATGGGAGAGCTCCAATGAAGTTTATATTTGATCCTGCCATTTCTAAGTGCTCAAGGAGGTGGAACAATCTTTCCAGAGCATTTCCCGAACCCTACTTTGTAGCCATTTCCCTGCAAGGATAACAATAATTAGATGCCAATAGTTGGATCTTTACAACTAGTATTTAGCAGCTCTAGACCTACTACTCTACTAGTATCAGAATGTTCCTTAATCTAGTAGGATAGTCGGTAATTATGTGAAATATAAATTGCTTCAGGAGAACAAAAGCAAATACTACAACATCATAGCTCGATGAATCATGATAGAAAGATCAGAAACGTGCTGAAAATGAAGTGCCTTTTGAAAAAAAAAAATTATGAAGAGCAAAAACAATCATTATAGCAGGATAAGAAGTTTAAAGAGCAAAACAGGTTTCAAAAATGTTTTCGAACATATTAATAACTTCACTAATAAAAGGGCATGTAAGATCAAGAACCTTGCTAAAACCAGTAATGATGACTTCGTCTCCATCTTCAAGAAATTCACGAGTAACGCCGTTTAATGACAACGGCTTATCCCATGTCAGCTCTAGCAAGCTTCCGTAAGATTCTGGCCCCTATTGGCAGATACAAGATATATATTAACTTCACTCAAGCAATATAGGGATCTGTTAAATTCATAATATCAGAAAATGAACTGAAATCATACAGGTCCACTGATGGTCCCAGTTCCAAAGAGATCTCCAGGCCTTAAGTTGCACCCATTGACGGTAAGGTGTGCTAGCTGCTGAGGCAATGTCCAAATTCTGTAGATGTGTTGCAGATAATTAACATATATTTACAAAAGGAACACAGTTCTAAGTGTTATGATGGCCGAAAGATCGGTAGTGCGTACAAAATAGTGAAAATACCCTACACTCGTACACGAGTAAGAAAACTGCTACAGAGGAGTTGTACGACTTGTATCATGTAAGACTAAACACTGTTGAAGATGTAAATAGAGAGGAAATCCTTACAAGTGGTTGAAATTACTCTTTGTGACCACAGATGAGCGCCTCTCTCCAGCTGGTTTAATTCGAACCTTGCAGTTAAAAGGAAGTTTGATCATCGTCTAAAGTCTGAACAATGCAATGGAATAGGAAAAGGAAAGTAGAAACTGTGAACGTGCTTCACAAGACTGAAAGAAACAAGGGGGGAGGGTACCTCTAATGTTATGTCATAGCTTTCGGAGATATTTTCAGCGACATAGGGCATTAGATGGGGGTGCTGCACTTCAGAGCACACATCATATAAGAACCATGAAATACAGCTTCAACAATTACAACACAAAACCGAAATTAGGGTGATATGCACCAAAACAAATAGATATGAGAAACACCTTTTTGGGAGGATCACAGGAAAATGGTTCTAGAGCTTCGAGTGTCACTATCCAAGGGGATATCGTAGTTCCTAAATATTCACAATTTTACACATAAAAGTAAAGTCATGCAATCATTTGATTGAGCACAGTGCTCCAATCAAGTAGTGTATCTTTATCCATGGAATTTAAGAATGGAGCGTGATAGTTTTCAGTGCTTACCAAAACTTTTTCCTAGGAAAGGCACACTGGGAATAAATTCCTTTGCCTGGATATCTCTAGCTGTGAAAACCAACTTCTTATCAAATACAACCAACTGTAGAACATGAAGGACAAGAACTGAAAGAAACATGAAGCAAGCATACCAATCCAGCCATTCATCAAGACAAGTCCAAAAATGTGATCTGCTGCCTCATTCACATCCACCGGATTCCCTAATTCATTTCCAGGACCAACTACAGCAGCCTACAAGCAACATGATAATGAACATGAACGATGAGAATAACCAAATTTATGAGTTCGACAGCATCAAAGAGTAATGTAATGGCATAAGGCTAACCATTTTAAGCTCAAAATCTAGTTTCGTTGCGGGACCAAAATATAGCAGACCGCCTGGAGGTTGTCTGATAAAACACATGAAAGAGTAAAATATAAGACTAAAATACTCGTAAGTGATGACAGAACGAAATTTCTACATGGATGGGAAGTCCAGCCTAATCACGGTTCAAATACACACTCTTTCAGGAAAAGAGTGAGCACCAAACTCAAAAGTTAGTTAAAAAATGCGACAGGTGATTGGAGGCACAACCGATCGTTAAGCGTTACAATTAACTTTCCCATCACCCTCCTTATAAACCAAATATCGTGCACCAGAAATATAGCCTCAAAATACTGATATACTACCAATTCTTCAGAAATGAACCATTACCACCAAGTGAGCAATGTTCAACACCCCACCTTGGACGTAAAAATGTCTCAAGAGACACGTCTCTGATTGACCTGGGTCGAGTAATGTCAGTTCCAGAGATAACAATCGACGAAGCTCGTCCATGATATGCAATTGGTAGGTCCAACCTAACACGAAATAAAACCTGTTCAATTTGTAAACGATCAAAGATACAGGAATAAATTTCTGTGCTGTGACACCCTAAACCCACGTACCATTTCAGTGGAATTGCCTGACCTGCCTTACAATTAATCTTGGCCCCGCAGTCGTGTACGTGATCCATTGATGAAAAGAAGTCTGTAAAGTCCCCAATCGCCACAGGAAGCAGCATTTCCACCTCGCTCTACATATTCATAAGGACACACACAGAAAAGTGGCATTCAAAACGCGGAAGTTGCAATAAACATAAGGTAATTTTCGGGATTATAGATTTCTCATACCAACGGAATAAGTGATTCCTGCTTTAAACTTTGATTGTCACGCAATGTTGGCTCAGTAGCTGCATCATTAATCAACCAAACTAAACTTAAGCATCAATTTAGTGAGGTCAAACTTAAGCGAGGATAAGATTGCAGCATACATGAAAGTAGCTTCTGAAGTGTAGCACGTGCTTCCTTCCAAGCAGGTCGTCCCAAGGCCAAGAACTTGTTCAAATTAGGCTAAGAACCAAAAACAGAGCAATCAATTTTACAGGATTAATCAGTATATAATAATCATGATTACTGAACCAACGGACCTGATAAAAGCAATCGGAGTTTCTGAGGATCGGACCGTTGAAGAGACCGGCGGCGGCGATTGCTGACAAGTCCAACACATAATCGCCGATGGCCACGCCCGGTCGAGCCGTTGAAGCCGGTTTTGGCTTGAACACTCCGAACGGGAGGTTCTGTATGGGGAAGTGAGAGCTCGGGTCGACTTCGATGAAGGAAGTGAGAGCTACGCCGGACACGGAGTTTTTCCGATGTCGACGACTTCCATGAACGAAGTTAGAGCTCGGGAGGTTCGGTAAGGGGATGTCATCAATCGGGTTGTTTTCTCGGAAGGAACGAAAAAGGCCGTACAAGGTGTTGCTCGGAGGGCGCTTCATTTTTTAGGAGGGGAGAAGAAGACGACTGAGGCGTTGAATCTACAGAGTCACTTAATATGGAGGTGGAGCCGTGGAGGCGTCTTATAGCCTATTTTGGGATTGGAGATTTGCCCGCTTTGGATGTGGGAGAATGTGCATCCCCCGAAAGTGGCAAATGAGCTTTGCACGTTTCGGGAAATGGGAGCAGGAGCCTGTCAAGGTGTTCCAACGCCCTGCGCGTGTACGGGCTTGGTCCTCAATCTGGACGTATTTGATCGTACTATCGGTGTTTGGAACTCGTAACCAAGAGCGAGGGAGAGACCGATCAAGGCGAGATCCGCTTTTAGGCTTTAGCCAACCCTATCACGTACCCATATCCCCCGTTACTATTACTCATATCCATATTCAAACCTTTGTCAGTTGTGGCATCAAAGATAAATAGATAATACAGATATTTTTGGAATCATTGATATATGTATAATATATTGATCACATATACATGTGAAATTTAACCAACGTGCCTGGTAAATCATTCCGGTAGAAATATTATGGATTAAATTTAATTTACCCCCCTGAGGTTTGGGGGTAATTACATGTTAGTCTTTGTCCTTTCAATTTAATCAGTTTGCCCCCCAAACTTGTCAATTCTCCTCAACCGTGTTCATTCCATCTAATTTAGACGTTAAGTTTGACTTTTGAGGGTTAAAATGGTCATTTCAAGACAAAAAAAAAATTATAAAAAAAAAAAGGAATTTTTTGTTTTAGGGAATCAGAAATTGAGAGAAAATCGCTGTGTATTCTCATTGATAATAGGGGTCTCTTTATATAGAGGATCACAATGCATAGAATCTCAATCATACAAGGAAAGTAATCGTACATTGAATAGGAATCTAGATCCTTCTAATTTAACTCTATTACCACTAGGTCAAGTAACCTAAAGTTTGGGTCAAACACAAAGTAGAGATTTACTTGAACACTCCCCCTTGTGTTGCCCAAACGCGGTGCTTCTCTCTTTGCCTCGCTAAAAATCTTGTCGAGTAACAAAAACCCAATAGGACAAAAATAACCTCGGTCGAAGGGGGAAAAGAGCACAACACACCCTTCACGTTTCAAGACTATACAAGTAGACACCTTCCCCTGATGAATACAGTCATTGGAGTTCGGATAACTTCTGCAAACGATGCTACCAACATGTTTCTCGAAAGTGGAATTTAGGCAGTGACTTAGTAAGCAAGTCTGCCATACTGTCCTCATATTGAACCTAGTTCACTTTGATCTTTGAGGAGAGTTTGTTGTTGCTGATTACCCTTGGTGTTGTCGCTTTTGATGTAGCCTTTGCTTCATTTGTTCAAAGCAAGCAGCATTATTCTAAATGCTTGTAGGCTCATCTGTGGTAGACGTCAAAACCACAATTCTTCGAACATGCATAATTATGGATCCAATCCATAAACATTCATGAACCACTTCATGAAGAGCAATAATCTCTGCATGGTTCGAAGATATAGCGACTAAAGTCTGTTCTGTAGACCTCCAAGATATCACGGTCTTTTCCCATAGTGAACACTTAACCAGTTTGGGAATGACATGTGTATGGGTCAGAGGGATACCCAACATCAGCAAAACCTTCCAAAACACTTATGTAATTTTGGGATGGGGATAGAGGACGCAGGCCAGTGTTGGCGGCGTTCCTAGTGTGCGATGGGTCCTAATCCATCATCTTTCTGTAGGGATAGAACAAGCACATATCAATCGTACATCTCAAGTACTGAAAGATATTTTTTTTCCACCAATCCAATGGAGTCACGTTGGCGCATAGCTATACCTAGCTAACAAGTTCACAACATATGAGATATCTGGTCTTGTGTATTGGGATAAGTACAATAATGCGTCTATTGTACTTAAGTAAGGCATGCTGATTCCACTAATCAATTTCGTCCGATTGTTTTGGCAAACTTTGTTTTCAAGATTATTCCAAAAATATTGTCCATGCGCCTAGCTGTTGTTGCCTCCAGAATCATCACCCCTCAACAACATGCTTTTGTGCCGGGACGTCAAATTTCAGATTGTATCTTATCGACGTCAGAGTGTTTCAATCTTCTGGATACTAAATGCTACGGCGGTAATGTTGCTATTAAGGTTGATATTACGAAAGCTTTCGATACTTTATCATGGGACTTTTTGCTATCTGTTCTTCAAGCTTTCGGTTTTCATCAAACTTTTGTTGGTTGGGTTCACGCTCTCCTTCTTTCTGCTAAACTCTCCCTTAATGTGAATGGTAAATCAGTTGGGTATTTCTCCTGTGGCCGTGGTGTGAGGCAGGGTGACCCCCTATCACCCTTACTTTTTTGTTTAGCAGAAGAAGTGTTAAGTCGAGGTCTTGCTAATCTGGTGACAACCGGTCGCATACGCACCATCTCGTCTCCCCGTGGTGCTCAATCTCCATCACATGTTCTGTTTGCCGATGATGTTATTGTCTTTTGTCAGGGTGATCGGCGTAGTTTAAAGGCTGTTATGGACTTCTTTGAGGAATATGGTATTAATTCGAGTCAAGTGATTAATCGAGCCAAGTCCAATGTTTTCATTAGCAAGCATATTCGCAGGAGGCAGAACTCAATTGTTTCTACATTGGGTATGAAGTTGGGTTCGACGGAGTTTACATACTTAGGTGTGCCTATTTTTCGGGGTAAGCCTCGCTCATCTCATTTTCAGCCAATTGTGGACAAGATTCGCTTGAAATTTTCGAGTTGGATGGGCTCTTTGCTATCAATGGCGGGTAGACTGCAGTTGATTAAATCAGTTATATATAGTATGTTAATTTACAGCTTCCAAGTCTACGAGTGGCCGGTTTCATTGCTTCGGCGTTTGGAGATATGGTGTAGGAACTATTTATGGTCAGGTTCTATTGAAAGGCGGGGTGTCCCTCTTATTGCTTGGAAGAATTGTTGTTCACCGATGGAAGAGGGTGGCTTAGGCCTTAAGCCATTGCGGGTTCTAAATCACTCTCTTCTTCTCAAAAAAGCGTGGGATGTTTCATTTTCGGTGTCAGATGGTTGCTCTTTACTTCGAGCTCGCTTTTTTCGTGCGGGAGGATTGAGGAGATCGTATGCTCTATCTTCTATCTGGCCTGGGGTGAAACGTTTTTGGCCACTCATTAAGGAAAATGGCAGATGGTTAATTGGAAATGGGGAAGAAATCTTATTCTGGAGGGATAATTTTGTGGGCCGCCCATTATATGAATTGTTTGGTTTGCATGGTGGTGCAATGAATCAACTTGGCACTTTAGTTGCAGACTATATTTCTAATGGAGAGTGGACCTTCCCATCTTTACTTCAATTACACCTTCCAGGCTTGTGTAATTTCATTCAACAACATGTTCCACTCTCAATTAATGATCAAGCAGTGGACCAATGCATCTGGATGCCTTCTCATTCAGGTACACTTTCCGCACGTGAAGCTTATGGTTTTCTAAGGCCCCGATCCGCTGTTGCTAATTGGGGAAAATTAATTTGGACAAAGTTTATTCCTCCTCGTATGTCTTTACTAGTTTGGAAGGTGTTAAGTGGTCGTATATTATCGGATGACTTCCTTCAAAAGAGAGGGGTCTCTCTCGCACCTCGGTGTTATCTTTGTCACATTCAAGTGGAGTCTCTTGAGCATATTTTTCTCTCTTGCTCTTTTGCATCATCATTATGGCAACGCTTAGTGCATGTGTTTGAGCTCGGCATGGTTCATGGTTCCCTTATGGAGAGGCTACAACGGGGCTTGGATCATAGTCGCAGTCCTCAACTACGTGAGCTATGGCTCACCGCTTTTGTGGCTTTGTTATGGTGCATTTGGCTTTTTCGAAACCGGGCTAAGTTTGATGGTGTGCAGGCCAACAAGAGTAATGCCTGGAGATTAATTAAAGGGCAAGTTAGCTCCTCCAATAGAATTGGTTCTGGTTGCATGTACAACTCTGTTCAAGATCTTACTATTTTGAAGCAGTTCCCTGTCCCTTGCAAGCCCCGTAGGACTCCACGTATTGTCGAGGTTAATTGGCATCCTCCACTTCTTGGTTGGGTAAAGATTAATACTGATGGTGCTTGGCGTAGCTCTTCTGGGCATGCGGGCTATGGTGGCATCTTTAGAGATTTCAGAGGTGGTATTATGGGTGCTTTTTGCTCTAATCTTCTTATTCCAAGTTCGGTGGCAGCGGAGATTATGGCTGTCATTAAGGCTATTGAGTTAGCTCGGGTCCGGGACTGGAAATTTATTTGGTTAGAAGTGGACTCGGCTCTTATCCTTTCATACCTTCATTCTCCTCACTTGGTACCTTGGCAGCTAAGAATTGAGTGGCATAATTGTTTGCATCGTATCTCTCAGATGCAATTTCGTTGTTCACACATCTATCGTGAGGGAAACCAAGCTGCAGATGCTCTTGCTAACATGGGTCTTTCTTCTACTGGTTTAACCTGGTGGGACATACCCCCAGATCTTATTCGTTCTCATTGTCGGAAAGACTCCTTGGGGTTGCCTAATTTTCGTGTTCGTTAGTTACGCTTTTTCTTGTACTTAGCATTTGCTTTCTCTTCCTTTGGTTCTCTTTGGAGGAGTTTTGGCTTTATGCGGTTTTCTTTGGAGGAGTTTTGGTTTTATGTCCCCTCCTCCCTTTGTTCCTTTCTTTTCTTTTAATCGAAATAATCTTCAATGGGGGATGAGCCGTCTAGGCTAATCCTCTGTTTATAAAAAAAAAAAAAAGTAAGGCACTCTTGCCTCTAGCACATTTTCGTCATCATCCTTTGAACGAAGAGAATCCTTTTCAGAATCAAGACTAAGGACGATCATGGGGGTGCTTGAAGGTTTGACCTTGTCAAAATGCCTAAGCATCTAACAACATGATACTTAAGTTCCAAACCGAGGCATAATCGTGTTCTCCCAAAATCCTTCATCACAAACTTGGATTTCAAGTAATTAGCGGTTTCCCTTAACTCTTTAAGGGCTTCCAATGAAGATCATGTCCAACATGAACCGCGATAGAATCCGAAAACTTGTTATGGAAACGCGTGGGCATATCCCTTCCCAATCAAGTAGTCATTTTAGCGAGCTTTTCAACCTCTTTGTAAACGCACTCCGTGGACTAGAGCCACTTGACTTGGGTAAATGAAGTTCACCATGAACCTTCATGTATATTCTGTATCTAGATCCCTATAGAGATACGTAGTGACCACATTTGTAAGCTGCACGTATTAAATATGGTAGTTTCATAATACAATTAAAAAAATAAAAATAAAAACATGATTGGCTGGACATACCACCCATGTGGCAACGTCCGCTCTACCTAAAAAAATTTCTTTCAACGAAATAGTAGACGGGAGTACTAAAATAGCTAATAAAAGGATAGTACAGGTTCTACTCCCTAAAAATTTCTGGTACATTGCATTGTGTAATAGTTCATATACCATATGTAGATTTTAATTCAAAACTGCGATTTGAAAGGTTCGCTTTACAAATAAAACAGAAAACCTGACCCAAGGCCTAAGCAATACTAAACCGCTGCTTCCGTATATTTTCGATTGGAATTGGAGCTGAACCGCCGGTTTGAATTGGTACCGCCACCTTGCTTTTCTTTGTTTTGTTTTGTTTTGTTTTTATATCTATGGCTATATCCCTGTCGCATCTTAGATTGCATATGCCAAACTAATTCTAGCTAGCTTTGGAACCCGGGTCGTCTATGGATCTGTGCGTTCGGGTTTGGTTCTTTTGTTTATCTATTGTTCATTTGATTTGATTTTAAAAGCCATTGAATCTTGGATCTTGCAACTGGATGTTAACTGATTAATTGAACTTCATCTATGCAATTCTAGCACATCATATTTTAATCTGGTTTTGAGTTTTATATTACTATGAAAAAAATGAATTCCTTTCCTCAGCATTTAGGTTTATTATACTGTGTTCTTATCATAATGTTTATTGTTTTTCTCAACAGGCAATAAGTAACCTGGAGTGGTGAGGAATGGTTCAGACGAATAGGGAGATTGCATTCTCGATGATGTTGGACTGCTGCAGATACCATGCAGCTTGTGGGGCTCTGATTGATTATCCTTGGGCCCATTTACATGTCAACTTCCTTCCCTAAAGAAATAGGTTAGGTAGTGAAAAAGGGCTCCAAGAGTGATGGTGGGATCACTTGGAAATGAATTCGATCTTCTATTACAATTATAGCTGCTTGATCTCTATGTCATCGTGAAATCATCTAAATGTAGTCAGCCTATGGTGTACTGTCTTTTGGTGGTCTTTGAGATAGGGGGTGCATTGTTTCTTTATGTAAAGGTATCGGCGGACTTCTTTCTACTGGCCTTGGAGACAAGTAGGCTTGCTGTAGAACCCGGAATTGAAGCTCTGGAGGATAGTCCCTCATGCAACCGATCCGAGGGCCAGCTCCTGTGCTCCATCTTGAGGTCAAATGCTGACCCAACTGGTATGAATTCATTCCTTTATGTGAATCAATCCTTTGCATAATTCTTTCTTTTGATATTGGCTTTTCATCTTCTTCATGTGCATCTTCATCAAACAAGTTCAGTTTCGAGACCATAAAATCTTCCTCTGTCAAGACTGATTCTTCAGCTGTTTCATAACCATCCTCAGAATCAGAATCAGAGTCTAGAAAATACTCGCGACAAGTTATTGGAGGTTGTTCCTTGAAAACGTCAAACACGTCTTCTTTTTCTGGTATTTCAAGTTTAGCTATCTTTGAGCAGAATCGTTCTGGTAATCTTGACAAAAGAGGAGGATTTTCTGCACAATCAGACTGTTCATTTCTCGAAGTACTCTCTTCCACTGTGCCTTCAGCATTTGTTGTTATAGTATCTTTAGATGAATCTGCTTTTCGTGGGCTGTTTCGGACTCCTATGTTACTGCTCTTTTTGCTTAAAACGCCTCCTTCTTCATCGTCAACTGCAGTTTTCTGGAAATTGAGAAAGAGCCATGCGTTAGTTAATTACTATGTTTTCCCATATCAGTAAAACATCAATATTTCTTTGAGGAATACAGAATCTCATAATATATGAACACTAGAGATAGCCAAAATTTATACTACAGAAATTTCATTTTCTAATATTGCAGCAGACGGAAGTACACTAATCAAAGTTTTCCTGATGTACCTTTACATTAGTGAGATCCACATTGTTTTCCATAAGGAATGACATGAGTTCCTGAAAGTTTTCTTCTGTTGGGAGATAATGCCCACTGTGAGGCCAAACTGACTATTTTTGTGTTAAAACCAAAGATCAAAAAGAAACTTAGTATAATGCTTGAAAAATATTAATAAGAAATAACAGATGCATATAGTTGATAGATTCACTCTTTCATACCTTTAGAATTCCATTTTCAACTACCAATCTTCCAGCAGACAATGTGGCTCCTCCTGCCAAGAAACTTGAATGCTGAAAAGTACCCTTGCTTTTCTGTCCAACATATAAGTTCTTGGACACACTTAGGACAAATATCCACTTTGTTTCTTTGGGGCCTTTTGTTGTATCAAGAAGCACTCCACTCTCCTTGTAAACAAACTTCCCACCCTCCACTACAACTTCGTAATCCTTCCTTTCTACCTGCAGAATGAAGCAACATCACTAGTCAGTACTAAACGGGTTCTGCATGTCGAGGGTTTAGGGTTAGAAGATACTCGAGTCCCATCTGGACAATTTTAGAGGCTCACCGGGCCAAGATACTTGATGCATTGTGCTTGAAGCTTTGACCGAGGACATGCTTCATGCGTGATTTCTCTTCCCTCCCCTATATCAAGCCTGCATTGTTCAAAATTCAAGTTGTTTAAATTATAATGTTCTTGATTTGAGAAAGTAGAATTTCGAATAGTTGTGTATGATGTACCAGATAAGCTTACCAATAAAAGAAGGGCTGTTTACTCTCACAGTGGAGCCATTTGGCATAGTAGAAGTGAAGATTATGTCCATACCGATGTCGGGGATCAATCTGTAACAGGAAGGAATAGATTACAAAGACAGGTTAGTTGTTTGATTTGAAGGTACGTATTATTACACTTCTATATATAAATAGAACTTACTGCCTCAAGCCAATGCTGCAAAGCAAGTTTACGAGCCTTTTTATCCTTAGACAAACCCTTTCCAACCTTCAAAAGATGTGCAACGGATGAATTCAGAACCATCATAGAGCAGTACAGGTCAAAGAAGTAGAATTCACATAGCTCAAGTATAACACTGTACTTACCTTGGCAGCTCTGGTTCTTGCTCTTGCCCAGCGAGAAACAGCTGTTTCAGGCTTCTCAATGTCGAAAAATGATATAGAGCTCCTTTTGAGTTCAGCAAAATCTAACACCTTCCACCTAGAAAGTTGAGTTGCCAAAATATAAGTCTAACAGGATAAGAATACGAACAGAAATATCATGTTGAAGTTTAGACATTCCACTCAAACCAATTGGCAATTCCCATGATTTGATTAATTGAGCATAGTCACATGTACAAACTGTTTGCTCTGGTACCATGCATGATTATTTTGTTGTCCAAAAGCTGAAACTTGCAGGATGAATGTTCAATAGTTACATACCATCTCTGCTCCGCAAGAATTGCACAATCTGCAAGCTGTCTTCTTATCCGGAAACTCTTGTACACTTTCTGTAACTTTAATGCCGCCTGGTACCTATGTGTAGTTCCTTTCTCACTGGAGGAGTTACCATTTTGATGTGATGTCTCCAATCGGTCTTTACCATCACTTGTTGCTCTGGCAGACACATTGTTTTCCATATCTTCTGGTGAAGGTGTTTGACAAACCAACTTGGTGTCTAATTCCTTCGCTTTCATGCTAAGCGATTCGTCATATATCATCTTTTCTGAAACCATAAGACTTCTTGTGGTCTTTGGTTTAGGACCAAAGCTATTGAAGCTTAATAACTACAATGGATTTTTTTTTTTTTTAAAGAGAAATAAAACTGATTTTTTTTTTATTGACTCCAGTGGATTCTTCTCTTCTTTACTGAGACTAAATGGTCTCACTGCAGATGGTTGTGATAACGAAATAACCAAGATCTGTATCAACAAGATCCACCGGGTCCCGATACCTGCTGCAAAAATGAAAAGAATGAGGGGAATTGAATACATATAACAAGTCCATCAAACTTTGGATCCATGAAAGGTAGTATATATAGTTCGGTTGGTTCGCTGCCATTCCATTGGGCTTAATTAAGCTGTTAACATATGAACCAATAATTATTTTATTATTCTTAAAACTCCCCATCACATGTGGATCACTTGCTTGCTCTAATATCATAATGAAGAGTGAATCTTTATCACATTCCCAAAAGCTTAATCTAGTAGGATCTACATGTCAATCACTAGTTGTTTTACTTTGTATAGTAATACTGGTGAATGGAGGTCTATCATTGAATACATGGATACAGATCTATGTCTCCTACTTTTTCTACAAGAATCTTAACAGGGTTCCTCACAAGTCATTGCATGAGATACTGTGCATTGGAAAAGGAGACTTTACAAGATTTAAATTTGAAAACATAAAAAGGCCAGAACCAGAATATACATCACATTTAGATATACCAGAAACCTTCATAATGCACAGAACTACACTTCAATGTCTCTATATAGAAAATAATAACGGAGAGAAAGGAAAAAAAAAAATGCGAAGCAACACATCTTTATAAACACGATCAATTTTCATTACATTTCTCCCACTTTAAAATTCGAACAACAAACTGAGAATGACTGACAAGGAAGAGTTTTAACATTCATCATCAAATGTGTCATAACAGGCAAAAATAACAACACAGTTATGAAAATAGGAGAAAAAAGAATCGAAAAAGGACATCAACAAGTCTTACGTTGATCGGAGACAAACACGAATCCAGAGATGGAATTTGGTTTAAGACAGGTTTGAGGAAATTAGAAGAGCTAAAGAGAGGTAGAGAGACGGAGAATGAAATGGCTAAATGGGGGTTGGCAGAAAATGATGGAAGAGAGAGACCTCTAATTTTGTTGAGGTTCAATGGTTGCATAGTGGCTAGCAATTCTCTTTATTTGCCTCAAAGGTTTACTTTGCTATTCCTGCAACATTTATATATAGAAGCTAGAGAGAGAAGTTAAGAGAGAGAGAAAGAGAGGGAGGGAGGGGGAGAGTAAGTTAGAGTTGGATAACATAGTCTCCAAACACGTGTTATTTGACCACAAGAGAAACTACGTCAATTTTTAAGGTGAAGGTTTTGTGTTTGAAAAATTTGTTATGAGTTTGAACATTGACTAACTAGGTCCATAACTATTCCAGTTGTATGTATGTATAACCTAACCAATATATCGTGTCAATTTTCAATTTAATGCTTTCTTCTTTAGGTGAGTGAGGATGCTAACTTCCATTATCAACCTGTCAAAACATTTCCACTAAGATAACTAAAAAACGAAGTTAATCGTTTTATAATTAATAACTGGGAAATTTCTAATCTACATTTCTACCCCAATTTAAATAAGGGAAAATGATCATTTACCTAATTTCAGATTAAAAATTGCCCACTTGCTCCACCAACTGTTTTTTAACTCCATTTACCCCAAACACTCTAAGGGATTATTTCCCTAATACCCAATTAATTCTTTTTTCATTCTTTTTATTTATTTTTGAGACTTTTTTGCCCTCTCCTTCTTTCTCACTTAGAGAAAGAAGTCATCCTCCACCTTGCTATGCTCCGGTGACCAATGGCCTGCCGCGGTCTCCGGCGACCAGTGACTGATGACCTGAATCCGGCAACCGGTCACCAGAATTCGGCAACCGATGACCGGAATCGGAAATCCGGCTACCGGACTGGTAACCTGATTCCGGCGTCTGAATTTATTAATACCCAATTACCATATTATTGCCCCCCAGTAATCATATTATTGCCCCCCAGTAATCATATTATAGCCCCCCAATACTCATATTATTGCCTCCCAATACTCATATTATTGCCTCCCAAAGTCATATTATTGTTGTTCAGTGAATTGTATAAACTTTCAAAACCAAAATGAATACACTACAGGCACAATTGATCAATTTATATGCATATTATTGTCCCCCAATACTCATATTATTGCCTCCCAATAATCATATTATTGCCTCCCAAAATCATATTATTGCCGTCCAGTGAATTGTATAAACTCTCAAAACCAAAATGAATACACTACAGGCACAATTAATCAATTTATATGCATATTATTGCCTCTCAATACTCATATTATTGCCTCTCAATAATCATATTATTGCCCTGCAATAGACATGTATAACTACTCAATAAAACTTTTTTTTTCATTCTTCTTTCTTCTTTCCTTATAATCCTTCTGCCAAATTTACCAAAAAAAAAAAAAGAACTTGAGAGAATTTCACAGAAGAAGAAGAAGAGAGAGAAGAGAGAGATAGTTTGCAATGGCGAACAAGAAGCCGCTGAGGAAAATTGCAGAGGCATTCAAGGAGCTGGAGGCAGCCGTGAAATCGGAGACCGGGAAAGTGGAGGTTGCGTCGATCTCGCAGGCGTGTTCTCTCGTCTCGCCGCTGTTTCAAGACGGGCACGGAGCTGGAGGCAACGATGGGCATGGCACAGATGTCGGCGACCTGAGGCTGGAGGAATCGAACTTAGCGGTGTGCTGCCACGAGCATGGTGACGGTGTCCATCTTCTTCTCCCACGGCGGCAGCTTCTGCAACCGTCCGGTGCAGTCTGAGCCACGAGAGAGAGAGAGAGAGAGAGAGAGAGAGAGAGAGAGAGAGAGAGAGAGAGAGAGAGAGAGAGAGAGAGAGAGAGAGAGAGAGAGAGAGAGAGAGAGAGAGAGAGAGAGAGATCGGGTCTGTGGTCAACATATCGCCGGCTGGAGGTGCGAAGGAGGGAGAGATTGATAAGGGGGAGGAGAGAGAAAATAGATCGAAGAGAGAGGGAATCTGAGAGAGAGAGAGAGATGTAATTTATTAATTAAAATAGGGGCAAAACTGTCAATGAATGTTGGATTGGGTAAATGGGATTAAAATATTCTTAATGGAGTAAGTGGGCAATTTTTAGCCTAAAATCGAGTAAGTGGTCACGGCATCTTTAAATAAAGGCTTTGACGTTTCTGTTAGAGAAATAATTAATTTAGGTTTTTCTCGCGTATCAGGTTTTATATACTCATCGTTTCTAATGGAAATCACTTCTTGCTTTGTGAGATCTCCGTTTTGCTTTTCTCTCTATCTCCTCTGTTTTCATAACAACTTGGATTTTATTTTATTTTTTTACCAAACTCTGCATTGTCTCATAAACTCACTTTTCTCATGATTCTCTTGCAGAATAATCAATATGTTCTTATTGTCGGATTATTAAGAAAATATACCTAAGCTCATTCAGATTCGATACCCCCTTCCTTCACCTTATATCGTTCTAAAACTTGCTAGGCATTTAGGCAATAGTGATGGGCATTCGTTGCAAGATTTTTCGATTGTGGTTGAGACATATACTTGTTACATTTCTCACATTACAATAAGTGAGGCATCCACGATTGATAAAAGCACTTTGAAGTGCTAGGCCTTTCGAATTCAAGAGGGATTGGCTTTGAAGTGGGGGCAATATACAAGAAATTAAATCATACATAAATGATAGAAGTCTCGAACGTTCAGAAAATATCTACAACAAGCTTTGCAATGTGAGAAAGCTTTGAGTGTGTATCAAATGGTGGAAGCTTGAAGCCTACAATTAAGCATGTGTAGGAGCGTGATTTGTCTCCTTCAAGTCTAGAATCCAACTCCTTGCAACTCATCCAAGCTTTTCACTCTCTATAAGACTCGTCAATTCAACTTCACTCTAACAATGAGGATGTGATTTCAATACTTACCCAACTCCCTTATAATACTTTTACTTATTTATTTCGGAAAGATAATGAAACTACTTATAAACAGCGCATTACTCATAAAAAAGTGTGAAACAATTAATTTCCCACCAATAAATTTAGAATAAATCTCAATAAATTTTGATTGTCACACCCTCCCTCAAATTTCGAATGGTCACCGCCCTCTTCATTGTTCATGTACCCTCTCAAAAGTACCATTCAATTAAATAGTAATTTCCATTTTCTCTTTGCCGCGTACACTGTGTACTTTGTACTCAGCTCACTGCAAACCCCACGCGCTTGTAAACCGCGCGCTTCCCGACTTTGGCTCTTTAGAGCCTTCTTACTGGATCGTGCTTCATACGCGCTGTGACAAGAACTGTCACTAAATGTTGTTTCCGGAGAATCCGTACAGCTAAGTACCATGACCGTACGGCGCGGTTGAATGAATGAGATCTTAACAGCTGTACATGGCTTTCTGCGAAAAAAGTGCTTTTGGCTCCGACAGAATCTAAATGAGCCAGACGAGTCTGACAAATGTTTTTAGGTCCAACGCGTTTGTCTAATTAATTTATTAATTATAATATTAACCAAAGCACCGACATAAGAATATTGAACGACTTTGAAAATTTTCGAAGGCATGGAATGGATCGATGGAAGATTGAAGGTGAGATCTCCTCATAGTCACTAAGACACTTGATGCATTTTACCCAAATTGTTTTCCCTTTTTGTGGTAACAGATTCAAGAGGGAAGGGAAATTAGAACCTTGGTATTGATGTTTGGGTGATGAGTGGAGTTGAATACCCAAAAGAAACGATCGTTTCATCAGGCTGCCGAACGCACAATTTTTTAGTAAGTACCAATACGACTCTTTAATAGAAAGAGAGTTCGAACATAAGAAAATAAGAAGCAAAACAATCTTACAACTTACTTGACTTCTCAACCAGAATAATTCTTAGGGTTGTTCTATTCAAATCTCCACATTTGCTATATATACCTCTATTTCATAATTTTTTATTAAACTTCTGGTTTTGCCATTTTCTTTTATATACATTTTTTCGGGTCTATACATCTATCCTTCTTCAACCTTTCCACCACTTACCTGCAGCTCTGACCACATCTCTACAACCGAGGTCGTCAGATCTGACCCCTAAATTTTTCCCTTCCCACCTTGCTTGCACATAGTAGACGAGGGCCTAAAAGTCCCAAACAAATATTCATGATTGATTCTGAATCAATATCTTGACCTAACCATCAAATAACTTCATGCTGCCAGAAGAAATTTTTTGAGGCAAGACTGTAAGCGAACTTTTCAGTTTTGTTAACAGTTTAAAATTAAAGTGAAAACCAAGAGGTAATCAATACCAATTAACAGTGATGAATACTCAATTCTTGAATTCCACCTCCAAAGAGAGATGCCCAAAAAAAAAAAAAAAAACAATGATTATGGACAAATCATTGAATAGATATGATTCAAAAAAGACGATGCAAAGTTCAATACCCTGAAGTCCTGAACTAGAAACCCACAACCCCATAAAGTCTTTCAATGAAGCAACGATGATCATGTAAAATTTGAAAAGGATATATTTTCTTTTTTTAAGTTTTCTGGAAGGTTAAAATGGAAAATAAATTTTTACGAAAATTAATGGAGGCCTAAATAGCGAATATGAAGGTATGAATAAAACAACTCTAACTCTTAGGACATAAAAAGCACAAAAGTCTATAATAAGATTAAATCTTAATCTTAACCAAATGACATAGAATTCTATTATCTAATAATAACATTTAGCGCAATGAACAAAACAAAAATCTAGCCTGCTCCGAAATTAAAGACTAAAAATAATACCGAAAATTAAAAAAATAAAGTTTTTAATGGAACCAAATACCGCTTTGTAGGGTACATATCATCTCTCATCCACTGCCAACTAAAGAGACTGACCCTGTCAACTGAAACCACACTATTCCATTACCTTTATCTCAACATTTCAGGACTCACAATGTTCAGAACATTTCTAATTGGAACACCAATATCTTTGCTCGACTTCGGCACTCCTAAGTTTTCCAAGTTTGCGTTTCGTTCTAATGGGATTATAGTACAAGGAGTGAGCAACTTTAATGGAGTTACTAACCTCAAGCCACCCTGGAGACTTGTCAAGATCATCGAAGACATAAGAAAGATGGCAGCACAGTTTAACTCAATCTCCTTCAAGCATATTCTAAGAGAAGCTGATGCAATAGCTACTCTAGACCATGATACTTCTGCTGTTGTAAATTGGACCGATAGAGTCCCTGCTGAAGCTTCTTCTGCTTTGTTGTTTGAAATTATAAACTCTGGTTGCCACAGAGATTTTAATCTTTAATAGTTGTTACCTTTAAAAAAAAAAACTTTAATGGATTTACTGTTTAGTAAGACAGATACTAAAGGTCTAAAATTGTTCAATGTATAGAGCTATATTTTGACAATGACATCGACATCGACATACCAACCAAATCACACACTATCGAGGATCCTACAACCAACATCAGTTCGAAAGTGAACTACTGCCCGGAATTTCCTCGTGGCCCAGAGTGATTGTCAACCACCCTGAATCAGAATTACACACCTGAACTCTAACATAAACTCAGGTGGATTTTGATCTGAGTTCTGAAATCTTCAACCTAAGCTCAGGAGACTTGAACTCAACTTCATACAAAGTTCAGACATCAAAATAAAATAACATAAACTGTTTGGAAACTTTATCCTCCAATTCAAAACAATATCCCTTGTTACTTTTCCCTACCTCGGATGAGAATTTCATACAAGAATTATAACATACATATTGGATGTAACATCCAACAGTTTCATGGCAATATTTACACTTTGTTGACAAGATAGAATTTCTTTCTTGCTCCCTATCTCTATACATCTCTATCTCTCTCTCCTCCATCTCGCTCCATTTCTCATAAGATTCAGAAAATACAGACTAAAGTTCTAGATGAAAGGAAAAATGATATACTCTGCATAAAAGAGATTCCATATGAACCTATAGTAGTTGGCAATGGCTTCCTGCAGAATGCAGTAGAACTTGGTATCAGACAATACTCTCTGTCAGTGTTAGTGGAATCTAAATATCATCTCAGCGTATCCGATTTCAATTAAAACTAGTTGATTAACAAACAATAAGATCTATTCATGCAACAAAAGAATTTGTGATTACCTTAGTGTAACTTGCTTGCTCGAGCACCCAGGTCTGAAAGAATAAAAGACATAATTCTATGTAAGCGTTTAACAATAGATGTCTTTATTTTGCTGCATGAAAGATGTCTAACATGAACCATTCAGATCCAATCAAATGTGCAATAGAGAAACAAAGTAACACAAGGAAATAAACTTATCAGAAATCCTAGGCATAAATGAAAGAATATTATGTTGATACTCTAGAAGCTTTGCATGCAGGGGCGTAGATACAAGCATTCAAGAAACAAGGACACTCCAAATGAGAAAAAATTAAAAAACATATAAATATGAGTAGGTATATAAAGCATTCAAGTTTCATGCCACAATCAAAAGAACTATGAAATTATGAATTCAAGAAACCAACCTGAAAAATCAAACCCAATGCCAATATTGTATGGGTAGGTATCATTAAGCTGCGCCTGAATGCCTGTAAACAAGCAACCGAAGGACTTGAATATTTAGGGTCATAGTTATATATATTAAAAACTTGACATACACAATTACCCAAAGCCATTCACTATATGACAGATGTCTAGACACAGACTACACAAGCATCTAATGGTAAACTTCAAAGAGATAAATGCTCACCTCTGGCATGAAACTTGCTGCCAATATAGAACCGACATAATTTACCAGCAGTAGCCCAGAACCAAGGAAGGCAATTTTTCTAACTCCAAGTTTTGTTGCAAAGGTTGATATCTGAAACCTGTGATGAATGTTAAATCAAATGAATACCGGATGGCAGCTGGAACATTCGGTTTCAAACAATAAAATTGTTGGATCCAGATATAGAAAATTCATAATGGTAAAGCTTTTCTGAAAAGTCATATGAAACAAGCATATTAAAAAAAAAAATTGAGGATTACAATAAGTGACATCAACTACCAATGCCTCTGAACAACTTATACCTACTCTGGGGTTGCTGATTCATGTGAAAACAAATAAATAGAACGAAGGAGTGCCATTCAAATTAACAGCCAGAAAACTGGAACTTTTAACAACTCTCAACAGGAAAGTATTAAATGAGATATGAGCAGCCACAATGTAGGGAGGTGTTGAAACTTACTTGCGGTCCCCCTCTACATCTGGAAGATCTTTCGTTATGGCAATCACCAGAGCAAACAATGTTACGAAGGTAGTGATAAAAGCGACGGGGGCGCTGCAGGTAGGATTTGAAGTCCAGCATTATCTCTAAGTTATGAATATGTACACACAGATAAAGTATGAGAAGAATGTCACTCAATAGGGAAGTGGACAGACCAATGAGCACTGGTCCTAATTCAAGATTGAAAAATAGTAATGCTCATTTCTACATGCCAGAAAGGTCTCATTATTGTTCATTTTCAAAGTCCATATTCATGTGTAATTAGCTTAATTAGTCAATCCATCTAATAGTAGAGGCATACTGATTCCATTTGAATTATTAAAATGACAGTAGCCTTTCTTGGCTACTTACATAATTACATGGCAATGGTGTGGAATTTGCTAATTTAACCATTATTTCCCATTATATTTTTAGGAGGACTACTAAGTATGATTAAGAACTAATATTCCACTAGGAATTGCCAAGTTCGAGTTACAAAACTACCTAGCTTGACAACAGAGGGTCACCATGTCTTTACTACCGTTGGTTATATGCCATTTTATCTGAAACAACATGTTAAAGCAAAATAGCACAATTGGTACACACCTCCACTCAAATTGAAGTCCGAGGGCAGCTCTAGTGGAATAATATACACCAAAATTAAGAAGGAAACCCCGAACCTGCAGTGGGCATCATGTTAATGCTTTGTGACATCATTACTCTATGGGAGAAATATATGAAAACTATGTTTCAAAATAAATAAATTCACATATCATGCAAAATAGAACGATCCATGTTTCTACATCACCAAGGCACCATCACAGAGGTCTATCCTTTTAAAATTCATTTACTTACATGGCCTTCTGTTTGTAATTTGTTCAATTCAGACACATCGCTTTGTGGACATTATATTAGAGAAGACTATACTATCCGGTGATTTATTCAACTATGAACAGTATTATACTGCTTAACATGTGAAGCTTCAACTATAGGGAAATTCTCTTTCAATTGGCCGTCTAACTAAGGCAGATTACAATGTGCCAAAGGAGTTTAATGATCAATCAGTTTGGAGTCTAACACAACTACCTGTCTCCCGACAAAGAGGACGCCTAGGCTTCCCGTATACATTACAAAAACAGGATACTAACATTACCCTTTTTCCAACTTCACATGGCCTCTAACATAAACTTCTTCTTTTTCTGTCACTTTTTAGGAGGTCAACTTAAAATATAACCCAACAGTACCAAATTCATCTTAGTTTTTTTTTTTTTTTTTAATAACTTCAGATGCCCTTATCTATTACCAGTACTTTCTTCGATCTGATAATTATAATTTTCTTAACATTATCTGCTTCATCTTATAATTGGAGTTCTTTAGATGGCAATCACGTGTTCCATAATCACATTCAATATGAAGCCATTGTGAGTAGTTTGAAACTTCCGAATAGAGACAAGAACATCACGAAAAAACAACCATACAATTTTATTGAAAGAAGTGGAGAACAGGGGCAATACCGTGGCAATTATAAGAAATGCCGCAACAGGAAATCTCTTCATTCTAAATGGAGGAACAGAATAGATGGTGCCAAGGAAAAGACCAAGACTGTAAAGAGAAGTAATGAATGGCCCAAAGTTGAATGCAACAATCAACAGGCCAGCAACTGCAAAGAATATAACCAAGAGCCATGCTGATTTTACAGAGAGATCTCCTGCTGCTATGGGTAAATAAGGTTTGTTTACCCTGCAAACAAAACAGGACAGGCAGTCTAAGTTCAAAGTACTCAACATATACCAATTTCCATGGGAAATCTGTCAATATAACAATAAATTATACATGAAGATTTACCAAAGATTCAAAATTTATCTAGCTCTATATTGTTCCTTTTCTTAAAGACTACGGAACAGTTTTAATCAAGAGTATCTACATCAATGAGTGATATGCATCAACTACGACTATTCAAGGCATCAACAACATCTAAAAGGAGGAAAGTTGTCTTCAATCTTAGGCCACAAGAAATGTATAACAGAAAGGCTTGTATTAATATTTTTCACCATACTTGTCAATTTTGATATCATATATCTGATTGATGCCAACAATATAGCCATTCCCACACAGTAGAGCAAAAAGACCAGAGAATGCCTTAAACAGCAAAGTCCACTTTATCAAATGGGAGTTCTCAATCAACGCCCTTGTCACCAAAGCACTGCAGAGAAAACCAAAAACAAAATTGGTCAACTTCAACCGGACCAAGTCCCAATCACAAACAAACTGGCAATGTCAATCAGTCTCGAACATGGTAATCACTCACGTTGACCCAAGAGCTGTTCCTCGTATGGTATGGGGCCTCAGGAATCTCCAACAAGCATCTTTAAAATCCGAAACTTTGGCCAGCACCGGATCAGGTCCAGCAGCTTCAGCTTGACTGCAGGCCTGGCAGCATTCACTTTTAACTTTAATGGCATAAACAAAAGCTTGGGTCTCGTAGACTAATCGTTAACAATCCGAATTGGGTGCAAGAACAAGAAAGTAAGGGAGAAGAAATGGAGCATACCCAGATGGAATTTGGCCTCCTGTGGAAGTTGAGGGATGATGTGGAGCATGTGTAGAGCCGAAATGAGTTGGAGCTGTGAGTGCATTGTGAGAGAGAAGAAAGGGAGTGGGATTTGGAAGTAGTAGTGACAATTGAAGAAGGGAAAGAAGAGGGTTTGGTGGTGGTGCAATGAGAGAATCGAATCCGAAGCGGAGAGGAGGAGGGGGAAGGAGCGAATGAGAGCTCCATTCTAATGCTAATACGACACAATCACTCTGTTTGCGCCGAGAAACTTGGATAGGCTTTTTCCAGACACAAACGCTAAGCAGCCGCAGGACGGTGTCGTTTTGAAGGAAACGGGGAAAAAAAAAAGAGAGATGGAGATGCGGGGTATCGAACCCCGTACCTCTCGCATGCAAAGCGAGCGCTCTACCATGTGAGCTACATCCCCCATCTGAATAATAAATTTATTCAGCAGGCTGAATTAGAATTAGAATGCAACAATAGAAGCCACACAGTTAATAGTTGCCAATTACCACTATGAGTCTGACCTGTAGAGTTACTAAATTACAATTGAGCAATATGTACGTATATGAGATAAAATATGCTGAGCTAAAAACATATCTGAGCTCATCAACTTAGCACCAAAGTCCATTAAGAGTAGACCAATAAAAATAATTATGGGCGAAAGACGGGCTACGAAAACAGATAGGGGTGAACGAGGTCACCTGGAACTCCGGAAGTTAAGAGTTTCAGCAGAGCAGGGACAACTTTTTCGGTAATTTTCGATTTTAGTTTTATCGGTAGCGGTTACCAAAAAATCGGTTTACCAAACTTAAAACATCGGTTGGTATTCCGTCGGTTTGGTAATTACCAAACCAAGTGGTAGCCCTAGATTATTATATGAACTTCGTGTTGAATATCTTGTACGTGTAGTGTGACAGACTCTGAATTTTAACTTCTTTGATGTCAAGATATATAGAGGAGTAGTCTGTTTTTGGACATCAATGGCGCCGGAGCATTCCACTGCTAGCTTCTGGACTCAGTCCAATGCCTTGCTCAGAAAGAGTTTAACATATCAGGTCTTTCTTTGCTTTTAGCCTTTTGTTCAATTGCGCTAGCATTAGAAGATTGTGCTTGTCCACTAGTCTTAAATTTCTCTAGAACAATTTGTCGAACATTTTGTTTAAACTCTTTGCACATTTCTTGCTCCTCCGCTTTAAATGGCTAAACATGAAATTGAGGAGCAATTTCCTTCACTGTTCAATGATCTAAATTTGTTGCTTCATTATCTTGATGATATATGATCATATGTGTGTGCTCATTTGGCAAAAAAGAAACATCCGCTCCAATATCATGCTGGTTTTAATCAGGGGCGGATCCAGTATGTAAGTGGGGCGGGCTAAAGCCCGTCCGAAGATTTTGGGCAAAAAAATAAAAACTAGATGTATATATATATTTTTTTAGTCGACTAACTCCAGCCCAAGCCCGTTCACTCTACTAGTCGACTAACTCGACTTCGATTCTTCGAGACTTCGATTACGCATTTACGCTCCCAGCCTTCGACTAACTCGCCCGTTCATCACTTCGTCAGTCCTCCTCCTCCTCATCACTTCGATTACGCTCCCAGCCTCCTCCTCCTCATCACTTCGATTGCAGCTCTGGCCTCTAGGAGTTCGATTCTTCGACTGCGCTCCAACCCCAGTTCGTCACTTCGTCTAATCCGACCCTCGGGCCTCGGCTGTCGACTCCTCCAGTCCTCCTCCTATTCTAAACTTCTGCAAATCTGCAGCTCTGGCCTCTGGGCTCTGGAATTCTCGGCTTCTCCAAGACATCAACATCAATTTGGGGCAATGATTCAATGTAAGATTTTGTTTAATTAATTGAATCAATCCAATTTGGGGCAATTTATAGGGTTTAAGGATTGATGTGAAATTCATGTTCCTAGGTTGTATTCAGGTGAAGATTTCATGGATTGAACTCATTGAAGAATGAAGATTTCATGGATTGAACTCATCTTCGTCTCATCGTCTGGAATTCTGAAAATCTGGTATGCAAATCTGCAATTTAACATTTTATTGTTTAATTGTTGTGGACTGTGGGTTAAATGTGATGTGGGTAAGTGGGTTTGAATGTTTGAATGTTTGATTAATTGATTAAGTGGGTTTGAATGTTTGATTAATTGATTAAGTGGATGATCTGACTGGAGATTAAGTGGATGATCGGACTGGAGATAATGTGTTGATGAAGTGGGTTTAAATGTTTGATTAAGTTGATTAATTGATTAACTGTCAAGCGGTTTCATTGAACCAACCTATTTGCTGCTTTTTTTAGCTGCACTTGTTGTCTTGTTTGATATTCCAAGTCTGGAAATACGAAGTGGAACTACGAAGTGGAACACAAAGGGATTAAGTGAATGGCAAACGCTTGAGTCAATGTCCCTAATGCTTTCCGAGAATCTGAGGTGCTTTTTTCTTTTCCTTTCATAGTTTCATTGTGCATCAGTGCATCAGTGCATATAATTGTGGCTTGTATTATGGTTTTTTATTTTTCTTAAATTAGTTATTATGAAAAGTAGTTGATTCAAAATTAATTTCTTAATTTATAGGTGTTAGAGTAACATGTCAAATCATGAGCCAAAACCGAAGCGATCAAAATTTATTGACTCATAAAAGAACAAATGTTGAGTCTTCAAGTTCAAATGTGGTTTCTGAACCTTCCATATCCTCTCCAAATATTGATGTTGAACCTCAACCTTCCATTCCTGAACCACAAAATAATATCAACGGTCTTGAACGTGATCCTGGATTACGTTGTGCCATATGGAAATATCCAGTGAATGAGCGTGATAGTATTCGAAAAGCCTATGTTTTGTTGGGTCCATTTCAACCTGAGTTAGAATTTCCATTCACTGAACAAGGGAGTCAACAATGTAGATTTCAGTTTTCTTGGTTCAAGGATAATCCATGGCTTGAATATTCAATTGCTCTTGATAGGGCGTATTGCTTTCCTTGTTTTCCATTTGACACTGAAGATTCTCACTATCCAGCATTCACCGTTGATAGGTTTAAGGCTTGGAAGAGGGTTTGTGGTGGTGATAATGTGTTGATGAAGCATGTAGGAGGCCTTAATTCTCCCCATCATGCTGCAATGCAAAAATGGGATTTATTAAGAAATCCTACCAAACAAATTGAAACAATTTTTCAGTCAAAATGTAGTAAGGATATAGAGGACAATCGATTGAGGCTTAAGGCTTCAATAGAAAGTGTAAGATTGCTAGCTAATCAAGGAGCTCCTTTTAGAGGCCATGATGAAACTGAAAACTCATTGAATGCGGGATATTTTAGAGAAGTCATAAAATCTTTTTCAAGAATGAGTGTAGAGGTTGAGAGAGTTGTTTTGGGAAATGCTCCCGGAAATGCCAAGTACATTAGTCCATCAATTCAAAAGCAACTTCTAAATATTCTTGGTAATAAAGTGAGGAACAAGATACGTGAAGAAGTTGGAGATTCCAAATATTGTATTCTTGTTGATGAAGCAGTAGATACATCTAGTAAGGAATAAATGACCATTATTTTGAGGTTTGTTGATTGTCAAGGTATTATTCGAGAACAGTTTTTTAAGATTGTGAGTGTTCCTAACACTACCTCACAAACTCTTAAAGATGAGATTTCTAAAGTATTTACTATGTACAATCTTCAAGTGAGAAATATGCGTGGTCAAGGATATGATGGTGCTAGCAATATGAGAGGTATTTATAATGGGTTACAAGCACTGTTTCTTCAAGAGTGTCCTTATGCTTATTATGTGCATTGTTTTGCTCACCGCTTGCAATTGACATTGAATGCTACAGCTAAAGGGGTGTATGAGATTTGGCAATTTTTTTCAACTCTAAGTTTAATTGTGAATTTTGTTGATTCTTCTGCTAAGCGTCATTCTGCATTACAAGCTGTGAGAAAGGAAGAAATTGCAGATTTGGTAGCTTGTGGCCAACTTCAAACAGGTACTGGTGCTAATCAAGTCTATACTTTGCAACGAGCTACTGCTACACGCTGGAGCTCACATTTTCGTTCAATTAAGAGTTTGATTGAATTGTTTAGTTCAATAAAAAAAACTCTTAATGATATGATTGAGCAAGGACCCGTGGAATTGCAAGGAGAAGCTGTGGCTGTTCTTAAAGCTATGATGTCTTTTGATTTTGTGTTCTGCTTGCTTCTAATGCACAAATTGATGAAAATTACTAAAGTTCTTTGTCAGATATTGCAGCGAAAATCTCTTGACTTCGTACATGCTATGAAGTTTGTTGGAAATACAAAATCATTTCTTCAAGAGATGAGAGAAGAAGGCTGGGATGACTTGGTAAGAAATGTTGAAACTTTTTGTGAAAAGCATGATATTGATATGCCTGATATGAATGCTCGTTATAAGGATGGTACAGGTCGTCGTTGCCAACAAAGAGATTTCATTACAATTGAGCATCATTACCATATAGATGTCTTCAATGCTTTAATTGATTTTCAGTTGAGTGAGTTGAATAGAAGATTCTCAGACCAAACATCTGAACTTCTTATACTTAGCTCAACCTTGGATCCTCGTGATAACTTCAGAAATTTTAAAACTGAAGATGCATGCAATCTTGCAAAGAAGTTTTATCCTGAAGATTTTGTTGATAGTGAAATGTTTGCTCTAGAATTAGAGTGTGCATTTTATGAGAAAGATATGCGTAGTGATCCAAAGTTCCAGAATTTGGAATCCATTTCTGATTTGTGCAGAATGTTGGTTCAAACAAGGAAGTCAGAATTTTTCCCTATGCTTTATAGATTGATTTGTCTAGTTCTGACTATTCCTGTTTCTACGGCGACCACTGAAAGAGCATTTTCAGCTATGAACATCATTAAGAATAGACTTAGAAACAAGATGGAAGATGAGTTTCTTGGTGATTGTATGGTCCTTCATATTGAGAAGGAATATGCTGAATCTATTGACAATGAATCGGTGATCAAAGAGTTTGAAGCTTGTGGAACTCGTAGAGTTAGATTTAGGTAGTTTAGGTTCTTGTATTGCATTGCACGTTTATTTTGTTATTGATTTTGTTTTTTAGTTTTGTATAGATATGCATTTGAGGGGTAAGGCTCACTACGTCCCCCCTTGACTAGGTGTATATTTTTCTTAAATTAATAAAATTCTCTCGCACCGTCGAGATTCTCTATAATATATATATATATATATATATATATATTTTTTTTTTTTTTTTTTTTTTTGTTGTTGAAGAAATCCCAGCCCGTCCAAAGTTTCAATCCTGGATCCGCTCCTGGTTTTAATACCCTTATTCTTCATCCACATTTTGGCTGCCCTCCAAAGTCTGCAAAAGAATGTGAATAAACAGTTATCAAAACCCGATTGTGGATCTTCAGGTCAATTTGACCTAACTTTATCTTGTCCCATACCTCAGCCTCAAGAATTGTTGCAGCAGTAGCGGAAACCAGTCAGGGAACTCATGAGTGTTTCGGAATTTGAGAAACAAGAATTTGGTGTTTTTGTGAGTCAGTGAGGGATGGACTTATGAAGAAGGTCTTTTTATGTACACTCCTCTGTTTTTACAAGAAGGCGCAGTTTTGAGCGCTTGGTTTCCGGGGAGTGTGTCAACTAAATTGAATCTGGGTATGTTTGTGTGTGACGTTTGAGCGATGGATTGACGCACTTGCCCTTTTTGTAATATTGGTAATTCTTTCCTTTTGAAAAAAAAAAAACATGCTTTTGCTTAATTTGGTGGTGAATAATTAAAGCGGATTTGTGAAAATAAGAATGCATTCAATATTAGGAAGTTTAAATTGAATTAAATTTGTTATTTAAAGGAAGAATACTAAAGAATTTGTTGAACATGACTCATCGTGACCATAATGAGGCCTTAATTAGACCTTTTTGAACTTTATCTAATTAGAGAGATTAGAGTGCTTTAATCAAAATGTTATTTGAACGCAATATTGAATAAACAGGTGATTCTCAGTCAAACTCAAATCAAGATCTTTTGATTGAAAAATAAAGACTTAATGGTTGTTGCATAATAAGATTGACCATTTTTGTAGATATGGTCATGGACAATTTCCAACCAATTTTGGAACTTTGGTACAAGAAAATGTAGATGAAAAGGAAATGAACAAAAATTTAAAGCTTTATTTGACCAGGAAACCAAATAAAATCATATAATATACTGATCATAAAAGATAACACTGATAACGGATACAAATATTAATTAATTAATTATACATCTTCTTGTGAAA
Source organism: Rosa chinensis (assembly GCF_002994745.2). Lineage (NCBI taxonomy): Eukaryota > Viridiplantae > Streptophyta > Magnoliopsida > Rosales > Rosaceae > Rosa > Rosa chinensis. The sequence continues at coordinate 23,796,078 of NC_037090.1, read as the reverse complement.
GCAGATCCCAAAGCACTTACGCACGTCGTCTTGAACATTAACGCGATGTGGTCGTTCATCTACATACATATAAAAGACATCGCAATATTGTTAATTAATCTTTATTCAAATACATAAAAAAAAATGAAATGACGTAGTAAAGAATCAAAAGGAAGGAATTAATAAGAGAATCGAAATGTGGTGGATATCCCATACCAGGCTTAGCGGCGATGAATTTGGCAACAATGGAGGTGGCACAGTAACGAGTGCAACCATCAACGACCTTAGTAGTGGGGACAACGGGTGTCTCCGGAAGCTGAGTGGCCCGAGTGCAATGAGAAACACAGCCGGTGAAGCAAGAAGGGTATAATATAGGAGGGGCAACAAGAGGAGGAAGAATGCTTTTGGAGGGTGAACATGCATTAACACATTCTTTACTACATTGCATGATACCACTCTGTCGTTTTGGACGTCGGCAGGAGTTCTGTTCTGAGGCGGAGGGTGAGGGTGAGGGGAGCTGCTAGGAATCGGAGGAGACGTCATAGGAGAGGGAGAGGAAGCCGAGGGAGAAATGATAAGTGGAGAAGGAGGGGGAGATTTTGGGAATGGGGTTGTGGGAATATCATCGTCAAACTGAAACTGGTTATTGACATTATTCTGAAACTCATCATCGAAGACTGCATATTCAAGCCCGTATGGATATCCTCTAGCCAGAGTAAGAACAAGCATGCTCATCAAAACCAAAACCCTAGAATCCATGGCTCTCATCTTTCAATTCTTCGACTTTTCAGCTAGCTTTATTGTTAACCAACAATTTATAGTAGAGGGTGAAGACCCCCTTTTCTAATCTATTTATCGGAATGATTTGTACATAATATGAGTTAGGGAGTAATAGAGCACAAATTACGTCCTTTGATTTGTTAACTTCAGTCAGATTATAAGGGAAATTATAGAATCAGTGCCAGTTGATTGATAATTTGGATAAACTTTGCTTGCAAGATAGTGGAGTACTTACTTTTCGCCTTAATATTGCCCTTATTTTGGGCAATTTTATTTTGTTTGTCTGCTAAAATAATGGTTTCATTGTTTATTACATGAGGAAATTGAAATTAAGTTTCTCCCTGAATTCAGGGAAAAGATACATCACAGATTAATGGTCTAAACCCATATATTTCAAGAAGTCTAGGGTTGTTCGGATTATGTGATTGACGACTTAACGTTAGTTTCTTTTTTAGTATAGAATAAACTGACCATCTGAGTAAGACTGTAATTACACATTCACATAATAATCATATCAATGTTAAAGAGATTTCTAGTTTATTCAAAAAAAAAAAAAAATTCTAGTTGTGCTAACATAACTAAGAAACTACATGATCTAATTAAGTTCTTGAAATAGGGAGTCACGTGAAATTATAAGTTTGAGGGGCAATTTGTGAAAACCGAAAACATAGGTATAGAATTGTGATCTAAGGGTAGCTAGTGATCTCATTTTTCTGATGTGCATGGTTAGAAGAGATTGGATTAATTGAAACCTGGAGCTGGAATGATATAATCTCTTATTTCAATTTACAACGATATATTAGTACACATTGACTCTTTTGGATTCAGGACGGGATGGCAAACTCTCTTATAGGATACAAAACTGGGACCAATATCGACCAATTATGGATACAATAACCTTATATATGTGGTTAGAAACTCGGTTCAACCTCTTCATCTTCTTATTTTAGTTAGGTTATTTTGATTATGTTTCTTCAGCTGTCAATACATGTATCTAGCTAATAACCACCTCCTTCCTTCTCATCACGGATGTGATAAGAGCCATCTTTAATTATTACGAAAATAATAATAATAATAATAATAAACAAGCAAAAGGTATATAAGGGAAAAAATATTTTAGCCTTAAACAAAAAAAGGAAATTTGTATTAATTGCTTGATTCTCTTAATAGATATCATTCCCTCTGAAACTAAGCAAGAACAACTTTAACGCGTAAAGGGTAGTTTGGGTAGTTCAAACACTCAGCGGTTACAGTCATTTACCAGCGCATTAGAAACTGTAGAAGCTAGAATTCACAATAACAGTATAGCACAGAAGACAAGGAGCACACATTTAAGTGATTTGGATACAGTATATATATAGCTCATTCATACGTTCTTCAAATTATTTCAGGTAGCATTTTGATTTATTGTCTTTGTTCTCATAATTCTTTTCGGATTATTTATAGGGTTGTCACTCGGTCGATTCAAATCGGTTATAGGTATTACCACCTTCAAAACCAAAGCTTTCGGTTTCAAAATTGAGCTACCAATTACCAACCAAAATTTTCCGTTTTTAATCATAACTACCAAATTCGGTATTTCAGTTTTCAGTATTACCAACTTTAGAACAACTAATTCTTTATAATTAAAATTAGAACGAACAAATTAAACTAGGTTCTTCAATTTTATAGTTGTAAACTTTGTACTAATCTCCTAATTATATCTTTCTTTTGTATATATGACATCAAGTTTGAGTCATTTTCAATAAAATTAGGTCGGTTCAACCTCTTCATAAAGAATAGGTTGAACTACCCAAACTGAGTATATATGACATCAAGTTTGAGTCATTTTCAATAATTGGAAATTAGGTCATTTCCAATTATGGATACAATAACCTTATATATGTGGTTAGAAACTCGGTTCAACCTCTTCATCTTCTTATTTTAGTTAGGTTATTTTGATTATGTTTCTTCAGCTGTCAATACATGTATCTAGCTAATAACCACCTCCTTCCTTCTCATCACGGATGTGATAAGAGCCATCTTTAATTATTACGAAAATAATAATAATAAACAAGCAAAAGGTATATAAGGGAAAAAATATTTTAGCCTTAAACAAAAAAAGGAAATTTGTATTAATTGCTTGATTCTCTTAATAGATATCATTCCCTCTGAAACTAAGCAAGAACAACTTTAACGCGTAAAGGGTAGTTTGGGTACTTAAAATACATATACTATTAATGTAGTATATGTAGGCTCCGTTTGGGATTGCTTCACTTAAAAAAAAAATCAGCTTTTGTTCAAAATTTTAGATTTTATTGTGTTTGGTAAATAAATAAAAAGCAGTTATAATTAAAAGTTATAGGTCACTGGCAACAGATTTTAGAAGCAGTCTAGAGGTTGCTCGTAAAAGCAACTGTAGATCAAAACACACTCTGCAGTTGTTTTATGTACTGACAGCACTTTTAAAAATACTATTTACCAAACACGAAACTGTTTTAATTCACAGCTGATTATTCTCATAACATAGTAGCAGCAATTTTTTTTTTAAAAGTCACAGCAATTCCAAACTAGCAGCTGTAGATCAAAACACACTCTGCAATTGTTTGATGACTGATAGCACTTTTAAAAATACTATTTATCAAACATGAAACTGTTTTAATTCACAGCTGATTATTCTCATAACACAGTAGCAGCAGTTTTTTTTTTTAAGTCACAGCAATCCCAAACTAGCCCGTAGTAATGTTCATACTATTATGAAAAATTTTATGTTTATTTCTTAATATACATGTATGTGTATTGAAAATCATAGTATATAAAGCTAATATTTAGATAATCGGTAGATTCGATATTTACCAAAACCAAACCAACTTTTTCGGTAATTTTCAATTTCAGTTTTATCGGTCTCAATTATCAAAAAGTCGGTTTCGCTTCAAAAAAAAAAAATCAGTTTACCAAACTTAAAATATCAGTTAATATTGAATTAATTTGGTAATTTCCAAATCAAGTGACAGCCCTAGTTACTACCATCATAAACAAACAAACCCAATTACGCAATGTGAACAACCGTCTCTTGTAGCCACCGAGCAGTGTTGGGCCGGGATTATACCTTTACCACACATCCGTTCGGTGTTTTAGGAGAAACATTTTATTCACCTATTTGTTTGCAAGGCTTGAAGGTTTCAGATATAGATCTCTCTCCCCTTTAATTTGACAAACAGAATGAGCTAATCATAAAAATTCTAAGTTGTCACCTGTCTTCTCTTAATTCCAAACATTGTTTGATAACATACTAGAAGCAAAGAAAAAGATCGATGTCTTCACGAAACAAAACAGTACACATCCGAAATTGGAGCTAGCATAAGGTCATTACAAAAAGATAAACAAAACCAATTTTGTCCTTTGATACATAACACCCACTTTGCTTTTAGATTATAGTCTTTGGTACCAGAAGCTTCCACGACACCTTAACGATTGGCCTTGGCAACCCTTTCAATCTCATCCTTCTTCTTGATAGCATAACTACGCCCAAAAACAGAACCATAAGTTAGAAACAAAGCAATGAACCAAAGAAAAGCTATAACAAACAATGAGACATAAGAAAGCAAGCCATCTGCACCTGTTAGAGGAACCTTTGGCAGCATTAATAAGCTCATCGGCCAAGCATTCAGCAATGGTTTTGATGTTCCTGAAAGCAGACTCACGAGCACCAGTTGTGATGAGATAGATAGCCTGGTTCACCCGTCTCAGAGGTGAGATATCCACAGCCTGACGCCTAACAACTCCGGCAGACCCAATACGAGTAGCATCTTCACGTGGACCACTGATTGTAAAATAAACAAAACACACACAAGAAATATTAGAGGCAGCTACAGGTTTCCCGCAAATATCAATCAATAAGCAAAAGGAAAAATTATGTAATTGATAAAGATAACCATATTTGCATCCCCTTACCTGTTAACAACAGCATCAACAATAACTTGAATGGGGTTCAGATCAGTAAGCAAATGGATGATTTCCATTGCATGCCTAACAATCCTAACAGCCATCAACTTCTTCCCGTTGTTTCTCCCATGCATCATGAGTGAGTTTGTAAGCCTCTCCACAATGGGGCATTGAGCTTTCCTGAAACGTTTCACTGAGTACCTCCCAGCAGTGTGAGGCACATAAGTTGCATGTTTGGACTGGGCCACTCCAATGTAATCTCCAAGTGAGATGTCATTGACCTGTATGTGATGAAAAAAAATTCGTAAGGACTTGACAAAATCAATATACAGACAAGAGCAGATTAGTTTAGCATCACAACATACTAAAAAAGAGTCGAGGAAAACTGACACATAATCTAGAAGTACTAGCAAACCAGCCGGAAAAACAAAGATATGAACAAAAACATAATCTACAACAGGAATAATTGCACAATGATGCATGAAAACAGATCAAACTCGGCTCACCAAACAATAACTAGTCACCTAAGTTGCAGAACTGAATCAACAAGAGAAAGGCACACTAGAGAATCTAAAACAGAACAAAAACAAGCTCATCTATAGTTGCATATATCCAATTTACCCTATTGATCTCTAACAAGATTACAGTCTTATCAAAACTTCATTCATCTAGTCTTCTCCATATTATACGAACACAACTAAAACAACATCAACCAAAGTATAAAATCTAAAAACTCCAGCGCATTATTTCAATTTCTCTACCTAACAAAAGTCATGCTCCCTAATTAGATCTGTCAATCCATGAATGAAACTGAAAACATAGAAAATCGCATTCATAACGTTCCGAATCAAACAGATAGCCATGTAGTAGAGATTTGAAAGCAAAAGGCAAGACCTGAACATCGTCGAAGCTCCACTTGTTGAAGAGCTTGACATCGTTGTGAGGTTCCTGGAAATGCTGGATTGGATCGGCTACAACTTCAGTCGCCATGGCTCTGTACAAACGCAATTGAATCTTCAAAGGTTAAGAGATTTCTATGAGAGATTAACTAAATTCGTATTCAAAATTCTTTGCTCGCTTCAGAGAAGCAGAGTAAACATTCGAGAAGAAAAATACAGAGAGAAATTCGTGGAGAGTAGCAGAGGTTGAAGAAGGAAGTGAGTAATAATAGGCTTAAGAAGACGGCGGAGATGAGGGAGAGAGGTTACCTCAGGTTGCAGCTTCAGACGAGAGAAGTGAGAATACTGCTGAAGCGCGCCGAAGACGATGAGAACGCAGAAACCCTAGGAGGCGGATGTTTAGGTTTTATATGCGTGACTTTGTAATTCATTAGGTCTATCAGGGTGTTATAGTCATTTCCTAATATTTTATTATCTAAAATCTTTATTTTTTATTTATCAGAAAACCTTTATTTCTCTTTAAAATAAAAATCAAAAAGTGAAAATAAAATAATATTAAAAAACATTTTTGATATGGCTGGATGGATTACAATATTGAATATTGCAAACAACGGGGTAATGAAGTTGGAAATGGAAGGAAATGCTCTAAATAAAATTAACTCTTTGCAATAAAATAGTATTTTTGAGAGAAAAAAAAAATACCGATTAGGATTATACAACAATGACTCTTTTGTCACTAAATTGTGTTGATTGAAATGATATTGGTGAAGTTTTGGATGAGTTCGATTATGACAAATTTCAAAACTGTTTTTGGTAATAAGGTCGAGCTAGGTTTGCGCTTAAAATGGTGCAATCTATGTTTTACTAGGATGTTGGTTCTTTACATAAGTTAATTGATGCAGGCTTTAGTACAAAGAGGAATTAGCTTTGGACTGAGCCTATTACTCTGTACTGATTTTTCCAATATTACTAGCTTCTTAGCAAGTGTCATGTGCGTGCCAATGTTTTCTAAAAAAATATTTGAATTTTGTTTTTGTTTTATGCTGTGAGAAAAAAAAATTAAACTGTTTTTTTATTAATTTTTTATTGTTATGTCCTTGAAAAGTAAATATTTTTCATATTAGATAATAACAAGTATTTATGGATTTTCAAAATTAAATTTTATTGGCTTGATATCAGTGCTAGCCCGCCCAACACAAGCTCAAGAATAAATTTTTTTTTAAAATGTTTGGATAAAACTACAATTCCAAAAAAGAAGAAAAGAAAATTAAAAAGAACTCAACTGCAAGCAATTAAGCTAATTCACAATGGTGGTTTGATAAGAGCACTTTTAGCAATACTAGCCATTATTTAGTCAAATTTTAGTCAAATTAACTAAAAAGTCATTTTAGCTAGCTACTTTATAAATACATCTGCATCAGTGCTATTTATTTTAGTTACTTTTGAATTTAGATTTTTTTTTAAATAAAGATTAAATAGTTTAAATGTATTTATAAATTACATAGAATAACTTAAAATAAATGTTTTAAATTATAGAGAGTCTCATCTCACTTTCTATATTTTTGGAGCGAGATAGCTAAAAATTATAATGAAGAGTCACTTAGGAATCTTGTACAGCTGCTAAAATAGATAAAAAAACTAAACATGCTCTTCAAAATAGTTAAAGAGCCAAAATATGGAGTTTGCTAAAGATGCTCTAACTGCTCCATTTTCATTGTTTTTTAATTATTTATTTTTAATATGCATTCCCACATTTGGATTCAATTTCAAGGGTTGAAAATACTTAAAATTCATTCATTTAATCTCAATCCTTATATTAAATCCAAGGATAGATGGCCATAAAATCATTGGTCACTCGTGCATAGCCATTGTGCATTGATAGACCTGCAATACACTGGTCAAGGTCACACTTTGATATAAAATTCAGATGTGGCATTCTTTTAAATAATCACAGTGAAAGCTTCAACAAAAGCATTCTCCAAGCAAGGAAGAAACCTATTCTTACATGTTTGGAAGAAATTATAACAGCTTTTATGGTGTGATTGTCAAACAAAAGACATTTTGGGCCAAATTGAAAGTGTAAGATTGGGTTAAGAGTGGCAAAAAAGTTGAAGAAAAATGCAGTATGGAGTCATGATTATAGACCATTAGGGTCCAATGAGTGGAGGTTTGAACCGCAAGGAAGAGGTGTGGTTGCACAACACTCTATTCAATTGGATAACAAGTATTGTACATGTAACAGATCGGATCTGTCTAGTCTTCCATGTGGACATGCAATAGTTGCAATCTACTCTGAGAGAATGTCCCCCGATGATTTTGTGGACGAATACTATACCAAGCAGAAATATATAAAGGCATATGACCCAATTATATATTTATATATCCAATTGCTAGAGTAAGGGAGTGAGAGATCATACATAGACTAATAGCACCACCTCTGTATAGGAAACCGTCTGGGAGGCCTAAGATAGCTAGGACCAAATAACTAAGTGAGGTCTTTTACCTATTCATGTTGATTTATTTACTATTTTATTATTTTGTGGTTTTGACTCTGTCATGTTTTCTTCATTTGGTGGTAAGAGAAGTACCACCAGCTCCTGGATCAATCAAGTTACCTAAGAGTTATTACTCTCAGGTTAAGTGTGATATTTGTGGGAAGAAATACCACAATAAGAGGTATGCAATATAAGAAATCAGGTAATATTAACTTTGTTTAGTCTATGAGATTATATGAGATCATATTGGCAGTAATAACATACCCTTGAAAATACGTACGTAAATGCCTTATTGTTGTTTACTGTTTAGTAATAAAAAGTACTAAACAGTAAACAACGGAGGAGATTGCTTGATCTACGTTGTAGTGGAGATTTTTCCAATCAATCTCCTGTGCAGGTGATTAAGGCTTGCTGGAGAGAGGTTGCAGAGATATTTGCTCCCAATCAGATTCATCTGATTTTGGTGTTCATTGTTAGAGGAAAGATGGTGTGGCGGAAAGGCAAGCCGCCGGAGGATCTGTTGCCGACGGCGACGGTGATGGCCAGGCAACTTGATTGGGCTTCTTTTTATTTAGCTCGGATTTGGGCTTGGGCTGTTAGGCCAGGGCTCTATTCGAGTCAGCAGATTTCAAAGAGCAAGAAGACCAACCTGTTGCCGAGGTTGTTAGCTGCTATATTTTAGAGTTTGCTATTAGACATTTTGATGCAAGTCTTGTTTAGGTAGGGGTAATCTCTATGAGTTTTTCTAAGATGTTTCTAGTTGTTATTTGTACCACAATCGCCTGTCGGCAAATAGGACTAGATGAATGATTTTTCCTTAGGAAGCGAGGTTGTGCTTGCTTAGTTAGGCTTGCTTCATGCGAGTGTCTCATTAGACTTTAATGAGTTTAGTTTGGCTTAGATAGGTTATCTGGGTTAACTCCTGAATCTTCTTATGTAAGTTCTGTTAGACTCTGGCCTGTTTTCATGGCGTGATTACTAATGAAATCATTTCCTATTCAAAAAAAAAAAAAAGTACTGAAGTTGGGTTGAGAGCAAAACTTGAGATACCAAAGTAATATTTGTGAAACTTAATGTACTAAAATTAGGAGTGAACGAAACATCCGTTTTCATTTTATTTTTTCTCATTCTTCTGCACATAAGAATTTCCAATTAGAGTGAGCAATAAAAAGGTGTTGCTCTCATTCTTTTTCTTAAAATTTATTTATTTATTTATTTTTAATGAACAGACTAGACTCACGAGAGGAATGCTGTAATAATTCGACAAGAATAAGAGAGAGAAAAAAACCCTAAGGTCACGTTTGTCGTCTGGGGCAAAACTAGTCTCCTTCGGAGCGCCTGGGCGTCGGGGGTGGCCACCGGCCTCACCCCCATCTTGGAGAGTGCTGCCAAATGGGAGATCAATAGCTACTGTCCTTGGGACTCCGTCGGAGAAGGTTGTTTCTCGGTTATGTCAATTTTGGCTGGGCTAGAGGCGGAGGTGGTGGGTTGTGTCGTTACAGGCTGGTTGTCAATCCCCGTGGAGGTTTTGGTGGACTGACGACGCCAATTTGGGTTTTTTTGATCGGTGGCGGTGCGGGGCTGTGAGGAACCGGATTGGGGACTGTGTTTGTTTGGTGGTGATGCAGGTCGACGATGTACTCGAGATAGTTGGATCGCTGCCATGGTGGTGTAATCGTGACGAGGCGGGTTGGCGGCAGGGATCAAACCAAACTCGACCGGAAAGTGACGCACGACGAGGGGAGGGAGCAGATGGTGGACTGGGCCCAAGCCAGGTTGATGGGCCGTGTGGATCTTCTTGGCTAACTACCCTATTGGGCTTCTGGTTATTGGGCTCAGGTTTCTACCCTAGTCCAATAGCTTCTAATTTGGGCTAGGGTTTAGGCTCTTGGCCCAAACCTATGTTATTAGCTTTTTGTCTAATTACAATAAGTTTCTTGTATTAGAAACTAGGTTTGCTTGTCTATTCGCTATGTTTTTTCATAGTTTATAGGCTCGCTTTTCAGTGAGCGATAAGTTCAAATATAATTGGTCTATCGTATGTACCACTGTGGCTCCTCCACCAATCCTTATTCTGACCATTATTATGTGTCAGCGGGAGGATATGTAATGATTTTCTTGGCATGCGCTATTATCAATGGAATTACCATTACTTCAAAAAAAAACAAAAAACAAAAAAACGAGAGGAGTGCCGGTCTAAACTCTAAACCAGAGCCTTAAATCCTGTGTCAGTTTCTTTCGACTCCCAAATTCACCAATTCGATGATGAAGTACTCTCATTTCAGCTCCCTATTCAACACTCTCCGAAACGCACCACGTCACGTTTCGCTGTACTCAACGGCGGCACCCAAATCTCATCGGAAGTTCTGGAAAGGCTCGCTGAACGGCCTCTACCGTCAGATCTCCCGGAGCGATCCAAAGGCCTCCGTATTACCCATTCTCGACCGGTGGGTCCAAAACAGCCGAACCGTAGATAAAGATGACCTCGTCACTATCATCAAGGAGCTCAGGTACTACAAAGACTACAGCCAAGCTCTTGAGGTATAATTACTCATTTCTGCTTCAAAATCAAGTTTTTGATTTTCAATTGATTGCCTTTTAGTCTGAACGAGAATAATCGAGATGAAGAAGCTACGATAGTATGCCAATGGAATAGTTTATGTTTAATCTGTATATAGAGAAGTACTACCTTCTTTGCAGAAATATACTCTCATTTTTAGTTGTCTGTATCTTTAAAATTTAAGGATATAGCATTTGTTTAAGTAAATGATAATGTTTGTCTCTATTGACTGGGAATTAAACTGTTTTTTGAAGTAATTGTGTAGTCTATGTATTCATAAACTCGTAGTTTAGTTATGCCACTTTCAGCAGCATCGGAATGCATATATAGCTTAATTGTTGAAGAAATTTAAGCATCCCACTTGAGACCGATTAGCTATAGGTGGGGAGGTCCAAACCCTTATGAGTTCTTAAACAAAGTTATATTTCTACAATGTGAGAGAACACATTCTCTCATATTGTTGTGTTTATATTACACGTGATTGTTTTACCACAAATATGATTTTATAGAGAAATAATCAAGTCAGAACAATCATAATGGAACTGCTCTGATAATAGTTTAGTCGTGCTATGACAATAATTTAGTCGTAAGAAATTAATTAGTTTTGTTATGCAACACACGAATTCCCCTAATTCCCCTGTATGATTGTTTTGTCAAACCAATGCTCTAAATGGGATTCAGAAAACATGCATGTAATGATGTTCTGGGTGGTAGAATTTGGATGTAATTTGAACTTTGTACTTTCTTTCTTGATATTTTGATGTGTGAAGAGATTGTGTGTATTAGGCCTCAGCTTCTGAAACTCGTCTATTTATTGAACTCCCAGGTGTCCATGTGGATGAGTGACAAAAGGTATGTTGAACTTTTGCCCTCTGACATAGCCATCCGGCTTGACTTGATTGCAAAAGTTCATGGAATAGAACAAGCTGAGAATTATTTTAACAACACTCCCCAACAATTGAAAGTCCTTGAGGTTTACAGTGCTCTCCTCAACTGCTATGCCCATGCAAAACAGTTGGAAAAAGCAGAGGCGACCATGCAGAAGATGAGGGATTTGGGGTTCTCTAGGACGTCATTGTCATACAATGTTTTGCTCAATTTGTATTATAAGACTGGACACCGTGCAAAATTTGACAGTCTGATGAGTGAAATGGAAGAGAATGGCATCGGTTTTGACAGATTCACATATGGGATCAGACTCAGTGCAGCTGCAGCTGCTTCTGATCTCGAGGGAATTGACAAGATTCTGGCTGAATGGGAATCCGATCCTAAGAGTCTTTTGGACTGGATTAATTGTGCCGTTGCAGCAAACGGTTATACAAAAGCAGGAGCTGTGGACAAGGCTTTAGCAATGCTAAAGAGATCTGAGGAACAGATACCAAGTTCTAAAAGACAGAGAGGAGCATATCAGTACCTTATGACGCAATATGCAGTACTAGGGAAGAAAGATGATACTTTGAGACTATGGAAATGTTACAAGGAGCAGATGAAAGTATACAATAGGGGTTATATATGCATAATGACCTCACTCTCGAAGTTTGATGACATTGAGAATGCTGAGAAGATCTTTGAAGAGTGGGAATCTGAGCATGCAAATTATGATATTCGTATCCCAAATACCTTGATTGGTGCTTATACCAGGAATGGTTTTCTTGACAAGGCTGAAGCCATTATGATCAGGATAAGATTGAAGGATGAGAAACCTAATCCTACGGCATGGAATTATTTGGCGAAAGGGTATCTTGATCACGGTCAAATTGAGAAGGTACTTGAATCAGCAACAAAAGCAGTTTCTGCTGCGCAGCCAGGGTGGATGCCGGACAAGGATGTTGTGGTCGCATGTCTGGAATACTTCAAAAGTAAAGCAGATCTGGAAGGAGCCGAGGAATTTATAAAACTCCTCGGGGATAAGAATATTATTCCAGTAAATATGCAGGAGAGATTGTTGAATCATATCAAAAATGAGAATTCAACTGCTGTAATAGGTGAAATGGAATGGGATTGTCCAAATGGGGATGAAGAAACAAGTGAACTTACAGATGTGGAATCAGGGCAGTAGTGGCTTTTAGGACTTGGGATCCACTTAGCAAAGCCATATTTATATGGATTCCAAAGAACACCTGAAATTTGGGTAGCGAATGCAAGTCTAACTGCTAAGACCTCGTAAAATGTTCATTAGGGGGAAGCTGAGATGTTAACAAAATGTTTCTTTTTTCTGCGAATGTAGACATTGCTTTTGTTTCTCTAGTTTGACCATGAAGTGTGCTACTAACACAAAACTTATCCAATTCCTGAAGATGCAGAAACAGTCTTAACAATTTGCGGGTACTGATTTGTAAATACTCTGTTGAACTGCATTAATGTAGGTTAGTACCTGAAGATTTCTATGATGGAATCAGCTGCCTTCTTCTTACTTAACAGAGGAGAACTTATCATAAGCCAAATTTTATTATCTAAAGTATCATAAGTCACATCTAAGTGACTTTTTTTTTAATCATTCTTCCCTTTTTAAAAGTGCATACAACATTTTAAAAGATAGTTTGCTATGGTCAAAGACTCGAAGTAAAAAATAAAAAAAATTAATAATAATAATAAAATTTTTGCCAACTATTTTTGTATTTTATTTCTATATTATATCTGCCCCCCGGATTATAAATTCTAGTCCCCCCCCCCCCCCCCCCCCACCCAACAGAAGAATGAAAGATTAAACTTGTAACAATCAAGGGTTTGAGGTATATATATGATACTAATGCATTTGCATTCACGGTGCTGGAGAAGATAAGATCTCCATTATAAAATATAAAACATATGCATGCCTTCAGCAAATGAAACACTGTCTTTGGCATTGAGCTGATGATCATGCCTACGAATTATAAAATACTTACCTCATTTTTCCCATCATGGCTGCTGTTATCCATGGTTAACACTTAAAAACCCTTTTTCTCCTGTGAATGTAGCATTCTTGTAAGCTTCATATACTATGGAGAAGCATTTGTGATTTAATTTAAGAACAAGAGAAGAAAGTTACAAATTCTTGGAAATAAAATGTCACCCATGTTAATCAAAAGAAATTAGAAAAAGCCCGAGTCCATAGGGATGCTGAACCGTTGGAGCGAAGTCATCCTCCTCGTAGGAAGACGTGGATTGCCCCAATGGAAGATAGCCTCAAGTTAAACGTGGATGGGGCTTTCCTTCCTACTGTTCAGTATGGCGGTACAGGTGGAGTGTTAAGGAATGCCCATGGAGGTTTCATTGCTGCGTTCTCTCACAGGTCAGCCTTCGTTACCTCTCCATTGCATACTGAACTGGTGGCTCTCAAGTATGGCTTAGAGTTACTACAGGCCTTGAATGTTACACAGACTGTGATTGAGAGTGATTGTCTATATGCGATTCAGGCTATCAATTCCATGGCTGAGGATCTTTCTGATCTCGCTGCTTTGATTTCTGATATCAAAGGTTTAGTGAATGCCCTGGGGGAGATTGTAATCAGTTTTACTCCTAGACAAGCAAATATGGTTGCTCATCGTCTAGCTAGACATAGTTTTGATTCAAATGTCCATCTTGAATGGTTTACTACTGCTCCAGAGTTTATACTGGATGCCCTCATGTACGATTGTAATCGTATCTAGTTAATAAAGTTTCTTCTTCAAAAAAAAAGAAAAAGAAAAAGAAATTAGAAAAAGCCAAGTGGAGAAAAGGAGAAAACTCAAATACAAAATTTATAGTTTATACCATCCTTAGTACGTACTACTGTACTAGTAGTGTAGGCAATTAGTTGGCTTGAAGGATGCCACATTTCTATCCAGGTCAAAACCAACCAACAAATTTCTCTGCAAAATGGCTCCAAAAATACCGAAAGGCAAGTGTTGCCCAGTCTGGAGCACGATTCCAAAGCAGACTCTATTCTCGTTTATTTTGAATAATTGTTCTGCCATTAACTGAAGTTTGCCACCACCCTCGAAATGAAAAGTCACTTTTGGTTCTTCTGGAATTGTCGTCGAGTTGAGACACAAAAAACTTGAATTATCTTCCGTGTCATTAAAAATAAACGACTCCAATTTCGGATCAAGCGTCTTCTTCAGCTGAGTTACCATCCGATCAAAAATATCTCGAGTTACTTGTGCAAAAGTTGAGCCCGAGTCGACCATCATGTTAAGTTTATTAAGCTGTGTCACTGTTGAGTTGAACGGAACAAATTCATTTCCAATGGTAACTCCTTATACCGTTACAAAATAGTTAGATGGGGCTATATTTATATTAACCAATGGTGTTGAGAGTTGAGACAACCCCTTCACCCAAAACTTCACTCCCATTTCCGAAATTGATCCTGCTTTCAATTTTGGGATCAGTATCTAAAGGCACCAAGCAATGAGAAAATCTGTTCCCTCCAACATAGGGAGCAATTTGAGAAACAAATGACACAGGCCCATTTCCAAGCCGAATCACTCCCATTTCATTTCCAGTTGAAATATGTTCATGGTTCAAATGCCCATACCCAATGACTATCTTTTAGGGTTATAACCTTACCTGTCCTGAATGTCAAGGCAATTGTTTCTTTTGCCAATACACCTTCAGAAGATGACGTGTCTCCATACTCGACACGGTAAGTACACCTTCTTGTAGCAAATTTTTTACAAAACTCTGGTGATTGGCCTGGTGGTTTTTGATCATCGACAAGTCCACACTTCCTTGCATAACAAGTAATGTTCCTATATGTTGAGGATTTTCTCGGGTCGAACATGGCATATTTAGTGTTGTAGCAACGTTTACACGGCTTGCATTGCATCCATACTAGAGTGCTGCCTGTATCAGCAGTTAAATAAATATCTGAGGGCGAGGTTCCCATTGAGAACTTCATAATATGTCCGAGAACCTTATCGCTTTTTGTAATGGGTATCCCGACACGTCTGGACCCATCAACCGTCAAAAAATTTTGTTGTTTTTTTGTTTGTATAATGGTGCATTTGGGGAATTTCTTCAGATGAGATGGGCACTGAAGCCACCAATATCATCGCTGATATTGGTTGTCGCTGTAACAAAGTAACATACAAGATGAAAGAAAAAAGTAGTGATAACTGCTATAGCATAATTATTTTTGTATAAAGGACAAAGGGTAGCCATTAGATTGAGTTTAGATAGCTATAAGAATAAAAGAAATTGAATTTGAGTATTCTAAAATATAAAATAAAAAAAAATTTGAATTTGAGGGCAAGATCACGATGGATATTTGAAACTCTTTGATATTCAAGGATTTGTAATCTTTGAATATCAAAATGTTATTTCAATCCACAGAGATCCACTTTAGTATGAATTTTACACATTTTTTCTAAAGATCATAAAAGTTTATATAGAGAGTGGTAAAGTTTACGTTTACGGCTGAAAAGACACTAGTTACACTTACATATATAACCTTGAGTAATGCTGGAATTATTATTTTTAGATATAACCTGGAATATGACCCGGGTCATGTTTTTACGAAAAAACTTTGTACCAGTTGTTTTATTGGGTAAAGCCTCATTTCTTGGGTCCATTTTCTAGATTTTGAAGTTTCCATTAATATCAAACTACCCTAGAGTGAATCCACTAACTACTCCTGTCCAGTATTTGTTTAATGGTTGTTAGTCTTAGAAGGGGTTTTAGTATGGCGTTTAGACAATACAACAAGAATTGACAGTGACATGGCCAGTGACTTGAGATTAATAGTGATTTCTCTACTGACTTGTGATCAACATTGGACATGACCATTGACTTGACCACATACAATATAATATGGCCAATGACAGTGACTCTGTCAATTCAAAAGATGCCTAAATTTTGAATTACTGCAAAAGATCTATAAAAATAATGTTTCATTAAGGAAAACTAAACATAATAGTGACACTATAAAAAGATTTTTTTTTTTTTAAACTAATTGATTTAGTAAGCTAGAGTTAACAATTGGCCAGTGACTTGCATTATAAGCCCTAAACAAATTTTTAAAATTTCTTCTGTCCTTACTACTCTTCTTCATAACCTTTTTCTTCTTTGCTGAAATTTTTGCTTCTTCACTCCGTTTTCTTTTACCCCGCCTCATGTCTTCTGTTTGTGTATATCTTGTACAAAGCTGTGAAAATGAGAAGATTATCAGTGACTTTGACAGTTACATGATCAGTGACATGGTCAGCGACATGCAATGTGGCCTGACCATAGTGACTTGACAAGTGACATATGATTGAAAGTGACCTGACAAGTAGCATGTGATTGACAGTGACCCGACAAGTGACATGTGATTAATAGTGACTTGGTTAGTGATGACAATTTTATGATTAGTGACATGACTAGTAACTTGAGGTTAACAATGACTTAGCCAGTGACCTTACTAACTAGGGAATTGGGCTGACCAATAACTTCACAGGTCAATGACATGTGCATAACAGTGACATGGTCCGTGACATGTGCATAACAAGGACATGTGCCCTAAAAAAATTTCGGTGAGGATAATAATTTAAGAAGTTTGGAGTTGTGTTTCTAATAAAACGATAGAATAAAAACTATATTAACTAGGAGATATGTATCTAATATTTATCGACATGTAAATAAAATTTTTTAGATAAGTATAAGGAAGTTGTTGGAGCAAAAAAATATGCATATTTTTTTTCTAAATTTGAAGAGTACAAGGTATAAACCCTTGCGTATCAACAAATCCCAAGGACTTAAACCCGTGTCAATTTCTTCCGACTCCCAACTTCACCGATCAAGATGATGAAGCACTCACATTTCAGCGCCCTATTCAACACTCTCTACTCCCGTTTCTGTCACGTTTCGCCGTACTCAACGGCGGCACCCAAATCTCCTCGGAAGCTCTGGAAGGACTAGCTGAACACACTCTACCGTCGGATCTGCGAGAGCGATTTTCAGGCCTCCGTTTTACCGATTCTGTACCAGTGGGGCCAAGAAGGCCAAACGCTAGATAGAGATGATCGCGTCACTATCATCAAGGAGCTCAGGTACCACAAAGACTACGTTCGAGCTCTTGAGGTATTACTAATTCTGCTTCAAAAATCAAGTTTTTGATTTTCAATTGATTGCCTATTAGTTTGAACTCTCTGAAATTTCATAGCTAAATGTTTTGAATTATGCCTAATTTGAGTTGTTAGGCATGTGTTTGATTTTTTATAAGTTCTTAAACAAAGTTATATTTCCAAAATGTGAGAGAACGCACTCTCTCACGTAACAATTTATGTTATACATGATTGTTTTACCACAAATATGATTTTATAAAATAATAAAAATCAAGTCAGAACAATCATAATGAAAGTGCTCTGATTATAATTCAGTCATGCTTTGATAATAATTTGATCATAAGAAATTAATTAGTTTTGTCATGCAACGCACGAATTTCCCTAATACCCCTGTATGCATGATTGTTTTGTCAAACCAATGTCCCATATGGGATTCAGGAAACATGCATGTAATGATGCTCTAGGCGGTTGAATTTGGAAGTAATTTGTAATTTCTTTCTTGATTATTTGATGTGTGAACTGTGAAGAGATTGCGTATATATTAGGCCTGCTTATAATGAGAGTGCTCTGATTATATTATAATTCCCATACAATTGAAATCGCTTGGGGTTTACTGGGCTCTGCTCAACTGCTATGCCCATGCAAAGCTCGTTGAGAAAGACCAAAACTCATTTGATAGGCTAAAACTAGAGAAAACTAAGAATAGACTGCAACCCGTAAGTCCACTAAAAAAGGCTAGAAAAGAAAACTAAAACAAGAGGTCCAACCCACATGACCAATATACCTGGCCCAAGAACAAAACTCAAACACCCAGACCCAACCACTAGGACCAGCCCAGAATCTTGGCAAAGAGCAAAGCACCAGCACCACGACCCAAAATGCCATCGAAGCTGTCATTAGCAGCCATAAAAGTCGTCGCCGCCGTAGCACATTGGGTGAACCCCACCAACGCAGACCGACCCAGCCAAACCAGACTATGAGAACTTCCACTAGAACAAAAAACTGTTCTCCCATGGCCATAATCAAGCCTCGCAACCATCCCATCTGCATTTGAGCTACATCCTCTTCCAAATCAAAGGATCACATCAGATTGCAGCCCTCAAGCACTACTACCAACTGCGGCCAACCACCTGTAGCCGCCAAAAGCTTTTGGTCCCCTAACCAAGAAGGAGTTCTTGTAGTGGGTAGTGGCGGAACGACATGGTGGGCTATATGGGCTCAAGCCTAGACAACATTTTGAGCTAAAAACCCTTAAGTATATAGATATCTCAACCTCCAGACCATACCAGCCCAAAGAAAAAAAAATTACATGTAGAAGTCCCGTATTCCCAGCTCCCACAGCAGCTCCCAGCTCCCAGTCCCGTACTCTAGTGTTTCGAAATTTCGATGGAGGTTATAGACTTATCGATTGAAACAAGGTATGAAGCTCTATCGATCTCCTCTGTTCTTCACTTCTTCTTGCTGCTCTGTTTTTCCCAATGGGGTTTCCTGACTTTCCTCAAAGAAATCCCATATCTCCTTTTGCCGAATGTCGATTCTGTTTGCTAGTTTGCTACCACTGGTTATGAGTTGGAGCTGTTGGGCTTTTGTGTATGAGTTGAGATTTGGGGGAGAGAGAGAGAGACTGAGATAGAGAGAGATTCCATGTTAGCTGAGGTCTGGCCGTCTGGTTGTGAGTTGGGGCTGTTGGGCTTTTGTGTATGAGTTGAGATTTAGGGGAGGGAGAGAGACTGAGAGAGAGAGATTCCATGTTAACTGAGGAATTGAGGATCTTGAATTCTTGATTCTTGATCATGGATTCATGGTTGGTGACAGTGAGTCGGTCACTGGGTGAAGGTCAGTCACTCAGTCGGTGGATTTTTAGTTAGATGATGAATTGATGATTGATGAATGTATTTTTAGTTAGAATTACCGACTGATGTCTTTGTTGTCTTGTTGATCATGGTCTGATGCTCTGATGGTCGGTGGATTGTGGATAGGTGAGGCTATGAATCTATGATGATTCATGATTGTATAAATTACTGGGTAAAAAAATCAAGTTGTGATCTTGGCTTCTGATCATGTTATGAACTTGTGATTATTTTTTATTTAAAGATGTGCATTTTGTGTTGCAGATTGGAGAGTTTTTATTTTGAGTTATGGTGATAGTGTCTGGGGTTATACAGAATACTGAGATTGAGATTGCTGTTGATGCCCTTTCCATCTAGTTAGTGTTACTAACTTGATTTTCTTTAGCCTGTCTTATTTAATAATTGAGTGTTCTTTTCACAAACCCATTAGAATTATATATATGTTAAGGAGACACATATTAAATCCATTAGACATTAATGTCTGCTGCTAGTTAGTAACTAATAATAAATGTATGTTTGTAGTTTTTAATTTACGGGGTTTGGTTTTATGTCCCCTCCGTTGTATGTTTTGATCCAAAATAATAAAGGCGTGAGGATGAGCCTCCTACTGGGTTCCAAACCTCAATATATATATATATATATATATATATATATATATATATATATTGTGCCCTTCTAATTAGCCTAGACAGGAATTTGATCATGGTTCCACCACTGGTAGTGGGGTATCAATGAATTCAACCATCTACAAGACCAACACAACAACGAATCTAATTAATCTGATTTTGATATAAGGACAAACCTTCTCATCCATTCATCATTCATACTCATTGTGAGCACTTAAAAAAAAAAAACAATAAATCTAATAAATGGACAAAGCGAAGTGAGGACTCTGTTACTGCCAAGTACAAACTGAGGATCTGGTGTCACCACAACAAATATGGGCTAAAGCCACACTTGTTTTGCCACGGATAGAAACAATTGTGGAGGTGGGCTTAATTTTTGGCATTTACAGTATTTGGGTTTTTATTCATTCCACTAACAGTTCATAATCGTGGGTGTGGAATAGTTTATAGTATTTTTTTTGTACTTGAGAATAGTTTATGGTTTTATAAGCTATTGTGGCCCTACCTTCAACAAAAAGCTGACAAATGCAATAAGAAATTGGATGCGGCTCGCACTCCCAACTTTTCTTTACTGTTCTTATGGAGATCCGCAAATGGATCTCGTTTTGTAGCCTTTCATTTCCTTCTTTCTTTTTCTTTCCTTATCTTTTCCCTTGCTTCTCTCTCTGTTTGATTTTTTCTGAATAGAAGAAAAATTGCAGAGCTAAAGATATAGCTGCAATCTTTCTAGACTTTGTTGAGTTTGTTTGCTAATCAGAGAAGCTCACTAGTTCAGTAGCTGTCTCTTTGCTTTTGGGAATTTTTGTTTCATGATTAAAAATAATCAATTCAGAGCTTAAAAAATTTCTGACTTTACCTCATTTCCTCAGCTAGCAACTGGAGCTTGGGCTTTCATCTAGATCTGTGGAGAGTTTTTCATGCAGTCAATGAAATCTTTGAACAGAAAACAGTGATTTATAACTGGTGGGTCATTTTGTTTTACTTCTCAATCATTTAGACTGAATCTATATGTGCTCATGTTTTTTTTTTTTTTTTTTCTATAAGTGGTATTGTTGTTCATATCTGGGTTCTATTGGATCTGCTACAAGATCTTTGGCTTATTTTGATGTCTTAAGCTTTGATTTCTGTAAGTGGTGTTATTGTTCATATCAGTCACCGACGCATCAGAGTATATGGAACCATCTCCTCAATCCCTCTTCAATTCAGGTGCGTTATGCATAAAATTCAGTTCTTTCTCTAGGATTTGTTTGAAATTCTTCTCGGGTAAGTTTGATTCTATTTTCTAATTTTCAATTTGCCATGTATTGTGATCTAATCTAGTATTTCTTCTGATGGTTGGTTAAGCTGGAATTCCTGTCTATGATCAGAAACAATGAGGAGGATTCCAATTGATGTTTGATTGTTTTTTTTTTTTTTTTATGGTAATTGATGTTTGATTGTTGCTTCCGGTGATATACACTTGTACAGAAACTGACAACATTGAGAAGGTTTTCATATGGAGCAGAAGGGACTTGGACGTGTAGAAGTAGAAGTAGAAGTAGCAGTAGAGGTAGAAGTAAAATTATTGATGTATTGTAATTAGTATGAAAGTTAGTGTTTGAATTTAAGTGAATTTGAAATTGAATATCCGATAATTTATTTCTCATCAATATATTTTTTTTTTAAATTTTTTTTATGAAAGAAGACACGAACAAAAGCAAATGTGACTACAAGAATATGATAATAATATAAAACCACTTGCATGGGTCCCACATGTCTGAATTTGAAACCAAGTCACGAGAGAAACATGCGTGTCTTTTCTATCAAAGCAACTGGTCCTAGGCCTCATCAAAAAGCCCGCGGATTAAGTGGGCCGATGAAGGCCCACCAGCCCGGAGGGCTTTTAGCCCGGCCCGGCCCGTCAAAAAACCCGCAAAAGCCCGCCTTGGTGGGCCGAGGGCCGGCCCGCCTAAAGCCCGCAAAAACCCGGCCCGGCCCGTAGGCCCGGCCCTCCAAAGGCCCGCTAGGCCCGGCCCGTAAAAGCCCGTAAAATATTATATATATATATATATATATATATATATTTGTAGTTATGTGTGTGTGTGTTTATAAATATATATACACACACACACATAGATATATATATATTTGTGTGTGTTTATATATATATGTGTGTGTGTGTGTGTGTGTGTTTATATATATATGTATATATATTTATATATGTGTGTGTGTTTATATATATGTATATATATATATATATATATTTATATATGTGTGTGTGTGTGTTTATATATATAATATATATATAGAGATATATATATATGTGTGTGTGTGTGTGTGTGTTTATATATATGTATATATATATATTTATATACGTGTGTGTGTTTATATATATGTATATATATATTTATATATGTGTGAGTGTTTATATATATATATATATATATATATATATATATATATATATAGAGATATATATATGTGTGTGTGTGTGTGTTTATATAGAGGATATATATATAGAGATATATATATATATATATATATGTGTGTGTGTGTGTTTGTTTATATATATAATATATATATAGAGATATATATATATATATATATATATATGTGTGTGTGTGTGTGTGTGTTTATATATATAATATAATAATATATATAGATATATATATATATATATATATATATATGTGTGTGTGTGTGTGTGTGGAAGTTCTTATACTTCTATTATTCTATATAGAATATGTGCATATATATATATTCTACATATCGGTAATCGGTTGACCAATTAGATCGGGTTCAAAACTATGGTGAAATTGACTAAATTTTTAACCACACGCATAATTTATTGTAATAAACTCATCCAACGGTCGATTTTTCCATTTTCTTTGAATTGATAGGGGTTGCTCTTTGGAGTGTATGATATATAAATATAGGTTTATAAGAGTAACTAAGTTTAACCTAGTTGATCGAATTCGAAACAATAACGAAATTGGCTAGATTTTCTACAATCACCATAAAACATTACAATCTCTCCATCGAGCGGTTGGTTTCTCCGAATTCATTTTCTACTTCATGGTTGCTTTAGAATGAACCTAAACAATTTAAATGCAATGTATAAGTCATACAACTAAAGGAATAAAATTGGTATACACCAATGTGTTTGTAATTAAAATTAATTTTTTTTATCTTATGTCCACGCACATCCATCGATGGAATATATACAAACGTGATGTGAAAAAATAAGCACGTTTCGCGGTTGCCACGCCATCGGTCAACCAATAAAACATATAAGTGACTACGGTTGACCAATCCGATCGGATTCTAAAATATGGTGAAATTGGCTAAATTTTTTACCACACTCATAATTTATTGTAATAAACTCATCCAACGGTCGGTTTTTTCATTTTCTTTGAATTGATAGGGGTTGCTCTTTGGAGTGTATGATATATAAATATAGGTTTATAAGAGTAACTACGTTTGACCTAGTTGATCGAATTCGAAACAATAACGAAATTGGCTAGATTTTCTACAATCACCATAAAACATTACAATCTCTCCATCGAGCGGTTGGTTTCTCCGAATTCATTTTCTACTTCATGGTTGCTTTAGAATGAACCTAAACAATTTAAATGCAATGTATAAGTCATACAACTAAAGGAATAAAATTGGTATACACCAATGTGTTTGTAATTAAAATTAATTTTTTTTATCTTATGTCCACGCACATCCATCGATGGAATATATACAAACGTGATGTGAAAAAATAAGCACGTTTCGCGGTTGCCACGCCATCGGTCAAACAATAAAACATATAAGTGACTACGGTTGACCAATCCGATCGGATTCTAAAATATGGTGAAATTGGCTAAATTTTTTACCACACTCATAATTTATTGTAATAAACTCATCAAACGGTCGGTTTTTCCATTTTCTTTGAATTGATAGGGGTTGCTCTTTGGAGTGTATGATATATAAATATAGGTTTATAAAAAATTAGTGTCTTTAAAAATTCATTTATCAATAAATTAGTATCTATATATAAATATAGATTTTTTTGGTACAATATAGTTATATAGATCTATTATCTTTGGTTGTATTTGATCATTATCCATTGAATTTCCAAAGCTTGATTAAAAAAAAAACTTGTGTCTTTAAATATTTATTTATAAATAAAGCCCGCAAGGCCCGGCCCAAAAAAGCCCGCAAGGCCAAGCCCGGCCCGGCCCGAAAAAGCCCGCAAGGCCCGCTTTATATGGACGGGTTTGGATCCTTTGATTTTTAATAAAGCCCGGCCCGGCCCGGCCCGCAATTATTTAAAAATATGGCAAGGCCCGGCCAGGCCCGTTGACGACCCCTAACTGGTCCACAGCGCACTGACCCTCTAAAAAGTGGCTGCAACGTTGCTTTACCCATAGCAACAGTTAATCGTGGGTGTTGGGGGGGGTCAAAAGCACATTCTTGTACGTGTCTTTTGATCAAATTTGTAGTGGTGTGTAGTGAACAAAATGAAGAAACTCTTTGTTAGACCGAGCTTATTGCCTGTATAAATCTCGTTGGACTCTTCATCATTGAAGAGAACTGTAATACCTTCCAATGTCATTTTTCTCAATTAGCTCAATATCCACGGATTGAGTCTTCCTATCAACTACTTCAATTAAACCTCTGTTCATAAGCCTATATGTCTATTTGTTCTTATCATTTTTTTTTAAAGTTAAGATGGCATATATATATATATATATATTGTTGTAAATATTATTATCTATGTGGATGTCCATGTAAATACTCATTAGTTATGTACTTTGATGTAAACCCTACCTCTATATAAAGGAGGCTAATGAGACTAAATGAGGGAGTTCTACTTCCTCCCAACTATTCTCTCTTCATCTTCTTCCTACTTTATAACACGTTATCAGCACGCTTTGCTTTATTTTGTTTTTATTTAACTCTATGATGATCCATGAGGTTAATGGTGCAATTCTATTGCTTTGACCAATAACTTTGATCTATGAGTTTTATCTTGTATATTGATTTTATTTATCGCAAACTCGTTTGATCAAACCTTCGGATTATGAATAACGATAGCTCAGTGCATGATACATATGATTTGTTTTATTGGGTTTATCATCTACATGTTCTTCTTTATCTAGTATATGAGTATACCCGTAGATCTTATATATATGTGTGTCTATCGAATTGCTTGGATATACATGATACCATGATGACCCGTTAGCGTTCATGTTCAATGAAACGTCCTTGATTACTGAGGTTCCGCCATACCTCATTAGGTTTTCATAATTACCTATGTTTCCTTTACATACCATCACTAGCTATTAATCATGGGCATCGATGGCTACTGTTTCTTATACTTAATTATGCCCATTACAATTGTTTTTTTTTTATTTGCTAATATTATTGTTGGTATGCAGACTATATATATAATAGAAAGCTTTAACGAATGTTGTTGTATCTTTATAATTTTACAATATTCGATTTTGTCCATGATTAAAACTGATCTCTAACTCTTGCTTTCATGGGTTTTATGCCTTCAAATTTAATATCAGATTAATTGTTCATGTGCTGATGTGAATCTGTGTTTTTAGAGCATGTCACAGATGTTGAGTATGAAGGGACAATTCTATTACGTTGGCCTGTGAATTTTGGATATTTAAGCCACATACCAATTATTGTGTTACCTGTGTTCACATATGACGTATTGATTGTTTACCAATGTATTCAGTCACTATGTTACCTTAATCATATCATGATTGCACAAACAATCCCTCAAATCCAGGTACGTCAGTTTGTTTTTCTTGACTACATGGATCTCATTTAACTTACGAGTTAATATAATAATTTTCACATTTATTATTGTTGTGAATTTTGTTATCCTTACGTTTCTTGATTCGATTATTTGAGGGCCTGAAGACCCTCGAGAGTTATATAATCAGAATTGCAACATGAAGTTTCGCAGAGCCTATACAATTAACGAGGGCCAGAAGTTTCTCAGAGTTATACAATGATCAAAATCACATGTTGCTTGATCCCTGATCATATGGGGACCTGAAGTTCCTCAAGGGTTATGAAATGTAAATTAGAAAATTGTGACATGAAGCTCTTCAGAATTATGCAATTAACGAGGGCCAGAAGATCCTCGTACCGATACAATTGAGTATATGAACTCACATATTTTCGATCCCCAATCATTATAAGAGGGCTGGGAGTTCCTCAATTTTTTTTTTCCAATATTGGGGTTTCCTCCTCTGTACGACAATGTGAATTTGAAGTCAATATTGGACACTTGGCCAAAGCTAGAAGCTATACATTTAGCTTGAGGTTCTACATATGATCCCCTCGTGCAGTTAGAGGAGAGAGAAATATTTTTGAAGTTAACCAGGCCAGAAGTTCTGTGTATTATTCATTTATGGAACCCCAGAAGTTCCCATTGTTAATTAATTAATTAATTTATTTTCCTTCACAACAATATTTCTATTTTATTGTATATCTTTATTACAGTACAAATTTTTTTATCCATATGGACCAGCAGTCCGACGTCTCGAACTTTCAAATCTCGAGTTTAAGATTTTTGAACCAGAAGTTCAAAATACCATATAATAGAACCTGAAGTTCTAACAGTAAAACTCAAACCCGAAGCTCTGAGTATAAAATATAAATTAGTTAAAAGTGAACTTGAAGACTCATTTTAGTCACCTCGAGCCTGAAGTTTTGAGCACCAAATTTATTTGAAACCGAAGTTCAAATTACAAAATCATAGAACTTGCAGTTCATAGAAAAAAATCGAACCTGAAGCTTCGATTACACATATAATTCATTCATAGTTTATTTGACTTTATGTCAACTCGAGCTAGAAGTTTCGAGTGGATATATGAACAATTTATCAAAGAGTTTTAATCTCGGTCAACCTCAAACCTGAAGTTTTGAGGGAATTATATTGACACTAATTTAAAAGTAAGCAGATATTTAACCGTTGATTTATGACGAATGAGTATGAGTATACCCCAAATTTGTGATCGTGAATTTTGTAATTAAAAGAGATCAGAACATGTTGTTCCTTGATCCTTAATT
The DNA here is from genome assembly GCF_002994745.2 of Rosa chinensis. Lineage (NCBI taxonomy): Eukaryota > Viridiplantae > Streptophyta > Magnoliopsida > Rosales > Rosaceae > Rosa > Rosa chinensis. The sequence goes on along the minus strand of NC_037090.1, from coordinate 23,768,899 downwards.
ACATGAGGACTTGAAGTTCCTCAATGATCAAACTAACTAGATGAGCATCTAAAGTCCTTCACTCATAAGTTATGGTCATGAAGTTTGAACTCGACATTTCGAATATATCATTTTGGCCTGAAGTTCAAAATGCATTTGATGTTAATCTACATCAAACAAAAATACAATAATTGAACGACGTGTTTTACCTGTATAACACGGACCAGAAGCTTCGTTTATATCCTATGAGATCCACTGTTCAATTCTTACAAATTGATTTGTGTCATCTTCAAACTTATGTTTTGAGTGACTTTCAGGCAATGCAATTTTATCCATGGTGTCCATAAAAAATTATTAAGGCTTATGCTTATGAGGCTAATATAACAATCATCTTAGATGTTACATATTTGATTGATGGCTCCAGAAGAGCACACATATATTGTCTCGTTGCATTTTGTGCCTCCAATATAGTAAGAAAGCCGATTGCCATGGCTATACCATGAAATGCCACCAGAAGTGGATCATGGCAAGAGAGAAATCAGGAGACAATGTAAATACTGCCATAACATCCACAGATGTGAGGAAATTAAAAATTGGGTGCGTGTGACCTGTGGTACACTATATGGTGGATGTTTATCAAGCCATTTTCAAAATGTCACTAGTCAAATTAAATTTCATTGACTAATAAGAACATTGAGATTATCACACATTCCTGATGTCTTTTGCTTACAATAAGCAAAGTTGAAAGCACTATTGTGTTATTCCTCAGATTTATTGTAACCTCCGAGTCCCCATTAAAACTAAATGTTTCTTAATCTGATTATCTAGGAACTTGATGTTCCTTAAGAGGTTGTTATAAATTGAAAAATTGAAACCTCAAGTTTCTTGGATCTCCAATTATATGAGGGCCTGAAATCCCTCCTCTTTATGACTACGCACATATATACGTGACAGTGAACTTGAGGTTCTCCACGTGATAAAGTTACTATTTTATTATGGATTGTAGTCTTCAACTCAAAATTTTGAGTATATCATTCTGGCCAGCAGTTCCAAATGAATTTGGTCCATTCCAATTGTCAATATATATTTCACAATTGATGTTTACTCAAGCTAAGGTAACACTCATATCAAGAGTTGTAGATCTTGATCTATGGCTCCAAATGAGCTATTATCATGTTACCAAATTTGAAATATTGACGCACTAAGTACCTTCAATATGGTTGGAGAAGACTGTTTTGCTACCTCATATATACTGTGTCAAATTTATACAGTAAATTTAGGCATATAATGTCATGAACCAGAAGTTCATTGAACCAAATACACTATTTTGGCTTGACCAGTTATGTCATCTTTGTTGGCCATGTTGCATGGAATCACTTACAAGTTTTGATGACTGCTAACCTTACTCACAATCAAATTGTTTATTTACCACATATTTGCGAGTTGTCACTTTAATGAAACAATCCTCCTGCCATAAGGGGGAGAAATATTGTTCTTGAAGAACGGTATGAATTTGTGTGAGACTTTTCCACCATGTCTCATTTTGAGTTTTGTACCTAACGTGATAATGATATTACTTGCAAAAGAATTTACTTGGATTAAAATCCTTAAAGCATAACATGATTGCATAGACAATCTAGATCAACTATGCATGGTAGCAGACATGTTGGTCCAAATGATATGGTCGTTTGAAAAGAATGACATAGACCAATGTTGGTCCCTTGTAAAATCGCTGATATCTTGGTGAGACTATTTATCAGTATAGTTTATGCTCATAAACTAAATGTTTTTGACCTAAAACTTGGTATGGGTTTGCCACCAACCAATAGATTTCTTCACTCTAAGGAAGCGATATTATCAAAAACATGTTTACAAGTGGTCAAAATAAGAAAGTATCCCCGCCATTAGGGGGAGAGAAAACTAATGTTATTAAAAGAATGACGTGAATTTGTGTGGATTATGTCCACCAGGTCTAAAGTTTTAAGCTCCCAAAAAGAGAAGATCATACAAGGCCTATAATGCTCGACATGAGATTATACGTAAAAAGATCCACATTCTACATAATTCATCTATGAGAGATGATTGTCCTGGAAGTGACAATGTATGCCCCAAAAGTGGCATGGGTACCCAATATCAATTAGCTTATTATAGCTAATGCATGCATATAAGAATGTGTGGGATCTATGATTAATGATCATTGATGATAATTTACATTTGGTAGCTACCAAAAATCATTAAGGGTTGTATTGACGGTATACCACGTTTCATTATGAATGTCGACAAAGTATATTATTGGCCAAATTGGAAAGAGGCAATTCCAATGAAATTGGATATTTGAAACATGATGAAACACTTGGACCTTTAACCTTACATGGTACAGAAGGGCATTTACCAAAAGTGATGATAAATCACTATGACACAATGTCTATTTATAGAGACATGAGATTATGAATATCTTCTCTTATACGAATGACAATTTTCTATAAGCACAGTGTTACATATAGCTGTCATATTGACGAGAGATTTATGGCACATTGTCATCGTATATTATAAAGATCTTAAAGACACATTGCTAAAAGTAAAATCTCAAAAGTAAAGTGTCATTATAGGCGTTTTTGCTTATCAAATCCTTGAAGGATTCAAAATGCAAGACCATGAATGGTTGAAAGAGCCTGAAGCTCACTTATGGAATCAAAGAGTCTAAAGCTAGCTCATATGTACTTATTTCGTTATAGTCAACGTGATCTAAATTGCCTCAATAAGTACTATGACAAGACTACATAATCGAATTCGAATTATGATTATAATGTTGCAACATATTCTAACTTTCGCAAAGTTATGAATTACTTAAAGCTCTTAAAGAGCTTGTATGAGACATATCAATACATAAAGATATTGATATTTATGGCTAGATATGCCATGGTGATTTTTCTTTATATTGTCTAGCTTTGTTAGTATTGCTTTAACTTTGCAGGTATGAAAATTTGTGATGAGCCCCTATATGCAAAGTACACATGGTCTCACTTCAGTGATAGACACATCAAGCTACTATACATGGTACATGTAGCTTATCGCATACATAAATGAGGCTTGCAACAATCAGGGGGAGCATCCAGAAGCATGCTACCTAGGACATATGCGCTTTGTGCTCTTTTTGTCCTTCGACCAGGGTTATTTTTGTCCCTATGGGTTTTTGTTACCTGACAAGGTTTTTAACAAGGCAACAATAAGCGCGTCCAATACCATCATTCATTGGTGGACATTCAAGGGGGAATGTTGTAAATATTATTATCTATGTGGATGTCCATGTAAATACTCATTAGTTATGTACTTTGATGTAAACCCTACCTCTATATAAAGGAGGCTAATGAGACTGAATGAGGGACTTCTACTTCCTCCCAACTATTCTCTCTTTATCTTCTTTCTACTTTATAACACACACACACATACACACACACACACACACACACACACACACACACACATATATATAAGAAAGTGTATTTAGTGAATATGTACGGTGATGATAATAATTTAGGAAGTTTAAACTTTGGAGTTTTTTTTTTTTTTTTTGAGAATAAATGTCAACTCCATTAATAATAAAAAAGATTACAAAAGATAAATGTAGAAACTACATCATAAATGAAAAATACGAAAATAAAACAATGAACATAAAACCTAGCAAAGAAACGATTGGATGCAAAAATGCATCTGAGGACGCATCGGGTGTAAGCCGTGCTATGTGAAAAGTTACTAATAGTATGACCGACCATAAAAGGGCAATCTTCTATCAAAGTAACCGGTGGTATGACCGACCAAGCAGATTCCTCGCACATCTTACGTCGAAAAGAGAACAATCTTCCACCTAAGTTATCGATAGTGTGACCGACCACTAAAGGGCAATCTTCTAACAATATAACTGGTGATGTGACCATCCAAACATCTTCCACGTAAAAAATATGCCAAACAGAGATCAATCTTCCACTAAAGTGACCTATGAAACAAAAAAATGAAAACCAAATGAAAATCAACCTCAAAGCCCACATCTAGGCCCAGTACCAAGTCCAAACCCAGACCCGACCCGTGATCCAGATCCAGACCCAAATTTGGATCCGACTCGGATCCCAAATCCGGATCTTCGAACCAGTCTGCACCACCCCGTCGCGCGGCGTCTTCAGCCCAGTAAAGCTTCTGACCATCGGCTCAGCATCCGGCGATCTGTCGCCCTCCTCACGCCTCCAAATGCCTCCCATATCAGCCTTCTAGACGCAAATCCAGGTCCGCCGTACACGACCACGACCAGGGACGAGGTTCCCTTGCTCCATTGTTGGCTGACAACCGCTCGACCTGCTCACCACAGCGTCCATCGTACTACCCCTATCCACCACCAAAATCGGAAAGCTATTCCACCATTCGATCCTCCAATGGCTTCGAAAATCACAGTAATAACTCCGCCGCAAGGAAGAGAAACGAGGCAAACAACCTTCGCCGCTACGCCAGATCCCCACCACGCCACCGGAGTCACCCAAATCTTCCATGAATATGGAGGAAGTTTCAGAAACAGACTGCTAGCAGAGCACTAGGTCTTTTTTAATTTTGGACTTTGGAGTTGTATTTCTAAAAAAACGATAAAATAAAAAATGTATTAATTAGAAGATATGTATCTAATATTTATCGATGTGTGAATGAAATTGTTCAGATAAGTATAAGAAAGTTGTTGGAGCAAAAAAATATGCATATTTTGCGGGAGAGGATCCTCTCCTAAGCTAGCATTTTACCTGAGCTACCTAACCTTTTAAGCAGATGAAGACACGTGTCTATTGAGAGATCTAATGGTGTACCATAAATTTGGTTTTCATTTTGCTTCTAAAGTCAGTTTTCCTTTACTATTGCCAATCTTCTTTGTCTTCTCTCTCCCCCCTCTCCGCAGTCTTCCAGTTTTTCATTCATCAGTACCATTCTTCATCCTTCATCCTTCATCCTCCACCCATTAAACATGTCCTTTTGTTTCAATCTAAGAAAACAGCACCAACTCCATCGAAATCTAAATAATCAAGAGCGCACAGGAGGGGGTTTTGGTTTCCTCTGGGATGACTGGGTCTGGGATTGTGTGAAGACGACGAGCGACAAGAACAGCCAAATCGAAAGACAATGGGAAGTTAGCAAAAGCCAAAGGGTCAACTATCTATAAAATAAGAGAGGAAAACGAGTCAATTTCCATAAGCCTTGGGAGATTGGAAGGAGAATGCAAGAATGGAGTCATTGACCATAGTGATTTCTATGACTCTGAAACCTCCGGAACAGCCTACTATTACTACTACTTGTTTATTATTTCATCTTCATTATTAATTTAATTAAACCCAAATCGACGTCTTCTTCTTCTTCTTCTTCATCGCTTGGATTTCTGAACCCTCCCCCAACTTTGCGCGAGGCCCATATCAGTTTCGCAGCCAAGTAAGAACACCCAGTTGTGATTTCCATTTCTTTTCAGTGTTTGTGCTTGACCCAGTTGAGAAAGTCGATGTCTTCATTGGATTCTAGCAACACCCATTTTGTCTGGCATGGATCTGTAATTTTTTTGGTGAGGAGGTTGGGATTGAATTGGTTGTAATAGATATGTACTTGATGTGATAACAAAGAGAGAGTTAGAGACATGGAACTGACAAGGGTGTGGAAGACGATAACAAAGAATAGACAGACCAAAAAAAGGACGAAAACTTCAATGGGTATTATTGTAAAATCTATAACACAAAGAGATATAGACCATTGGATCTCACATTAGACACGTGTCCTCATCTGCTTAAAAGATTAGGTAGCTCAGGTAAAATGCTACCTTAGAGCATCTCTCATGGTAGGCTATAATCCTATTTATAGCCTACCCCTTACTCCCACCGTAAGCCATATCCCAAAGACCAAGAAATTTTTTTAGCCTTCTCAAATTTGCTAGGCCAAATTTGGCTGCAGATTTGGTAAGCCAAATTGTGGGCTCCGCTGCTTTTTTTTTTTTTTTTTTTTCATTAAGAACATAAATTTTACATTTAAGAAAAATCATGTTTCCTATATACATGGGTTATTTATAATGTTACTAAATATTAAAATTACATCATTGTAAATATCTTGTTGAGATCTTTAATATGAGCCCAATATTTGATATGTTTAGAATTTTTAAAATAAATGTGTAACCATTAATTTTTATGATATACTTATTTTCATTTAACCAAATCGACTAGTTTTATTGATAGCCTCGTCAAAACCATACTCGGAAATATATTCTGAGCTGGGAAAAAGAGTACTAGAATGTGAAATACTAAAACATAAACAACAACATAAAGTAAAACAACGAAACTAACAATTATTGAATTACACATAAAAAACTAAAATTAGCTAGTATTCCGGTAGATTAGCATCACTTCCTCCATAACCATCGCTTGTTCCGAATCCACCACTTTCATTGTACTGAGGCACTCCTCCACCACTTATAGCCGTTAGATGTGATGATATTTGATTTTGGCCTCCAGAATTTGGCCTACGGTGGCAGCACTGTTTTTTGTTGGTAGGCTAAAAAAGCATATTATAGGGAATATTCTGTTTTTGGTAGGCTAAAACCATTTGGCTTATAGCCTACCATGGGAGATCCTCCCCCTCTCCCATATTTTGCTCTAAATTTGAAGAGTACAAGGTTTAAACCCTTTTGTGTATCAACAAATCCCAAGGACTTAATCCCCTGTGTCAATTTCTTGCGACTCCCAACTTCGCCGATCAAGATGATGAAGCACTCACATTTCAGCGCCCTATTCAACACTCTCTACTCCCGCTTCTGTCACGTTTCGCTGTACTCAACGGCGGTGCCCAAATCTCATCGGAAGCTCTGGAAAGTCTCGCTGAACACCCTCTACCGTCGGATCTGCGGGAGCGAATTTCAGGCCTCCGTTTTACCGATTCTCGACCGGTGGGTCCAAGAAGGCCAAACTGTAGATAGAGATGAGCTCGTCACTATCATCAAGGAGCTCAGGTACTACAAAGACTACGGCCGAGCTCTTGAGGTATTACTAATTTCTGCTTCAAAATCAAGGTTTTTGGTTTTCAATTGATTGCCTCCTAGTTTGAACTCGCTGAAATTTCATAGCTAAATTTTTTGAATTATGCCTAATTTGAGTTGTTAGTTGATACTGATTTGTATTTATAGTTTAATTCTTATATTTGGATGTATGATTGCGCAGTATGCGATTTCGTCTAGTTGGTAGATGAATAGAGTACTTGTAATACAATAGAATTGCGGATTCTGCACGTTGAAAATCTACACGTGCAGCCAGATCGTTTGTAGCTTAGTTTACTTGTGTTGCAGATGAAAGAATAATTTACCATGACTACGTTAACTGGTGTGAAAAGCAGAAAAGGAATTGAATTGGTGTCTCTGTGCTTAAACTTCACTACACAACCCCAGCAACAGTACTGTTATGTAATGACACTAGTCTTGTCCTGTGTATGATTTTTTTGTAAGTTCTTGAACGAAGTTATATTTCTAAAATGTGAGAGAACACATTCTCACACGTAACAATGTTTATGTTATACATGACTGTTTTACCACAAATATGATTTTATAGAAAGAAAAAAAATCCAAGTCAGAACAATCAATAATGGAAGTGCTCTGATTATAATTCAGTCGTGCTTTGATAATAATTTAGTCATAAGAAATTAATTAATAATTAGTTTTTTTTTCTTATGCAACACACGAATTCCCCTGTATGGTTGTTTTGTCAAACCAATGCTCTATATGGGATTCAGAAAACATGCATGTAATGATGTTCTAGGCGGTAGAATTTGGAAGTAATTTGTACTTTCTTTCTTGATTATTTGATGTGTGAAGAGATTGTGTATATATTAGGCCTCAGCTTTGAAACTTGATTATTTATTGAACTCCCAGGTGTCCATGTGGATGAGTGACAAAAGGTACGCCGTACTTTTTCCCTCTGACGTAGCCATCCGGCTCGACTTGATTGCAAAAGTTCATGGAATAGAAGAAGCTGAGATTTATTTTAACAACACTCCTAAACAATTGAAAGTCCTTCAGGTTTACCATGCTCTCCTCAACTGCTATGCTCGTGCAAAACAGTTGGAAAAGGCAGAGGCCACCATGCAGAAGATGAGGGATTTGGGGTTCTGTAGGACGTCATGGTCATACAATGATTTGCTCAATTTGTATTATAAGACTGGAAACCATGAGAAATTTGACAGTCTGATGAGTGAAATGGAAGAGAATGGCATCGGTTTTGACAGATTCACATATGGGATCAGACTCAGTGCAGCTGCAGCTGCTTCTGATCTCGAGGGAATTGACAAGATTCTGGCAGAATGGGAATCCGATCCTAAGATTCTTGTGGACTGGACTAATTATGCCATTGCAGCAAATGGTTATACAAAAGCAGGAGCTGTGGACAAGGCTTTAGAAATGCTAAAGAGATCTGAGGAACATGTACCAAATTCTAAAAGACAGAGGCCAGCATATGAGCACCTTATGACACAATATGCAGTACTAGGGAAGAAAGACGATACTTTGAGACTATGGAAATGTTACAAGGAGCAGATGAAAGTATACAGCAGGGGTTATATATGCGTAATGACCTCACTCTTGAATTCTGATGATATTGAGACTGCTGAGAAGATCTTTGAAGAGTGGGAATCTGAGCCTGTAAATTATGATATTCGTATCCCAAATACCTTGATTGGTGCTTATACCAGGAATGGTTTTCTTGACAAGGCTGAAGCAATTCTCAGCAGGATAAGATTGAAAGATGGGAAACCTAATCATACGACATTGATTTATTTGGCGAAGGGTTATCTTGATCAAGGTCAAATTGAGAAGGCACTTGAATTGGCAACAAAAGCAGTTTGTGCTGCGCCACCAGGGTGGATGCCGAACAAGGATGTTGTGGTCGCATGTCTGGAAAAGTTCAAAATGAAAGCAGATCTGGAAGGAGCCAAGGAATTCATAAAACTCGTTGTGGATAAGAATATGCAGGAGAGATTGTTGAATCATATCGAAAATGAGTATTGAACTGCTGTAGTAGCCCATTGGAATGGGATTGTCCAAAGGTGGATGAAGAAACAAGTGAAACTTTCAGTGGTGGAATCTAGGCGGTAGTAGCTTTTAGGAGTTGGGATCCAATTAGGAAAACCATGTGTATGCGGATTCCAAAGAACACCTGAAATTTGGGTAGCAAATGCAAGTCTAACTTCTAAGACCTGGTAAAATGTTCATCAGGGAGAAGCTGAGATGTTAACAAAATGTTTCTTGTTTCTGCGAATGAAGACATTGCTTTTGTTTCTCTAGTTTGACCATCAAGTGTGCTACAAACACGAAACCTATCCAACCCTGAAGAAGCAGAAACAATATTTACCAATTTGCTAGTACTGATTTATCAACACTCCTGAACTGCATTAATGTAGGTTGGTACCTGAAGATTTCTATGATGGAATCAGCTGCCTTCTTCTTACTCAACGGAGGAGAAATAATTGTTGCCCTTATCGTCTTCTAGATTAATAGTTGCCTCATGCGATTACCACTTTCACGGTAGATTTTACAATTGCATTGTTACAATGCAATTACCACTTCTACAATTGCAGTTACCCGAAATGACAAATTACTACTTTCACAACTGCCACTCATCAGTTGCAATTTTGCCATTGCAAAAAATGATATAGCTTTACACAATGAAGTGAATGAATTGCTTCACTGTACTTGTTGCTGGATATTTAACTACAATCACAACCACGACCAGAAAAAGGATCAAATTTGTATAGTTCATTAATCAAATTTTAAAGACAGCCGAACACTGATTTATTATTAAAATAAATTTCTCATAATTTTTATTTTATTTTTTTATTATATAAACAACTGATATTGCAAATCGAACTTGCAAATTTCATTTATAAACGGGAAACTTATGCCAAGAAACAAAATGTGACAAAATGTTACTGAGGTAAACTTTGAAATTCATTTTTACGGATTTATTTATTTATTTAAAAAAGGGTCCTTAAACCCACACTGAGCACGTCTCCCTGAAACAGAAATGTTTAGAGTTTAGACCCCATTTGGCTGCTCTGCTCCGAACACCACCGTCAGCTCCGCCTTAAATCCTCCCTCTTCTCTCCAGATGAAGCCTTCTCGCTGGAGCCCCCTATTCAATTTCTACTCTCGTTTACCTGGCGTTTCGCTCTACTCAACGACGGTCAGATCACACATAATTAGGTATCAATGTGGATGACTGACAAAAGGTACTTTGAACTTTCTCCGGCTGATGCAGCGGTTCGACTGGACTTGATTGCAAAAGTTCATGGAGTGGAACAAGCTGAGAGTTATTTTGACAACATTCCCATACAATTGAAATCGCTTGGGGTGTACTTGGCTCTGCTCAACTGCTATGCCCATGCAAAGTTTGTTGAGAAAGCGGAGGCCACAATGCAGAAGATTAGGGATTTGGGGCTCGCTAGGACGTCGTTGGCTTACAACAATTTGCTCAATTTGTATTATCAGACTGGAAAGCGTGATAAGCTTGATGTGCTGGTGAATGAAATGGAGGAGAAGGGCATCCAGTGTAACAAATTCACATACGGGATCCTGCTCAGTGCATATGCTGCTGCTTCTGACTTTGAGGCAGTTGAGAAGATTCTTGCACAATGGGAATCACATCCTGATTGTCGTTTGGATTGGATTAACTATGCGGTTGTGGCAAATGTTTATATAAAAGCAGGAAATGAGGACAAGGCTTTGGAAATGCTAAAGAAGTCTGAGGAGCTGATACCAAGTTCTGAAAGACGGAGGGAAGCATACGAGCACCTTGTGCCACAATATGCAGCACTAGGGAAGAAAGATAATGTTGTGAGACTATGGGAACTTTACAAGGGTCAGATGAAAGTATACAGTAAAGGTTATAGAATCATGATAACCTCACTCTTGAAGATTGGTGACAGTGAGAGTGCCAAGAAGATCTTTGAAGAGTGGGAATCTCAGCAATCAGTTTATGATGTTCGTATCCCAAATCACTTGATTGCTGCTTATGCCAGAAAAGGTCTTCTTGACAAGGCCGAAGCTATTATTGAAAGGGTTGTACTGAAGGGTGCGAAACCTGATGCAAAGTCATGGTATTCTTTGGCAAAAGTGCATCTTGATCATGATCAAACTGAGAAGGCAGTTGAGTTGACGAGAAAAGCACTTTTGGCTGTGCAGCCTGGTTGGAAGACCAACAAGGATGTTTGGGCTGCCTGTCTCAACTACTTGATAAAGAAACCTGATCCAGAGGGCGCCAAGGAATATATAAAGCTACTCACTGATAAGAATGTTATCACCGTGATTACACAGGAGAGACTGTTGAATAACATAAATAAGGCGGATTCAAACTCTGTAACACCAGGCGAAATGGAAGGGGATGGTCGAAATGGAGATGAAGAAGCAAGTGAAGTTTCAGAAGTGGAGGGGAGTCGTAGCTGCTAGCATCCAATAATGAAAATCTTGTCGGACACATATTGTATTAATTCCTGAAATTTAGGTAGCAAATGCAAGTAAAGTGGAGGTACTTGCATAAATGGTAATGAATATTTTCTGGGGAAAGTGTTTTGTTTCTTTATGTCCGACAATGAAGTGTAGTGCAACATTGAGGATTAAATGGATTTTCTATTAATATAAACAGGTAACAGTTGATGCCAAATAACGTCAGTGAAGTTTAATAGCCATTGTATTGAGAGGGAGAGAGAGAGTGAAGTTTAATAGCCATTGTATTGAGAGGGAGAGAGAGTGAATGGCAGAGTTGTGTGAGGAAGCATGAATGATACTGTTAGATGGAAAGCTTCCACGCCTAAGGCAATGCTCACCAAATTGGAAGCAGTGAACTACACAGTCAGGTTGATGTTATTATATAAGCATGCATTAGCTAGCTAACCAGCAAAACGTACTTTGGTTCTTTTTCAACCTTCTTTTAATTGATACAAAGATAGAGATGGAACTCATATACTTTCTTGCTTTCATGTTGTGTTTTTTCCCCACTGTGCCAGCAAAACAAACACAAATTTATGACTACACCTTGCTGGTGCTACAAAATCCTACGTTCTTAACCAACGCTAGTCCTTGGACGACAAATGGCATCTGGGCAGTCAACCTTGCAGGGGAATCTCCTCCTGAGTATAAGTATGTGGCACTTGATAACTGTCCATCAGCCCCTCCATTTGACTATCAGGTAATGTTTTTGTTTTTTCATTTATTTCTTTTTGAATATACAGTTCTTTTCTTAGGGAATTTGCATTCAAAATGTAATTTCATTTAATTTTACCCACTTCATGTCTAATAAATATTATATCTAATTATCTTTTATGATTTCTTCTTATTAGCTTAGTGACGCCGTTATAAGTGTACTCTCTGAAGCTTGGCCAAATCCCTATCCGAATATGACTACAGCCATGGAAATTTGGAGACATGAATATGAGATACACGGTTCATGTACCATAGATATATTGCCAACTTCCACTAGTTATTTACTGCAAGCACTTTACTTGTGGGAGAAACTAAAGTTTCACGATTTGATGGGTGAGAATGGCACTTATAAGCCAAATATTCAATATCAAACCGAGGACGTGCTGAACGGCATCAAATGTGTCTATTATGTCCAACCAATATTGATATGTTCTGTCAGTGAACTAGTGGATGTTAGGTTTTGTTATACAGGACATTGGGTACTGATAAATTGCATGGGCACCCAATCAACATCAACTTGTACGGGTCTTATTCAATATAGTCGGAGCTAGGTAGGATAGAGTGCTCCCACTCCCACCTCTAAGACCTGTATGTTTTTTTTTTTGGTTTAATAAACTAAAATAAAATAAAAACCCAAGTATTGTGCAATTCTGATTTAAAATTTTCTGAAGTTGAGAAAAAACGCATATAAATAAATGTTGAAGAGCCTCATGTTCAACTCACCAATCGTCTCCTTGCTTCTAGAATCTAGAGCCCAAAAAGAATTTGTTACTTATTGATGCGTAACCCTCGCAAATTGGACTTTTGAGAGGAAAGGAAAGAGACCAAAGAGCAGAGACAGTGAGACAGATGGAACATGACTCTTTGGGTGTCCGAGATGGTCTCACCGGTTGGGTCTCCTCTTGCTTGACTGTCGCTGACGAGCTCGCCACCTCCCTCAGAACCGGAGATATCGGCCCTTTCAATGTCGGCCGATCACTCCCTTCCTTATGTAAGTTGATTTGATTTCTCTTGGATTTTGTGTTGGGTATTTCATTTCTTATTAGAGAATTGTAAAGGAATAGGCTTTATAGTCCCTGTGTTGGAGCTCAACCTCTAAAACCCTTCATTTCCGATTCTCAAAATTTCATACGATTGATTGATAACTTTACGACGCTCGCTAAGCCATCTAAGGAAACCTATGTTGGGGTTGGTGAGGTTGGGGAAGAGAATGCACTGGGAGAAAAGGAAGATATAACTGTTGTGGAGGAAACCAGATTCGGAAATCAAAACCCTCAGAAATCAAATGGCCAAACAGATGTGCAGTGAAAGTCCATGCTATTTTAGCTTATAGATTCTGAGCTAGATAAATCTATCAACCCTTTTAAACCAATCCATCTTGATGGATTGGCTTCTGTCTGGGATGTACTATTCAACTACTCATGACAAACCCAGGCTTTACAACTAAAGTTGTACTGTTTATGGCTGAGCAACTTCACTCTGACCTCTGTCTTTGTTTTTGATAAATGCACATGTGAACTCTCTGCAATCTTTAATCAAATGTATCTCTAGAGTCTTTAAATTGTTTATCTATATGCTTCGAATTGAATAGGGTGCTTAGTCGTTAATCAATTTTTGCAATTACTCTTTTCCTTGTCAAATCCCAAATCCCGTTCTTCCCAGAAAAGAAAAAGCCCACTTGTTCATATAAATATAAGAAAATCAATCAAATTAATATGACCAAAGACCAAATATGTCATGCCTCATGGTTCAATCACACGGCCTTTTCAAGTTAAAGTCTCAAATTCCTAATCACAATTATCTGTGAACAATTTTCTGATTTGTCAAGGAGTAAATATGCCTTAAAGGGTGTGCGTGAGAAAGGGGATTTAATGGAATTTTTCATGGCAATATTGAATCCATTAATAAATTTGCTTAACCACTACCCATATGCTAAATTGCTAATGCTACCTACTCTGTTTTTTTGTTTTTTGTTTTCTCTCTGTTTTTTTGGGTTATATACTCTATTTTAATTTCCATCACTTTAATTTTGCTGCCTGGTAAATGCATGTCAATTGTCGGAGCATGTGTATGCAATCAATCAATCATATCCAACTACATTAAAACAAAACCCATTTTTTCTTATTATGATATTTGTTATTAAGTTTGGATTGCAATATACAATGTCTTATGCCCTCTTTTGAGTGAGACTATGCTATGTTTTGTGCTGATGTTCATTCACTTTAGGTTATCAGGTATGTACCTCTTCATAGGTTTATGTAACTTTCTGCGAGTGTGGTTTTTTCTTTAAAGATTTTATTTTATTTTTTTTGGTGTGGAATGGAGAATTCATATATTACTGTGTTCACTATTAGGGATAAGTAAATGGGATGCAGGGCAGGGCTTTGTCTGGGATTCCTCCATTTGGGGTATAACGTGGGAGTATTAATTTGGTTGTTTAGTTTTAGAGGTCTCACGTGCAATCTTTTCAGAAACCAACAATTATTCTAAATATACAAAAGTTGGGTTTACTGTTACTAATGTTCATAAGCCGTTTGGTGTCTAGGGTGGAGCCGAGCCGATTGTCACAATTACGATTCGGCCCTTCGCCCTGAACATATGCGTATGAGTCTAAGGTTTTGCGTCTGGAAGCCTCTATCGACACCGACAGAAGCCTGAGGTTAGATAGAGGTTTTGCATCTGGAAGCCTTTATCTAGCTTCAGTTAATTTGATTATGATGCAGCCCAATTCAAGTTTTTGGTAATTGACCCTCTCTTTCGCTCAGGGTATTGACTTTTTCCACCATTATCGCCCTGCTGTATTTGTTTAGCTTGCAATTTGTAAAGTTGAATTTGGTTCTTGAGTGAAAATGATGATAGTGATCATAGCCCCCGTCTTATTTGCATCCAAGAGATGCAAGGTGGTGAATGACTATCTGATTTCATTCATGTAGAAATTGATAGAAAGTTTTGATAGGGTAAATCAGTGATTGTCTTTCTGATCTGGTTTTTATAATTGTAATTTTGTTTTGTTTGTCTCAGGTACTCAATATGTGCTCTACTTTCCGGTGTCGTTTCTTTTGTTGAAAATGTCAAATTTTTTTGGGGGTATGCAATAAGAAGTGATGATTTGTACCCATCTTTTCTGCTGTTGAATGATGAATATTTACATGCACTACCATCTGATCTACGTTGCATACCCTTTTTACTTCTGGATAACTCTTAACGCCCGTGCTTGCTTGCATCTTGAGATGCAGTGGCACAGTTGGGCGAATAGTTGATCAAATTCCAATTTTGTCTCTTTTTTGCTTAATTTTTAAAAGTCTTCCGTGATGCAAACTTTAACCTAATGCCTGTGGTTTTTAATTGTACTTGCTGCTTTATAGTCAAAGCGTTTCTCACATAACCTTAGCGCTGAAATTTTCTGACTGAAATTCTTTTTGTCTCAATTTTGTCTGCTTCGATCGTTATTGAATTTTATGTTCTCATTGAGTTTCAACTGATATTAGTTTTCACGAATTTGTATGCTATATTTAACTCTGTTATCAGTTATTTGAATTATTCACTTTTCATTTGGAGAAGAAACCAATAAGCTTAGGTGATGGTACAAAAATAAAATCCATTTTAAAATTTCCAGATTGTTATTACACTGATCAAATTGAATTCTCTATACACGACCTCATTTATGTACCCAAAATACTATTACTTGGAAATGAAATTTTGGTATGGGAATCAGTAACTTTGATTCAGATCTTACAGTTTTGCAGTTTTCTAAGGTTGAATTGCTCCCAACAGGCTTGGAGATCGGGTTTCTTTCACAGAAGGTATGACCTCCGTCAACAACATCAGTTGCTCTGTTTCTATTTTCCTTCAGTTCAACATTGCATGTAAAATCCTCCTCCGAACTCAACCATGCTCTATTTTTACCAGTTTCAGATCCACAACTTTTTATGCTGTTTCTCTCAATCTTATAAATACTTTCCTTTCTTTATTTGTTTCTCTTGCTGTTGCCTACATTTGGACTTTGTGCTTTATTCATTTAACTCCTAAACTAAGGAGAGATGTCATTTGTGTTTATCTACTGGATGTGTTGCAATTAATGGAACCCGTTTTAGACAATTGTGTTTGCTCTGTTTGTGTCAATTTGTTGATTGGATGGAAGGATTTAATTGCCCATGGTATCTAATGTCCAGACTTTATTTGTAGCTGGACATTTCGTTTACAAGGCATACATAGAATCTATACAAGTCTTGCGACACAGAGATCTTTGTTTCTCAACAGCTTTCTGTTACTTTAACCCTGGATGTAGAAGTGCCCATTTGAGTTCTTTGTCTGATCAAAAGTAAAACTGGGTGTGTTTAGATCAATTTGCATTTGAGTATCCAACAGTTACCACGATTAATGTATCCCCTCAATATAATGTGATTGGATTTTTATTGTTAGATGTTTTCATATCATTGGTTCCTATGCTTGATCATTCTGCATTTTCATGTTGCAGGGAAATTGATTCCCTTCTTCAAAACAACTGAAATCTAAGGAAATGCTTGAATATTTTAACATAGCTGTTTATTCTCACTGAATTCAGAAGAAGAGGCAGAGAATGGAAAGGTATAATTCAATTTATAGAGCCAAATAATCACTCTTTCTTATTGCAGTAGTATAGACTTGACAATATTTCTGTAAAGGCATAAGCCAAGACTCAGAATGAATACACATGCAATAAAAGTTTAAAAATAGTTTGCATAGATCTCTCTGATCAGGAACTATTTATCTTCCTTACATGACAATTTAACTAAAATATGTGCAATAGGTGAGGTGAAAGTAGAGCTGAAAGCTTATACCTATTGTATAGCATGAAAATAAGAAAATTACCTTGCTTTTATCTTCTTTCAGAAGCACAATCTGATACAGTGCTTGACAGTCAATCTATAAGTGGCAGAGGGGCTCAAATGCCTGTGGGTCGAGATGTTCAGTCTTTTCGGTAATCATAATTTAATTTTTTTTTTCTCCTGTTTCTATTTCATTTTGCTTTCCTTACTACTATATATGCTGCAACTTTTTAAATACATCCCTTTCGGGTTTGTCTTTCAGAGCTTTTGTGGCAACCTGGAATGTAGGAGGGAAATCTCCCCATAGTGGCCTTAATCTGGACGATACTTCAGGTTAATAATCCATCAAACATATCTGTCTTGGGGTATGGTTTCTCTTCTCTTGTTTTTCGTCTTCTCCTCTGATTTTCTTCAGGTTAATAATTCATCTTTCCTAATTCCTTTTGAATTTTGATTTTTTGTTAGCTGATTTCGATAAGATTGGACAAGGTGGTTTTGGGGTTGTTTACTATGCCAAGCTGACAAGCGAGGTCTGTTTCCTTTACTATTTTTTGTTTTACTTGCTGAGTTTTTCCCTTATCGTTGTGAAAATGTAGCCGATGTAATATGGTGCTTATGCAATGTAATGTTTTTACTGGATGATACTAAAATGGTGACAGTTTCTGGTGATCAAACTGTAAGTGTCCACTTCAATTTTCCAGGCCCATGGTGCTTTGTTTTTGCTGAGAGAAGTTCTGAAAAGTTGAAATTGACTAATCAGGATTAAGAACTTTTTTGGTTGCACATGAATGAGGGAAAATGTAATGAATTCAATAGGTCAATAGATTTTGTTTACCTTGTTACAGGATCAGGGTAATGGCAGACCTGCTTGCATACAGAATCTGCATAAACAAACAGGAACAACACCATTAGGCTCAAAACAGAACTCCACCTAGTAACAAATAGTATAACTATATTGCCCATTAGAACTGCAGTACATTTCTTTTCCTGATATCCCATTCCTTAACCTGGAGAAAACACAAAAACCAAAGAAACAACACAATCACTTAGAAACTAAACCAACTGCAATATGAGGCAGAATTACTTATCTACAACTTTCCTCCTACCAGAATTCATTACATTTTCCCTCATTTGCTTCACTTAGTTGCACATGAATGAGGGAAAATGTATCGACATAAGTTCAATATAAATTTCATTTGCTTCTCTTTCTAAATCTGTTTGTTCTTTTCTTTTCAGTTTTAACATTGCACCAGACTTGATGAATCAAGCAAAAGATTATTTGAACAAAACTATGTTTGTTATATTGTTGGCTAGAGTGATTGTTTTAGAATGAAAAAAATGTATCTTCTAATGTTCCAATTATGTTTATTCGACCCAAAAGTTGTGGTTGCACAGTTGTGTGCAGTCGCGCTTTAAGCTTGCATATCCTTTGAATGCCGATTTAGGATGACCTGCTTTTGGAGTGTTGATTTATAGGATTCTGTGTTCGTCCTATCTCTGTTTCTTTGTTTGTACATTTTGAATGAGAACCTCTCCTATCTGCTGCAAAGGAGATAATGTGTGCTGCGCATTGATTTGAGATAGTAATTACAAGGAATTTCTAATCTGGAGCTCTTTAAATTGAATGAAATCTTCAAAAGTGAAGCATTACTTTTGACAACAAATATTGGTCAAGAAAAGTTAACGTTGGATTAGAAGTGCTGCGGCAAGCAAACAAACCCGCAGCATGTCGCGGGCTATACTGCTAGTGTTTATATGAAAGCTGGAAATGAGGACAAGGCTTTGGCAATGCTAAAGAAGTCTGAGGAGCTGATACCAAGTTCCGAAAGACAGAGGGAAGCATACGAGCACTTATGCCACAATATGCAGCACTAGGGAAGAAAGATAATGTTATGAGACTATGGAAACTTTACAAGGGTCAGATGAAAGTATACAGTAAGGGTTATAGAATCATGATAACCTCACTCTTGAAGATGGGCGACAGTGAGAGTGCCGAGAAGATCTTTGAAGAGTGGGAATCTCAGCAGTCAGTTTATGATGTTCGTATCCCAAATCACTTGATTGCTGCTTATTCCTGAAAAGGTGTTCTTGACAAGGCTGAAGCTATTATTGCAAGGGTTATACTGAAGGGTGCGAGACCTGATGCAAAGTCATGGTATTCTTTGGCAAAAGTGCATCCTGATCATGATCAAACTGAGAAGGGAGTTGAGTTGACGAGAAAAGCACTTTTGGCTGTGCAGCCTGGTTGGAAGACCAACAAGGATGTTTTGGCTGCCTGTCTCAACTACTTGATAAAGAAACCTGATCCAGAGGGTGCCAAGGAATATAGAAAGCTCCTCACCGATAAGAATATTATCACCGTGATTACACAGGCGAGACTGTTGAATAAGATAAATGAGGCGGATTCAAACTCTGTAACACCAGGTGAAATGGAAGGGGATGGTCGAAATGGAGATGAAGAAGCAAGTGAGGTTTCAGAAGTGGAGGGGAGTCGTAGCTGCTAGCATCCAATAATGAAAATCTTGTCAGCTACATATTGTATTAATTCCTGAAATTTAGGTAGCAAATGCAAGTAAAGTGGAGGCACTTGCAGAAATGGTAATGAATATTTCTGGAAAATATGTTTTGTTTCTTTATGTCCGACAATGAAGTGTACTGCAACATTGAGGATTAAATGGATTTTCTCTTAATATAAACAGGTAACAGTTGATGCCAAATAACCTCAGTGAAGTTTAATAGCCATTGTATTGAATTACGCCCACTAGAGTTGCTTAGTTGTGATAACTGTCAGCAATGTAGTGTGTATATAAAATCATTTGTTTGTACATATGTCAAGTGCTTTTGCTACTCATTTCATCGATTCAGAAGAAGAGTAAAATGGATATGAAAGGCTAAGAAGTCCTGATGTTGGTCCTTTTCAACGCACTGTTCTATATGCTAAAATTCTGTTCTGAACCCTACATAACACAGAAACTTATGAAATTCTTAATTGAACAGTAAAGCTTAAAGCTTTGAAGAAAAAGATGGAACCCTTCAAGGGAGGGTTTGCTGAGGTTGATATTTCTGGAAGTCATCTAAAGCACTATCAAGCAGTTGGTCTAAATCGTCGGAAGCTGCTGAACTGGCAACAAATCAATCTCGTCACACGGAGCGATTACTTCTCAATCACTCAAATCATCCAACAACACCATCAAAACTGAGAAACGAAAGCTGATATAAACCGAAAATCTTCGAAGCGGTGTGATGAGGACAAACGGCAGGTAACTAATGGCAATTCGACGCAAATAGCAGGGGCAAGAAAGTCAGTGCACTATTCATAAGAGTTTACTGTTCATAAGGGTTGGAACTTTGGAGTAGAGAACTAGAAAAGTTGCCCGCACTTTGCCGCAGAATTTGCTTTTGTTAACATATAAAAATTAAATTATGACTTCATTCCACTGAAATAGCAATGAAGGTTGCTTACATGTAATGCAAGGTTCATTCAAAAATACATACATATTCAAATTACTTACATGGTTAGAAATTGAGAATCAGACCCTTTACAGAGGAAAAGCTCATTCCTTGAGAGATAACTCTAAACCCTAAACCACCCAAAGCACAGTAATTATTCTCTCTCACAATCCGAAGCAGCAACCGGTGGAGGAGCTTATGCCTCACAGGCACAAAAACTGCAAAAAGATGCAAGAATAATTAGAGAGATAGCACATGACCTACAACCACCTTCAAGCAGTTTACTTCCACTACTACTCTTGCTGTGTTGTAAGGAGAGGGTGAGTTTGGAGGTAGCCTTTTGTTGTTGGTGACTGAAATAGTCACAACAGAGTGACACAACTTGCAACCCTTTAACAGATTCCTAGTAGTAACAGTAACATTAGTTCTTTTTGTTTTTTCTTTTCTTGTTAACAGACCTTTAAAACTGAAAGCATAGCACACTAAAAGCAAAACTGATTTTAATTTATCTATGGTCCCTGGAACATGAAGCAAAGCTCCGCCACTCTGAAATGCAAGTTTAATGTTATTTTTATAATCATATTGTTTACATAAATATTCAGGATTGAAGACTGCATCAAGTGTTTAGAATGCATTTAGTCATGACAGTGATAGTATGCTCATTTCAATATTGTCATGCTTCCTGGTAACTCTTTTTTCCATCAAGCTGATGATTAGTTGACCCCTGTTTTCAAATAAATTCATCTAAAAGCAGTTTTTTTTTTTTAAAGATAAAATGAAACATTAATAATGGGGATTTAGAGATAGGATCATTGCTGGGTAAAGGAAGGCCCTTAGTCTATTAGGAGTTGGTTTAGCTGGGTGAAGAGGCTCTTCTGAATCTAGGTAGGTCCTATGCTCCAGTCTTATTTGAGAGTTCACTTGAGCATCTCAAACACAATAGTGGCACTGCTTATAAGTTCAAACCTTTCACACACACAGAATAATAATCACACCAGCTTTTCATCCTACACCTGGAAAGCTTTTAATTTCCATTTATTCGTTTTTCCCTCTATATACAAAAAGTGGATTACATTTCTACATTTCAATGAGGCGAACCCAATAAGAAACGTTTGCTAACCTATATCAAAACACAATAGGAAACCGTAATGAATTTCACCAACAGATTTTGCCTCTACAAATCCTTTCAGAGTTTTAACTTGCTCCGAAAACCTTTTTCCAACCATCAGCTTACTGTAACTAAATTTTCATTTGGATCATATAAGATCTAAGATGATATAAGATGTGCAACCAACACACAATTAAACTAAAACCATAACAATCATTATTAACTTAACTTGGAACAGAAAGTCATAAAATTGCACTCATTATTGTATAATTTTCATTTGCACGATTCATATATTTACTATTTCAGTCTGCCAAAAAAAATTTAGTTGGAAGCAAAACAGATATCCATATCACAATGCAAGCAAAACAGATGCCAAAATATCTATGTTTTACAAAACGCAACCAGACTATCAATTAAAGAGCAGACAATAAAATTTCATTTAGGTCAAAACCAAATTTTAATACTAATAAACAAAAACAAAGCCTGAAACTTCCAATCCAATCCCTCCTCAAGCGATATAGATGAATCCAAAAAAGGTATGAAACTGTAAAAGAGCCACCTTCATGTTCTTCTTTTGGTTTATCATTTTCAAAACCCAGTAACGATTTTGATGAATAGAAACGTGGGTTTTGACATAAATAATTAGACAAAACAAAAATGAGGTGCTCGGAGCAATCAGGAAGGAACTCACCAAATACGAACCGTATATATCCTCTGCTTCAATCACCCAGCCTTGGGCAACAACTGACAAAGAATAAATGAAACAAATTAGAAATCATGGTAGAACAATCCAAAACAAACCCAGACCCAGGTCCCTAATCTTTCCTCCTCCAAATCTTACATCAAATCCAGAATACAAAATCCCAAATTTGATATCAAATATGGCATATAACCCAACCTGTCTTACTTGTAATCTGTTTAGAATCTTGCTCCACCGGTGGTAGTCACGGTGGAAGAGAAGAAACGGAAAAAACAGAGGCTGCTGCTGCTGTTTCGCTCCAACGAGGAAGAGAGAAAGGAACAGGTAGGCAAAAAGGGAGAAAGAGAGAGTGAATGGCTGGCAGATTTTACATGTGTGAGGCTGAGGAAGAATGAATGGCGCTGTCACACTCAGCAGATTTACATGAGTTGAGTAGTTGAGACTTGACATGGAAAGCTTTCATCTCGTTAGGTTGATCATGCGATTGATTCAGGAGTGAATTAAACAGTCGGGTTGAGGTTACTATATAAATGCATTAGCTAGCTAAGCAGCAACACACACTTGTTCTTTATTCAAAACGTACTTGTTCTTTATTTCATCACCAAAAAACGTACTTGTTTCTTTTTTAATCAAGAGATGGAAATCATTTATTTTCTTGCTTTCATATTATTTTTATTTCCCGCAACTGTGCCAGCACAGACAAAAGGTTACGAGTATATCATGCTGGTCCTCCAAAATCCTTTTAACAGGAATGGCACTAGTCCTTGGACCATACATGGCCTGTGGGCCGAGAGACTTCAAGGACCATCTCCTAACTATAAATTTGTTCCAGTTAATAATTGTCCATCAGCCCCTCCATTTAACCGTGAGGTAATGTTTTTGTTTTTATTTTTATTTTTTCATTTATTTCTTTTTTAATATACATATCTCTAACTAGTTCTTTTTTTGAGGGAATTTTTTTAAATTCAATTTTACCTACTCCATGTCAATAAATTATATCTAATTATCTTTTACGATTTCTTCTTATCAGATTAATAGCGACATTCAAGCTGCACTAATTAAAGCTTGGCCCAGTATTATGGGTAAACCAAACCTAAAATTTTGGGAACATGAATGGGGAAAACACGGTTCATGTACCACAGATTTATTACCAACTTCTAATGACTACCTACTGAAAGGAGTTTACCTGTGGGAGCAAATCAAGTTTCATGATTTGATGGGTGTGGGTCCGGGTGCCCAATTTATGCCAAATACTCAATATGATGCGAACACGGTGATGGCGGCCATCACAAGCAAATACAAGGTCAAAACAATGCTGACCTGTCAGGGTGGGGAAATATTGGATGTTAGGTTTTGTTATTTAGGACCTTGGGTACTGGTAGATTGCCTGGACACCCAACCACCTCCCGGTACAGTTTGTACAGGTTTAATTTATTATCCTAGAATATAGTAGAAGCTTGGTAGGATTATATCGTTAGGGAAGTGCTGCCACCTCAAGACCTGTTTGTGTTTCTTTTGGTTTAGAAGAAAAACCAAAGTATCTGTGCAATTCTGATTTAAAATTTGAAATAGAAAATAGAAATTTTTTTTTTCTTTCATGTCCGGTTTGGTTTTTATGAGAAAAAACGCACATAAATGATGAAGAGCCTCACGTTCAACTCACCAACCGTCTATCACTATACCCCAGATTTGAACTCCAACCTGGTATTCTGCAAAATATATGAGTCAGATCTGGAGCTTCCTTAGGCCACGACTAGAAGCCTCATTGATTAGGCCACGAGCTTCCTTGCTTGTAGAGCCAAAAAAGAACCAAACTTGGGGTTTATTTGATTTGTTACTATTAAATTATTGATGCGTAACCCAACAAGAACCCTCGCAAATTGGACTTTTCAGAGGGAAGGAAAGAGACCAAAGAGCAGAGAGAGAGAGAGAGAGAGAGAGAGGCGGTTTTGAACCAGACTCTGTGGTTTTCAGAATGATGATACGTGCACTCTGTGCTGCTGGAAAAGCTGATGTGCCAATGGAATTTGACAAGGAAATGGTACAGAAGGACATCGGACACCGACAGAAGCCTGAGGTTTTGTATCTGGAAGCCTCTATCTAACTTCAGTTAATTTGATTATGATGCAGCCCAATTCAAGTTTTGTTTTTGGTAATTGACCCTCTCTTTCGCTCTCTCGCTCACTAGGGTTTCAGATCTATTTCATCAATCTCATTCGACTATTCCATTTGGTTTATCTAACTCAGTTTCAATCTTCTGTTTCGATTTTGATAGGGTAAATCAGTGATTGTCTTTCTGATCTGGTTTTATAATTGTAATTTTGTTTTGTTTGTCTGGGGTACGCAATATGTGCTCTACTTTCCGGTGTCGTTTCTTTTGTTGAAAATGTCACATTTTTTTGGGGGTATGCAACAAGAAGTGATGATTTGTACCCATCTTTTCTGCTGTTGAATGATGAATATTTACATGCACTACCATCTGATCTACGTTGCATTCCCTTTTTACTTCTGGATAACTCTTAATGCCCGTGCTTGCTTGCATCTTGAGATGCAGGTTGGGCGAATAGTTGATCAAATTTCAATTTTGTCTCTTTTTTGCTTAATTTTTAAAAGTCTTCCTGCAATCCGTCATGCAAACTTTAACCTAATGCCTTGTGGTTTTTAATTGTACTTGCTGCTTTATAGTCAAAGCGTTTCTCACACATCCATAGCGCTGAAATTCTTTTTGTCTCAATTTTGTCTGCTTCAATCTTTATTGAATTTTATGTTCAGTTTCAACTGATATTAGTTTTCACTAATTTGTATGCTATATATAACTCTATTATCAGTTATTTGAATGATTCACTTTTCATTTGGAGAAGAAAGCAGTAAGTTTAAGTGATGTGTACAAAAATAAAATCCATTTTAAAATTTCCAGATTGTTATTACACTGATCAAATCGAAATTCTCTATACACGACCTCATTTATGTACCCAAAATAGTATTGCTTGGAAATTAAATATTGGTATGGGAATCAATAATTTTGATTCAGATCTTACAGTTTTGCAGTTTTCTAAGGTTGAATTGCTCCCAAAAGGCTTGGAGATCCGGTTTCTTTCACAGAAGGTATGACCTCCGTCAACAACATCAGTTGCTCTGTTTCTACTTTCCTTCAGTTCAACATTGCATGTAAAATCCTCCTCCGAACTCAACCATGCTCTATTTTTACCAGTTTTTGATCCACAACTTCTTATGCTTTTTCTCTCAATCTTATAAATACTTTCCTTTCTTTATTTGTTTCTCTTGCTGTTGCCTACATTTGGACTTTGTGCTTTATTCATTTAACTCCTAAACTAAGGAGAGATATCATTTGTGTTTATCTACTGGATGTGTTGCAATTAATGGAACCCATTTTAGACATTTGTGTTTGCTCTGTTTGTGTCAATTTGTTGATTGGATGGAAGGATTTAATTGCC
Source organism: Rosa chinensis (assembly GCF_002994745.2). NCBI lineage: Eukaryota > Viridiplantae > Streptophyta > Magnoliopsida > Rosales > Rosaceae > Rosa > Rosa chinensis. The sequence goes on along the minus strand of NC_037090.1, from coordinate 23,743,155 downwards.
CATGGTATCTAATGTCCAGACTTTATTTGTAGCTGGACATTTCGTTTGCAAGGCATACATAGAATCTATACAAGTCTTGCGACACACAGATATTTGTTTCTCAACAGCTTTCTGTTACTTTAACCCTGGATATAGAAGTGCCCATTTGAGTTCTTTGTCTGATCAAAAGTAAAACTTGGTGTGTTTAGATCAATTTGCATTTGAGTATCCAACAGTTATCACGAGTAATGTATCCCCTCAATATAATGTGATTGGATTTTTATTGTTAGATGTTTTCATGTCATTGGTTCCTGTGCTTAATCATTCTGCATTTTCATGTTGCAGGGCAATTGATTCCCTTCTTCAAAACAACTGAAATCTAAGGAAATGCTTGAATATTTTTACATAGCTGTTTATTCTCACTGAATTCAGAAGAAGAGGCAGAGAATAGAAAGGTATAATTCAATTTATAGAACCAAATAATCACTCTTTCTTATTGCAGTAGTATAGACTTGACAATATTTCTGTTAAGGCATAAGCCAACAGCATCAGCCAACACTCAGAATGAATACACATGCATAAATAAAAGTTTAAAAATAGTTTGTGTAGATGTCTCTGATCAGGAACTATTTATCTTCCTTACATGACAATTTAACTAAAATATGTGTGATAGGTGAGGTGAAAGTAGAGCTGAAAGCTTATACCTATTTTATAGCTTGAAAATTACCTTGCTTTTATCTTCTTTCAGAAGCACAATCTGATACAGTGCTTGACAGTCAATCTATAAGTGGCAGAGGGGCTCAAATGCCTGTAATGTAGCAGGGAAATCTCCCCATAGTGGCCTTAATCTGGACGATATTCTTCAGTTTAATAATTCATCAAACATATCTGTCTTGGGGTATGGTTTCTCCTCTTATTTTTCGTCTTCTCCTCTGATTTTCTTCAGGTTAATAATTCATCTTTCCTAATTCCTTTTGAATTTTGATTTTTTGTTAGCTGATTTCGATAAGATTGGACAAGGTGGTTTTGGGGTTGTTTTCTATGCCAAGCTGACAAGCGAGGTCTGTTTCCTTTACTATTTTTTATCTTACTTGCTGAGTTTTTTCCTTATCGTTGTGAAAATGTAGCAGATGTAATATGGTGCTTATGCAGTGTAATGTTTTTACAGGATGATACTAAAATTGTGACAGCTTCTGGTGATCAAACTGTAAGTGTCCACTTCAATTTTCCAGACCCATGGTGCTTTGTTTTTGCTGAGAGAAGTTCAGAAAAGTTGAAATTGACTAATCAGGATTAAGAACTTTGTTAGTAGCACATGAATGAGGGAAAATGTAATGAAATCTGGTAGGAGGAAAGTTGTAGTCTGTAGATAAGTAATTCTGCCTCATATTGCAGTTGGATTAGTTTCTAAGTGATTGTGTTGTTTCTTTGGTTTTTGTGTTTTCTCCAGGTTAAGGTATGGGATATCAGGAAAAGAAATGTACTGCAGTTCTAATGGGCAATATAGTTATACTATTTGTTAGTAGGTGGAGTTCTGTTTTGAGCATAATGGTGTTGTTCCTGTTTGTTTAAGCAGATTCTGTATGCAAGCAAGTCTGCCATTACCCTGATCCTGTAACAAGGAAAACAAAATCTATTGACCTATTGAAAGATGGAAAAGATCATTTGGTTAAAGCTTTCATTTCAAAACCACTTTATTTTGAATCTCTAATATAGTTTGGTTCACTATTTACCTTAGTGAAAGTGCATGGGTCAGTATTCTATGAGGAATAAAGCTTTATTGATTAGCTATTTCTTATTCCACTTTATGCTATTCTGATTTGCGCAAATATCTAGGGTTGCAAGTTTGAATGAATTCTGTAGTTACTATACTAGAGAAGCATAGAGCTTGAAGAATGGTTTGGGTTGCTTTACTTGGGACTTTTAGACGTTTTTGTCATGCCAATTGAAGCTTCTTACTACATTTCTAAAAAAGATGAAGATCCTCTGACCCTTTGTATTGTGTATAACAGTCCCTTTGTATTGTGTATAACAGTTTTTCAAAATAAGTTCAATATAAATTTCATTTGCTTCTCTTTCTAAATCTGTTTGTTCTTTTCTTTTCAGTTTTAGCATTGCACCAGACTTGATGAATCAAGCAAAAGATTATTTGAACAAAACTGTGTTTGTTATATTGTTGGCTGGAGTGAGTGTTTTAAAATGAAAAAAAAAATGCATCTTCTAATGTTCCAATTATGTTTATTCGACCCAAAAGTTGTGGTTGCACAGTTGTGTGCAGTCCCGCTTTAAGCTTGCATATCCTTAGAATGCCGATTTCGGATGACCTGCTTTTGGAGTGTTGATTTATATGATTCTGTGTTCGTCCGATCTCTTTCTTTGTTTGTACATTTGAATGAGAACCTCTCATATCTGCTGCAAAGGAGATAATGTGTGCTGCACATTGATTTGTGATAGTAATTACAAGGAATTTCTAATCTGGAGCTCTTTAAACTGAATGAAATCTTCAAAAGTGAAGCATTACTTTTGACAACAAATATTGGTCAAGAAAAGTTAATGTTGGATTAGAAGTGCTGCGGCAAGCAAACAAACCTGCAGCATGGCGCGGGCTATAGCGCTAGTGTTTATATGAAAGCTGGAAATGAGGACAAGGCTTTGGCAATGCTAAAGAAGTCTGAGGGGCTGATACCAAGTTCCGAAAGACAGAGGGAAGCATACAAGCACTTATGCCGCAATGTGCAGCACTAGGGAAGAAAGATAATGTTATGAGACTCTGGAAACTTTACAAAGGTCAGATGAAAGTATACAATAAGGGTTATAGAATCATGATAACCTCACTATTGAAGATTGGCGATAGTGAGAGTGCTGAGAAGATCTTTGAAGAGTGGGAATCTCAGCAGTCAGTTTATGATGTTCATATCCCAAATCACTTGATTGCTGCTTATTCCTGAAAAGGTCTTCTTGACAAGGCCGAAGCTATTATTGAAAGGGTTATACTGAAGGGTGCGAAACCTGATGCAAAGTCATGGTATTCTTTGGCAAAAGTGCATCCTGATCATGATCAAACTGAGAAGGCAATTGAGTTGACGAGAAAAGCATTTTTGGCTGTGCAGCCTGGTTGGAAGACCAACACGGATGTTTGGGCTGCCTGTCTCAACTACTTGATAAAGAAACCTGATCCAGAGGGTGCCAAGGAATATATAAAGCTCCTCACCGATGAGAATGTTATCACCGTGATTACACAAGAGAGACTGTTGAATAAGATGAATAAGACAGATTAGACGGATTTGAACTCTGTAACAGCAGGTGAAATGGAATGGGATGGTCCAAATGGAGATGAAGAAGCAATTGAAGTTTCAGAAGTGGAGAGGAGTAGTAGCTGCTAGCATCCAATAGTGAAAATCTTATCAGCTACATGTTCTAATAACTCGTGAAATTTAGGTAGCAAATGCAAGTAAAGTGGAGATACTTGCATAAATGGTACTGAGGATTAAGCAGAGATGAAAATAATGAATATTTTCTGGGGAAGAAATGTGTTTTGTTTCTTTATGTCCAACAATGGAGTGTACTCACTGTACTGGAACATTGAGGATTGAATCGATTTTCTGTTAATATAAACAGGTAACAATTGATGCCAAATAACCTTAGCGAAGTTTAAGCCATTGTATTGAATTATGCCCACTTTTTTTTTGTATTGAATTATGCCCACTTGAGTTGCTTAGTTGTTCTACTGTCAGCAATGGAGTGTGTATATACAATTATTTGTTTGTACTTATACATACAGAGGCTTTTGAAGTCAGAAGAAGAGTAGCTAGGATGGATATGAAAGGCCACGAAATCCTGATGGTAGTCCTTTTCAACCCATTGCTCTATACATACCAAAGTTTTCATGTGAGATGTTCTATGTGGTAGAAAAGCTTGCATTGCAATTTGTAATTTCTTCTTCTGTCCAATTTGTCAATAGATTGGAAGTATCGAACACTAGTAAAGATAAATGAGTAGATTGATTGCATCCAAACACGAGTATTGTTTTTTTTAGGTTACATGGGGGCATTAAGCCCAGAAAAAGAGGAAAAGAAACTACTACAACTCAGCCGAAGCTGTTACAACCATCCTAGGCCTCACTAGGCCATCAATATCATCCATCAAAACTTGATTCACAAAGGGAGGGTTTGTGTCCAATCTGCAAAATCCTAATTTGTTGTCCAAGCTATGCTTCGCTAAGATGTCTGCCACCATATTTATTTCTCTATGAATATGCTTGATGGAGCAGGACTCAAAGTGATTCATCAATGAACTGCAGTTCAAAATCAGAGTCCCTAGAGGGTGTAAATCAATATCCTTACTCTGAATAAGATTTATGAGAATAGCAGAATCAGATTGCACATCTAGATGCTTAATCTGCATATCAACCGCAATTTGAAGGCCAGTGCCAGTCACAAGGCCCCAAGCTTCAGCTTGCAAGACTTCACCATAACCAATATGCTGCATAAAACCCTTGCACCAAAGAGTTGAAATGGTCGAGGAGTTGAAAAGTGAATGGTTCTTTCAAGGTAATCAAATTTGTTGTTTCCATATATTTTCTCCTTGTTTAGAACTTTAGATGCCACTTTCTCTATGTGACATAGAAACTTTGACGCTTTAACGAAGCATGTTTAACTTTGGCTTATCAATTTAATTATAGTCAGGATTTGCATACATAATTCTGGGTTGTGTTTTCATTCGGCAATGTAGTGGGCAATAACTTGAGTATTGTTTAATTATGCATTTTATGCAACCTGTTCAAGTATCTATTATCTAACAATTGCTCTTTCAAAGTTTCTTATTAGTTGTAATTGCTTACAGAACCCAGTTTGCAATTTCAATGGCTGTGGACAATCACTGCGTAGAATAGCATTATGTGGTAAGTCATTGTCATTATAGCTTCTTAATTTAAAATCATTGTTCCTCATTTAATTTCTCTTTACCCAGTTAACAAATTGTACTTGTTTGTACAGAGTGTTCAAGAATTAGCATGTTATCAACCACTGTGCTTAGTTTCATGTCGACAATCAAAAGAAAGCCCAAAATCATTGTTAGTGGGTTAATTCTAGCAAATATCATTAATATAGAAGGAATAAACCTTGTTGGCCGAGATATGAAGTGCACTTGTAATTTTAGGAATGTCACTTTGTATTTTGGTTACTTTTGAGATTATTAATGAAAATGATGTATTTTTTATGTGAAGACATTTTATTGTATATCCAAGGTGCTGTGACAATGTATTATTTAATGCAACAAATATAGAATAGTAGCACCATAGAAATGCTATTGAATGATGAATAATAGCGTTTTTTTATATATCTTGTAGTATATCTACTAATAGCATTTAGCAAATGCTATGGAATGTTCAACATAGCGTTTATAAAGTGTTATCCAAAGCCTATACAATAGCGCTTCCAAAACGCTATGGATGTCAAACTTTCCATAGCATTTGCAGAAATGCTATGATAGACCCTTGATCTATTATAGCTCCGGCAGACATAGTGTTTACTAAAACGTTATGGTACCCTACGATAGCGTTTTTTTAGCGCTATGAATGAAAAATTTTGGTGTAGTGAAATTTTTGGCCTGGAAGTGATACCAATTCTGGTCTGGACATTGCCTATTTATAGGGGAGCATTGGTTGACTTTTGTCGATCATACCCTTCCTCATTTGGACGGATGGGATTGCATCATAATTCTTTTAATTTCTCAATTGAAACGTCTCCTTTATGGCCTTAATTCCTCTCATAATGGGGTCATTTAATTTCCGAACTGAAACGTCTTTCTCCTTTATTCCCCTTCTGAAAACGTCTTTATCCTTTATTTCCCTTTTTCATTGCTTGGTCAAACGTTTTAAATGCTTTATTTTCTAATTCTGTCATTGCTGTTTCCAAGAGTTCCACCAGGCAAGGTTTCTTACAAGGAGGAGAATATCAGAATTTTTTAGAGAAAATAAGTGGAATTAAAATGTAAAGACTGCAAAAAGGTCGACGGTGAGGAATCCTGATCCAGCTAGGAATCTTCATGAATTTTGCGTTTTCCACCTATTTCACGCCAAACACTCAACAAGACTCTCAAAATGACTTAATGACTCAAAACACGAAAGTAAGAGAGAAACAAGTCTAAATTGGGGCACATACTCAATAATATCATCGCACTTTGTGCTCCTATCACTGTCTTGCAACTCAGATGGGGAAATTTTCCCAACACCTCGGACTCTATCTGCCAACTGACCCTCTTGTGATCACCTTCAACCCATAGGACTTTAACCTTGGGGATCATTCGACTCCTTAAACTACCTTCCGCCTTCTCCAATATCTGAACAGGAACAGCCAAGTGCTGTTTCTTACCTTTTTTACTCAGGACTAGCTGAATCAAGGATGCCAAGACTTCAGACATTGGTGGTTGAGATTCCTTCACTGGCTGCCGATAGCCGCGATTTCCATTTATATATATTTCACAAAAAACACTTTCTTTCTTTTTTTATCAGGTGATCATCAAGATCTCTACCACAAAAAAAAAACACTTAATCACTCATCACGAGTGAATTGTTCTTCATATTAACGACGATTTCTCTTCATTATCAACAGAGATCAAGAAATGTCAAAGCTGTATCTGTGCGTGTACTTCATAGCACGGCCCCAACACTTAATGGAATAAAGAAGCGGGGGTTCCATTGGGGATGCCCGCAATTTCTGTGAATAAAATTTTAGGGCATTGCTTACATATGGAGTACAAGTTAAGGCCCCCGACAATGCCACTGATAGCCGCGATTTCCATTTAAATATATCTCTTTGTTCTCAACGAAATGAAATTGTTACCGAGGCCTTTTGTGTTAAAATCCAACACTTAATGGATGGTTTTCTCAAACCCTAGAGCTTCCATTCGTGGTAAATTGGACCTGGTTTTCTCAAACCCTAGAGCTCCCTTCATCGTTTGATTTTAGATACTACATCATCTTCAAATCTCCGTCACCTAAAGCTTTCGTTCACTGTTTCTCTGACTATTTCTCTTCATTCTCAACAGAGGTCAAGAAATGTCGAAGCTATATATGTGCGTGTACTTCATAGCAATTTTCATCGCGGCTGTTCTGGTGGCATCATCGGGGACTGTAACTTTTACTCTTAAAAATAAAAAATAAAACTATAAATCCCTCTTTGTATTGAAGACATATATATCCTAAGAATCTTAGAATACAATAAAAAAAAAATAAAAAATAAACCAAAGGCAGAAAGACTACTCGTGGTTTAAGAAAGAAAGAAAAAAAATCAATGTTCTCCTCTCCACAACGTACCCATCACTTCACTTCCCTCTGTTTGAGCCATACGAGATGAAATTTTCATATTCACGGTGAGATTAATATGAAGTAGTTCAGTCATGTTCACCTACTCAATTCGTCTTTCCGTTTTTTTAACATTTAGAGAAAATTTATTTAAGAATAAAAGTTATGCCAACCCCCACCCCCACCCCCCCCCCCCCCCCCCCCCCCCCCCCGCCCCGCGTTGTAATGTTTATTTTTTTGAAAGGGGTTTGGGACTCAGCCCCACGCCCGTTCTCATTTATTATAATATTATTTGGATCATCCACACAAATGTAAAATTATTAATGATCGACAATCATCCACGCAAATGTATTACGTTTATAAAATGGTATTACGTTTATAAAATGTTAACACTATGCAAAGTTATTAATTAATAATGTTTTGTTTGATAGGCAACAACTAAAGTTTCTCAAGTATATAAAATCTCCAATATTCAAGTATTTCGGGTTTTTTATTCTTTCTTTTCTCAAGTAAATAAATTTTAAGCTTTCTATTCCACACATCCGTTAGAACTATAGTATTGGGGTGTTTCTGTTTGAGCCGTACAAGATGAAATTTTCATATTCACCACCAGATTAATATGAAGTAGTTCAGTCATGTTCACCTACTCAATTCCTCTTTCCGTTTTTTTAACATTTAGTGAAAATTTATTTAAGAATAAAACAAGAGATACAAAGAGGGATTTATAGTTTTTTTTTTTTGGAAACGGAAACGGGAAGAGGAATTGGCTGCATTTTTGGCAAGGGAAAAGAAAGAGGCCACCGAGAGTATGGTGCATTTTTTTTCCACTTATACAAGGAAAGGAACTTGCTGATGGGAGTTTCTTGCGTAGTTTGTTCTTTTATGCAGCAAGGGCAGGACTATGAAGGCCGATCGAACCAGGAGGGAAGCCAGTAGCCAACCAATAAAGGAATCTATGATGGTTCTTTTCTATTGAACCAGAGTAACGATGGCAAAACCAAGTGACTACATATGCGACCAACTTTTAAATATAAGTTATTTCATGTATGGAATTGTGTGGTGGTGGAGGATGAAAAAAGCCAGAGACTTGGTGCCGTACTTGTACGCACATGCCGCTTCTCCAGGTTTGTTAGAAGTCCTTGATCATTGCTCCACCATCTTGTTTGAGACAGCGACGTCCATCTTTCGTTTCTCGGCTGCTCCCAGGGAGCTCTGGCTTCACCAACCCAATATTAGCGGACCTGATATGATGACTCAATGTGGGATGAGATCGGAAAGGTTCAACTCGAATCTAAGGAGACTGCACCTATGGATTCAAGGGAATCCTTCACTTTGAAACCTTCGCTAAGCTATGCGGCTTCTGTACTCAGCTTGATCAGTTGATTCTCTACGGCTATGATGGAGGACTTCGTGCTGGGAGAAGATGACTACACCATTACAGATGGTAAGCTTGGCCCTAATATTCGTTTTTCGCAGCGAGTAGAAGATAAACTTGATTTAGATTGGAATTGTGCTATGATTGTAAAGTTGATGGGTAGACCTAATACTGAGAATGCATATGACTTCATGAAGAGGGCTCTAACTAGAAAATGGACTATGAAGGGACCGTGGCAACTAATTGATCTACCGAATTCTTTTTTCGTTGTGAAATTTCAATTGGTTGAAGATATGACCTATGCTCTTTGCAATGGTCCCTGGATCACTGCTAGATGCAGATAAGATTACTCATATGGATGTCTGGGTGCCAATTAATGGGTTACCTGTGAAGTGTTTTAAGCAATTCACCATGGAAAGGATTGGGAGCATGATAGGCAAGGTAGTTAAGGTTGCTCAACACACTTTAGCTCAAGCCAGGGGTAAATTTTGCAGGGTTTATGTTGAAATCAATCTAGCTGAGCCTTTGAAACCTTTTGTTGAAGTGGATTCCAGACCTTTCAATGTTGTTTATGAAGGTATCTCAACCATCTGTTTCAATTGTGGAGTTAATGGTCATGTTAAAGAGCATTGTCCTTATGTGGGAGAGCTAGCAAATGTTGAGGAAGGTTCGGAAGCAGTGACCAATAAGGGAAGCAGTCCCCTTTGTGGTGATAATTTTGTAACGAAGACCGACAGTAGTATACCGATTCCTGAGAACATTACACAGGCTAGTCCTCATATTGTTCCATCCACTACAAACTGCGCAGTCAAGAGTAACATGGGACCATGGATGATCATGAACTATCGGAAGAAAAAGATGATGAGTAATGCTCAAAGTGAAGATGTTAAGGAGAAGAACTTATCTGGGTCCAAATTTGCTCCTTTGCAGGCAGAGAATGGTATTGAGGGAGAAAAATTGGAATGTAATGCTCACGATATTGCTCCCAAAACCCACACTGATAAGCTTAGTGCTTCTGAACCGAAAATTGTGAAGATATGGAAGCAGGTGCAAGAGAAAACTAAGAAATCCTTACCTAAGGAGAGTAAAGTGAAGGAAAACTGGAGAAGGCTGTTGTTAAAAACCCAGAGCATTCTGATGCAATGCCTAATCCTATGAGAGGGAGAACTCCTTTACAAGAGATTTCCAATGCCAAGCCTGCTCCTAGTAAAACTAGACTTGCTTCAAAAACTAGAAGTGCAATTGGAAAGGGTACAAAGGATAATTTTCCCAGTAGTTCCAAGAGTTTAGCCTGTTCATTCGTCATGCAGGCTTCTGCTACTGACGATGCTTTGCAGTCCAATCTATCCTCACATAAGGGAAAGGATATGATTGTTTCCTGAATCTTAGGGTTATGCCCTACCCTTTCCACACTCTAAATGGATAATCTGTTATTTTGGAATGCTAGAGGTGCTGGGGGCGATGACTTTCGTTCTGCTATTTCAGATTTGGTCGAAATGAATAATGTCGATTTTCTTATTATATGTGAGCCAAGAGTTCATTTTATAAAAGCTAAGAAGCACCTTCTTGAATTGGGTTTCAATGTATTTGAGATTAAGGAGGCTAATGGTTTTTCTGGTGGGATTTGGATGGTCTCGAGAAACTCCAATTTCAAAGTTGAGGTTCTTGATTCTAACTCACAATCCATAACTGTTAAAATTTCTTGGTGTGGGTTGAGGAGTTGGATGTTAACTGGAATTTATGCTAGTCCCTGTATTACTACGAGACAAGGTCTATGGCATTATTTAGCTCATATTCATACTGCATATCAGTTCCCTTGGGTTGTAGTTGGCGATTGCAATGAACTTTTATCCTTCTCTGAGAAAAATGGTGGGTCTTATATTGGAAAGTTTGGAGGCATGAAGACTTGGGTTCAGTATGATGGTATGATTGATTTAGGATACCTTGGGGCAGATTATACTTGGTCAGGTGGCACAGTTAAAGAGAGATTGGATAGGGGCTTTTGTAATAGTGATTGGAGATTATTATTCCCTGAAGCCAAACTGCAACATCTTGCTAAAATGAAGTCTGACCATTGCCCATTACTCTTGAGGCTTCAAAATCAGTTTAGAAGTTGTAGAGCTGATCCTCCCTTTCGATTTTATGCTATGTGGATGCAACGCAGTCATTATAGTGAGTTTATTGCTAATACTTGGAATGAGACTACAGGTGAGTTCATAAGTAAAATTAAACATTTAGCAATGAATTTGGGAAAGTGGAACAGAGAAGTGTTTGGCAATATTTTCCATCAGAAAAAAAAATTGTTGGCTAGAATTTGTGGTAGTCAGAAGCAAAGATGTACTAATGATAATCTCTTCTTGATTGACCTGGAGAAAAAACTTATTCTGGAATATGAAGATATCAGAGATCGTGACGCTCTTTTATGGTGACAAAAATCTAGAGAGAAGTGGGTGCAAGGTGGGGATAGGAATACAAAATTTTTCCACATTACCACAACTGTTAGAAGATATGGCTTATATGATCAGAATGGTTCCTGGTGTGAAGATCATGCTGCAATGAAATTGATTGCACAAAATTTCTTTCAGAAGCTCTTCACTTACGAGGAGGGTCCTGATCTTAGATTTCATATTCCTAATTTGTTTCCTGGCATCTCTTCTACTCTCTTGCTTGATCTGGGAAGACCTATTACACCTACTGAGATTAAAAATGCTTTATTTGCCATTGGTAGTCTCAAGGCCCCTGTTTTTGATGGATTCCCTTCCCTATTTTACCAGAAGCATTGGCATTTGTGTGGCGAGGAGATTATTCAACTTATTTCAAGAGCTTTTGTTGAGGGACATGTACCTCAAGGACTCGATCATACTTTAATCACTTTGGTACCCAAAATTCAGGGTCCGAAATACGTGCACCTCTTTAGACCTATCAGCCTCTGCAGCAGAATTTATAAAATCATCACAAAAATTATTGTCTCTAGAATTTGACCTTTTTTACGACAATGGATTAGTCCTTGTCAAGTTAGTTTTGTGCCTGGCAGGCATGTCTCGGCAAACACTAGTATTGTTGGTTTGGCATCTTTAATATCTATATAAGAAGCCTAGTTTACTTGTCTGGTAGATAAAAACAATTTACCACCACTCCATGAACTGGTTGTTTGAATTGCTTGCTGTGCTTTGGTTAAATAAATTTACCACCACCTCCACAACAATGGTGTCAGGTCATGACGCTAGCTCGTGACTTTGTTATGGCCATCGCCAAGGCTTGATAACCGTTTCCAGAGTTTAATTTCTTAATTTGATAAATCAATAATAAACAAATTAGATGAAAAATGAGTGAGAGATTTTTACCGACGAAAATGTCGTCCATACTTCATATACACTTATTTCATAATCTTATTAAAATTAATCATTTCGTTCGCAAACAATTATGAGCATGGACTTATTTTAGATTAGAGTATAACACTACGTATTTTCAAAGTCCGTGCTGAGGACTTCTATAAAACTTTGGAAGAATATGTAACAAAAAGCATCACTATACTAAATAGTGGTACCTCAAAAGGTGAGTGTGGTTGAGGAAGGTGGGTGGTGCTGGAGATAGGTGGTGCATGTGAAGATAAGAAAAATGTGGAGACAAAAATAGAAAAAGAAAAGAAAAAACGAGGAAAATTGGAAGTTTAAATATGGGTTGGTTCAGTTAATATGAGCGTGCTTGTGATTGAGCTCAATTTAAGTTCAATCTCCGCTGTTAACAGTTCTGTATTGGATCATGCAATTTGTAAATGGATCTCTTGCGGAAAATCATACCTGAGAGATATAGGGACAGGTACGTATTACACATCAGTCATTCAGAATCAAAGTTATAGATGTGCCCTGGCGTAAAGGTGTAGGATAACCTTCTTGTTCAAAACTTAACTGTTTTGGGGTTTTATCTAGGTACAAACTAAATTTAGAGGCCGTTCCCTTAAACCCTTTTCCCAAACAGACCCACACTTCTTCACTACTAGACACTTTGGTCTACATCGCCACCAACAAATGGAACAAGACCTCCTCCCCAATTCAATCTCCGGCCACCAAAACGACGATGATGACGCACCGACTTTAAGCCTTCAAGCCTTAGAAGCTCTCAAGGAGTTCCTCACCGAGCAAAGCCAGTCCTCAAACGACACCGCCGCCGAAGCAGACTCGGCGCCGGCTTTGATCTCGGAGGACTGGCGGATGAGCCAGTTCTGGTACGACCACCACACGGCCCAAACCCTAGCCGAAGAGGTCCTCACTCTCTGCAAATCGGACTCCACTCGAGTCGCCTGCGTCGCTTGTCCCTCGCTCTACGCCTATCTCAAGGTCATTCAATCTCACTCTTTTAGGTTTCTGCTGTTCAATTTTGGCTGATTTCTGTTCGAATTTTCAGAGTATTGATTCTCATGTGTCTGTACAACTGCTGGAGTATGATAGAAGGTTTGAGCAATACGGGAGTGATTTCACGTTTTATGATTACAACCAACCAGAAGACTTGCCTTTGGAGCTAAAGCATGGCTTTGATGTTGTAGTTGCTGATCCTCCTTATCTGGTGAGCTACATTATGCGCATTCGTCCTTATTGGCTTTCATTTAGTAATTTCAGCTTGCTAAGGACATCTCAACCTTATCATTCTGCGAATCGGCTATGTTCGTCTTTATCTTGATGTTTGAAATTGAAGGCTGCATAAATTTTGGATTTTGGTTTCCTGCATTTGCAAATGGAATATGGTAGAAATTAGTTTTATTTGTATTTGTTTGCGGTAGCTTCAGCGTCGGTTTCATGTTTTGGGTAATTAGGTTTTTGTATTTGCCCGTGAGGTTATGTTTTATGCTTTTTCTGTGGAGTGTGGACAAGTTGCTTATGTAGTGTAATTGATGTTTACAGAGTCAAGAGTGCTTGGAGAAAGTCGCTAAAACTGTTTCGTTTCTTGCACGATCAGAAAAACCTTACTTGCTCCTCCTCACAGGTAGACATTGCCCATTTTACTTCCCAGAATGTGTAAGATTGGCAGTTCCTACAATGTAACTACTACTTGTTTTAAAATGCATTGGTGCCAATGAGTTTATTGTGATAAATATAGGAAGTAGAAGTGACCAAATGTTGTTTCTAGGACATTTCAGGTTTTACTGTATCTATCTAAATAGTTATATGATGACGTGCAGGAGAGGTGCAGAAAGAGAGAGCAGCTGAGCTCATGGGATTGCTTCCATGTGGTTTTAGGCCTCGGCACTCCAGCAAACTAGGAAATGAGTTTCGGCTGTTCACAAGTTATGATCCTGGGACTAGATTAGGAGGGTGGGACAATTAGGAACTCTGTTCTCATGTGCCTGACACTGGTAAGTGAGATTCATTGGGGACACTTCTCTCGTGTGCGCTAAAATATGTGATGGAACCCTTAAATGTTCTGTATCATGTCACTATCTATACATGTAGTCTTTGCATACTGTATGCTATCTTACCTGTGTACACATTAGCACAGGTTATGGAGACAGTGAATAGACAAACTTCATTAGGACCAAATATTTAGCTGCAAAGTGCTGGTGTTTGTTTTTTTCTTTCGGCTTTTGCAAACTTCTGATAGCATTGGTGAAAAATACTAAATCTGAGCTATTATCAGTGGCATACTGACATAGTAGTGAAGGGGATATTGACCCGATTGCTCCTTTCTGTCTCTTAACCATTCATGATGAATGGACATCCTATTATTGAATATTGAAATAGATTAACAATCAATGTTGTAGTAGTCTATTAAATGACACTTTTTTTTGGTGTATATTGGTTGTTAGATGTTCCAGTAATGACATCTTACTTAAATAACTTTAGATGAAGCCATGAAGTCACAAGTTTTAGATTTGGTGTTATATTATTTAAGCCTCATTGAGTTAAATTCCTGGCTCTGCAGTTGGCTGTTGATGGGTGAACTTTTTGTCTGCAGATTCAACAGCTACGCAATTGAAATTTATTGCCTGCCAAGTGTATCGTGGGTGCTAGGAAGATTTTGTATTGTGTGGTGAAAGCAGGGCAGTATGTATCATTCTTCTGGTCTGCGTTATTATTCCTCGTAGTACTTCCATTTCTTCAATGCCCCAACCTGACTTTTTGAAGCCAAAGTTTAATGTGCCATGTTGACTTGCATCATGCAAAGTTTCAGAGTATAGAGTTGCGCTCTTGTTATTCCCCACTCCTCCTCCGCCTCCTCCTCCTTGTGGCTGCTTCTCTGTTTGTATTATTTATAACCAAAAAAAAAAAAAAAAAACTGAGAAGCGGGTATATGTAACTCAGAAGAAACAATTGCTATTGGTCATGTTGAGTTTTTCTTGATGTCGTGTAACTCGATTTTTTTCTTTTCAATGGCATTTACAGCTTGAATTCTACCAATTTGGTCTTTATGTTTAGAGATACTGTTATTCGCCTCATTTATTATCTTTCTTTTTCTTTCTTGGTTGAAAAACTTCTATTGTTTTTCTTTTTTGGTTGAGGAGCTTCTTCTATTTGAGCATATCTCGATATATGGACGAGCATTCACTTACTCAGCGACGATTACCTCATTTGTACGTTTATAAGTCCAATGTATTAATCATGTTTTTTTTTTTTTTCAAGGACAGAAATGAATACAAGAAACTTAAAAAAAAAAAAAACTCTACTAACTTCATTTCCCAACTGATCCAAATAGAACTTTGGGGGCACAACAAGGGGTAAATAGAAAAAACATATAGAATTATTTTGAGATCTATGAGCCAGTGCAGCTAGATAATCTGCCAAGAAATTTGCCTCTCGATAAATATGTCGAAACACAATGAAATTAAACTAATGAGCCAAATGCCTTACATCCTGCATGAGAATCTGAATTATCCATGGAACCTCACATCTTCCTTGAATACAGTCAATTAGCAACTTAGAATTACCTTCAACCACAACATTAGCATAATGATGAAGTAATGCAGTATGTAAACCATCCCTTAGAGATGGGTGGGTGAGCAAAAGCACATGCTCAGTGAGTAGATTATGTAATATACCAGTAAAGTCATGTCATTTTACACACTGAAAGTATTAGATCGTATACACATCAATGCACATCAATTCATCACATCGCATCATCCCTTCTTATTGATTATCCTTCAATTTAGTGTATCTCACGGGAACCCTAATGGCCTTCTCTAGCCCAATACCACCGTGTGACACATCTGTATCTCAGCATAATCAATCAAGAAGATCTCATGTTCCATGACTAGTCAAACAATGAATCCAGCACATAGTATGTATAAACCCTGCATATTTTTCATATAGACATACTTCACTTGAAAATAGAGAGACATTTTGTAAATAGCTAAAATCATGTTTTTCCACCATTTTTGTAGCAAATAAGAATATTTGAAACATATTACACAACTCACTCACCTCAGCAATACGAATCGCCTCCTAAAACAATGATCGTAAATCGAGCCTCCTAAAACGAGTCATCTAGTAATAACAATTGGATCTAACTCAAACCTCCATTAATAGAAAGAGGGAATGAAGACGAATCTGTAGCCTTTCACGGATCTTGAATCAGAGTTATGGATAAAAAAATTATGATTCGTCGAAGTTTTAGAAAGAGAAAACTAGAGAGAGAAAAATTGAGGGGAGAGAGAGATCAGAAAGAGAAAATCTCTCGGAGAAAATCGGAGCAAATGAAAGAAGAAGCAGTTGGTCCCTCTATTTATATGGGAAGATGACCAATAAGAATTAATCATGTGTCAACACCTAAGCCATCCACCATCATTTGTCAAGCACATAAAAACCTTATGCCACCACTTGACAAATGGCAAATGACTAACCACTTTGATGATATTATCATCATCAGAGAGATTCTTAGGTATGGCAACCGTACCATGTGGCGGTAGAGCTGCTCAATCAAGACCTTGTAGGGGAGTGTTTTGGGTATATTGCTTTATTAAAATACGGCTAATTTCGGGGTATACTAAATTCTTGGGCTAAATACAAATTACTACTTTGTGATTTAGGTCCAAAATCAATTTAGTCCTTGAACTTCTAATTTCATCAAAAACACCCCTGCGCTTTCAATTTTGATCTAATAGGTCTAATTTGTTAGTTTTCCAATAATTGAGTTATTTAACTTGTTAATGTGGCTCATATATGGCCTATGTTTTATGATGTGGTGTCGAGGTGGTCTGCATAGTCAATTTAGGAGTGAGTTCTACTATTAAAAATAAATAGTTTTTCAACAAATAATCCAACTATAACTTGAACCCATAACAGGATATTAACGAATTGGACCTATTAGATCAAAATTGAAAGTGCAGGGGTGTTTTTGATGAAATTAGAAGTCCAGGGACTGAATTGATTTTGGACCTAAACCACAGGGTATTTACTAGTATTTAGCCCTAAATTCTTTCTTAATTTTGATTAGGCTGCCCTACCGCCATGTGGTAGAACGATCCCTACCTAAGAATTTATCTTATCATATTGTCAACACGCGCGCATGTCATCTATTACCCAATAACCAATCAGAAATCACCACGTTAGCAAACTATTTTCCTTCAATTAAAATTCAAAAATTCCTTAAGAATATCTCAAGAACTCGAAAAATTCACCGAAAAATGCTGCAAAGTTGTGGCGACCTCTACTTTCTATTTGCAACCTCAAAAATAAAATTTGACCAACTTTAAAATTCGGGATCTCACATCTTCGCCCCTAACTAGGTGCACAATAGCCTCCTCCGCCGCCATCACAATTCAAATTCGATCGATTTCCCTACTAGAGAGAAACCCTAGCATAGAGAAAAAGTCGACAGTACATTTACTCTTACATTGATGACACCTAATTTGTGAATATCTAGCTATACTCCTCTTAAAAAGTAAGAGATTAGTGTCATTAAGAATATTGTATTCAACCTTTCACTTCATCACAAGTAACACACTTTCCTATCTTCGGAAAGATTTATATTGTGTGTTCAACATTTTGAATCTCACTCAACTAGTTTGCCTATTGAACCTAGACCATGAGATCTCCAATCACCTAGGTTGGGTTTCTGGCAAGTTCAATTCATTGAATTGGCTTTAGACCCATTCCCCTCGATGGCTCGATGCATATATTACTTGCTCTCTAGGTAACCCTTTGTAAGAGGATCTACAATATTCTCTTTTGATTTAATGTAGTCAATGAAAATTGACGTTTAATATTAGTACAGTTCGTTCATATGAAAAAGGCAATATTTTTCCATATCTTTGTCATCAATATAGATGTTTTATTCGTTTAATTCGTAGTCCGCGTACTACTCGCGCATAAATCTAAGTACGCAATATCCACTATTTTCATTTGAACAGAATAAGATGCATTGCAAAACAAAAAACACGAGAAATTTCAATATATAAGGGAAACAAAACAAACAAGCAAAATAAGTTGCACTTACATTAGAAAACTAATCAAGCAATAATAAATTAAACAGGTATGGAACTTGAGATATGGTTAGAGTCAAGGGACATTATATATTGTTTGAGAGCCTGCACTAATAAAGCTAACAAGAATCAATCACTTCTAGCAAAAATATAAATTTTAATTAATTATATGCTTTCGTTTAGGTTCTTTTTTCTTTCTTTCTGAGTTTTCGTAAATACCTACGCAAACTGCACCAAAACTTCAAAGCAATCGATTCAAAATAATTTTCATTAAATTTCATCGGTTGGATTCAATTTATGTCAGTTCTCGGTTTCAAAAAGTACACCCTATATATATATATATATATATATATATATATATTCCACATTAAAATATTTTCATGACCGGCTCTGCATAAAGCTATAAACCATATAGTGGTCAAATAATTATTACATATTAATATAGAAAACCACTAATTAATATTGAAAATATAGTAACCCGGCTTGCACAAAGAAATAAATAAATATCATTTTAATTTTAAATCATAAAATTTCCAACATTTCCATCCAAGTAATATTTTGACCAAATTTCAAAACATTGAAATTCTAAAACAAAGTAGTGAACAAGGGACGTCCTATATCCAAAATCTCCTTCAATATATTAGTAATTGGCTCTGATTTATCTGGTTATATTGGGCGTAAACCAGACCCCAGGTAAAATATTCTTACAATTCAACGAACCATGGCAGGTGAAGAATTTGTAAAGTCCAAGAAAAGCCTCGTCTATGGTTGTCATAAATGTCTTCAACTTTGACATTGAGGTGCTGTGTAAGGCGGATACTAAGACTACTTCGTCTTCAGCAACATCATTCGTCTCCAAGTCCATCCAAACAGGATTATAACCACTTTTATCATCCATCTTTAACGCACGAAATTTCCTGCCGGGCCAATCGCGCCCCCAAACCAGTATAATCTCACCTTTGGAGGACCAGAAAAATGATGGTCTCCCAATGCCGGACGGCGAATCCCCTGATGGCATTCCAGCAAATATTGTCTTTTCCCTATAAGCAATAATTTTCTCACACCTGCCTTTGCCTTGACATTGATTTAATGGATCTAAAACAGGAACCGAAACAAGAACAAGAACAACTAGTTCATAACGAGGCCAATCAGCCAGTTCTAATACGTATAATTTGCCATCCTCATGAAATTTAACGTAAAGTATATAACGTTTTTGCCCTTCCCAAGGGCATGATTCATGACTACCTGGCCTGCAAAACACCAGCTTCATCCCGCCTTCAATTGAAATATTGCGATCAGAATCATATTTTGGATCTAAACAGGTTGCAACAATGCAATCAGAACATCTTGGATCCGAAGAGGCCGCGGAGCTCCATGGGATGATTCCGGTCAGCTGGGGAAGCTTAATACGATCACCTGTCATTGGGTTCAAGAAATAATTGACGCAAGTCGTCTTAGCAGAGTGAATCATATTCTTCTGCGACATCCATTCAGATATAATCAACCAGCCATTAATAGAGCCCGAGCAACGTATCTTATCACTACGTGAAGCATCCAACTTATTATTTTCTCTTCGAAACTTGAGGTCGTAGAATGTGTCTTCACTTGTACTGTAGATATTATAATTCACAGATTCTGAGTCTAGAAACTTAATCGATTTCAAGAGCCATGGAAGTCGGGTTACTCGTTGAAACCATTGTGACGATACACTTCTCCAAGAAGGACACACAGCAGCGAATCTGATTGAATCGACTAGGGTTAGACGCTTCACAATCATCTCAATCAAATCATCAGGAAGATGCTTGGACCACCTGTTGTAGTCATCCATCTGGAACTCCTACTCGATAAAGAGAAACAACGATAATTCTCAGGAAAAAAAAACAGAGAGATAAACCACGATACGAGAGCACGGAAGCGAAGAGGTTGAGACAGAGATGAGAGATGAAGGCCCGTTATTTATAGGCTTCAAACTCCTAATACTATAAGAGATGTAATTGAAACAGATGTATAAAATGAATTTGATAACTGCAGGGACAACGATTTTATCTAATAAAAATAGAATTCAACCACCGCGTTTGGTACAAGGCCAAAACTTCCCCATTTTTTTCACCATCACTTTATAAAATTTCCAAGAAAAAGAATGTCAAGAGTCCAGATTTTGGGTTAAATAGACAAATGTCGGCCTTTAACATCGGCCAGAAACCGATGTTAAAAAAAACGTCCGATGTCTTAGTGGGTGATGTTAAAGATCATGAAATCCTAGACATCAGTTTTTAGCCGATGTTAAAAATGATTCTGGACATCAGTTTCTTGTAAGGTCCTGATGTATAAAATGACTATAGACATCGTTTGATTTATAAAAAAAACTAATTTCATATCCTACTATGACATCGTTTTACATAAGAAATTGATTTATATATCAGTATTAGACATATGTTCTATAGATAGAACTGATATCCTGAGTCATTTATAACATCAGTTTGTTATTTCAAATTGTTGTGTCTTCATTCTTTTTGCTTCAATTTCTAGTTTATAAGTGATTACTAAATCAGTTTTTTCACTAGAAAAGTATCACAATGAGAATACCGGTGGTAAGCCAAAGAAAATTCTCATTAATATTATTGATAAAAACAGTACAAAGAGTAGGGAGAAGGGGACGTATGGCCTAAACTTCTCCATATACAATAGCAAAAGAAAAGAACAAGATTGAAGTCTCCTAAATAAACCATATGAAGACAAAAACAGTTTGTAGATACAGTAAAAAGAAAAAGAAAAAAAAATAGCAGTTTGTTATAAGATAAAAATACTTATAACTTGAATTTCCAGTCCTTGGTGTAGCTACGAATGAACCTAGCAAAAACATGTGCCAATGAGTTGAGAACTAGTTTCACAGATATCCACTTAAATTGCAACTTCAAATCACAAAAAGTAGTTAAAGTAGAGGGCAATGACTTAACGGTATCATTAATCTATAGCTAAAATATAAAGTACACAGGGGTGACATAGGCCAAAGTCCACACCTACATTGTTTGAATGTGAATACATAGGCTACGTAAAAGCCTAATCTTAGTGGCTTTGAATGATAATATTTGAAGTTCTGCATTACCATCCATGGAAACCATGGAATTATATCTTTCTTGAAGACAAAATCTAACTGTTATTCATTAATAGCATAAATAATAATTATGATGATGGTTACTAATGATTGGTGAAGTATTAGTAAACTGAGAGTTTTATCTGATAAGAACCAGAACTAGAAATTTGTTTTACCAATAGGGGGACTTTGGTGAGATCTCTTACTGATGATATCAAAGGGACAATGAAATAAATGCATTGAGAAAGAGAAGAGTGAGCGCATGAACACTCTCGAGGAAAACAAATAAACTTTTGCATGTCCTTGCGTTATTCCTCAATCCTTTCTTTGCTTCAAGATCGATCATGAACCAGAACTAGTGACTTGTCTTTTAATTAAGGGAACTTTGGTGAGATCTCTCATTGATGATAATGAAATAACCTCACCAATGCTCAAAAACAACAATCTAGAATATGACAGTGCAGACAAAGTAGAAAAATGGTAGAAGAAGCATAAACTCCAAGTAAACAAACTTTGGAAAACAATGTGTCAATTGGAAGAGCATAAATGATACCTTGAAAGTAAATACTTTGAAGTAAATGTGTCAACTGCAAGTAAATACTTTTGCATACATTGGGACAACGGAGGAATAATCCGAACAATGTTGCTATTAACAGAATCCACAGCAAAGAGCTCGCCATCCTCTAAAATGCGGATCTTGAAAGGAACAACTCCAATGTCAGTTCCTTCCACAACAGTCTCGACTAAGTACCCACTCTCAAACTGAACAACATTCCCATCTACAATACCACAAAACCATATAACACACACCACTGAGTATACTTATACTTAACAAACCACTAATCTAAGAACAAAAATACCAAAATACACCGAAAACAGTAGTCACTTCATATTTACCTGATTGGGGTGCTTTTGCAGATGCCGCCCTCGTCCACTTGACAAGGGAAGAGAAGTGCTTTATCAATGGCCCTGAGCAAACACAATCCAATCCAAATAATACTATAAGCCAGCCAATAATAAGAAACAAAAACACCCAATATGTAAAAACGTACAGATCAGTACGACCCAACTTAGAACAATTTACAGAAAAGATTACCAATTTAAGTACAATAAAGAGAAAGCAAAACTGGGTATCTGATTATCTACATAAAGCTGCATAGTAATACTATACTAAACTCTTTACAAAAGTGAAGCAATTGAAAAAGCAAAGCAAACCCAGTAACCAAACAGATCAAAACACAAAACTCAAATCAAAGCTACCTGTAGGAGTAGCATGAGCTTCAAATAGGGTCGATACACATCTTTAGCAGAAGTAGATCTGATGTTTTTTTTTCAGAGAAAATATTTCAAACAGTACCTGAACTTAGGCCGACTCCTAACTTCAGTACCCGACTATGCAAAACTATCACTTTGGTACCCCAACTTTGAAGCTCAACCCAAGAATGGTACACGCCGTCCATCACAGCGTTAAGTCTATGCTACGTGGCAAACCATGAGGGCCCTCAAAATATGCCACGTGGTTAGATAGTTAACGCCGTGATGGACGGAGTGTACCATTCTTGGGTCGGACTTCAAACTTGGGGTACCAAAGTGATAGTTTTGCATAGTCGGGTACTGAAGTTAAGAATGAGCCATAGTTCAGGTACTGTTTGTAACATTTTCTCTTTTTTTCATTAAAATAACCAATCGCATTATTGAAGAACTGGTACTACCATGAAGGAAAATAATATGAAAAACTTGCAACAATAGTTACTGACAATGCCTATGAGGTGCATTAAAATTAATACCTTTGAAAATAGCACATCAAGGGTTCAACTTTTCAATTTTCACAAGCGAAAGCAATACTGCTCCGTGGGCAGATGGATACCTACACATATGTACAAAAGTAGTCTAACTGACGAACAAAGTAAAATAATTGTCAAAGGAAGTGCATCTGTGATTGTGCAGAGCCATCATGAAAGGGATTAAGCTCCTCTGCAGTCAATATATCTCTGAAGTTATGAATTTCATAAAATCAACAGCAGTACTTTTCTGGGTATACCATTTTTGGCGATAGTTTAATTTTATGTTCCATCCTCAATCAAAAAAAAGCCTAGAGGATCTATATCTTCATATGAGTATCATGCCAATAATCCAATGCATTCAATAAATTAAAGAAGGAATCACACAAAAGTGAAGAAACTTAAGAAACCCACTCACAAATACTTCAAAGACACAAAACCAAATCCATAAACTAAAAAGATTCAAATTACCCACACTTCTTTCGGAGTTGCTCCAATTCGTCTCTGAAACGGAGGCCTTGAACTCTGGAACATCCACCATCTTTGAGTCCTAACCCCTCGCACCAGACCTCTCTCTCCTCTTAGTTCTTAGACGGGTTCTGGTCGAAGGCGGAGAAGGAAGAAGAGGACGATTCGGTGCCGTTCGGAGATGGAGGAGGAGGTTGGGTGTCGAACAGAAAGGAAACAAGAACTCAGATTCGTGGAGGAGAGACAAAGTGGATCTGGAGGACACTCTCTCCTCCGTCATGATCTCCAACCACCGGAATGGGCTCACCGTAGCCACCATCTTTTTAGCCTTCCTCCGACGAGTCAACGCCAGCCTGCACCTCTGAGATGAGCCACAAAGAAATCTCTTAGAATTCGTTTTCTACGGTTTTTTGGTTCCGGTTCAGTTGGGACGGGGGTAAGAGAGAGAGAGAGAGAGAGAGAGACAGAGAGAAAGAGAGGAGGAGGAGGAGGAGAGGGATAGGTTTCGGGGAAGGGAGAGAGAGAGTGAGTAAAGTAAAGTGGGAAAATTTTGTTCCCCGCGTGTACGAAATTGTTTAACTTTAACACGTTTACTTACTTGGAGGAATGGAAAATAATCATGAATCGGAGACAAGTGGAATGGGAGAAGAAAGGAATCGGTATTGATTTCGGAGGAATGATTCCTAAACCCATCTCCCCCCTTCGTAATCGAATTCCTGAGTATTCAGGAATCGATTCCTAATAAGGAGGTGGGACCTACATCCATTCCGATTCCTTCATGTGTTAGTAAACGCATGAATTCTTTTACCCGGAATCATTCTGATTCCTTTATGTGTTAGTAAACGCAGGAATGTTTTTACCCCGTAATCATTCCCTCCCATTCCAAGTAAGTAAACATGCCCTAAGTCTTTCCGCGTTTTCAAAAATTTTGGAATCAAAATATAGACATCAGTCAACAGTAAAAAATGATGTCAGTTATATACATATAAATCGGAATTTGAAGAATCGATGTTTATGATAATTTTTTACATCGCGTGAATTTCTCACCAATGTAATTGTCGTGATGTCTAAGAGCGAAATTCTAGTAGTGTTATTATTTTCTCTTCGAAACTTGAGGTCATAGACTGTGTCTTCACTTGGACTGTAGATATTATAATCCACAAATTCTGAGTCTAGAAACTTAATCGATTTCAAGAGCCATGGAAGTCGGGTTACTCGTTGAAACCATTGTGACTAGGCCTGGCATTTAAACCCGTAACCCGCAAACCCGCACTATACCTGCACGCTAAAAATCCGCACAAACCCGCTCCTTTATTAATCAGGGTTTTGCGGGCTAAACCCATTGGAACCCATTGGAACCCGTTAACTCAAAACCCTTCCCAAAAACCCATTTCCCATTACTCATA
Source organism: Rosa chinensis (assembly GCF_002994745.2). NCBI lineage: Eukaryota > Viridiplantae > Streptophyta > Magnoliopsida > Rosales > Rosaceae > Rosa > Rosa chinensis. Next base: position 23,718,337 of record NC_037090.1, on the reverse strand, counting down.
CGGGTTCCCTTTTTTTTTTCAACCAGGGCATTTTTATAATTTTTCTTATTCCCCATGAGGATCTGACAGTCGGATCTTCGTATAATTGTGAAAAGACGATTCAAAAGAAGATCCGTGAGGATTCGACCGTTGGATCGTCGTATAATTTTGTGAGGATGATTCTAAAGGCGATCTGGGACGATCCAACTGTTGGATCTTCGTATAATTTTGTAAAGATGATTCAAAAGGCGATCGGTGAGGATCCGATCCGACCGTTGGATCGTCATATAATTTTGTGAGGATGATTCTAAGGGCGATCCGGGACGATCCAACCGTTGGATCTTAGTATAATTTTGAAAGGATGAACCCAAGGGCGATCCGTGAGGATCTGACCGTTGGATCATCGTATAAATCAGTAAAGATGATCATCTAGGTGATCCGTGAGGATCTGACTGTTGGATCGTTGTATAATTTTGAGAGGATGAACCTAAGGGTGATTCGTGAGGATCTGATCGTTGGATCTTCGGATAAATAGGTAAAGATGATCATCTAGGTGATCTGTGAGGATCTGACCGTTGGATCGTCGTATAATTTTGAGAGGATGAAACTAAGGGCAATCCGTGAGGATTTGACCGTTGGATCATCGTATAAATCGGTAAAGATGATCCTCTAGGTGATCCGACCGTTGGATCTTCGTATAATTTTGAGAGGATGAGCCTACGGGCGATCCGTGAGGATCCGACCGTTGGATCATCGTATAAAACGGTAAAGATGATCCTCTAGGTGATCTGTGAGGGTCCGACTGTTGGATCGTCGTATAATTGTGATTTGTGAATTATTTTTTGTCAAAGAAGGAAAGGAAAAAAAAATCTAAAAAGATAGAAAATCAAAATTTTCAAAATAGAAAACCAAAAAAGTTCATACAGAGAAAATGGCAAATGAGGGGTTATATACATAAGTCTTAATTGGTTTTAATTGCTTTGATAAAAAGTTTTTTTTAAAAAAATGTTTACTGGTTTTACCGGGTTCCAACGGAAAACCCGCAAACCCACCGGGTTTGGCCCGCGAAACCCGTTAAGAACCCGCACCGTACCCGCACTATACCCACACGTTGCCAGGCCTAATTGTGACGATACACTTCTCCAAGAAGGACACACAGCAGCGAATCTGACTGAATCGATGAGGGGTAGACGCTTTACAATCATTTCAATCAATTCATCAGGAAGATGCTTGGAGCACCTGTTGTAGTCATCCATCTGGAACTCATACTCGATAAAGAGAAACAACGATAATTCTCAGGAAAAAAAAAACAGAGAGATAAACCACAAGATACGAGAGCACGGAAGCGAAGAGGTTGAGACAGAGATGAGAGATGCAGGCCCGTTACTTATAGGCTTCAAACTCCTAATACTATTAGCTAGAGATGTAATTGAAACAGATGTATAAAATGAATTTGATAACAGGGACAACTATTTTATCTAATAAAAATAGAATTCAACGACCGCGTTTGGTATATGGGGACAAGGCCAAAACTTCCCCATTTTTTTCACCATCACTTTATAAAATTTCCAAGAAAAAGAATGTCAATAGTCCAAATTTTGGGTTAAATAGACAAAAATGTAAAATTAAAATGAAAGATTTTTAGAAAGGGCAGGCGTGCCACGTGATGGATACATTCAACCAATCAGTGCATATGTAGGGGGGATCATGGGTATTTCGGGGGGATCATGGGTATTTCATTTTAACTAAACATAGTTTCAAAATACAAATAAAATATAAACATGATTAGTTCAGTGTACCACGTGGTTGGTACGTTTGCCTTATCTAAGAATTTCTCAATTAAAAAGTAAGCAAACCACCACTATTCAATAGATTGCTTCATTCCTCCTAAAGAATGGCAGAAAGATCACCCAAAGAAAACTCTGGATTGGAGATCACTAGATCACAAGATTCACGTACAATTGATCTTGAACATAATCAATATTGATCATGTTCGAGATCAATTGTTCATGAAAGAACATCACCACATTATTGGTTCCCATATATCCTCGCCTTGTATGCAATTAATTTGTTCACGATATAGCTATTACAAAACATGTTTCAGAATGTATATTCTTTTGGGTACAAGGTTTTAAGGTAACCAAGCACTACTATGCAACAATGACTAGACAGAGAATATCCATGTCTATATAGGAAACCACATTGTGTATGTACATTTTTTTACTTCAAGATTTTGAGTATTCAATCAGAAGGAAAAAATAAACAAAGTTTGAATGCCTCTGGTTGGTTTTCTTTTTTCTGGCAATTAAAACTTGAGAGTTTCTATTGGGACCTCTTAATTTACTTACTAGACCTCCCTTATTTTTTAATTATTAAATGACATATGTATCCTTATATAAAAAGACTGTTACAGACAACAAATTAATAAGAAAATTTTTATTTTTTCCTTTTGTAGAGATTTACAATAATAGAAACACATCTATAGTATTTTTATTATTCGTTTCCATTTTAATTCTCATTCCATACTTCTCATTTTCTTTGTTTATAAAAGCTGCTATTCCTTTGGGTATTCGGCAGTCTGTGGATAGGGTTGTATGGCATTATGATGCCAAGGGAATCTATAACGTCAGAAGTGGTTATCATGTTTTCCTAAACTCTCAGGTCTTGGAGAGAAGAGCCTCGACATCATCCAATATATTGCAGGTGGTCAGTTACGGTGTTACTGGAAGAAGCTCTGGAATGCCAAAGTCTTCATGTGGCGTCTGTTGCATGGTGCCTTACCCACTAGGTCAGCCCTTTATTCTCGAATGGTGCCTTACAAGCATGACTGTAAATGTGCCTTCTGTGGCAAGATGGTGGAAACTGATCGACATGTGTTTAAGGAGCGCTTGGCTCTTCAATGCTTTTGGCATTTCTATCCCTTGAAATTGAAGCCAAAAGATCATGCAGCACATGACGTAAGACAATGGGTATTTGACATGATGGATGATTTATGCTCTGATTTCTGTGATTATTTTTTCATGGCTCTATGGTTAATTTGGAGTGAAAGAAATAACCTTGTTTGGAAAGGTGGTTCTTTTCAACCCATGCACATGATTGCATGGTGTAAGCAGAGAGTGGAGGAGTTCCAATTGTACCATCCGGAAGCAACACGGAAGAAAAAGAGGCCTGTCACGAAGTGGGAATGCCCTCTGAGTGGGAGGCTTAAAATTAATATGGATGAGGCATTTAGAGCAGATTGTGGAGTTGGAGGCATTGGGTTAGTGGTCAGAGATGAATCGGGTACGAGTATTGCAGCTATGTGTCACGGGCTGAACTTTGCAATGTGCAAAGCGGACCGTGCGGCACTTGCTGGCAAGCAAGTCAGCCAAGTGAGTGCCTTGCAAGGAACAATTAATCAAAGCCACACGATATTAAAATAGTGCTAGCAACAAGCAAGAACACAATTATATAAACGTTGGGCAACCACGAAGAACAATGAATAATCGAAAGGAAAGATCAAAGGGCAATCTCACAAGACACAGATGATTGAAAAATTTCTCTTTTATTGATGGTAAGATGGCAAGGGAGGCAAAAGTACATGTGCTTACCTATACTAGTTCACTAGTCTAAACTATGCCGACTAAGAACTCCTCCCCGAAGAGCATATCAACCTTACATGAACATGACAAGAGGAAACATGAAAAAGGCCGAGGAGACTAATGCTAAAATAAAATAAATTACATAATTTATAAATTACCAAAACATCCCTAGCACACAAGCAAACCAATCAAAGGCTTGACTAATGACCTTGGACAAGGTTGCTTGTAGCATTACAAGTGCGGCCCCTAACACTATGGCAAGGCCTTTTCTGCATGCACACTCAACATTTAATATGGAAGCTGAGGCATGTAGAGCTGGTCTTCTTCTTGGTATCCACCAAGGTTGGACGGAATTTGATATTAAGAGCAACTCTGCCCTCCTGATTGCTGCACTCAATGGTACTGGAGAGAATTATTCAGAAGTAAGTCAGGTTTTAGATGATTGCAAAGAGTATTTATCTTCTTTTCAATCAGTTAAAGTTCGACATATTTTCCGTGAAGCAAATGGTGTTGCACATCGGCTTGCACGCCTTGCTAGTTTTTCTGGGTTAGATGATGTTTGGATAGATGAGACTCCTGCTATTATTCAGGATGTACTCTACGAGGATTATTATCAGTGTTCTCTTGTAGCACGGGGTCCAGGTTTTATGTCCCCCCCCCCCTCCGTTGCAAAATCGTAATATTAATATAATAAATGGAACCGGGCGTGGGGCTGAGCCTCCCAGCTAGGCTGGGTTCCAAACCCCTTTCAAATAAAATAAAAAACTTTCGAAGAAAAAAAATTCAAGAGAACATGCATTCAAAATTACTTGGTAAATTATAGAAAAATAAAACTATGATGCAACTATTCTTGAGAGAAAAAAATAGACAAAGGTCTTTCTCATCAATGTAACAGGATCATGAAACAAGGGACATAGAGTCCTCATGTAAACTAACCAAATAAGTTTGTGAAGCAGCATATAAGACAAAACTAAATTAAAAAATAGAAAGAACAAATTGTTAAAGGAAAAACATATTGTGTGCCTTCGTCAAAGTAACTGACGTAGAGGGAATCAAGGAATCAGTGATTACAATCAATCAGCATTTAGTATCATTAATGTAATCGATATTTCCGTTGGAATTCTATCCCTATATAAAGGGACTATGAAATGAAATGAGCAGACCAATTCCAATTGTCATTTTACTTTAACACGTTATCAGCACGCTTAGAGCCAATAGCCAAAGAAAAAAAATCAACAACCCTAGAAGAAAAAAATTTCTTATTCTGCCGCCACCAACAAAAAAAAAATCCTGCAGCCTACACCCACTCCTTTGACCAGATCGGGGACCGCAAGCCCTGCCTAGCCACCTCCTGCTCGCCCAGACAGACCCCTGAGCCTGCAACACCGGCTGACCCACCATTCCAGCCGGCCTCAACCAAATTCCATCACTGCACAAATCCAAACCGGCTAGCAGCACCGATCCAAACCGACTAGCAGCCCTGCTCCAGCCTAGTTTATCCTCCTACCCATGTGGCCAGCCCACTCGCGCAGCCCCCAGCACAGATCCCAGAAGAATCCGGCAGCCCATCTGCAGCAGCGCCTCCGCCAACGCTCGGATTGGCCAACCGGGATCCGCTCGTCTCCTGCACCTGTCCCAGCCCCGCCCCGGCCTAGCCCAACCCCAGCGCCCCCGCGCCCTCATCCAGACCGGCATCTGCACGAGTTTCTTCTTCTTCCTGCAAACCGAAAAACAAATAGAGAGAAAAGAAAGAAGCAGAGAAAGAAGAAGAGAGGAAAGAAAAAGAGAAAGAAAAAAAAATAGGAAGAAAGAAAAAGTAAACCGGCCCAAAGAAAAGGTCCGGTCGGAAAAAAAAAAAAAAGGGGAATCCCAGCCCGAAAAAAAAAAGAAAAAAGAGAAGGGCCAAAGTATACACCCAGCCCAAATAAAAAAATAAAACAAAAGCAGGCCCTACAGGCCCAGAAACGGAAAAAAAGAAACAGAAAAAGAAAAGAAAAAAGAGAAGGCCCAAAGAAAAGACCAGGCCCAGAAAAAAAAAAGATCAAAGCCCACTGCTGAAAAGGAAGAGGAAGCGGCCTAGTTTTCTCAAGCCCAAAAAACATCGATACGCACGCCTGCATCAACACGCGCGTATGCTAGGATTGTTTTATTTTCTCGAAATCAAGTATGTTTTCTTTATTTTATTTTATGATTTTAACAAAGCATGTGAATTTTATTATATTTTGTTATTAAGCATGTTTAGTCGATAATTTTGATCATTTGAAGCATGCCTTGTTATTTATGTTTTATATAATTACCTTTAAGCATGATTATATATTTCATTGTTTATGGTTTATTTATGAAATTTTGAGCATGTTTTTTTTTTATATTTATCCTTATATAAATTATTCCTAAGCATGCCTTTATATTATGCTATCGTTTGTATTTTATTTTATGCATGATATATTATTGCTCTTATTATGTGTAGTATATAATTTGTTGTATATTTGTGAAATTTGAGCATGCCATGTAGTTTATTTTTATATATGCTATGTTTAAATGTGCTATGATTATTTTTAATGCAACATATCAATTCTGTTTGGCCATGATAATGAAAATTCATGTGTATTATCCATACACACTTACTGTGATCAAGCATTTTCACATAGCATCGAAAGAAAAAATGTGACCATTACGAATCTTGGTCTTGAAATCTAATTCACATTTTTTTGGAAAATAATTTACGTGGATGTCTTTATGACTGTGTAATTTATATCTTCTCTCTTGTTTATGTAGCTGGCTGATCCAACTCGACCTGAATTTGACATCTTGGACTCAGAAGGACTTGAGTACCACCGTTGGGTTTCCGATGTAGAAACTGCCTTTGTGGCAAAAGACTACACTGCCACCATTACCGACCCCAAAGATGATGAACCATCTAATAAGGTGAAAGCAAATGCCTTAATGTTTCTGAGGCGACATATTGATCCTAGCCTACACTGGGAGTACCTTCAGTTGAAGACACCCAAAGAACTATGGGATGCCCTTACACTATGCCAAAAAAGCAATCAGACGACAGATCTCCTCTATCGTCTGATGAAAAAAAATTCTGTTGTCTGGTACGGTGCCGTCTCTTGGGGGTATCAGACGACAGATTTCCTCTGTCGCAGAAGGTTTTCAAGTTGTCTGTTGTCTGATTAAAATTCAGACGACAATTATCTGTTGTTTGTAATGACTTACAATAACAGTTTTCTGCTGTTTGTTTTGTATTCTAATAACACTTAACTGTTATTTAAACTACCAACACAAGACAATTGTTTGTTGTTGTACATTCATTTAAGATACAATTATATGTTGCTGTTTTTGTTTTGAGTCAACAAAAGTTTATATATTTTTGTCTTTGTTTTTATTGTCACACCACATTTTTCTGTTGTTTGAGTGAGAAAAGAACAATAGATTTTTCCTGAATTCTGTTGTTCTTAAGTAGCACCAACAACATATTTTGTGGCTTTGATTTAGTGGTTGCATGGTATTTCAGATGTCACATTTGTATTTCTATTAAGATGTAATCTGGAAACTACACAAATGACATAGTATTGAATCTGTCATTACAGCCAACAAATACATCCATAATTTTTTCATACATAAACCTAAATGAGCATCAGCTCAATAAACTCATAAGGCAAAAAACTACTATCTAGAGCAACGTCTATACTAATCTAGAGCAACTAAGTTAGCCAATTAAGTAACAGCTCTGATTCTTCAAACGGATAATCCTCCAGAGATATCAGCTAATTGAGGCATCAAAGTTTTGAAGAGAAGATAGTCATTCCAAATAATTCTTGCAATCTGCAGACAACACAAACACAGAAATTTAGCAAATATGACATATTTCAAGAGCGAAACTAAGTACATAACCAAAGATCACATTACAACTGCCTCATGCTCAAAACAAGGATTGATATTTGTTTACATTATAACTATAGACATTCAATTAACAAAGCTAACTGTGTGCACAAAAAGTAAAGCTAGAAAAGATAATTTGCTAAGTATATCATACTTAAGAAAAGAAAAAAAAATACCATGAAGCGCAAAACCACAACCCAGCTACCAAAAGCAATGCAACAAGCTTGCAAGCTGGAAATAATTTCTAATAGTTGTCTATACAAAAATATTTCACAACAATTCTCAATCAGACCACTTCTCAGCTGGAAATAATATATAATCAATATTCAATCCTCTCAATAAAAGTGCAAGTGTACTGGAGAAAATTAAAAGCTGGAACTGCCAACTCCTTAATCTGATACTACATCCCATTTGGAGAAAACTCTACCTCCAAACTTACTCCACCACAAATTCAGAAACAAAATAAGAGCAACCAACAATACCTTTGGGTGAAATAGAGAAGTGAAGGAGAACACCAGCCAAAATTGTAACCTGCAAACGAGCAGAAATAAAAAGGAAAATGTACTTCACAAGGTAATACTCTTATTTCAGCTTTCCCAAAACCAATACGTATATACCACTGCTCACAAACTCTTGCAAACATCATTACTTTAAACCTCTAATAAATCATTCATATAGGACTTTAGTTATCAAATAAAAACTTTGAATAACAAGTTACAGAAATTTTTCCCAAAACCTTCTACACAAATGTTGAGCGTAAAATCTTTTGCAGAAAGAATTGAGTGTAAAATCTTTCATAAACAATTGTTATACTAACAAACCCAGATTGAGAGTGCATGAAATGCCATGCGTTTCTAGGCTGATTCCACCACTGGCCAAGCTCCCTGCAATTATGTCACTGAATGTAACAATGCTAGGTGAGAAAGTCTATGCTCTTTTAAATAAATCTTAAACTATTTTCTAAGTACTTAACAATAGCCATCATATAACAAAGTAATAATCACTACATCAAAGTAAAGCAAACACAAACAAAAAATGACACCTGTCCCAACGCAAAAATGTTTCAAGTTCCCTAGCTAATGTTTTTCAGAGCACAAGATTTATATAGAACCATAAACAGAAGCAAAGAACTTACATGCTCTTAATATCAGGATTTCCTCCATTTGATCCCTTCACCTATTACATCCCTAGTTCCCTACCATTAGGGAAAAAAAAAACACAGATATAACAATGCAACACGAATTACATTACACAAAATAAGAAGATGATTTATAATATAGAGATAAGAAAGTTCACCTAATTTATACCCACTTGATGAGTAAAGAAGGACCATACAAATCCATGCCTACTAAACCTGAAACAAGGTTTAAAAATATGTACCGAACTAAACACAAGGTCTCTAAAGAAAAACTTAATTCAAAGCCATACTACATATATGAAAGTTTCCAGAAACATTTCAGTTAAAAAAACAATACTAAATCAAGTCCAAATTCCAAATGCTATACACAGAAACTCAAAGACATGAATCAAGCAATTCATTACCAACAAAACCTATGTTCATGAATTAAATCTCTACTGCCTTCTCTTTCCAACAAGGAGGAAGCTTCTCACATGCATTAAACCAATATATCATAACAACATTCAAAACCCAAATAAGATTCTATTGTCAAAGTAAAAACAGTCATTGCTCCAAGTTTTTCCAAATAACAGTCATTGGAATGCAAAACCAATATTAGGATAAACCAAATGCAAATAAGTGCAGCTGCACTACTTAAAAATATAGAGAAAAAAAATGCAGAGCCAGGGATGGTGCTCAAAGAAAGAAGCCTAGTGCCCAGAGAAGCTACCTGTGCTTAAGAAACAACCCATAATCATGGCATCATATATATCAATTGCAACAAAGGAAAGAAATCCAATTTCTATGGCAGTAACATTGAAGTTTTTGTCTATATCCAAAAACCAAATTTATCTAAATCTACGGATTGAGAACATTTACCTGTGCTTCCAAATTGTATTAGCTCTTTCTCTCTCCTCCGCCTTTGATTGCATACTTTGAATGCTACATGCAAAACCCAAATCTTAGAGTACCTACTTCATAACTAAGAACACCAAATCATAATACAATCCGCTGCTAGAAACGGGAACTAAGAACACCGAAAAGATTTAAGATCCCCAATAACAAATTGATCATACAGTATGGGTAAAGGCATAGAGAGGAGGAGAGAATACACCTGGAACCAATTTACTATTTCTTGGGTAAAATACCTGCAACCGATCAACAAGATCTAAGTCGTCACTCAAAATCCATACTTGAAACAAGAACAGATCTGAGAATAGGTTAGAAACTAGTAGACGAATCCGGAGGATGCCAACTGATGATTGTAAAAGTAGAAAATAATGAAAGCATAGTTTAAATTGAAGATAAACACAATATTCAAAGTTTTATGCAGAAGACTTCTCCACTTTGTGGAGGTGAGGATAAAGTTTGAGACTTGGAGTTTTTCTGCTTCTCTTTGCCAAAGACTAATATGATGGTCAGAACTCGGTATATTAATAAACATATAGGAAAAAGCCGAGTGAAGCTTTTGCTAGCAGTGATATGTCAAATCAAATATTCACACAGATATTTGTGAAAAAGTAGCAATGGCTACCGATAATTGAGTAATGACTTCATATAGATATGAGTAAGAAGAGTTCGACGAGTAGGGGAGGCGGTCCGACAAGGTTTTGGTTTGAAGACAGAACTGGGTTTTTGAGCAGAGAATGCGTGAGAGAATGAGTGGATGATAGGGAGAGAGAAAGTGGACCAGGTAGACTCTCCCCTCTGAAACCAAAAGAACCCCAAAACCAGGCAAACCCCAAAACTAGAAGAACCCTAAACGCCCAAATTGAAAAACCACCGTCTCCTTCCGAGGACTGGATCTGAATGAAGGGTTGAGCGAGAAGAGAAAAAGGCGGAGGCACCGTAGAGATGAGGCTGATTGCAGTGGTCTGTTGGGGAATTTGTTGGTTTTTGAAGGTTTGGGAAAGCAAAAGAAAGAGACGAAGACAGAGAGAGAAAGAAAGAATGGGACTACGTACAATCGTTGGGAGAGAAAGAGAAAGGGAGAGTTAACATAAAAAAGTCAAACACAGCTTACTCAGACAACACAATTTCTTAATTGTGTTGTCTGAATATCACCCCTAGTGACTAGTCAGCCTGAGTTTGAAACTTTGAGAGGGAAAGTACTTCAACTTCTTGGAGGGAATTACTTTGGGTTTGATATGAAAAATTTCAATCTTTTACAACAACATATATATGTTGTCTGAATATGATCATATATTGAAAATGAAACAAGTATTGTTTTTAAGTGTATTCAAACAACAGATTTAATTTATCTGTCGTCTGAAAAACTCAGACAACAGAAAACTGATTTTCTGTTGTCTGATGTCTGTCGTCTGATGACATTTTTGGCATAGTGTTAAGGGACATTTTGGGAACATTCATGACATTTTGCTCCCAGAACTAGCCGTTCAGTGGAATGGAATCCTCTTGCTTGACTACAAAAGGGTCAATGACTTCAACAAGGACATGTTGCGCCTTAAGGCACGTCTCAATTTCTGTGGAAGGGTGCGTTTAAAAAGAAAATAAAGAAACAAAAAAAAAGGAATTTTCATAATTAAGAAAAAAAAATAGAAATATAAAAATCAGGAATTATGCTTTGATGAGATGGATCTGCCACATCAGCTGCCATCTAAGATGGATCTGCCACATCAGCTGCCATCTAAGATGGGCTCTAGATGGTTCCTTAAAAGGTGGTTCACCTAGCATTACTCGATAAAGAAACTTGATCCAGAGTGTGCCAAGGAATATATAAAGCTCCTCACCGATGAGAATGTTATCACCGTGATTACACAGGAGAGACTGTTGAATAAGATAAATAAGGGAGATTCAAACTCTGTGACACCAGGTGAAATGGAGGGGGATGGTCGAAATGGAGATGAAGAAGCAAGTGAAGTTTCAGAAGTGGGGGGAGTCGTAGCTGCTAGCATCCAATAATGAAAATCTTGTCAGCTACATATCCTATTAATTCCTGAAATTTAGGTAGCAAATGCAAGTAAAGTGGAGGTACTTGCAGAAATGGTAATGAATATTTTCTGGAAAATATGTTTTGTTTCTTTATGTCCGACAATGAAGTGTACGTACTGCAACATTGAGGATTAAATGGATTTTCTGTTAATATAAACAGGTAACAGTTGATGCCAAATAACCTCAGTGAGGTTTAATAGCCATTGTATTGAATTACGCCCACTAGAGTTGCATAGTTGTGATAACTGTCAGCAATGTAGTGTGTATAAAATCTTTTGTTTGTACATACATACAAGTGCTTTTGCTACTCATTTCATCGAGTCAGAAGAAGAGTAAAATGGATATGAAAGGCTAAGAAGTCCTGATGTTGGTCCTTTTCAACGCAATGTTCTATATGCTAAAATTCTGTTGATCTGAACTCTACATAACACAGAAACTTATGAAATTCTTAATTGAACAGTAAAGCTTTGAAGAAAAAGATGGAACCCTTCAAGGGAGGGTTTGCTGAGGTTGATATTTCTGGAAGTCATCTAAAGCACTGTCAAGCAGTTGGTCTAAATCGTCGGAAGCTGCTGAACTGGCAACAAATCAATCTCGTCACACGGAGCGATTACTACTCAATCACTCGAATCATTCAACAACACCATCAAAACTGAGAAGAAAGCCCTATCTGCGGAATCGAACCAAATCTACTTACCGGAAATGAGTTGCAAAGCCCATCTGCGATTCCGATACTTCCTTTCTCTGCGCGCCGAGAACATAAACTGAGGAGGGTTTATAAAAAGATGATACATCATTATAAATACCCCTCAAGTTACTTTCACTGTTCCCTTCCAATTAATCCCTACACTGTATCTCAGGGAAACATTTTATTCTTGCTACTTCCTACAATTACTGATGATATTTATTGCGTGGTGTCCCAATAACTCGAACACATATACATTTTACCAAGGCAACACCATGGAGTTTCAACAAATCCAAGGCTGAATATGTCTATATATCTTACAATTCCAACTTCCAGCAAAAGCCCACTACTTTAAAGAAGCACACCTCTGAGGGGGTCTATCTAACCCAATCATGTTTATGTACATCTGAAACTCATGTTTCAAAAAGAAATATTCGGAGTCACCCTCACCAATATGTCAATCCAGAATATTGCAGATGAGAGAATCGGTCCAGAAAAAAAAAAATGCAAGTGAACATGAAGCCAAACACAAACGCAAAACCCATAATGGGAAAATGAAATTATGCTTCACATATCCACAACCCATAACGCATTCCTCTACTACATATCATTGGAATTAAATCAAAACCCATAATCGAAAAATGAAATTATGCTTCACTTAGCCACTAACCAAACAGAGCTCCATACAAAACAGATCGAAGATAAAGCCGCAGCAAATGAAAACATCAGGTACACAGTACCTTATCAAACCAAACTACAATCCAATGCCAAAAATTTAGAAAACCCCAAATTGTGAACTTTGGGAAATTTTGACCCAACTTAAGAAGAAACAAAATCTAGATCAATCCTAGCTTCAAGCCAATGTTGAAGAGCTGACTTTTGTGCTTTCTCATCATTAGACAAACCTTTTCCAACCCGAAATTGTAAGATCAAATATGGACATAACACATATCATCATAAAGTAATTGATGATTAGCTTAATATCAATCCTAGTTTAACATGGATACAAACAGTAAATCAATACTAGTGACTTAATGAATAGTGTATCAATTCATTAAGGATAGTAATCTATTGCTTAGTCTACAAGGAAGGCTACAAGTTGTGATACATTAAGAATCTAACTAGGAAACCTAAACCGATATGGATAGCTTTAATGGGAAGCTTCTTGAGGTTTAAGTCACCTATATATACAGATGAATTGGTCCCTGATTACTACCGACGTTTTGCACATTGTTCTGTCCATTGAGAAGCAAGTTGGTAAGTAACAGAAGGCTATATTCAGTGTTCGTGTTTGCAGTTGCATAAGATGGAATCCATGCCAGTAATTGCTGAAGGTAAGCCTTAATCCCTTTTATGATTGTGTGCATATGTTGTGAGCATGTATATGGTTATTTTACAATTGGTATCAGAGCATAGGCTCACAAGTATCAAAATCGTTTTAGGGTTTTGCAAAACAAACACAAAAAAAAAAAAAAAAAAAAAAAAAAAGAAAAGGGGTTTTTGCTTTACGGACCAAGTCACTGATCAGGTAACTGACCATGTAACTGGTCATGTAACTGATCAAGGTAAGTTACTTAAGTCAATTGCTGCATCTGGTTAAATATCAAGTTCACGCTTCCGCTGTGATTTTTAGCAGCAAATTGGGGAAAAAGCAAAAACAGGTTTTTCTGTGAAATTGATTTCGATTCATAGCATGATAATTGAATTTTGATTGTGCTCAAGAACACTAGTTGCATTCCCGGCGTGCGTTAGGTTAGAGTAGATGGTGACCGGATGAAATTTACAATTTCTTGATTGTTCTGTGGTTTCTTGGAATCGAAACAATTTTGATTGTGCTTGAATATGCATGATGAATTGATTGATGATATGGTATTGTATCTGTGATTGTGTAAAAATTGCATGAAGAACAAAAATCTCCCAGATTTTGTTTACACATTATTAAAATTGACAGATACGAGAGCTTAATTTTCTTACAAGGATGAATCTGGGTAGAATATAAAGTTAAAAGCTCATGGGTTTTGTGGTTTTCTGTTGGCATAAGTGATTATGATGCACAAAGCATTCTTCATTGATGTTGGCAGAAAACGATGATCAGGTAACTGACCAACTAGTCAGGTCACTGACCATGTAACTGGTCGGGTCACTGACCAAGTAACTGGTCAGGTCACTGACCATGTAACTGGCCAGGTCACTGACCATGTAACTGGCCAGGTCACTGACCATGTAACTGGCCAGGTCACTGACCATGTAACTGGCCAGGTCACTGACCAAGTAACTGGTCAGGTAACTAATCAAGTAACTGATCGAATAACAAAACTGAAATTGTGTTTTGTGTTTTAAAACTATGCTTCAGTTTTATCTTCCAAAGAAGTGGTCAAGTATGGTTTTAGAATACAAAACAGCAATATGCGTGCTTGATGAAAATAAATACGGATACTTAAAAATTTTTCTTCTGTCTAAAGATGTGGATAAATTTCTTTGGATAACTTGTTTTCATTGAACATGGTATATTGATAAAGAACTCCAGGATGTTATGCTTCTGCTCAAAAGTGTTGCTTAACATTATTTTTGGTTATGGACTGATATGAATGCAAGTATGGATTGTTTAGGTTTTCTGTATGTTCTTGTTTTGGTTGCTTAAAGCTAAATAAAACACAGAAAACTTAAAGTTATTTTCTTTACAAATTGAGAACTCACACGAATTTTTGTTTTGCTCCTTAGGTAACTCTTACATGAACTTGAACAGTGTCTTGATGCTAACTGGAACCAACTATAGAGCTTGGCTAGATTCTGTAGAGAACTATATGGGAATGCATGAGAACATAGACTATTGCTTCACTGAGGATAAACCTGAAGAGTTAACTGAAAAGAGCACTAAGAAGGAAACTGATCTTTACAAGAAGTGGCATAGATCCAATAGAATGGCTAAGAACCTCATTCGTACCTCTATGTCCAAGACTGTCAGAGGAAGTATAGAAGAACCTGAGCTAGCATCAGATTTTTTGGAACTCATAGGTGCTAAGTTTAAAGAAAGTGAAAAGGCAGAAGCTGCTAGGCTAACCAAGGAGTTTCATGATTTGAAGTACATGGGTTCAGGGGGAGTTAGAGAGCATATTATGAAGATGATCAATATAAATGGCAGACTCAGGGAGCTCTTGATGGGGGTTAGGGATGAGCAGGTAGTGCATTATGCACTACATTCCTTGCCTAACAGTTTTAGTCATCTTAGGACCAGTTACAACTCTCAAAAGGGAAACTGGACTCTAGATGAACTTATATCCATCTGTGTGGATGAAGAATCTAGGATCAAGGAAGAAAAGGAACCTGCTACAACCATTAACCTCATTGAGAAGCCTAAAAGGAAAAAGCCCCAAAATAAGCTCAAGCCTATCAAAGCCATAACTAAGAGTTCAACAGCTGCAGTGGCCAAGGAAAATAGGCCATTTAGGTTCAAGTGCTACTTTTGCAAAAGAGTAGGACACATGAAAAAGGACTGCACTGGCTATAAAAATTGGTTAGCCAAAAAGGGTAAGATTTTTTCTAATACAGTTTTTTCTTTAGAAATTAATCTTATAAATGTTGAACCACAGTCTTGGTGGATAGATTCAGGCTCACCTATTCATATTACTAATTCTTTGCAGGGATTCATAAGGAGGAGAATCCCAAAAAGTGATGAAGTGAACCTGTGTGTAGGCAATGGCATGAGAGTGGCAGTCAAGGCTATTGGAACCTTAAAGCTCGATTTAGGATTAGGAAAATTGTTAGTTTTGGACAATGTTTTTTATGTACCTTCCATGAGAAGGAATTTGGTTTCGGTTTCTCTTTTAGTAAAATCTGGTTGTAGACTTGTTATGGATAGTAATGGAATTCTTATTTCTAAAAATTCTGTTCAAATTGGTTCTGGTGTTATTATGAATGATTATTTACAGTTAAATTGTTCAATGGCTCAACAAGAAATTTTACTTGTTGAAAATAACACAAACAGTACTAACACTTTAATAGGTGTTAAAAGAACCAAACTAAATGAAAAGTCTGCATTTTTATGGCATAGAAGACTCGGCCATGTTTCAAAAGAGAGACTGAAAATTTTGGTGAAAAACAACATCCTAAATGAACTTGATTTTTCTGATCTAACAGACTGTGTTGAATGCTTTAAGGGAAAAATAACTAATACTAGAAAGAAGACTGCATATAGAAGCCAAAATTTATTAGAACTCATACACACTGATATATGTGGACCATTTAGGCATCAAACTATCTGTGGGAATGTGTATTTTATCACATTCATTGATGACTTTTCTAGATACAGTTATATTTATCTACTTTCAGAAAAGGCACAAGCATTGAAAGCCTTTCAAATCTTTAAGTCTGAGGTAGAAAATCAACTAGAAAAGAAAATCAAAACAGTAAGGTCAGATAGAGGGGGAGAGTTCTATGGAAAGTACACTGAATCCGGCCAACAAAAGGGTCCATTTGCCTTGTTTTTGCAAGACAATGGAATTAAAGCTCAATACACAACACCCTATAATCCACAACAGAATGGTGTTGCAGAGAGAAAGAATAGGACTCTTTTGAACATGGTTAGATGCATGATGTGTACAACTGGTTTGCCTAAATTTCTGTGGGGTGAGGCTTTAAAAACTGCAAATTATATTTGTAATAGAACACCTAGCAAAGCCATAGAAAATACTGCTTTTGAGCTTTGGTGTGGCAGGAAACCTAGTCTTCATCACTGTCATGTTTGGGGATGTCATGCAGAAGCTAGGATTTATAATCCAAGCTTGAATAAACTTGACCCCAAAACTGTTAGTTGCTATTTTGTAGGTTATCCAGATAAATCTAAAGGCTATAAGTTATATTCTGCTCATCATTCACCTAGAATTTTTGAAACACATCAAGTAAAGTTTCTAAGTGAAAAAGTTCACAATACAAACCTTGAGGATTTAACCTCAGTTTTTGAGGAAATTGTGTCAGATGAGAATTTAAGTGTAGCATTGCCTTTAGAACAAGATGTAACTGATCATGTCACTGGTCACGTAACTGACTATGTCACTGACCAAGTAACTGTCCCTGGTCGAGTAACTGGTCAAGTGACTGACCATGTCACTGACCAAGTAACTGTCCCTGGTCGAGTAACTGACCAAGTCACTGACCATGTAACTGTACCTGATCAAGTCACTGCCCATGTCACTGCCCATGTCACTGACCATGTAACTACCCAAGTAACTGTACCTGGTCAAGTCACTGCCCATGTCACTGACCAAGTAACTGACCACGTAACTGGTCAAGTAACTGAACCTCAAAATCCTCTAGTAGCTCAACCTAGAAGATCACAGAGAGCAAGAAAACCAACTTATGGGGGGAAGAGAGTGACTACATTGTTTATCTACAAGAAGCAGAAATTGAAATGGACTGTGCAGAGGACAATGATCCAACTACATTTAATCAGGCCATTGAAAGTAGTGAATCTCATCAATGGCAGCTAGCAATGGAAGCAGAAATTAATTCCATGAGTCAAAATGCAGTTTGGGAATTAGTTGAACCTGACCCCAACCAGAAGCCTATAGGTTGTAAATGGGTTTTCAAAACCAAAAGAGATGCAAATGGCAATGTAGAGAGACATAAAGCAAGATTAGTTGCCAAGGGTTTTACACAGAAGGAGGGCATTGATTTTACTGAGACTTTTTCTCCAGTTTCTACAAAAGACTCGTTTAGGATAATCATGGCTTTAGTGGCTCATTTTGATATGGAGCTGCACCAGATGGATGTTAAAACAGCTTTCTTGAATGGTGAACTAGATGAAGTGATTTATATGAGGCAACCAGAAGGGTTTGTGCGAGCTGGAAGTGAAAACTTAGTGTGTAAGTTAAGAAAATCAATTTATGGCCTAAAACAAGCTTCTAGACAGTGGTACAAGAAATTTGATTCTGTGATTTCTACTTTTGGATTTACAGAAAATCTTGTTGATGAGTGTGTTTATTTGAAGACTGTTGGGAACAATTTTATTTTTCTGGTACTCTATGTGGATGATATACTTTTGGCTAGCAGTAACATTAAATTGCTTAAAGATACCAAGAGTTTTCTATCAAGGAATTTTGACATGAAAGACTTAGGAGAAGCATCCTATGTACTAGGTATTGAGATTAAAAGAGATAGGGCACAGAGACTACTTGGTTTGTCTCAACAGAATTATGTTACCAAAATTTTAAAGAGATTTGGTATGGAGAAGTGTGCAGCTGGAGAAGTTCCCATGTCCAAAGGAGATAAGTTAACCAAGAAGCAAAGTCCCAATAGTGATGTTGAGAAAGAAAATATGGAGTCAAAGCCTTATGCCAGACTTGTAGGAAGTCTCATGTATGCACAAGTCTGCACTAGGCCGGATTTGTCTTTTGCAGTAGGGATTTTGTCAAGATTCCAATCTAATCCAGGCCATGAACATTGGGTAGCTGGGAAGAAAGTGTTGAGATACCTGCAGAGAACTAAAAGTCACATGCTAGTTTATAGGCAAGTGGAGGATCTGAAACTCATTGGATTCTCAGACTCGGATTTTGCAGGGAATTATCCAGACTCCAAGAAGTCCACTTGTGGATATGTGTTCTTGCTTGCAGGAGGTGCTATTGCTTGGAAAACCATGAAACAAACACTTGTTTCAACTTCTACTATGCAAGCTGAATTTATTGCAGTATATGAAACTGTGTGTGAAGGACTTTGGATTAGGAATTTTCTCATGCAGACCAAAGTATTGAGTCACATTGTGGCTGGAACACTTGTAATTTATTGTGACAATGAGGCTGCAGTTTTCTTTAGCAAGAACAGTAAAAGGTCAAATAATTCCAAGCATATTGATCTAAAGTATTACAGTGTTAGAGAAAGAGTAAAGCATGGTGAAATAGCTGTTTTGAGTATTGACACAAATTCACAGCTAGCAGATCCTTTCACTAAGGCATTGTCAGTAGCAGCATTCCAGAAACATACAGCAAGCATTGGAATTTTAGCTAATTTAGATGCTTAGGTTCAGTAGAGAGTTAGTCCAGTTGGAGCATTTAAAATTCTAAGGTTTTTTGAGTTCTTGTGTTTTAGTTGTGATCTTTTATTTTGTTTATCACAACTTGTTTGTAATGACAGATTTTATTATTAATAAATTTTGAGGTATTTTCAGATTTTGGTTATTACTGCAGTTTTTGTTGAATGTTCTGAAAATTATCGATTTTGTGTTTAAAGTTATACTTGCTATCAGATGGCTTAAATCATGTGAAGCATGATGTTAAGGTTCAAGCAATATCTTTAAGCCATCAGTGTTCAGTAAATTTGCTTGAGTTTTTGGTTTTAGAAACATAAAGTAGGACCTAATATATGTTTACTTGTTGATACACATTAACATATATTGTATCACTTCTGGTTTGACATATGTGGATTGCAGGAGCTTGTGTTTGTGGTTTTGAAACTCTGGATTTTTGTTAAAATGTATACTGTTTCTTGCTCTGCATAAGTAACTGTGATCTGACCATGTTGGAATGGATTTTCGATTTAAGTTTGTTATCTGGCGCGCACTTCAGTAAGTTAAGTAGGTTTTGATGTTCTCTGGTGCAAATCATCGAGCATGATATGTGTGAGTCCAAGGGGGAGATTGTAAGATCAAATATGGACATAACACATATCATCATAAAGTAATTGATGATTAGCTTAATATCAATCCTAGTTTAACATGGATACAAACAGTAAATCAATACTAGTGACTTAATGAATAGTGTATCAATTCATTAAGGATAGTAATCTATTGCTTAGTCTACAAGGAAGGCTACAAGTTGTGATACATTAAGAATCTAACTAGGAAACCTAAACCGATATGGATAGCTTTAATGGGAAGCTTCTTGAGGTTTAAGTCACCTATATATACAGATGAATTGGTCCCTGATTACTACCGACGTTTTGCACATTGTTCTGTCCATTGAGAAGCAAGTTGGTAAGTAACAGAAGGCTATATTCAGTGTTCGTGTTTGCAGTTGCATAAGATGGAATCCATGCCAGTAATTGCTGAAGGTAAGCCTTAATCCCTTTTATGATTGTGTGCATATGTTGTGAGCATGTATATGGTTATTTTACAGAAATAACAAAGCAAGTGGAATGAAGTAGGATAATAATTGGATTGGATTTGTTTTAATGTTCTCATGTGTTTGGTATAAGTGGATTAGAGCTGGAATGGATAAGAACAAGAATCAGATCCGTTGTCAACACTCAGACGCAAACTCACCTCCTCTTCTCTACATGTACCCGAGTCCATGGCCTCCACAGCCAACCCCTTCCCCATCTCACTATCCTCCAAGCCAACCGCCAAAGCTTCACTCTTCAAGCCCAACAACCCAGCGGAGCTCTCTCTTCGAGGCCAGAGCCACGGCGTCGCAGCTCTTCGGTCGAAGATAATGGCCAATTCAGAGGATCAACCGCCGAGTAAAACAGGTCCGGCAGTTTCGGCGACTCAGACGCAGACGATCAACCCTGACTTGTCGCTCAACCCGATTACGATGCTATGTTTTCGTGTTCGATTTCGGGTTCGCGGCGGAGACGCAGACACAGACGCAGAGGATGATTAATTGTTTGGAGAAGGAACCAAACACCAGCTATTTTGTCCTATCCAGCTACTAATCAGGGCAAACAAACGCGGCCGTAGGGCAAACTGAAGCGGTGGTAGTCACGGTGGAAGAGAAGAAACGGAAAAAACAGAGGCTGCTGCTGTTTCGCTCCAAGGAGGAAGAGAGAAAGGAACAGGTAGGCAAAAAGGGAGAAGGAGAAAGTCAATGGCTGGCAGATTGTACAACAGATTGTAGGCCTGAGGAAGAATGAATGGCGCTGTCACACTCAGCATATTTACATGAGTTGGGTAGTTGAGACAGCTTCCATGCCGAAGGCAAGGCTCACCAAAATCAGAAGAGATAGGTTGATCATGCGATTGATTCAGGAGTGAATTAAATAGTCAGGTTGAGGTTACTATATAAATGCATTAGCTAGCTAACTAGCAACACACACTTGTTCTTTATTCATCGCAAAAAACGTACTTGTTCTTTATTTCACCGCAGAAAACGTACTTGTTCTTTATTAATCTTCTAAAGATATGGAAATCATTTATTTTCTCACTTTCATATTTTTTTTATTCCCCGCAACTGTGCCAGCACAGATAAACAAACCTTACGATATAGTCATGCTGGTCATCCAAAATCCTTATAACCAAGGTAGCGCTAGTCCTTGGACCATACATGGCCTGTGCCAGTTAATAATTGTCCTAACTATTATTTTGTGCCAGTTAATAATTGTCCATCAGCTCCTCCATTTAACCCTCGGGTAATGTTTTTGTTTTTATTTTTTCATTTATTTCTTTTTGAATATACAGATCTCTAACTAGTTCTTTATTTGGGGAATTTTTTTCATTCAATTTTACCTACTCCATGTCTATTAAATTATATCTAATGGAAATTATTCTATGCACCGACGGTGTAAGTGACCCAACCCTTATAAAATAATCTCAACCCTTGATATTTATTATCAACTTTATTTTTAATAAACAAAAAATGTATTTAATGCAATCTAACCATTCATTTATGTTGGTGCAAGTGCACGGCGGTGCTCTGAATAATCTCTCTATATCTAATTATCTTTTACGATTTCTTCTTATCAGATTAGTAGCGACGTTCAAGCTGCACTAACTAAAGCTTGGCCTGGTATTTCGGGTAAAGCAGACCTTAAATTTTGGGAACATGAATATGAGAAACACGGTTCATGTACCATAGATTTATTACCAACTTCTAATGACTACCTACTGAAAGGAGTTTACCTGTGGGAGCAAATCAAGTTTGATGATTTGATGGGTGTTGGTCCGGGTGCCCAATTTATGCCAAATACTCAATATGATGCGAACACGGTGGTGGCGGCCATCACAAGCAAATATAAGGTCAAAACAATATTGATCTGTGCGGATGACGCCATAGTGGATGTTAGGTTTTGTTATGTAGGAAGTTGGGTACTGGTAGATTGCCTGGACACCCAACCAGATCCCCAAACAGTTTGTACGGGTTTTATTCAGTATATTAGAAAGTACTAGGAGCAAGGTAGGATTATATTGTTAGGGGAGTGCTGCCACTCAAGACCTGCATGTGCTTCTTTTGGTTTAGCAGAAAACCCCAAGTATCTATGCAATTCTGATTTAAAATTTGAAATAAAAAATGAAAGTCTGGTTTGGTTTTTATGAGAAAAAACGCACATAAATGTTGAAGAGACCTCATGTTCAAGTCACCAACCAACCGTCTCTCACTATACCCCAGATTTGAATTTGAACTCCAACCTGGTATTCTGCAAAATATATGAGCCTCATTCATTAGGCCACGAGCTTCCTTGCTTGTAGAGCCAAAAAAGAACCAAACTTGGGGTTTATTTGATTTGTTACTATTATTAATTATTGATGCGTAACCCAACAAGAACCCTCCCAAATTGGACTTTTCAGAGGAAAAGAAAGAGACCAAAGAAATGCGGTTTTGAACCAGACTCTGTGGTTTCCAGAATGATGATACGTGCACTCTGTGCTGCTGGAAAAGCTGATGTGCCAATGGAATTTGACAAGGAAATGGTACAGAAGGACATCGGACACCGACAGAAGCCTGAGGTTTAGGTTAGATAGAGGTTTTGCATCCGGAAGCGTCTATCTAACTTCAGTTAACCCATTTTATTATGATGCAGCCCAATTCAACTTTTTGGTAATTGACCCTCTCTTTCGCTCTCTCGCTCACTAGGGGTTTCAGATCTATTTCATCAATCTCATTCGACTATTCCATTTGGTTTATCTAACTCTGTTTCAATCTTCTGTTTCGATTTTGAAGGAGGCGGTTCCATTGTTGAAGAAGGCGATCGTGAAGAAGAGGGTCGAGCAGTTCAAGAGGCCCCAAAGCGACTGCAAGATCTGCGTC
This sequence comes from Rosa chinensis, assembly GCF_002994745.2. Taxonomy (NCBI): domain Eukaryota; kingdom Viridiplantae; phylum Streptophyta; class Magnoliopsida; order Rosales; family Rosaceae; genus Rosa; species Rosa chinensis. Next base: position 23,695,186 of record NC_037090.1, on the reverse strand, counting down.
AGGGTATTAACTTTTTTTTCCACTATTATAGCCCTGTTGTATTTGTTTAGCTTGCAATTTGTAAAGTTGAATTTGGTTTTTGAGTGAAAATGATGATAGTGATTGTAGCCCCCGTCTTATTCGCATCCAAGAGATGCAAGGTGGTGAATGACTATCTGATTTCATTCATGTAGAAATTTTGATAGGGTAAATCAGTGATTGTCTTTCTGATCTGGTTTTTATAATTGTAATTTTGTTTTGTTTGTCTGGGGTACTCAATATGTGCTCTACTTTCTGGTGTCGTTTCTTTTGTTGAAAATGTCAAATTTTTTTGGGGGTATGCAATAAGAAGTGATGATTTGTACCCATCTTTTCTGCTGTTGAATGATGAATATTTACATGCACTATGATCTTATCTACATTGCATACCCTTCTTATTTCTGGATAACTCTTAACGCCCGTGCTTGCTTGCATCTTGAGATGCAGCGGCACAGTTGGGCGAATAGTGATCAAATTTCAATTTTGTCTCTTTTTTGCTTGATTTTTAAAAGTCTTCCTGCAATCCGTGATGCAAACTTTAACCTAATGCCTGTGGTTTTTAATTGTACTTGCTGCTTTATAGTCAAAGCGTTTCTCACATATCCATAGCGTTGAAATTCTTTTTGTCTCAATTTTGTCTGCTTCAATCTTTATTGAATTTTATGTTCTCATTGAGTTTCAACTGATATTAGTTTTCACTAATTTGTATGCTATACATAACTCTATTATCAGTTATTTGAATTATTCACTTTTCATTTGGAGAAGAAAGCAATAAGTTTAAGTGATGCGTACAAAAATAAAATCCATTTTTAAATTTCCAGATTGTTATTACACTGATCAAATCGAAATTCTCTATACACGACCTCATTTATGTACCCAAAATAGTATTGCTTGGAAATGAAATTTTGGTATGGGAATCAGTAACTTTGATTCAGATCTTACAGTTTTGCAGTTTTCTAAGGTTGAATTGCTCCCAAAAGGCTTGGAGATCGGGTTTCTTTCACAGAAGGTATGACCTCCGTCAACAACATCAGTTGCTCTGTTTCTATTTTCATTCAGTTCAACATTGCATGTAAAATCCTCCTCCAAACTCAACCATGCTCTATTCTTACCAGTTTCGGATCCACAACTTTTTATGCTGTTTTCTCTCAATCTTATAAATACTTTCCTTTCTTTATTTGTTTTTCTTGCTGTTGCCTACATTTGGACTTTGTGCTTTATTCATTTAACTCCTAAACTAAGGAGAGATATCATTTGTGTTTATCTACTGGATGTGTTGCAATTAATGGAACCCGTTTTAGACATTTGTGTTTGCTCTGTTTGTGTCAATTTGTTGATTGGATGGAAGGATTTAATTGCCCATGGTATCTAATGTCCAGACTTTATTTGTAGCTGGACATTCTGTTTACAGGGCATACATAGAATCTATACAAGTCTTGCGACACAGAGATCTTTGTTTCTCAACAGCTTTCTGTTACTTTAACCCGGGATATAGAAGTGCCCATTTGAGTTCTTTGTCTGACGAATGGTAAAACTTGGTGTGTTTAGATCAATTTGCATTTGAGTATCCAACAGTTATCACGAGTTATGTATCCCCTCAATATAATGTGATTGGATTTTTATTGTTAGATGTTTTCATATCATTGGTTCCTATGCTTAATCATTCTGCATTTTCATGTTGCAGGGCAATTGATTCCCTTCTTCAAAACAACTGAAATCTAAGGAAATGCTTGAATATTTTTACATAGCTGTTTATTCTCACTGAATTCAGAAGAAGAGGCAGAGAATAGAAAGGTATAATTCATTTTATAGAACCAAATAATTACTCTTTCTTATTGCAGTAGTATAGACTTGACAATATTTCTGTAAAGGCATAAGCCAAGACTCAGAATGAATACACATGGATAAATAAAAGTTTAAAAATAGTTTGTGTAGATGTCTCTGTTCAGGAACTATTTATCTTCCTTACATGACAATTTAACTAAAATATGTGTGATAGGTGAGGTGAAAGTAGAGCTGAAAGCTTATACCTATTTTATAGCATGAAAATTACCTTGCTTTTATCTTCTTTCAGAAGCACAATCTGATATAGTGCTTGATAGTCAATCTATAAGTGGCAGAGGGGCTCAAATGCCTGTGGGTCGATATGTTCAGTCTTTTCGGTAATCATAATTTGAATTTTTTTTTTCCCTGTTTCTATTTCATTTTGCTTTCCTTACTACAATATATGCCGCCACTTTTTAAATACACCCCTTTCGGGTTTGTCTTTCAGAGCTTTTGTGGCAACCTGGAATGTAGCAGGGAAATCTCCCCATAGTGGCCTTAATCTGGACGATATTCTTCAGGTTAATAATCCATCGAACGTATCTGTCTTGGGGTATGGTTTGTCCTCTTATTTTTCGTTTTCTCCTCTGATTTTCTTCAGGTTAATAATTCATCTTTCCTAATTCCTTTTGAATTTTGGTTTTTTGTTAGCTGATTTCGATAAGATTGGACAAGGTGGTTTTGGGGTTGTTTACTATGCCAAGCTGACAAGCGAGGTCTGTTTCCTTTACTATTTTTTTTCTTACTTGCTGAATTTTTTCCTTATTGTTGTGAAAATGTAGCAGATGTAATATGGTGCTTATGCAATGTAATGTTTTTACAGGATGATACTAAAATTGTGACAGTTTCTGGTGATCAAACTGTAAGTGTCCACTTCAATTTTCCAGACCCATGGTGCTTTGTTTTTGCTGAGAGAAGTTCCGAAAAGTTGAAATTGACTAATCAGATTAAGAACATTGTTAGTTGCACATGAATGAGGGAAAATGTAATGAAATCTGGTAGGAGGAAAGTTGTAGATAAGTAATTCTGCCTCATATTGCAGTTGGTTTAGTTTCTAAGTGATTGTGTTGTTTCTTTGGTTTTTGTGTTTTCTCCAGGTTAAGGTATGGGATATCAGGAAAAGAAGGTATGGGATATCAGGAAAAGAAATGTACTGCAGTTCTAATGGTGCAATATAGTTATACTATTTGTTACTAGGTGGAGTTCTGTTTTGAGCCTAATGGTGTTGTTCCTCTTTGTTTATGCAGATTCTGTATGCAAGCAGGTCTGCCATTACGCTGATCCTGTAACAAGGTAAACAAAATCTATTGACCTATTGCAAGATGGAAAAGATCATTTGGTTAAAGCTTTCATTTCAAAACCACTTTATTTTGAATCTCTAATATAGTTTGGTTCACTATTTACCGTAGTGAAAGTGCATGGATCAGTATTCTATGAGGAATTAGATAACAAAAAGCTTTATTCATTAGCTATTTCTTATTCGACTTTATGCTATTCTGATTTGCGCAAATTTTTAGGGTCGCAAGTTTGAATGAATTCTGTAGTTACTATATTAGAGAAGCATAGAGCTTGAAGAATAGTTTGGGTTGTTTTACTTGGGACTTTTAGACGTTTTTGTCATGTCAATTGAAGCTCCTTACTACATTTAAAAAAAAGATGAAGATCCTCCCCTTTGTGTTGTGTATAACAGTCTTTCGACATAAGTTCAATATAATTTTCATTTGCTTCTCTTTCTAAATCTGTTTGTTCTTTTCTTTTCAGTTTTAACATTGCACCAGACTTGATGAATCAAGCAAAAGATTATTTGAACAAAACTGTGTTTGTTATATTGTTGGCTAGAGTGAGTGTTTTAAAATGAAAAAAAAAAATGTATCTTCTAATATGCCAATTATGTTTATTCGACCCAAAAGTTGTGGTTGCACAGTTGTGTGCAGTCCCGCTTTAAGCTTGCATATCCTTTGAATGCCGATTTCGGATGACCTGCTTTTGGAGTGTTGATTTATATGATTCTGTGTTCGTCCTATCTCTTTCTTTGTTTGTACATTTTGAATGAGAACCTCTCCTATCTGCTGCAAAGGAGATAATGTGTGCTGCGCATTGATTTGTGATAGTAATTACAAGGAATTTCTAATCTGGAGCTCTTTAAATTGAATGAAATCTTCAAAAGTGAAGCATTACTTTTGACAACAAATATTGGTCAAGAAAAGTTAACGTTGGTTAGAAGTGTTGCGGCAAGCAAACAAACCCGCAGCATGGCGCGGGCTATACTGCTAGTGTTTATATGAAAGCTGGAAATGAGGACAAGGCTTTGGCAATGCTAAAGAAGTCTGAGGAGCTGATACCAAGTCCGAAAGACAGAGGGAAGCATACAAGCACTTATGCCACAATATGCAGCACTAGGGAAGAAAGATAATGTTATGAGACTATGGAAACTTTACAAGGGTCAGATGAAAGTATACAATAAGGGTTATAGAATCATGATAACCTCACTATTGAAGATTGGCGACAGTGAGAGTGCCGAGAAGATCTTTGAAGAGTGGGAATCTCAGCAGTCAGTTTATGATGTTCGTATCCCAAATCACTTGATTGCTGCTTATTCCTGAAAAGGTCTTCTTGACAAGGCCGAAGCTATTATTGAAAGGGTTATACTGAAGGGTGCAAAACCTGATGCAAAGTCATGGTATTCTTTTGCAAAAGTGCATCCTGATCATGATCAAACTGAGAAGGCAATTGAGTTGACGAGAAAAGCACTTTTGGCTGTGCAGCCTGGTTGGAAGACCAACACGGATGTTTGGGCTGCTTGTCTCAACGACTTGATAAAGAAACCTGATCCAGAGGGTGCCAAGGAATATATAAAGCTCCTCACTGATGAGAATGTTATCACCGTGATTACACCAGAGAGACTGTTGAATAAGATGAATTAGACAGATTAGACGGATTTGAACTCTGTAACAGCAGGTGAAATGGAATGGGATGGTCCAAATGGAGATGAAGAAGCAATTGAAGTTTCAGAAGTGGAGAGGCGTAGTAGCTGCTAGCATCCAATAGTGAAAATCTTATTAGCTGAATATTCTAATAACTCGTGAAATTTAGGTAGTAAATGCAAGTAAAGTGGAGATACTTGCATAAATGGTACTGAGGATTAAGCAGAGATGAAAATAATGAATATTTTCTGGGGAAGAAATGTGTTTTGTTTCTTTATGTCCGACAATGGAGTGTACTCACTGTACTGGAACATTGAGGATTGAATCTATTTTCTGTTAATATAAACAGGTAACAATTGATGCCAAATAACCTTAGCGAAGTTTAAGCCATTGTATTGAATTATGCCCACTTTTTTTTTTGTATTGAATTATGCCCACTTTTTTTTTTTGTATTGAATTATGCCCACTTGAGTTGCTTAGTTGTTCTACTGTCAGCAATGGAGTGTGTATATACAATTATTTCTTTGTACTTATACATACAGAGGCTTTTGCTACTCCATTTCATTGAAGTCAGAAGAAGAGTAGGATGGATATGAAAGGCCACGAAATCCTGATGTTGGTCCTTTTCAACCCATTGCTCTATACATACCAAAGTTTTCATGTAAGATGTTTTATGTGGTAGAAAAGCTTGCATTGCAATTTGTAATTTCTTCTTCTGTCCAATTTGTCAATAGATTGGAAGTATCGAACACTAGGATTGATTGCTAGTACTAGAGCAAAGATAAATGAGTAGATTGATTGCATCCAAACACTAGTATTGTATTTTTTTGGTTACATGGGGGCATTAAGCCCAGAAAAAGAGGAAAAGAAACTACTACAACTCAGCCGAAGCTGTTACAACCATCCTAGGCCTCACTAGGCCATCAATATCATCCATCAAAACTTGATTCACAAAGGGAGGGTTTGTGTCCAATCTGCAAACTCCTAATTTGTTGTCCAAGCTATGCTTCGCTAAGATGTCTGCCACCATATTTCTTTCTCTATGAATATGCTTGATGGAGCAAGACTCAAAGTGATTCATCAATGAACTGCAGTTCAAAATCAGAGTCCCTAAAGGGTGTAAATCAATATCCTTACTCTAAATAAGATTTATGAGAATAGCAGAATCAGATTGCACATCTAGATGCTTAATCTGCATATCAACCGCAATTTGAAGGCCAGTGCCAGTCACAAGGCCCCAAGCTTCAGCTTGCAAGACTTCACCATAACCAATATGTTGCATAAAACCGTTGCACCAAACAGCCTCATTATTTCTAATAACTCCACCAGCACCTATTTGGCCCTTATCATTCTTAGAACCATCCACATTAAGTTTAAAGTGGCCTCTGTTAGGTTTCTTCCAACCGATCATTTTCACCCTAGTAGTAGAATCTCCAGATTGCTCTATATTAGCATTGTTCCATTCCAGCAAGTATTGAAGAATAGTGATGGAGGCATTTTAAGGACCTTTAAAATCATTATAAAAAAAAAAACTTGTTCCTCCATTTCACATGAACCAGCATATAAACACAAACAATTGAGACCAATTAAAGCCAAAATGCTTACAGTTATTCTGATAAAGATTAGCAGCGATCCACCCTTCCCAATCAAGTTTGAAAGTTCTTTGCATAGTAATAGGAACACCAACATCTTTCCAAACTTCCTTGGCCTTTTTGCAATCCCTGAAAAGATGAAGCATAGATTCATACAGATCACAATGACTACAATTGGGGTTATCTGTCATGTGCTTTCTGAATCTATTCACATTAGTAAGCAATCTACTTTGAATAAATAGCCAAGTGAAGATCTTTAGTTTTGGAGGGATAGAAAGATTCCAAATATGCCTCCATTTTCTAGAAGGAGTTTGTTGAATGGTAACAAGGCAGTTTTAAGCACTTCTGACTGAAAATTTTCCATTTGAGGTATGCTGCCAGATGACTTTATCCCTCACAATAGCTGGATTGGAAATAGGGATACATAAGATTTTTTCCACAATCTCAGGAGGCAGACAAGCATAGAGGAGAATAGTGTCCCAATAATTATCAATCCAAAAATCCTGTACCAACAAGTGATCATCAACCATGGTAGGATCAAGAGCCTGATGACAAAGGGGACCAATATCTAACCATTTATCAGTGCAGAAATGAACAAATTCACCATTCTCAATTCTCCATATAGTACCCTGTCACAAGAGAGAAGCACCAAAACACACACTGCTCCATGTGCTTGAACAATTCTTTGGTTTCTTGTAGGCGAGGTTCAGCAAGTCATCCTTTTTCAAATATTTTTGTTTAAAAATATTACACCAGAGGCCATCATCATTTTGCACAATTCGCCAACTGGCCTTAGCGAGCATAGCTTGGTTCATCTCACTAGTCTTCTTAATGCTCAGTCCCCCATAAAACTTTGCCATGCAAATCTTGTCCCAATTCGCCATATGAATTTTCCTTTTATTTTCACAATCACCCCAAAAGAAATCTCTATTAACTTTATCCAAGCTAGAACATATTGAGACAGGGAGTTTAGTTGTCTACATAGAATAAATGGGGATTGAGGCAATTACCGCTTGAATCATGGTTAATCTACCAGCCCTGCTTAAAGTCTTACACTTCCAACCTGCAAGTCTACTTGAAACTTTATCAACAATTTCAGAGTAAGTGCTTTTAGTTATTCTAGAATGCAGTAAAGGCATACCCAAGTACTTGCCCAAGTCACTTGTAAGCAGGGATCATTCAGTCTGGGGATTGTAGGGTACACCTACACAAAAAGGTCAATTAACAAATAAAAGAATAAAATAGGGGTTTTGAAATTTAGTTCCTAATCTACTTAAAATAAAAACAAAACAAATAAAACTATATACAATGATCGACTTCCCTAACCTAGACCAATACCACTCAGAAATTACTAAGTGTAAAAATAGAAAATCAATTTCAACATGCTACAAAAACGTGTCCATCTTAAATGCCTAGATAAGAGCCCAAATGAAAAGCTTCAGTGGATCAATCCATTTATCTAATTCATTCTAATGTAGGCTTGGATCGGAAGAGTCCTTACCAAGCCCAATACTACTAATTTTCGAAAATACTCAGCGTAATTCTCTTAACTAGTAGTACTATCTAACCCTTGAATCAACTCACACGTGCAAATTAACTATTATACATAGAATTTAACACATAACTTCCAGAATTGTTTAATCATTGAGACATGATTTTTACCACTCGTTAGAACTAATTACTACTTGTTTAACTCAGCGTTTTAACAAATAACAATTACTCTTGGCAAATTAAGCAAACACACAAGAACACTCAGCGTGATTCTAGCATGCAAACTTATTAACCTAACTCTGAAAATTACCCAAACATGTAAAACGGCACAAAATTGTAACATGCATCATCAAATAATTCTCGAAATCAACTCAATAATAAACTGAAAATCTCAAAAATATTAATAAAAATATTCTGAAAATTTCATGTCTCCAATTACACAACTAGCAAATCCAAACACACAAAACCAAAACAAAAATTGTAAGTAGAGTCATAGTTACACTTTGAAGCTTTCCTCAGCGGCTTAGCAACAAGGTGATAAACTCGTCTCTACTATAGTGGTGGAGCGTCCTTGACTCAACGCCTAAGAGATTCGTAGATTGATGGATGATGATGGTCATGGTCTTGTAGGTGATGGAAGTTTAAGGAGTGAATTAGGTAGTCTCGGAAAATCACTACAAGAAAAAGCTTCATTCATAGCACATCACTATAGCGTTTTGTTTGGAAATGCTATCAATTGTGAATTCATAAAATTTCAATAGCGTTTAAATTTGGCAAACGCTCTGAAATGAGTATACGCGCTATAAACCCATGTACTGAAAATGCGAGCGGGAAACAAAATTGTTTAATTTATGAGTTCAAAGCGTGACCCAACTCCCGATACTCCTCCATTTCAAAGCATGAACAAAAATTCTCTCTCTCTCTCTCTCTCTCTCTCTCTCTCTCAACAATAGATCCCAGCGACTTTCTTCTTCTCTTCCCCATCCAACCAAAACCCTAAATCTTTTTTCGATTTCATCCAATACTCCACCATTTCGAAGTTTTGATCTTTTTGGTGACCTGAATTGGAATCAGATTGATGCATTCAAGCTGAGAGAGAATGCAGAGCAAGGCTCCACGTGTCTCCGGCAAGGTTTTCCAATCCCTGATTCTGACTTTATTTGCTGGTCTCAATGTTCGACCTTCGACTCAATCTACGTCGCCTGACGGTTGGTTATGTTTGGTCTCTCGATTTTTTTTTTCTTCAAATTTTGATTAATCCCCAAATAGGAAAAATTGGGTTTTGAATTTTGGGGTTGGATGCAGGTTGTGGGAGGATTTGGAGAACATGGTTTATTTGATTAAAGAGCTTGATAGGAAACTAGGCAGGTGGGCATTTCTTGGTTTTGTACTCGGGATTCGATTTTTTATTTGACACTGTTGTGTGCAATGAAGGGAAAAAATGAAAGCTTTTCTCACATTTGGGTTGGTTGTGTAATGTAACTAGTGAGTCTAGTAGAACTTTCGGTGCATTTTGCTGCCCAATACTTTAAAGTTGATGGTGGGTTTTGGATATATAAGTATCATTATTCATGTTTGAACTCTAATATATAATTACATGGATAAGTGAATTACTGAGGACGAATGAAGTTGAGCCTTGTGAATTGATTTGTATAATTTTCCGTTTTAGGGGGGGGGGGGCTGTCATATCAGTGGATGATACATTGAAAATCATAGCTTGCAGGTAAGATGGTAGTCATTTGTTCTCCTGTTTAATTCAATATTTGTTATTTGACTTTCGTGATAACATAGTTTAGGTATAAATCTATGGTTCTTATCCAGAAAGTATCTTGTTAGGGAACAACACTTAGTAGTTAAGATGGAGTTGGCTGGAGCCAAACAAGAGGGTTTTACTCTAAAGTGTTCAACACTGAAAAATGGAACCAGGCCACTAGTGGTGATTGAAATTTTCACAAAATTTGGTCGTAAGAACAATAGAGATGCAATTCGTAAGGCGTGGATGGGTACTGGTAATGTATTAATCTTGATTTTGTTTTGTTGTATTTTGGACTTTATGATTGACCAGGGAGGCCATGATAATCCTGACCCCTCGGTGAATGACTCAATGCACCCAAGGGAATCCTAGAATGAGTACTGCACTATTGGCACAATTGACACTATAAGTTGCAATATAAGTTCTTATGGTCTACTATAACATCTTTGGTTTTGGTTCCGTTTTCTTTACTATAATTAAAAAGGGGGAAGTGCACAAAATAATGGGAGACAGTGAGAGAGACTTTGGCCATTAGTTACATTATTGTCATATATACATATAGACACACACACACACACACTTTAGGCAGATTGCATTGAGACAGTGAACTAAGAATCCATACTGAAATTCCAGAGGTTGCTTTCAGTTCCTATTTCTTAATAGCTCATGTCTATTGAATGTTGTGAGTTCTGACTAAGGTTGCCTATTATGTATTGCAGACTTCAGCTTGTTATCTGTCTATTCAGTGAACCAGAATTACTTCAAAGTTAGAGAGAAGGGGGTTATTTATGTGTTGTAAGGTTGGAACTCAAGGCCAAGCTCAAGAGTTGGAATGGTCGAGGAGTTGAAAAGTGAATGGTTCTTTCAAGGTAATCAAATTTGTTGTTTCCATATATTTTCTCCTTGTTTAGATGCCACTTTCTCTATGTGACATAGAAACTTTGAAGCTTTAACGAAGCATGTTTAACTTTGGCTTATCAATTTAATTATAGTCAGGATTTGCATACATAATTCTGGGTTGTATTTTCATTCGGCAATGTAGTGGGCAATAACTTGAGTATTGTTTAATTATGCATTTTATGCAACCTGTTCAAGTATCTATTATCTAACAATTGCTCTTTCAAAGTTTCTTATTAGTTGTAATTGCTTGCAGAACCCAGTTTGCAGTTTCAATGGCTGTGGACAATCACTGTGTAGAATAGCATTATGTGGTAAGTCATTGTCATTATAGCTTCTTAATTTAAAATCATTGTTCCTCATTTAATTTCTCTTTACCCAATTAACAAATAGTACTTGTTTGTACAGAGTGTTCAAGAATTAGCATGTTATCAACCACTGTGCTTAGTTTCATGTCGACAATCAAAAGAAAGCCCAAAATCATTGTTAGTGGGTTAATTCTAGCAAATATCATTAATATAGAAGGAATAAACCTTGTTGGCCGAGATATGAAGTGCACTTGTAATTTTAGGAATGTCACTTTGTATTTTGGTTACTTTTGAGATTATTAATGAAAATGATGTATTTTTGATGTGAAGACATTTTATTGTATATCCAAGGTGCTGTGACAATGTATTATTTAATGCAACAAATATAGAATAGTAGCACCATAGAAATGCTATTGAATGATGAATAATAGCGTTTTTTTATATCTTGTAGTATATCTAGTAATAGCATTTAGCAAATGCTATGGAATGTTCAACATAGCGTTTATAAAGTGCATGCTATCCAAAGCCTATACAATAGCGCTTCCAAAACGCTATGGATGTCAAACTTTCCATAGCATTTGCAGAAATGCTATAATAGACCCTTGATCTATTATAGCTCCGGCAAACATAGTGTTTACTAAAACGTTATGGTATCCTACGATAGCGTTTTTTAGCGCTATGAATGAAAATTTTTGGTGTAGTGAATTTTTTGGCCAGGAAGTGATACCAATTTTGGTCTGGACATTGCCTATTTATAGGGGAGCATTGGTTGATTTTTGTCGATCATACCCTTCCTCATTTGGATGGATGGGATTGCATCATAATTCTTTTAATTTCTCAATTGAAACGTCTCCTTTATGGCCTTAATTCCTCTCATAATGGGGTCATTTAATTTCCCAACTGAAACGTCTTTCTCCTTTATTCCCCTTCTGAAAACGTCTTTCTCCTTTGTTTCCCTTCTTCATTGCTTGGTCAAACGTCTTAAATGCTTTATTTTCTAATTCTGTCATTGCCGTTTCCAAGAGTTCCACCAGGCAAGGTTTCTTACAAGGAGGAGATTATCAGAATTTTTTAGAGAAATAAGGGGAATTAAAATGTAAAGACTGCAAAAAGGTCGACGGTGAGGAATCCTGATCCAGCTAGGAATCTTCATGAATTTTGCGTTTTCCACCTATTTCACGCCAAACACTCAACAAGACTCTCAAAATGACTTAATGACTCAAAACACGAAAGTAAGAGAGAAATAAGTCTAAATTGGGGCACATACTCAATAATATAGTCGCACTTTGTGCTCCTATTCTTGCAACTCAGATGGGGAAATTTTCCCAACACATCAGACTCTATCTCCCAACTGACCCTCTTGTGATCACCTTCAACCCATAGGACTTTAACCTTGGGGATCATTCGACTCCTCAAACTACCTTCCGCCTTCTCCAATATCTGAACAAGAACAGCCAAGTGCTGCTTCTTACCCTTCTTACTCAGGACTAGCTGAATCAAGGATGCCAAGATTTCGGACATTGGTGGTCGAGATTCCTTTACTGGCCTTCTCCAATATCTGAACAGGAACAGCCAAGTGCTGTTTCTTACCCTTCTTACTCAGGACTAGCTGAATCAAGGATGCCAAGACTTCAGACATTGGTGGTCGAGATTCCTTTACTGGCTGCCGATAGCCGCGATTTCCATTTATATATATTTCACAAAAAACACTTTCTTTCTTTTTTTATCAGGTGATCATCAAGATCTCTACCACAAAAAAAAAAAACACTTAATCACTCATCACGAGTGAATTGTTCTTCATATTAACGACGATTTCTCTTCATTCTCAACAGAGATCAAGAAATATCGAAGCTGTATCTGTGCGTGTACTTCATAGCACGGCCCCAACACTTAATGAAATAAAGAAGCGGGGGTTCCATTGGGGATGCCCGCAATTTCTGTGAATAAAATTTTAGGGCATTGCTTACATATGGAGTACAAGTTAAGGCCCCCGACGATGCCACTGATAGCCGCGATTTCCATTTATATATATCTCTTTGTTCTCAACGTAATGAAAATGTTACCGAGGCCTTTTGTGTTAAAATCCAACACTTAATGGATGGTTTTCTCAAACCCTAAAGCTTCCATTCGTGGTAAATTGGACCTGGTTTTCTCAAACCCTAAAGCTTCCATTCGTGGTAAATTGGACCTGGTTTTCTCAAACCCTAGAGCTCCCTTCATCGTTTGATTTTAGATACTACTTCATCTTCAAATCTCCGTCATCTAAAGCTTTTGTTCACTGTTTCTCTGACGATTTCTCTTCATTCTCAACAGAGGTCAAGAAATGTCGAAGCTGTATCTGTGCGTGTACTTCATAGCAATTTTCATCGCGGCTGTTCTGGTGGCATCATCGGGGACTGTAACTTTTACTCTTAAAAATAAAAAATAAAACTATAAATCCCTCTTTGTATTGAAGACATATATATCCTAAGAATCTTAGAATACAATAAAAAAATAAAAAATAAACCAAAGGCAGAAAGACTACTCGTGGTTTAAGAAAGAAAGAAAAAAATCAATGTTGTCCTCTCCACAACGTACCCATCACTTCACTTCCCTCTGTTTGAGCCGTACAAGATGAAATTTTTATATTCACGGCGAGATTAATATGAAGTAGTTCAGTCATGTTCACCTACTCAATTCGTCTTTCCGTTTTTTTAACATTTAGAGAAAATTTATTTAAGAATAAAAGTTACGCCAACACCCCCCCCCCCCCCCCCCCCCCCGGGGCCGTTGTATAATGTTTATTTTTTTGAAAGGGGTTTGGAACTCAGCCCCACGCCGTTCTCATTTATTATAATATTATTTGGATCAAAATTATTAATGATCGACAATCATCCACGCAAATGTATTACGTTTATAAAATGTTAACACTATGCAAAGTTATTAATTAATAATGTTTTGTTTGATAGGCAACAACTAAAGTTTCTCAAGTATATAAAATCTCCAATATTCAACTATTTCGGGTTTTTTATTCTTTCATTTCTCAAGTAAATAAATTTTAAGCTTTCTATTCCACACATCCGTTAGAACTATAGTATTCGGGTGTTTCTGTTTGAGCCGTACAAGATGAAATTTTCATATTCACCACGAGATTAATATGAAGTAGTTCAGTCATGTTCACCTACTCAATTCCTCTTTCCGTTCCGTTTTTTTAACATTTAGAGAAAATTTATTTAAGAATAAAACAAGAGATACAAAGAGGGATTTATAGTTTTTTTTTTTTTTTTTTTTTTTTTGAAACGGAAACGGGAAGAGGAATTGGCTGCATTTTTTGCAAGGGAAAAGAAAGAGGCCACCGAGAGTATGGTGCATTTTTTTTCCCGCTTATACAAGGAAAGGAACTTGCTGATGGGAGTTTCTTGCGTAGTTTGTTCTTTTATGCAGCAAGGGCAGGACTATGAAGGCCGATCGAACCAGGAGGGAAGCCAGTAGCCAACCAATAAAGGAATCTATGATGGTTCTTTTCTATTGAACCAGAGTAACGATGGCAAAACTAAGTGACTACATATGCGACCAACTTTTAAATATAAGTTATTTCATGTATGGAATTGTGTGGTGGTGGAGGATGAAAAAAGCCAGAGACTTGGTGCCGTACTTGTACGCACATGTCGCTTCTCCAGGTTTGTTAGAAGTCCTTGATCATTGCTCCACCATCTTGTTTGAGACAGCGACGTCCATCTTTCGTTTCTCGGCTGCTCCCAGGGAGCTCTGGCTTCGCCAACCCAATATTATCGGACCTGATATGATGACTCAATGTGGGATGAGATCAGAAAGGTTCAACTCGAATCTAAGGAGACTGCACCTATGGATTCAAGGGAATCCTTCACTTTGAAACCTTCGCTAAGCTATGCGGCTTCTGTACTCAGCTTGATCAGTTGATTCTCTACGGCTATAATGGAGGACTTCGTGCTGGGAGAAGATGACTACACCATTACAGATGGTAAGCTTGGCCCTAATATTCGTTTTTCGCAGTGAGTAGAAGATAAACTTGATTTAGATTTGAATTGTGCTGTGATTGTAAAGTTGATGGGTAGACCTAATACTGAGAATGCATATGACTTCATGAAGAGGGCTCTAACTAGAAAATGTACTATGAAGGGACCGTGGCAACTAATTGATCTACCAAATTCTTTTTTCGTTGTGAAATTTCAATTGGTTGAAGATATGACCTATGCTCTTTGCAATGGTCCCTGGATCACTGCTAGATGCAGATAAGATTACTCATATGGCTGTCTGGGTGCGAATTAATGGGTTACCTGTGAAGTGTTTTAAGCAATTCACCGTGGAAAGGATTGGGAGCATGATAGGCAAGGTAGTTAAGGTTGCTCAACACACTTTAGCTCAAGCCAGGGGTAAATTTTGCAGGGTTTATGTTGAAATCAATCTAGCTGAGCCTTTGAAACCTTTTGTTGAAGTGGATTCCAGACCTTTCAATGTTGTTTATGTAGGTATCTCAACCATCTGTTTCAATTGTGGAGTTTATGGTCATGTTAAAGAGCATTGTCCTTATGTGGGAGAGCTAGCAAATGTTGAGGAAGGTTCGGAAGCAGTGAACAATAAGGGAAGCAGTCCCCTTTGTGGTGATAATTTTGTAACGAAGACCGACAGTAGTATACCGATTCCTGAGAACATTACACAGGCTAGTCCTCATATTGTTCCATCCACTACAAACTGCGCAGTCAAGAGTAACATGGGACCATGGATGATCATGAACTATCGGAAGAAAAAGATGATGAGTAATGCTCAAAGTGAAGATGTTAAGGAGAAGAACTTATCTGGGTCCAAATTTGCTCCTTTGCAGGCAGAGAATGGTATTGAGGGAGAAAAATTGGAATGTAATGCTCACGATATTGCTCCCAAAACCCACACTGATAAGCTTAGTGCTTCTGAACCGAAAATTGTGAAGATATGGAAGTAGGTGCAAGAGAAAACTAAGAAATCCTTACCTAAGGAGAGTAAAGCGAAGGAAAACTGGAGAAGGCCGTTGTCAAAAACCCAGAGCATTCTGATGCAATGCCTAATCCTATGAGAGGGAGAACTCCTTTACAAGAGATTTCCAATGCCAAGCCTGCTCCTAGTAAAACTAGACTTGCTTCAAAAACTAGAAGTGCAATTGGAAAGGGTACAAAGGATAATTTTCCCAGTAGTTCCAAGAGTTTAGCCTGTTCATTCGTCATGCAGGCTTCTGCTACTGACGATGCTTTGCAGTCCAATCTATCCTCGCATAAGGGAAAGGATATGATTGTTTCCTGAATCTTAGGGTTATGCCCTACCCTTTCCACACTCTAAATGGATAATCTGTTATTTTGGAATGCTAGAGGTGCTGGGGGCGATGACTTTCGTTCTGCTATTTCAGATTTGGTCGAAATGAATAATGTCGATTTTCTTATTATATGTGAGCCAAGAGTTCATTTTATAAAAGCTAAGAAGCACCTTCTTGAATTGGGTTTCAATGTATTTGAGATTAAGGAGGCTAATGGTTTCTCTGGTGGGATTTGGATGGTCTCGAGAAACTCCAATTTCAAAGTTGAGGTTCTTGATTCTAACTCACAATCCATAACTGTTAAAATTTCTTGGTGTGGGTTGAGGAGTTGGATGTTAACTGGAATTTATGCTAGTCCCTGTATTACTACGAGACAAGGTCTATGGCATTATTTAGCTCATATTCATACTGCATATCAGTTCCCTTGGGTTGTAGTTGGCGATTGCAATGAACTTTTATCCTTCTCTGAGAAAAATGGTGGGTCTTATATTGGAAAGTTTGGAGGCATGAAGACTTGGGTTCAGTATGATGGTATGATTGATTTAGGATACCTTGGGGCAGATTATACTTGGTCAGGTGGCACAGTTAAAGAGAGATTGGATAGGGGCTTTTGTAATAGTGATTGGAGATTATTATTCCCTGAAGCCAAACTGCAACATCTTGCTAAAATGAAGTCTGACCATTGCCCATTACTCTTGAGGCTTCAAAATCAGTTTAGAAGTTGTAGAGCTGATCCTCCCTTTCGATTTTATGCTATGTGGATGCAACGCAGTCATTATAGTGAGTTTATTGCTAATACTTGGAATGAGACTACAGGTGAGTTCATAAGTAAAATTAAACATTTAGCAATGAATTTGGGAAAGTGGAACAGAGAAGTGTTTGGCAATATTTTCCATCAGAAAAAAAAAATTGTTGGCTAGAATTTGTGGTAGTCAGAAGCAAAGATGTACTAATGATAATCTCTTCTTGATTGACCTGGAGAAAAAACTTATTCTGGAATATGAAGATATCAGAGATCGTGACGCTCTTTTATGGTGACAAAAATCTAGAGAGAAGTGGGTGCAAGGTGGGGATAGGAATACAAAATTTTTCCACATTACCACAACTGTTAGAAGATATGGCTTATATGATCAGAATGGTTCCTGGTGTGAAGATCATGCTGCAATGAAATTGATTGCACAAAATTTCTTTCAGAAGCTCTTCACTTACGAGGAGGGTCCTGATCTTAGATTTCATATTCCTAATTTGTTTCCTGGCATCTCTTCTACTCTCTTGCTTGATCTGGGAAGACCTATTACACCTACTGAGATTAAAAATGCTTTATTTGCCATTGGTAGTCTCAAGGCCCCTGTTTTTGATGGATTCCCTTCCCTATTTTACCAGAAGCATTGGCATTTGTGTGGCGAGGAGATTATTCAACTTATTTCAAGAGCTTTTGTTGAGGGACATGTACCTCAAGGACTCGATCATACTTTAATCACTTTGGTACCCAAAATTCAGGGTCCGAAATACGTGCACCTCTTTAGACCTATCAGCCTCTGCAGCAGAATTTATAAAATCATCACAAAAATTATTGTCTCTAGAATTTGACCTTTTTTACGACAATGGATTAGTCCTTGTCAAGTTAGTTTTGTGCCTGGCAGGCATGTCTCGGCAAACACTAGTATTGTTGGTTTGGCATCTTTAATATCTATATAAGAAGCCTAGTTTACTTGTCTGGTAGATAAAAACAATTTACCACCACTCCATGAACTGGTTGTTTGAATTGCTTGCTGTGCTTTGGTTAAATAAATTTACCACCACCTCCACAACAATGGTGTCAGGTCATGACGCTAGCTCGTGACTTTGTTATGGCCATCGCCAAGGCTTGATAACCGTTTCCAGAGTTTAATTTCTTAATTTGATAAATCAATAATAAACAAATTAGATGAAAAATGAGTGAGAGATTTTTACCGACGAAAATGTCGTCCATACTTCATATACACTTATTTCATAATCTTATTAAAATTAATCATTTCGTTCGCAAACAATTATGAGCATGGACTTATTTTAGATTAGAGTATAACACTACGTATTTTCAAAGTCCGTGCTGAGGACTTCTATAAAACTTTGGAAGAATATGTAACAAAAAGCATCACTATACTAAATAGTGGTACCTCAAAAGGTGAGTGTGGTTGAGGAAGGTGGGTGGTGCTGGAGATAGGTGGTGCATGTGAAGATAAGAAAAATGTGGAGACAAAAATAGAAAAAGAAAAGAAAAAACGAGGAAAATTGGAAGTTTAAATATGGGTTGGTTCAGTTAATATGAGCGTGCTTGTGATTGAGCTCAATTTAAGTTCAATCTCCGCTGTTAACAGTTCTGTATTGGATCATGCAATTTGTAAATGGATCTCTTGCGGAAAATCATACCTGAGAGATATAGGGACAGGTACGTATTACACATCAGTCATTCAGAATCAAAGTTATAGATGTGCCCTGGCGTAAAGGTGTAGGATAACCTTCTTGTTCAAAACTTAACTGTTTTGGGGTTTTATCTAGGTACAAACTAAATTTAGAGGCCGTTCCCTTAAACCCTTTTCCCAAACAGACCCACACTTCTTCACTACTAGACACTTTGGTCTACATCGCCACCAACAAATGGAACAAGACCTCCTCCCCAATTCAATCTCCGGCCACCAAAACGACGATGATGACGCACCGACTTTAAGCCTTCAAGCCTTAGAAGCTCTCAAGGAGTTCCTCACCGAGCAAAGCCAGTCCTCAAACGACACCGCCGCCGAAGCAGACTCGGCGCCGGCTTTGATCTCGGAGGACTGGCGGATGAGCCAGTTCTGGTACGACCACCACACGGCCCAAACCCTAGCCGAAGAGGTCCTCACTCTCTGCAAATCGGACTCCACTCGAGTCGCCTGCGTCGCTTGTCCCTCGCTCTACGCCTATCTCAAGGTCATTCAATCTCACTCTTTTAGGTTTCTGCTGTTCAATTTTGGCTGATTTCTGTTCGAATTTTCAGAGTATTGATTCTCATGTGTCTGTACAACTGCTGGAGTATGATAGAAGGTTTGAGCAATACGGGAGTGATTTCACGTTTTATGATTACAACCAACCAGAAGACTTGCCTTTGGAGCTAAAGCATGGCTTTGATGTTGTAGTTGCTGATCCTCCTTATCTGGTGAGCTACATTATGCGCATTCGTCCTTATTGGCTTTCATTTAGTAATTTCAGCTTGCTAAGGACATCTCAACCTTATCATTCTGCGAATCGGCTATGTTCGTCTTTATCTTGATGTTTGAAATTGAAGGCTGCATAAATTTTGGATTTTGGTTTCCTGCATTTGCAAATGGAATATGGTAGAAATTAGTTTTATTTGTATTTGTTTGCGGTAGCTTCAGCGTCGGTTTCATGTTTTGGGTAATTAGGTTTTTGTATTTGCCCGTGAGGTTATGTTTTATGCTTTTTCTGTGGAGTGTGGACAAGTTGCTTATGTAGTGTAATTGATGTTTACAGAGTCAAGAGTGCTTGGAGAAAGTCGCTAAAACTGTTTCGTTTCTTGCACGATCAGAAAAACCTTACTTGCTCCTCCTCACAGGTAGACATTGCCCATTTTACTTCCCAGAATGTGTAAGATTGGCAGTTCCTACAATGTAACTACTACTTGTTTTAAAATGCATTGGTGCCAATGAGTTTATTGTGATAAATATAGGAAGTAGAAGTGACCAAATGTTGTTTCTAGGACATTTCAGGTTTTACTGTATCTATCTAAATAGTTATATGATGACGTGCAGGAGAGGTGCAGAAAGAGAGAGCAGCTGAGCTCATGGGATTGCTTCCATGTGGTTTTAGGCCTCGGCACTCCAGCAAACTAGGAAATGAGTTTCGGCTGTTCACAAGTTATGATCCTGGGACTAGATTAGGAGGGTGGGACAATTAGGAACTCTATTCTCATGTGCCTGACACTGCTAAGTGAGATTCATTGGGGACACTTCTCTCGTGTGCGCTAAAATATGTGATGGAACCCTTAAATGTTCTGTATCATGTCACTATCTATACATGTAGTCTTTGCATACTGTATGCTATCTTACCTGTGTACACATTAGCACAGGTTATGGAGATAGTGAATAGACAAACTTCATTAGGACCAAATATTTAGCTGCAAAGTGCTGGTGTTTGTTTTTTTCTTTCGGCTTTTGCAAACTTCTGATAAAGCATTGGTGAAAAATACTAAATCTGAGCTATTATCAGTGGCATACTGACATAGTAGTGAAGGGGATATTGACCCAATTGCTCCTTTCTGTCTCTTAAGATTTGTGTGGTTTGTCTTGGCGCCCCTTCGACAGAATTCATCACTTTTTTTCCAAACCTCTCTTTCAAACCCTGAGGCCAACAATACAAAATGAAGGTTGTTGCTTGTACCTTTGTTGTGATATTTTACATATATATTAATGTAGTTATATTAATGGATAAACCATTCATGATGAATGGACATCCTATTATTGAATATTGAAATAGATTAACAATCAATGTTGTAGCAGTCTATTAAATGACACTTTTTTTTGGTGTATATTGGTTGTTAGATGTTCCAGTAATGACATCTTACTTAAATAACTTTAGATGAAGCCATGAAGTCACAAGTTTTAGATTTGGTGTTATATTATTTAAGCCTCATTGCGTTAAATTCCTGGCTCTGCAGTTGGCTGTTGATGGGTGAACTTTTTGTCTGCAGATTCAACAGCTACGCAATTGAAATTTGTTGCCTGCCAAGTGTATCGTGGGTGCTAGGAAGATTTTGTATTGTGTGGTGAAAGCAGAGCAGTATGTATCATTCTTCTAGTCTGCGTTATTATTCCTCATAGTACTTCCATTTCTTCAATGCCCCAACCTGACTTTTTGAAGCCAAAGTTTAATGTGCCATGTTGACTTGCATCGTGCAAAGTTTCAGAGTATAGAGTTGCGCTCTTGTTATTCCCCACTCCTCCTCCTTGTGGCCGCTTCTCTGTTTGTATTATTTATAACCAAAAAAAAAAAAAACTGAGAAGCGGGTATTATGTAACTCAGATTGCTACTGGTCATGTTGAGTTTTTCTTGATGTCGTGTAACTCGATTTTTTTCTTTTCAATGGCATTTACAGCTTGAACTCTACCAATTTGGTCTTTATGTTTAGAGATACTGTTATTCGCCTCATTTATTATCTTTCTTTTTCTTTCTTGGTTGAAAAACTTCTTCTATTGTTTTTCTTTTTTGGTTGAGAGCTTCTTCTATTTGAGCATATCTCGATTTATTGATGAGCATTCACTTACTCAGCCACGGTTACCTCATTTGTACCTTTATAAGTCCAATGTATTAATCATGTTTTTTTTTTCAAGGACAGAAATGAATACAAGAAACTTAAAAAAAAAACCTCTACTAACTTCATTTCCCAACTGATCCAAATGGAACGCTGGGGGCACAGCAAGGAGTAAATAGAAAAGACATATAGAATTATTTTGAGATCTATGAGCCAGTGCAGCTAGATAATCTACCACGAAATTTGTCTCTCGATAAATATGTCGAAACACAATGAAATTAAACTGATGAGCCAAATGCCTTACATCCTGCATGAGAATCTGAATTCTCCATGGAACCTCACATCTTCCTTGAATACAGTCAATTAGCAACTTAGAATTACCTTCAACCACAACATTAGCATAATGATGAAGTAATGCAGTATGTAAACCATCCCTTAGAGATGGGTGGGTGAGCAAAAGCACGTGCTCAGTGAGTAGATTATGTAATATACCAGTAAAGTCATGTCATTTTACACACCAAAAAGTATTAGATCGTATACACATCAATGCACATCAATTCATCACATCGAATCATCCCTTCTTATTGATTATCCTTCAATTTAGTGCATCCCACAGGAACCCTAATGGCCTTCTCTAGCCCAATACCATCGTGTGACACATCCGTATCTTAGCATAATCAATCAAGAAGATCTCATGTTCCTTGACTAGTCAAACAATGAATCCAGCACATAATATGTATAAACCCTGCATATTTTGCATATAGACATACTTCACTTGAAAATAGAGAGATATTTAATAGCTAAAATCATGTTTTTCCACCATTTTTGTAGCAAATAAGAATATTTGAAACATATTACACAACCCACTCACCTCAGCAATACGAATCGCCTCCTAAAACACTAATCGTAAATCGAGCCTCCTAAAACGAGTCATCTAGTAATAATAGTTGGATCTAACTCAAACCTCCATTAATAGAAAGAGGGAATGAAGACGAATCTGTAGCCTTTCACGGATCTTGAATCAGAGTTATGGATAAAAAGTTATGATTCGTCGAAGTTTTAGAAAGAGAAAACTAGAGAGAGAAAAGTTGAGGGGAGAGAGAGATCAGAAAGAGAAAGTCTCTCGGAGAAAATCGGAGCAAATGAAAGAAGAAGCAGTTGGTCCCTCTATTTATATGGGAAGATGACCAATAAGAAATAATCATGTGCCAACACCTAAGCCATCCACCATCATTCTTGTGCCACTTGTCAAGCACACAAAAACCTTATGCCACCACTTGACAAATGGCAAATGACTAACCACTTTGATGACATTATCATCATCAGAGAGATTCTTAGGTATGGCAACCGTATCATGTGGCGGTAGAGCAACTCAATCAAGACCTTGCAGGGGAGTGTTTTGGATATATTGTTTTATTAAAATACGGCTAATTTCGGGGTATACAAAATTCTTTCTTAATTTTGATTAGGCTGTCCTACCGCCACGTGGTAGAACGATCCCTACCTAAGAATTTCTCTTATCATGTTGTCAACACACCGCATGTCATCTGAAATCACCATGTTAGCAAACTATTTTCCTTCAATTAAAATTCAAAAATTCCTTAAGAATATCTCGAGAACTCGAAAAATTCACCAAAAAATGCTGCAAACTTGTGGCGACCTCTACTTTCTATTTGCAACCTCAAAAATAAAATTTGACCAACTTTAAATTTCGGGATCTCACAGCTTCGCCCCTAACTAGGTGCACAATAGCCTCCTCTGCCGCCATCACAATTCAAACTCGATCGATTTCCCTACCAGAGAGAAACCCTAGCATAGAGAAAAAGTCGACAGTACATTTACTCTTACATTGATGACACCTAATTTGTGAATATCTAGCTATACTCCTCTTAAAAAGTAAGAGATTAGTGTCATTAAGAATATTGTATTCAACCTTTCACTTCATCACAAGTAACACACTTTCCTATCTTCGGAAAGAGTTATGTTGTGTGTTCAACATTTTGAATCTCACTCAACTAGTTTGCCTATTGAACCTAGACCATGAGATCTCCAATCAACTAGGTTGGGTTTCTGGCAAGTTCAATTCATTGAATTGGCTTTAGACCCATTCCCCTCAATGGCTCGATGAATATATTACTTGCTCTCTAGGTATACACCTTGTAAGAGGATCTACAATATTCTCTTTTGATTTAATGTAGTCAATGAAAATTGACGTTTTTTTTTTTAAAGTGAAAATTGACGTTTAATATGAGTACAATTCGTTCATATGAAAAAAGGCAATATTTTTCCATATCTTTTTTTTTTTTTTTTTGAATTCACCCAAGCCGGGCGCCAATATATTCATCTGAAGTCAGAATATGTGGTTACATACCCTTCCGCTGTTCATTCAGAGACAGACAAGAATAGGTCGTTATATTTTTCCATATCTTTGTCATCAATACAGATGTTTTATTCATTTAATTCGTAGTCCGCGTACTACTTGCGCATAAATCTCAGTACGCATGAAAATTATTCTATGCACCGACGGTGCAAGTGATCCAACCCTTAAGAAATAATCTCAACCTTTGATATTTATTATCCACTATTTTCATTTGAACAGAATAACATGCATGCATTGAAAAACAAAAAACACGAGAAATTTCAATATATAAGGGAAACAAAACAAACAAGCAAAATAAGTTTCACTTACATTAGAAAACTAATCAAGCAATAATAAATTAAACAGGTATAGAACTTGAAAGATGGTTAGAGACAGTCAAGGGACATTATATATTGTTTGAGAGCCTGCACTAATAAAGCTAACAAGAATCGATCACTTCTAACAAAAATATAGATTTTAATTAATTATATGCTTTCGTTTTGGTTATTTTTTCTTTCTTTCTGAGTTTTCATAAATACCTACGCAAACTGCACCAAAACTTCAAAGCAATCGATTCAAAATAATTTTCATTAAATTTCATCGGTTCGATTCAATTTATGTCAGTTCTCGGTTTCAAAAAGTACACCCTATATATATATATATATATATATATATATATTCCACATTAAAATATTTTCATGACCGGCTCTGCATAAACCATATAGCGGTCAAATAATTATTATATATTAATATAGAAAACCACTAATTAATATTGAAAATATAGTAACCCCCACAAAGAAATAAATAAATATCATTTTAATTTTAAATCATAAAATTTCCAACATTTCCATCCAAGTAATATTTTGACCAAATTTCAAAACATTGAAATTCTAAAAAAAGTAGTAAACAAAGGACGTCCTATATCCAAAATCTCCTTCAATATATTAGTAATTGGCTCTGATTTATCTGGTTATATTGGGCGTAAACCAGACCCCAGGTAAAAGATTCTCACAATTCAACGAACCATGGCAGGTGCAGAATTTTCCGCAACAAAGTCCAAGAAAAGCCTCGTCTATGGTTGTCATAAATGTCTTCAACTTTGACATTGAGGTGCTGTGTGTCATGTGTGAGGCGGATACTAAGACTACTTCGTCTTCAGCAACATCATTCGTCTCCAAGTCCACCCAAACAGGATTATAACCACTTTTATCATCCATCTTTAACGCACGAAATTTCCTGCCGGGCCAATATCGCTCCCAAACCAGTATAAACTCACCTTTGGAGGACCAGAAAAATGATGGGCTCCCAATGCAGGCCGGCGAATCCCCTGATGGCATTGCAGCTAATATTGTCTTTTCCCTATAAGCAATAATTTTCTCACACCTGCCTTTGCCTTGACATTGATTTAACGGATCTAAAACAGGAACAGAAACAAGAACAAGAACAACAAGTATATAATCATGCATATCAGCAGGCAGTTCTAATACGTATAACTTGCCATCCTCATGAAATTTAACGTAAGCTATATAACGTTTTTGCCCTTCCAAAGGGCATGATTCATGACTACCTGGCCTGCAAAACACCAACTTCGTCCCGCCTTCAATTGCAATATCGCTATCAGAACGTCCTAGATCTGGAGAGATTGCAACAATGCAATCAGAACATCTTGGATCCGAAGAGGCCGCGGAGCTCCATGGGATGATTCCGGTCAGCTGGGGAAGCTTAATACGATCACCTGTCATTGGGTTCAAGAAATAATTGATGGAAGTCGTCTTAGCAGGGTGAATCAAATTCTTCTTCGACGTCCATTCAGACATAATCAACCAGCCATTAATAGAGCCGGAGCAACGTATCTTATTACTACGTGAAGCATCCAACTTATTATTTTCTCTTCGAAACTTGAGGTCGTAGTCTGTGTCTTCACTTGGACTGTAGATATTATAATCCACAAATTCTGAGTCTAGAAACTTAATCGATTTCAAGAGCCATGGAAGTCGGGTTACTCGTTGAAACCATTGTGACGATACACTTCTCCAAGAAGGACACACAGCAGCGAATCTGATTGAATCGACTAGGGTTAGACGCTTCACAATCATCTCAATCAAATCATCAGGGAGATGCTTGGACCACCTGTTGTAGTCATCCATTGGGCGTCTTCTGGAACTCATACTCTATAAAGAGAAACAACGAATTATCTCAGGAAAAAAAAAACAGAGAGATAAACCACGATACGAGAGCACGGAAGCGAAGAGGTTGAGACAGAGATGAGAGATGCAGGGCCGTTATTTATAGGCTTCAAACTCCTAATACTATAAGAGATGTAATTGAAACAGATGTATAAAATGAATTTGATAACAGGGACAACTATTTTATCTAATGAAAATAGAATTCAACCACGGCGTTTGGTATATGGGGACAAGGCCAAAATACCCCATTTTTTTCACCATCACTTTATAAAATTTCCAAGAGAAAGAATGTCATGAGTCCAAATTTTGGGTTAAATAGACAAAAAATGCAAAATTAAAAGGGTCCTTGACCAAAAGCACAGAATCAGGCTAATGTTTTCTCACTTGCACCACCAAGAGTTTTTAATTCCCAGCTACTCAATTCAAGTGCTAAATGACAATTTTGACCTCCAATTAATTAAAAAATTACGGCTACTCTGACTCTCCTCTATCTCTCTCTCCTCCGCGCCTCTCTCTTTTTATCTTTCTCCTGTCTCTCCCGTCAGCCCGGTCGTCGATCTCTCCCTTCAGCGCTGTCGTCGAGAACCGTTAGCCTTTTGGCGATTCGTCTCTCTCTCTTCGATCTCTGGCATGGATTCACTTTAACGGCGAGTTCTTGTAGAGATCGGATCGGAGTTTCGCGCCCGTACAGAAGACCGACGTTTTTTGATCCAGCCGGGCTTGGAGTTGTAGATGCGGTCGTCGTGGCGCTTGACGACGACGTTTTGATGGTGGTGGGCGGAGGAATAGTCGGTGTCGTTGCACTGGGACTGGGCTTGACCGCCGGTGCTGCAAATGCTTCCGTTTCATGTTTCTCTGATCTGCTCTTTTTTTTTTTTTTCTTTTTCCAACAAAGCTTTGATCTGCTTTGATAAGCCGAAGAGTATTGATCAGGGTTCAAGATTAGTTTCTTTGAGGAAAATTTTCTTTTCAAAGATAATTTGGAATCCAATTCAAGCATTGTGATTTTTTTTTAAGGTAAAATGGGGCAGAAGGCCCAGAAAGAGAGGGAAAAAAAATTTATCCGAGGGTAATACAGGGCTATTGGGGGGCTATCGGGGAAAATTTTTTTTGAATGTCTATTGGGGCAGTAGACATCTATTGGGGGGCAATATGCATTTTTAAATTAATATAATCTCTTTGTTTTTTTCTTTAATCAAAGTTTTATTTGTCTAATTTTAGGAATATTAGTTCCCATTTCAGCTACTGACAGTTCAATTGGGGGGCAATAGACGCCTATTGGAGGGCAATACATGTCTGATAGACATCTATTGGGGGGCAATAGACGCCTATTGGAGGGCAATACATGGCTGATAGACATCTATTGAGGGACAATAGACGTCTATTAGGGGACAATAGACTATTGGGGCAATATACGTCTATTGGGAGGCAATAGACGTCTATTGCCTTTCTATTGGGGGTAATAGATGTCTATTGGGGGGCAATACATGGCTAATGGTCGTCTATTGGGGGGCAATACATGGCTGATAGTCGTCTATTAGGGGGCAATAGTTGGCCGGATTCCGGCGAAAGTTGGCCGGATTCCGGTGGCCGGTGACCGGATTCCGGCGGAGTCTCCCATGGTTTCTCTCTCTTCTATTTTCTCTCTATCTCTAAGTAACAAAGGGGTAAGGGTAAAATGGTATTAAAAAAAATTAAAAAACAAAAAAAAAATCTTAATGGGGTATTAGGGAAGACCTCCTTAGAGTGTTTTGGGTAAGAGATAATTAAAAAAACTTAATGGGGTAAGTGGGAAAAAAATCTCTAAAAATGGTGTAAATGGACAAAACCCCAAATTAAAATGATAGATTTTTAGAAAGGGCGGGCGTGCCACGTGGCGGGTATATTCAACCAATCAGTGCATATGTAGGGGGGTTTTGGGTATTTCATTTTTATTAAACATAGATAGTTTCGGAATACAATTAAAAAATAGAAACATGATTAGTTGGGCGTACCACATAGCTGGTACGTCTGCCCTTCCTAAGAATTTCTCTAATAAAAAGTAAGCAGATCACCACTATTGAATGGATTGCTTCATTCCTCCTAAAGAAGGGCAGAAAGATCACCCAAAGAAAACTCTGGATCGGAGATCACTACATCACAAGATTCACAATTGATCTCGAACATAATCAATATTGATCATGTTCGAGATCAATTGTTCATGAAAGAGTGAGTTATTTTAGAAAAAGTGCGGACGTCGCTCCTCCGGCCTCGATCAAGCATAAAAAGCGCGGCGCGGCTGGCCGAATGGACGCCAGGGGTCTGCGATCAGGTGGAGTCGCCGGCGACCGTTCTGCAACGCTGCAGAGAACCTGCAATTGCAGGTGCTATATCCAAAATCTCCTTCAATATAGTAGTAATTGGCTCTGATTTATCTGGTTATATTGGGCGTAAACCAGACCCCAGGTAAAAGATTCTCACAATTCAACGAACCATGGCAGGTGAAGAATTTGTAAAGTCCAAGAAAAGCCTCGTCTATGGTTGTCATAAATGTCTTCAACTTTGACATTGAGGTGCTGTGTGAGGCGGATACTAAGACTACTTCGTCTTCAGCAACATCATTCGTCTCCAAGTCCACCCAAACAGGATTATAACCACTTTTATCATCCATCTTTAACGCACGAAATTTCCTGCCGGGCCAATCGCGCCCCCAAACCAGTATAAACTCACCTTTGGAGGACCAGAAAAATGATGGTCTCCCAATGCCGGACGGCGAATCCCCTGATGGCATTCCAGCTAATATTGTCTTTTCCCTATAAGCAATAATTTTCTCACACCTCCCTTTGCCTTGACATTGATTTAATGGATCTAAAACAGGAACCGAAACAAGAACAAGAACAGCTAGTTCATAACGAGGCCAATCAGCCAGTTCTAATACGTATAATTTGCCATCCTCATGAAATTTAACGTAAACTATATAACGTTTTTGCCCTTCCCAAGGGCATGATTCATGACTACCTGGCCTGCAAAACACCAACTTCATCCCGCCTTCAATTGCAATATTGCGATCAGAATCATATTTTGGATCTAAACAGGTTGCAACAATGCAATCAGAACATCTTGGATCCGAAGAGGCCGCGGAGCTCCATGGGATGATTCCGGTCAGCTGGGGAAGCTTAATACGATCACCTGTCATTGGGTTCAAGAAATAATTGACGGAAGTCGTCTTAGCAGAGTGAATCATATTCTTCTGCGACATCCATTCAGACATAATCAACCAGCCATTAATAGAGCCCGAGCAACGTATCTTATCACTACGTGAAGCATCCAACTTATTATTTTCTCTTCGAAACTTGAGGTCGTAGAATGTGTCTTCACTTGTACTGTAGATATTATAATTCACAGATTCTGAGTCTAGAAACTTAATCGATTTCAAGAGCCATGGAAGTCGGGTTACTCGTTGAAAACATTGTGACGATACACTTCTCCAAGAAGGACACACAGCAGCGAATCTGACTGAATCGACTAGGGGTAGACGCTTCACAATCATTTCAATCAATTCATCAGGAAGATGCTTGGACCACCTGTTGTAGTCATCCATTGGGCGTCTTCTGGAACTCTTACTCGATAAAGAGAAACAACGATAATTCTCAGGAAAAAAAAAACAGAGAGATAAACCACGAGATACGAGAGCACGGAAGCGAAGAGGTTGAGACAGAGATGAGAGCTGCAGGCCCGTTATTTATAGGCTTCAAACTCCTAATACTATTAGAGATGTAATTGAAACAGATGTATAAACACCACTACAATTTATGGCAATAGCCACATGCATGCACTATTGGTGACAAGTTTGGGCCAAAAGCCACATATGTGTGTGTCTATGACCCATTGCCACATTACAGCCACTTTTAAATGGGTCAGTGCCCTGTAGGCCAGTTGCAATACATCATACCAGTCACGTTTATATGCTTCCGTGGGTACAATGAGTCTGACATTGTGGTGGGCCATATAACTGCAAAACCTACGATTGTGTGTGTCTAGCAATTGAAATAATAAAGGTTCTTCTTTCATTTAATTACACCATCTGGTGGGTCCCCCTAAATATTTTTATTTATTTTTTATTTTTTATTTTTTATTTTTTATTTTTTGGTTAATCATAAATTTGACACAAACCACCAAAAAAAAAACAAAACAAAACAATTGTTAATTACAAAAGCATATTGAATCTTTCATTTAATACTTTTATATTACATTAATCACTTCAGGTATAATACCTGACAGATACACAAACTACCATAGAGTCCAAATAGTAGTTGAACACAATTAAATTAAATCAAACTTCACAGATATACATCCAAAACCTAAATCTTCTTATGAAGCTAAACTTAAAAGCCTCTGCACTTATCCCATGATCAGGTTGCTACCACCAATACTAGAGAGCTCATAAATCAAGTCCAAAACAACAAAAATACAGAGGCCTTAAGCACAATTGATACTAATCAAAAGGTGAAATCTGAAGTGCCTCAATTTTTGGTAACTTGCCGCTGCAATTTCATAATTTTAATAAGCAACTTACTCTACGAATGGTTTGACCTCTAGACAATTAAGTAGAACATATCTATGTACGCGAAGCCACTCGTTATAATCCATATGCACTTCTTTACCCGAACCTCTAATAGCATGATCAATATTAAGGAAAATTGAATAACCACCAGACACATCTCGATGTTCCGCATCAGCATTTCGTCCAAGATTGGTCCGGCGTGTAACTGAATCTTCCAAGTACATGGAACAAAACAACATGGCCTCGTCAGCAATGTACCCTTCAGCAATCGAACTCTCAGGTCGACTTTTGTTACGCACATACCTCTGAAGTGTTCCCATGTTCCTGATTAAGTGTGAGGAATAATACAAACAACTTAAATAAGAATAAGTTATGAAGATTAAAGTAAGAGAAACTAACATAACTAAATGCCGTGATATTCATAGCATCAGGTTGTACATCAAAAAAATCTTTTACAAACAAAACATATATAAATTAGTGGGGTACTCATTTTGCATAATACGGAGCGGGCTATTTGTTGATTACTAAAGCCCTGAGCCTAAACCAGGCAAGCCCACGTTCTTGGTAAGCCAACACAGTTGCCGTCAACGAGGAAGAACCAGCAGCGCCACCTTCATGGAGAACAGAGCCACCAGAAGCAGCATCCAACCGGATCGAGAGATCATTGAGGGCTTCGAAGGCGATTCCGAAGTACCCATCTGAAAATTTTCCAGAAACAAAAGTTATAGCCATATAACTCAAACCATCTTCAACAAGAAGACCTTCATCTGAAAAGAAATCAACCAAAAAACCTGGTTGAAAAGAGAGATACGTGAGATCCAGCAAGGGATCAAAGAGACAGGCACCCAAAGGGTCTTGTAGCATCACCGGGTGCACTAACGGGCAGACCCCGTTTTGAACAGAGCTCCGAGGAACATATTTACAGGCCATTGCAGAAGGAATAGGATAAGCATCACCAGAGATAGCAGTGCACCGGTATAGCAGTGGGTTTGAGGGGGAAAAAGGTAGATCTGGAAAAGATTGGGACAGGAACAAGAGGAATAGACCAAGAAAACTGAAGGAAAGGGAAAAACAAAGCAGAAAGGGAAACAACAGAGAAATGGAAAGAGAGGCACACAACCTCAGATCGGAGGCAAACTCCGGGCAAAAGCGCCCATGGTGGGCGGGGTTGTGTGCCACCGACTGTCAAGGTGGGAAGAAGCCTCATGGAAAGGGAAAGTATCTCCCTCGACTTTCAAGCCGAAGATCCAGATCGGAGATATCTAGATCTGGCAAGAAAGAGGGGGAGGAGGGGGAAATCTAGATCTGGGGTTTCTGCTTTCTAGAGAGAGGCCCTCTCTCACTTAGCCGTGAGTATAAAGAGTATTGAATGAAGTGTTTCTGTCTTACTTTGCAAAAAATTTAAACAAAAAAAATAATATGGCGTCGAGTTGTTTAGTAGTTCTGAGTCCTTAATTGTTTGGTCCAATAAAAATGAAGGTCAGTATAAGACCAAGATTCCAAGAGGCAAATATAGTTTTTATTTTGCTTCTTGTTTTTTATGAGAAAAAGAGGCAAATATGCTTCAAGTAACGAAAACAAGGAGTTGGGCCTCTTCAAATTTAATATAAAATAAATAAATAAATATTAAAACAACACCCACTGATAAGAAAATAATAAAAAATGTAAAAAACTTATATAAAAATTTGGCCCAGTTACTGTTTCTAGTACGGATGAGTTTCACAAATATAAAATAATAAAGAGCAACCCTTAATGGTTTGTACGTGACTCCATTATCCACCATCCATTCATCTCGTGGCAACAGCTGTGTGGCTGTTGCCCACAATTGTTGTGGTGAAAATGAATTTGATAACAGGGACAACTATTTTATCTAATAAAAATAGAATTCAACCACCGCGTTTGGTATATGGGGACAAGGCCAAAACTTCCCCATTTTTTTCACCATCACTTCATAAAATTTCCAAGAAAAAGAATGTCAAGAGTCCAAATTTTGGGTTAAATAGACAAAAATGTAAAATTAAAATGAGAGATTTTTAACATCTCTAAGATGATCTAAGTTCTCTCTAGAGAAACCTCTCTAAAAGCAACTCCTCTCCTTCTCTTTGTCTTACCGGTGATCACACTCCTAGTCCTAGTCTTCTCAGAAGCCGACTTTCAGTGCCACCAAACCCTCTGTCAACGTACTTCGGTCCTAATCTCCTCGGGAGGCGACGGTAGTACCGCGACCACAACAGTTATAGAACCAGCCAAGCAAGGGTAACGCCCTAGCAATCTAGCCAAGCTAAAGTCATGCTTTAGCAAGATCTCAATACTTTCCAGTGATTTCGCTCTGCTCAATCTGCAATATTGAGTATCGACTTGTGAACAAGAAGAAACTTCAGCAAAGTCCTCACCACGAGGCACAAAGAATCCCGCGATAAGGTTGGTGCTCTCCTCGTCTACAATTGCTCGACAGAAGTCAGGTCAAGGGACACCCCCGACGACTGCACCCGAACGGTGCTGGCACGCCCGCGCAAGAAAAGAGATTGTTGACCAGCTGCAACAAAATTGGAGCCAAACAATATTAGGCTTGAAAAAATATCTAATAAGTTTTTGTTAATTAGTTACACTATCTATTTTCAATAATTATCTCAGTTTTTTTTTTCTTTTTTTGACAATGTCAAGTTTCTTTTTTGGTCAATAAATAATTATAGGAGCATTATAACTCATTCTTAATGCTTGAAAACATTTCCTTTTATGAGTAAGGTTAAGTTAGGTATTTGAAAGAGGTTTACTAAGCAAAGTTTACTTTTTAAAAAGCAAATAGGAGACACATCTGTGTAATTTTTATGAGAGATCAAATGAGCAAATATGGAGGTCCCAATAAAAAAATCTTAAAACTTCTCATTAAACACAAAAACTACAAAACAAAATAAGGAAATATTAATAATAGCCAAAAACCAAAAAACTGAACACTCAGGGAGGGAGGATGTTTTTTTTTTTTTTTTTTTTTGATCAAAGAAGAACTTCATTAATAATGAACTGCTTACAACGAGTTTTAGGCGACATCTCTTAACCAGAAATGGCCTCTAGACTTCACACTGGAACTCTATAGTGACTGACTCTAAACTGGCACTACAACTGTATGACAAAGACAAAAAGCGCAGGAGCAGTGAATCCTTGACAGCTCACCTCTCGTCCAGCCAATAAGAACTCTAAACTGGGCAACTCACTTGTGTCGACACTAAACTCACCAACCAGAGTCTTCTTGACCAGCTTTGAATCGACCAAGCCAACACTCATTGTGACCTAAACTCGACCAAAAGAATTACCAGACATTCAGACCTGGGACTAAAGAAAACACCATCACCACCCTATTGTCAACACCATCCATCCACCACTGCTCCAAATCGCCATCGCTCCAACTCGATCCCAGACAGGAAGGACCCACTAGAAGGCCAAGGATGATTGTCTATAGTCAGACGTTTTTGCCACCGCTGTTGACCCAACTCTAGAACAGGAACTACCCCGAGACTGTGAAAGAGAAGATTGTCGCTGCCACATCCTTAGTAGTGCCTTATTACCGACTACACACCAACTGCCAAACAAACAAAACAAATAGCATTAAAACAAAAAAACCCAGGCCCAAATACCACCAGGCCCAGGCCGGGCCCACACTCAGATTAAGGCCCAGTCCGCCACCGCCGAAACACTCGCCACCACTGGACACTGACCGCCGCCAGCAACATACCATCTTCCCTTCCGCCGTAAACCAGATCAATATCGAACCAGCCATCACCCCTGAAGGAGCGGAGGACAGATCCCATCGTCCCGCCACCGGCAGCTCCGCCGCCACCGCCTTGACGCCTACCTTCCATCATCCCCACTACTCAGGCAAGGCGCGCCACCCCACCCCACCCCAGACCCAACCCAAACCTTCCAAATCCGATCGAAGCAAACTGACTGGATCGAAGGCCCGAAGAAACCAGCAAAGCCGCCACCTGGTTATCACCGCCAAGAGACCTCCGAGCCCGCCACTCTAACTCAGAACCACCCCCCGCCGTCCGCGCTCCTCCCTCGGATAGAGCAATACCGATCCCACTTGCCTGCCGCCAACGTCGATGTCGCCAAACGATCTGGTTTGCTCCGTCATCCCCCGCAATCCCTTCTCCGACTGGACCTCTCACAATCGGGTACTAAGTCCCTTCTGTCCCGTCCGACGACGACGCCGGAGGGCGCGCCGCCGGACAGGCGCTGCTCACTTTCTGTTTTGCCTAGGGTTTTTTCGGATTGGAAGTTCAGGGAGGGAGGATGTTGCGTTAAAAGACAAAATGCGCAGATAGGAAAAATGCAAGTTTGGACCAAGTGTTCTCTTAAATGGTGGTAGAGTGAAAACATACATATGGACAACATCTTTGATTTGAGTGAAAACATACATTTGGGCAACATCTTTGATTTGAGCATACAAAATGGTGAGGAAATGTAGAAACTATCAATTAGATACCTAACTCTTTTGAGTCTCATCACTGATTACTTTGATGCTCTGCTTGATAACAAGTTCAGTCTAATGCACTCTGTAGTTAAACATCTATTAGTTTATTTTCTCTTTTCTTTCTAATCTTTTTCTCTCTTTATCTTCAGAGGCTTTCTGAACTTAGAGACTAATTATTCTATCAACTCTAATTTTTATTGGTTCATTTACTCCAATATCTCAAATCAAATCAAACAAAAGCAAAATCATTGAATTTTTTGTTTTTTGTTTTTGAAGAGAAGTAAAATCATCAAATAAACTATGATATGGACAACAATTTTTTTTTTACTATAATGCCATAACTCATTCACTAACTGATAGCCATTTCGGACCGTATTGAATGACTTTTATGACCTTGTAGTTCACATGAGATGTCTTAACACGAAAAGGTTCAAATCATTTCAACGTCATACATATTCGTAGTTGTAAACTTGTAATGTATATGGTAAATGGTAGTTGTCATGTTTTCTTCAAAGTTAATGGTCAAAACATAAAAGGTTGGTTCTATTCAGATCTCTTTTTATTTTTTTAATTTTCCACACTTTTCATTTTAACCATGATTTTCTGTTGACATTTGACAACTCCCTCTTTCCACTTCCAAGCGAAACAAAAAACTAAACCACGCCAACATCTATTGATGCACAAAGATTGAATAAACAGCCAAAGATTAATCATGTACAATACAACATGTCTAGAAGATGCAGCAAATTGATCCTTCAGTACGTCCAAGGCTCCACACTAGCGCAAATTTACATGCCTATGTAATATTGATGAATTCGCCCAACCCCAGATCTATTAGTTGAAGTTGAGTCAATAACGTGCAATCATGAACTCCTCATGAGCTGGGATTTGTAGCTGAAGTGGGATTTTGGAACAAGACTAAGGTCAAATAGTGAAATACTCATATTGTCCCTCGATTTTTCTCTTGACCGCTGATTTACCTCTTAACATTTCAATTTTGATTATTTACGTCCTCAATTTTCTAGTTATTACCGATTTACACCCTATAGTTAACTTTTAGACTTCCCGTTCAATTTCTTGCTGAAGTTGGACCTCACTAACTGCAAATTAGCATATTTGGGCTGACCCGCCCGTATTTGTAGACCCGGGTACAAAAATCGCCGACTTTGGACTTTGGAGGGTTCGAGATCCTCACAGAAGTTAGAAACGCGCGTACATAGCGATTTGGTGACTCCAACTAACTATTTTCTTGTTTTCAAAACCAAGTCACTCTTCTTCTTCTTCTTCAATCTTCACAGAGCAACCAAGCAAGAAAAGAAAATGAGGCCTAACATCGTTTCCGAGGTAAAACTTTCTTCCCCGATCTAATTTTCTCTGCGTTACTTTTTGCTTCAACCTGTTCCATTTCTCTCTCAGATTTCTTCATTCTTCTTGTGTTCCGTGAGGAACTGGAATTTTGACGGAACCGGAATTCTGAATCTAGGTTTTTATTAGGTACAGAATGAGGTAAGTTTTAGCAAAATTGACCGCAAATTCGCCGGTGAACTTAGTTCGTTCTGGCTTCTCGATTTGGAGGGACGAAAATTAGTTCATGTTTGATGCACATTTCTCAGGAATTTACTGGATCATTAGAAATTTCTTGCTTCGTTTCATTGCGGTTGGCTTTGATGTTATGGAAATGAAATAGCCTGTATTTCAGTGCTTTAAACTTTAAGAGCCCTAAGTTTTACCAAAATTGAGCGCAAATTCGCCAGTAAACTTAGTTAGTTCTGGCTTCTCGATTTGGAGGGACGAAAATTTGTACATGTTTGATGTGCATTTCTCAGGAATTTACTCGATCATTAGAAATTTCTTGTTTCTTTTCATTGCGGTTGACTTTTCAATGTTACGAAACTGAAATAAATTACATATGAGTGCTTTAAACTTTTAGAACCCTAAGTTTGATCTGAGGTGTCATGAGCTGTTGTTGTGTGTGTGCTTATGAGGATGAATTTGTACTCGTCATTTCAAGATAGTATCGGTGTTGCATTAAATTTGGAGTGGGCAGAGGTTTTTGATTTTGATATTATACAGCTTACATTTTGGATTCAAGTAAGTTCTCAAACTGATTGAATGTTTGGGTGTGTAGGCAGGAGTGCAGACTAGGTTGGCACAATGGTGGGAGGGTCTTCCTTTCCTTACTTCTGCGGTGGTTGTTGTTTGCACAACTATTTACTTGGTTTGCCTCTTGGCCGGATATGACTCCTTCTATGAAATATGCTTTTTGCCGTCTGCAGTTATATCACGATTCCAAGGTAAGTTTTTGGAAAGTGAAATCTGAGCCTATTCTTAGTTACTAGAAAGAAGTGCAATTTTGCATCCCTTTTGCTGGGTTTATAACATGCCCTTCCCCACACGTCATTTCAGAATTTTTACTCTTGACATGTCACTCCTAGTTAGTTTTAGCGACCTTGCAAGTAATGTCTTTTTCACATTTTTTAGGTGCTTCAGTTTGATATTGCACCTGAAATTTGTCTCCCTAAGTTCCTTAGTTTCATGATTCTTTTTATGTTCAAGTTTTTGGTTATTTGTTTTGGTACATGATATCAATCACAGTTGTAATGAAATGTTGGCTCATATATCAATAAACTAATGAATGACATTGCTTGAGACTATTTATGTTATTGATGTTTAAAGTGATGAACAATTTGATAATTCTCTATTTTTACAATTCATGTAACATGTGAGGATGATTTGTTGCATGGTGTTGGAGTATGCTCTGTATGAGTCCCGCACACTGGCCTGGAAACTAGTAGTATTCTTCAACCGGATATTTTCCTTGCATCAGGATCTATGTTAACTTAAACATTAAGTGTACAATAAGAATCCTAATTCAGTCCCTCTAAGTTCCAACCAACTTGAAGCCTGACATAATGAATTGCAGCTGCTTATTTTGAGAATCTTTCTTCTTCTGTTTTAAATCAAAATTTTATGAAGTATAACGTTTATAATCAACACGACTATTATAGAGATTTATTTATTTTAATATAAAGTGAAGAAGTATCCTTCTATTGTCACACAATTTGACATCAGCTCCTGGCCATCAATTTTTTATTGGCCTTTTCAGTCTACAGGATTTTCACTGCCATTCTGTTTCATGGTTCGCTGCTTCATGTGTTGTTCAACATGATGGCTTTGGTTCCTTTGGGTTCTGAGTTGGAGAGAATTATGGGATCTGTCCGCTTGTTGTACATAATCATTCTGTTGGCTACAACCAATGCTCTGCTCCATCTTCTAATTGCACTTTTGGTGGCCTATAATCCTATTAAGCCTTTTGAGTATTTGATGCATGAGTGTGCAATAGGCTTCTCAGGAATCTTGTTTTCTATGATTGTAATAGAGACAAGTCTGAGTGGACAGCAATACAGAAGGTTGGTTTTTCTAATGCTTAAATTCTGACATGATTTTGTAACTTTTCTCTGATAAATATTCTTTGCAAATTCTAATTTGTCCCGATCTTAGCATAATTAAATGTTTAGAATAATTAAATGTTTAGAACTGTTCATGTGATCATGCAAATGGGTGCCCAAAAGGAACACAAGCATAGACAGATGGCCATTGCATTTTTTATTTTCCCTGCTGTTCTTTTCTGGCCAATGTATTGGATTCTGCTAAACAACAAATTTTCCTTCTGCTCTGCAGTGTGTTTGGGCTCTTTAATGTGCCTGCTAAATGGTAATTTCCGTAACCTTTGTTTTTTAATCGCAGTAATACATGCTTGTGTGATTTACATTCCCATATATTTTATAAAAAAAATTGAAAAATGTACTTGAATATTTGTTGCAGGTATGCATGGATCTTACTGGTAGTGTTCCAACTTGTTATGTCTAATGTTTCATTACTGGGACACCTGTGTGGTATTCTGTCTGGCTTCGCATGTAAGTTCCTCAATCTTTTATGTCATTTCTCTTTTCTTTTTTTCCCGCATTAGATGGGGGTAGTGTGACTACTATAATGCTGCATTTGCAATACAGATAGTTACGGCTTGTTCAATTTCCTCATTCCTGGACCATCCTTCTATTCCAAAATTGAGGCCTCCTCGTTGCTTGTAAGTATTAAACACACATTGCTTCTGATGATTGATCAGTTTGGAAACACTGTTTTAATTTTTCTCTAATTCCACTTTTTCATTTTTATATTTCCACTTTCCAGTCAACTTGTGTGAGGCGGCCTAAATTTATTTTGTGCACTGGTGGAAATCCCTCTGCCTTCATCCCTACGTATTCAAGCCAAGGTACCACGTCTAGGTAAGTTCTATTTATTAATTTAGATCTCATTGGTAAGGTACGAAAGTTCTGTTTTATTAATTTAGATCTCATTGTGTATTATAAGAGTTGTAATATGATATACTTTCTTAACCAGTGGATTGTTTTCGGCAAATTTGTGGAGAAACTTATCTTCATGGATCCCACAGAGGGAAACATCTTCACAGGTATTGTTTTTATAACCTTTAACTCTTTCATGATTTGTAGTGGTGTTTCTGTCTTTAGTGGTTTTTGAGTACAAACTTTCCTTCTTTTTAGCCTTTGCGGTTCAATTTTTTGTTATGATCATAGGGTTATGTGTGATAACTTGATGTAACTTGGTGGGGTCAGAGAGAGGAAAACAGTACTTTTGTGTGTGTGTGTGTGGTGAGAGAGAGGAAAACTCTACTTTTTTTTGTCACTTAAGAGTTGTGTGCCCTTGAATTTTTATAAACCCACTACTTTGTAATTGTAATTTTCAACCCTCAATGGCCATATATGAAATGCTTTTTGTCATCACACACTTACATATAGATCATTTATATACTGGTCATTATTTGTGGACATATGGGGAGAGGAGTTTTAAGTGTGTGGACGTTATGTGACTCATGACATAAGTCATCTGTCCTATATCCTTGGTTGTACAAGTCACTGTGGCTGAAGGCCATTTGGAATATGACACTGTTCTTGATTTCATATGCATTAGTGGTATATTTTGTGTGCAGGTCTGATTCTTGGCTTTTTATGTCTTAAACATTGCTCTCTTACTCCAGTATAATAAAATTTAAAGTTTTTTTGTCTTGAATCAAGACTCCCTATGACAGCAATACATGAGACTTTAAGTTTGTTATCTATTGACCAAAATAAAAATACTGATTGCAGAAGTACATAGTGGATTTCCAGTTTCTGAATTAGCTAGTCTTCTTGCCAAAAATAAAAAATAGATAAGACTCATGGTTTGAGCGTTCATTACACTAGCTCGTTTATATCAAATATAAATTGTTTTCACTTAAAAAAGTTGAAAGCTATATATTTCTGTTTGCTTCAAGTCAACTGATCTATGTTCCTAACTCCTATGTGTTTTACGCATCTATCCATGTCAGCATTTAATGTTGTATCCTTCAGTATTTGCAAATATAGATCGAGTAATTGAATTTGACGATGCAGGCAACACAAGACGACATATTTCCTGGGAGGGGTAGGACACTAGGGTCCGCTCAAGGTCAGGCTGTTTCTGATGTTGATTCAGAGTCAAACTTACAGGCTAGACTGTTGGATAATAGTGACTCAGAACATCCATCTGATGCAGGACGGCAGTTATCTGATGGAAGGTACTAGGAGAACTTAGTTGATGGATGTTTATGACTTAATGGGCTGTTGCCATTCATGGATAAGGCGTTCAGATTGATTGTTAACTGGTTTGGTTGATTAATCTTTTTTACATGCCACTGAGTTGATGGATGTTTATCACTTGATGGATTGTTTCTGTTCATGGATATAGTATTTTTCTGAATCTTTGGATTACAGATATTTTCTGCCCGGCATCGTCTTTAATAACCTTACTCTCTATTCCCTAATAAGGAAAATGTTAAAATGCCTTTCAGTAAAGTAGGTAGACTATAAGCAGTTTGTACCTATAGAATGGGAATGTTACCATCACTTTTCATGATATTTTCAGGCAAACAGTAAATAATACGGTGGCAGCTGGAGCTGAAATTCCTGTTCACCATCAGGTCTTTATTTTTATTTAGTTGACATACTCATTTCCAATCTTCCAGTGCATTTGGATTATTAATATCTCTTGGTTGGATTCAGGATTATGTGGCTTCTGAAGAAGAAATACAAAAGCTTGTATCAATGGGTTTTGAAAGGGTAAAGAATTCATCCTGTGCTTCTCCTTATTGAAATGAGCAACCATTCTGTAGTTTTCATTGTTCAGAAACTGCCTTGATTCATATTTACATAGATAAAGGATCCAATGCTATGGGATAGGTTGCTAAATTTCTGTATCCTTGTTTTTTAGTAGAGTTTATACTTTTGAATGCTGATTTGTTGGACTGGGCTACAGACACAGGTTGAAGTTGCACTAGCAGCTGCAGATGGTGATATTAATGTGGCAGTCGAAATTCTGAGCCAACAGGTATGTCTCTCAAGCTTGCTTATTTCCCACAAGTTTTGACAGTTGACATTTCCAGTTTTACTTATGGGGACTGGGATTTATCTGCAGGGTTAAAATGCAAGTGAAGTTGCTAACTGTCGACTTCCCACAGATCTGAACCTCCATTGACTCAGTTTGACTTGCCCAGTTCCACTATCACATCTATGTGAAGTTCCAAATCTTTTATACTGTATATTGTATGAGAGCAGCACTGGCATTATTTGCTGGGGGAGAGAAGATTATGAATGGGATAAGACTTTACACTAACATTTGATAAAAGAAAAGGTACAGAAATGGTCTATAAAATTTGTTCAGAAAAAGAAAAGAAAATGGTTTCAGACATATGAGCATTGGCAATACTAGATTAGTATCCGATCTAATTGATCAGACTATCATGTGACCGACATTAGTCTAGTTTCTTTATACTGTGTATGCTTCTGTTGCTATGAACTTCCGAAAGATGGGTGTTACTGGCGGACAAGGTGTATATAGTGCTTATCAATGCGCGCTATTTGGAACATTTCATGAATCAAACGGAAAAGCCCTCACCTTGTAAATGGAAAACACGTTTTGACTGGTAACATTTCGTGGTATGTATATTTTAGGGCATTTAAGTTAGATTGAAATTCACGAAATTTTGAATCTACAAGTTAGATTG
The DNA here is from genome assembly GCF_002994745.2 of Rosa chinensis. NCBI lineage: Eukaryota > Viridiplantae > Streptophyta > Magnoliopsida > Rosales > Rosaceae > Rosa > Rosa chinensis. The sequence goes on along the minus strand of NC_037090.1, from coordinate 23,653,135 downwards.
ATAAATGCCTATATTCTTTACAAATAACACTAGATAGTCCATGCAAATCCATCATCTAACTCCTCTTTTACAATTCGTGAATTTTTCTTAATACACTTGAACCTCTGTGGAACTCACTAAAAGTCAATAAAATTATATAAATATCTTGTGAATTTCAAATATACTTGTAAAAATCTAATTGAACACACCCAGATTTTTTTAAAAAAATTAACAATCTTAATTAAATATCCATAGACTTCTAAATTCCACAAAAATTCTTAAAAACATCATAGAAATCCAAATACAATACACCCCATTATTCACCACTCATGTCATTCAATGTTGATTTAGAAGTCGTTTAAAATACCAAACAGGCTTCGTAAGCCTAAAATGAGAGCTCTCGCTCTCTCACCTCTGCGGCGGCTAACCCTAGGGTTTGGTCGTCTGATTTCCTTGGCCTGCGACGATGGCGTTCGTGGTCCATTGCTAGTGAGTTCTTTGGTTTCACGAACCTCTCTTTTTCAACCATCCGGTTGTTGCACCCTAATCTCAGCGCCTTGGCGTTGGGATTCACCCCCGACGGGTTTTGCTCGTGTCGCTACTACTCTCTATTTCAGTAATGGTGGGGGACACCGGCATCGTGGTTTTGTGGATCCAAATCAGACATGGGATCCCGGTCCTTTCATGGGAAGAGGTCTTGAGTTCGGGTCTGCTTCGAGGGCGGTGATTCGGTATCCTGGTGTTGATGGGTTATTTCGGCGGTGGATGGTGACCCTATGGGTGGATCTGGTTGCTGCGGTTGGGTTTGGAGCCAGAGGGTTGAGCGCTTGGGTCAACAGATTGCTATGGGATTCCCATCCCAATGTCGACCTAGCCTTGTCGGAGATGCAGCGGTGCGATTCGGTGGGGCGGTGTGGCGGATCTGGAAGGTTGGCCGGATGTCGGGATGAGGCCAGGGTGCCCAGATCAGATTAAGCTGGGCTTGGGCCTTTGTCAAGTTTGACCCATCATATTTGAGTTTGGATTCAGCCTGATTTGGATCCGAATTTGGGACCCAGGTCGTATTCACATCTGGATCATGGGTCCGAGACAGCTGCTCATATTGATCTGGTATTTGTTCTGGTTCTAGGGAGTTCGTTTGCTAATTTTCGAGTTTATGACACCCTCAGTTACTTTCAAACTCCCGGTGAGCGAATCACCTCTCCTAGGTGATCATATCACCGGTTATGGCTACAGTTTCTATTATATGACATATGCAGTGCAGCGATGTCGTCCGACATCAAGTCACATGGTTACCTTTCATTTTAGAAGTGTCTGTGTCTCTTGCTATCCTTTATTGTTTCCCTCCTTTATAGATAAATTTATGCATCTTGTTATGCTTTATTGTTTTTTCTTTCGATACTTTTGCATCGCTCCATGTACTTCTCAATTTAATATAGTGTGTCGTCTTTTCCTTCCAAAAAATTTCCTTCCAAAAAACAAATGTTGATGTAGAAGTCCTCTTAGAATTTTATTCCCATTTTATACAAACTGTAAAAAATAGCCTTACAACCTCCACATTCCATTGAGCAATTACATTGGCCTTTACATTATGTACCTTCGCATTACACAAAAACCACTTCAAGTTCATTTTCAAGTCTGAACTTGCATTGGTCAATTTATTTATATATATAACAAGCAAAGCAACTCTGCAGCCAGCTAATTTACACATTTTCAAGTATTTAGTACGTTGTAGAGATGTCACTTGATATCGCAAACCCTAATACTAGAGTTGTCACTTGAAATGACAAACCCTAATTCAAACGAACATCTCCCCCATCTACTTTTTAGATGATGCAGACCCCTTTGCTCCAGACCCCCTTGGTGGCTTTACAATCATGACTGGACATGATGCATGATGTGCGCAGTAGTCGCTCACACTTCCTAGGAATGCTCTGCAAGCACCCAATCAAATATACGTACGAGTTCATGGGAATATTTTTGATCAATTAGTAAATTAAGTAGTCTTACAATTAATGAGTTTGTACGTTCTTACCTCTTGACCATGCCCAGGCCACGACTACCCACAACAAGAAGATCTACATGCATCTGCTCTGTGGCTTGACAAATCATGTCCTTTGGATCTCCAGTCAGAGTCAGAGTTTCTGCTTTGATCTGCACAATTAATTACATGTAATGATGTTAATTAAATGGACCAAAATGCATATGTAGCCAGCAACTCCTATCTAATTACAAATTCATCAATCTGAACCCCGACTCATTTCTCCATCCTCATTCATTACTTGAGCTATGCCTCGATTGATTCACACAAGTTCGATCTCTCCACCAATATTAATACATGTGCATTATAGCTTAATGAAAATCAACCGTTAGATCCTATCAATCTCAACAATTACAATCAGAACTAAAACCATATATACAGTTCCATACATAAACTTATTTGAAGTCGGTCGATGACTTACCATCCTATCCTTGCAAATCTGCATAGCGCGGGAGAGAATGGCAGCAGAATTCTCCTGCTGAGCTTTCTTCACCGACTCCACCACCGACGCGGATGCATAATAGGTTGCTCCGGCAGGTCCGGCAGGGTACACAAAGTGCTGAAACGGCTGCGTGACGTGGACCACCGTCACCATCCCCCCTTCCCCCTCGCCGCCTTCCAGAGTACTCGGCGCGTTGATAAAGAGGTGGTCAAGCGCCCAGTTGAGCGCGTAGAAGCTCGAGTCGCTTTCGTCGATGGCGACCATCACCCTCATCTTCGTTCTTCTCAGTCCCTCATCCCCAACGTGCACCAATGGGGTCGTCTGCACTGTGGTACCGGGAGCTGCGTATGTGGTCTCCATTATTAGAGATTGGTGTGGTCGCTCAGGTTCGTTTCTGGTGTATATAAATTGGGTGAGTTTGTGACAGATGGATTCTGGGTTTGTTTTTCCTGAGGGCTCCTTCACGTGGTTTTGAGGGTTTTGGAGATAGGGATGATGATCGGTGCTTTTGGGTTTAGACTTGGTGGCTACGTGGTGGAGCCTTGACGAAACTTGGCCATGGCTGGTTTGTGTGCGTGGCAGTCATGCAGCATATGAACAAATTTCCAATTTCACATGCAACCGATGCAGTAGCTAGTAATGGTGACTGGACCACGAGACAACCAAACCGATTTTTTCTTTTTGGCAAGGAAAGAGGAGAGAGGCAGCCCTCCAGCCCAGGCCCTAAGATGTAAAAGAAATTATGGCACAGTCAGTTATTTATCAAGAAAATAATGCTTAACTATCTTTGAATATAAATTCAATGATAGAGCCTCCCAGCTTGACTGGGTTCCAAACCCTACTATTTAAAAAAAAAAAAATCAAATGATAGAGAGAATTATTATTAAATTGATGTGTTTTGTTTTCCACTATTGGATGTAAATGTAAGGGTTGTTGAGCATAAATTCTTTGATCAGCAACTGATCAGGTGGACACCACTGTGATATTACAAATTAGGAAGGAAGGTTTGAGCTTAATCATGTAGGCTACAACTAATCCTTCGAACAAATTAAGAAGAAAGAAGAAGAGAACTAATCTATAAAATAGATGATGAGATTACAAATTACGTAAGAAGTTTTGGACTATATAGATCATAACTAATTCGTAGAAAAGGAGATGAGGCTATAAATTAAAAAGAGACAAAAAGAGAAGATACTACTAGTGTAAAAATTGAAACATGATACTATCCTTTCAGTCAACTATAGGCTTCCGAATTTTCGTTTGCAAGAATTTGACATTTTCGGAAGTATTGAAGACTCATTCTACCAAAACTTAAATAAAAAAATGAAAAAAAAATTGTAGCTAATTCTTAGCATAAAAAAAACAAATTATTGAAAGAAAATTTGTATCAAAAACAGGCATGCTGGGCCCTCCAAGGAAATTTCATATTGGTCCCTGTCATACCCAGCTCATCGGCCTCGTCCTAGAGGAACCGGTCCATAACCCGAATGTCATGGGCTTGTTGGTAATTCCACATCAAATGCAAAACCCTAATTCTTTTTCTCCTTCATATTTATACGCTCGCTTCCTCTTGGTGCTCTCCTACTGCCGCGGCCAGACCTGCTCATTTTCTCTCTCTGTCTTTGGAGCATCGGAGTCGCAGCCTCTTCAGGATCGGAGGTACCCACTTTACCCCTCGACTTCTTTTCCATTTACGTTTATGTTTGCTCAAATTCTACTGATGCCGATGTTGGTTCTTCGTATTCAATTTTGATTTTGTGAACTAAATACGAAAAATTAAAGACGAACGTGAAAAAGGGTTCTGGGTATTTCATGAAATCTGGCTTGGACTTTTGTTTCGGATTAACGACTTGTTAGATTAAGAAGGGAAGCTCTGGTTTTTGTTGTTCACTATATGGGTTAATTCAGTTGCTGAAGCTTTTAGCTAAATGGTATACGTGTTTGTGATTATGTTTTGATATTTAGTGGTCCTATTCAGTGGTTGGTTTTGATGCTTGGATATTTATCTGTATTATGAGTAGTGGGCCTTTTGTTGCTTGTAGGTTTTCTCTGTGTGAAAACAGATATATACTTGGTGTAGTTGGCTGGTGTTTTTGATTAAGCTAATGTGCTATTTCTTGATAAGAGATAGAACTAATGTAATGTGGAACTTGAATATATGCTGCAACACATCCGCACTTGGATTTACACAGAAGTATTGTATATATTTAGTGATTTCTTATTTGAAAATGCCATGCTTATTAAGGAACCCAATTGAGGGCTGACCTGCTTTGGCATTGGATGTTTTTAACTTGTCTTCAATCTGTAATGGTCGTATTACGCAGAATAGCGTTTCCTTTTGGTTTTGATTGTTGGTTGGCCATTCTTTGGTATTGTTGCTTTCTGTTTTGCCAACATGCTTGGTAAGATTTGCAGTTACTTTGCATGCATTATTGTAGATTTGTTTTGCATCTTCTTTCCAAAGCAAAGAAAACTTTCAGTTGCCATTGGAATTTGTTTTTTTTTTCCCTTCTAATTTTTCCTTATTGTTTGGTGAAGAATGGAATCCACAGTGAAGCATGCTCTTGTGGTGAAGGTCATGGGCCGGACTGGGTCTAGGGGACAGGTTACTCAAGTGAGAGTCAAGTTTTTGGATGATCAGAATCGGTTCATCATGAGGAATGTCAAGGGACCAGTGAGGGAGGGTGATATCCTTACCTTGCTCGAGTCTGAGAGGGAAGCAAGAAGGTTGCGGTGATTTTCTGTTGGCTCCTACCGCAGTTTTGCTAAGATGCGCACGACTGTTATCTCTGTTGGTCAATGGCAGTTGTGTTGCCGATGTATGCTGTTTCTTTTCAATGTTTCGTGTTGTTAGTAGTAACTTCCCCGACTTTATTTTTGTGATGGAATTTCTAGTCTGTCTGATTAATACTTGAATTATCTATTTTATATCAATGAATAATTTAGCTAATTTTTTTTTTCCTTCTATAATACATATTTCAGCTAATGTTATGTTTGGTGGCACTATTATCTCCTGCTCTCATGCCTCTCTTTCCGCTATTCATATATGAGTGGGCTTTCTGAGTTATAGCTTGCGTTTGTTCTGGTAATGTATTGGCATTCTCATGAGTATGTCAATCAGACATTTAATATGTAGAGTTTTAGATCCTTTTATGTCTGGTTGGCCTTGGGCGGATGGGAAAAAATAATTTGTGATGCAGAAAGATGATTTTATTAAACCGGTATCCTGGGAAAATTCAAATGAGGCAACATTTACGGACTTTTGAAAAGATAATCATAAACTTCATCATCACGGTAACAGTAAGAGGATTATGTTGTCTCCTCTTACTATAACTTGGATTTGAGTTGCTAATTCCATAATCATATCAACTTATCAAGGGACATGCTCTAGTGAGGATTTTAAATTAAAGATTTTGTGAGGATTTTTAAATCAACAATTTGATGAATTGTCATAATTTTAGTTGAAATATTAATTCTACAACACACGTCATCAAACTGTTAATTTAAAAGTTCTTATAAAATTCTCATGTTAAAGTCCTCATTAGACCCTCATTAATCATCATATAACTTAAGAGGAGACAACATTTACCAACTTTTTAAAACATATTTGGAAGATATTATCTTTGTTTGAGATAACTTTTAGAATTGGCAGTGTTCAACAAAATTTGGGGAGCAGGCTTTTTTAATTATAAGCACTTTTTTATTCGAGAAGCGCTTGATCTCAGAAGTGCTATCTAACCAAAACACTTATGTAGAAGCAATTCCAAACAGTAATTTCTTTAAGGTCGTGGACTTCTTTGAAAAAAAAAATCATACTCGCACTGAGTGATAAAAGATAAAGTACTCTTTTTTTTTTCTTTCTTAAATGACACGACATCTTACTACCTTCAAAAATTTTGTATCATATTTTTTATTTTTATTTTTATTTTTTGAGAATTACCCTAATTTTTGAAGAATTAATGAAGTTGCCTCGATGATGTTGCAGATAAAAAAAACTCAAAGGATTTGGAAATTGGAAGAAGGACAAGGTGTGCGGATGTTTCTATCTTGCATAAATTTGTGCTACTTGCTCTCAAGTTTGCTCTACACAAGTGGCCTATAGAAGCATCTATATGTGCATAGCTTGTTAGGAGCCACAAAAGGAAATAATGTATTGTTGTTTTCTCTCTATGGTAACTACAAATACTTATCCACACCTTATGGTTTTCTTTCTTTAGAATCTACGAGAATTCACGAATTATTAAAAGTTAGACAGAATCATTTAAAATTTAGATTGAATACACGGCTTTAGTTTCCTTTAGCATCGGTTAGATACAAATTCAAACCCATCCATAAATGAGAAGTTATACTATAAAATTTTGTGTACTTTGGCTTTTATTGATTACAATTCATGTCCCTTCATTAAACCTTGCACATCTTTCTTTTTTGGTACAAAATGAAAAAGAAAGAAACTCACTAATCAGATAGATTGGCTACTATAAACTTGACGGGAAAAGCAAAATCCAGGATGTCATCAATAAGAACATAAGTCACCAGGCTAAGAGGTTTATGAAGAGTGCATGTCCCAATAGAATGCAGTAAATTTTTTTTTAGATAAATTTTAAATACACCCCTCAATTACTTAATGCACATCCCTTATATTTTGTTTGTCTCATTTTTTTTCATCAAAGGTCCATCTATGCCCCTCCTCATTAAATAAATAAATGAGAAAAACTTAAGAAAAAAAATAGGTCGGCTATGTATCATTAATTTTTATTTAAAGCATTATTTTTTGTTATATAGTGGAATTAATTGCTAATTAGTTTCGGCACATATCAATATGGTAAATACTGATTGCCTTTCTTCTTTCTCACATCTCTCAATGAATGAGGTTGATATATCGCTAGAAGATTGAATAACTTAACTTTCTTACCTTTGTTGTTTTTCAAGTTGAAAAACTTGATGCCTCCAAGATTTTAAATTATTCAATGTATGTCGATATGTTTATGATCGATATAGTCATGGTCAATATTAAAATCGGTAAAGAATGAGTCATGGCGGTTGTTTTGCAAACAAAGTGATTGATCATGATGTATTCATGTATCCAAGATATATTTGATGGTTTTATAACTTCTTTCAATATGTTTCAACCAATTTGGTTTCATACATATGATCTTGAAGAGACGTCGATTGTATTATGAAAACTATGAGAGAATTTAACCTATAAGAAAATATTTAACTAATATTTTGATATATAAAGCATTTAATTCTTATTTTATTTTTGTGGATTCTTCTTTATTTTTTCTTTTATTTATTTATTAATGAGGAGGGGTATGAATGGATGTTTGATGACAAAAAAAATATAGGGGGTGTGCATTAAAGAATGTAGTACATTTTTTTTTGGCAAGAAGGTCTACAAATTTCCCTCTCTATGCTTGAGGTTCACAAAATCAAAGGCATTCATTAGAGTTTTGCAATTAAGAAGGATAGTGCCAAGAAGGTGCAACTCCATTTTGCTATTGTTGACAAGAGTCACTAAATTAGCAAAGTCTGAGTCCATCTCCAATTCTTAATAGTCATGGAGGCAGCTAGTAGCAAAACCATGGACAGCCCCCAAGCTTCAACTTGAAGAACCTTACCAGCACCAACATTCACCATAAAGTCGCCAATCTAATCACCTGTAGCATTTCTTATGACTCCACCAGCTCCAATTAGACCATTAGAGGACCTAGATCCGTCAGCATTTAATTTGAATCTCCCCATCAGGCTTACACCAAGAAACCATTCCAATCTGCATACTCCTCCCAGCTTTAGCTTTGCTGCTAGCAGTGTTCCATTTGGCAGCATACTTCACAATGACTTGAGAAATATTAAAAGGAATAGTAAAAGAAGGCTGAAAAATCCTCTTATCTCTCCACTTCCAGATGTATCAACAGCAGAAGAGGAAGAATAAATTCCACTGCAGGTTTCCATAGAAACACATTGTTAGCTTCAAGCTTGCAGTGATCCATTCCTAATTATTAACAACCTAAAGTAAATGTAGCCTTCACAATACTTGCTTGGCGTACCGACAATCACGCAACAAATACACCATATATTCTTGACTATCAGTACAAAAGGAATAATTAGGACTAGCAGCAATTTATGTCTTTGGAATCTCTGAGCAGCTCTCAATAAATCCAAACTCCACTCCCCCACAATCTTTGACAGTTCCACCAACATTAAAATTGCTAGTATTTGAAGTAAAGTGGTTCAAAACCCCAAATTGTAGACCAATTATCATTATAGAAATTTGTTAGCTAGCCATCTCCAATTCTCTATTGGCAACCCTTTGTTCATGTGTAGAATTTTTTTGATTCCCCAAACCTCCATTTAACTTTAGGCTTACAAACTTCATTCCAGTTAATCAAGTGGATTTTCTTCCTGTACATTTTTCGTTTGTTAATTCATTAGAGGAGAATCGAAGTCTAATCTAATATTAATCATAATCCAAGTTTCCACACCGTCACTTCTTGGGTTGACCGTTGACCCAAGCCTTACCCCTTTCGTTCTTTTGGTAATGAGAACTTTTTTATTTATATTGTTCCTCTAGGCTCTAGCACACCCTAGCACACAGGCTAGGCGCGTAGACGTGGTGCAGCTTTTACAGAACAATCAGGAGCGTTTGTACGAGGAAGGATTATAATACGTCATTTCTTGAGCGTACACGCACGATGCATGTGACCTCCGCAGATCGCCACGTGTACTCTGGTCCCACCCAACCCATCCGCAATACCTGTCATCCTCCCACTGGTCCTTCTGGCACTCTCTAAGATCTCATTGTCTAAAACCCACACCCGCACCCGCGCGAGAGCCTGAATTCCCCATATTGCCCCCCCTACTTTATCGACTTTCCCATTCTACCCCTCACCGAAATTTGCACTCAGCGCGGCTTGGTTCCGAGCCAGTTTCTTTCGGGAGTGCCCCAATCCCCCTCTCTCCTTTGCACACCAAGCCCCGCTTGGCTTTCCCCTTCTCTCTAAATCTCTCTCTCTCTCTCTCTCCCTCTCCTTTCTCTCTCTATCTTCACAGTTTTCACTGTTTCGATTCGACTCTCTCAGATTTGTGGATCGGTCCATTGCTCCGCATCAATGACTATGATGACTCCTCCACCTGTAGATGTAAGTATCAACTCCTCCTCTACATTTCACCGCCTTCAATTTCTCTCTCGCTGTTGATTTCTGATCGCTTAGGGCTCCGGTCATCCCATTCGCTCTCGAATTGCCTTCAATTTCGTGATTCGCTTCACTTGAACAGTATCGATTCGCTAGGGTTATGATTCAGTAGTAGGATAGGGTTAGGTTTTTTTTTTGTTTATTGCTCGATCAGGGCTCTGACTGTGTCTCTGTGCTCGCAGCAAGAGGACGAGGAGATGCTGGTGCCGCATACGGATTTGGTCGAAGGTCCTCAGCCCATGGAAGGTTTGTGTTTTCAAGACTAACGCCATCGTTTACTGTTTCGATTTCTTAATTTTTGTGTTTAGAGAGTTGGATTGAAGCTTTATGTGTTGCGTAGTTGATCTGGATGGTTGAGGTTTGTGCGAATTTGGTGTAGTTGGGGGATTAAGAGTGCGAGTGAATGGATTTTTTTGTTGTTAGGGTTTTGGTTTTGTTGTTTTCTGATGTTTAATGGTATTTGATGTGTTTATAGTAGCTCAAGTGGAGCCAGCGAGTACAGTTGATAATCAGCCAGTGGAGGAGCCTCCAACGATGAAGTTCACTTGGACAATTGAGAGCTTTTCGAGGTTGAACACCAAAAAGCACTACTCTGACATGTTCATCGTCGGTGGTTATAAATGGTATTCTTCCCATGACAATCATGTGTTTGCGCTCATGAAGTTGGCTTTTATTGTGTCTGGGTGATGGCTTCTTCTTTTTTTGGTTAAATTTGCTTTGGTTTGTTTGATCAGGCGGATACTGATTTTTCCTAAAGGAAACAATGTGGACTACTTGTCAATGTATTTGGATGTGGCGGATTCGCAGGCGCTGCCTTATGGTTGGAGTAGATATGCGCAGTTTAGCTTGGCTATAGTTAATCAGATTCACAACAAGTACTCAATTAGAAAGGGTATATTTCTTTGTTGTACTTATTTGGTTTCGGTATTTGAGTTTTCATTTTTTCCTTAGTGTCATTTAGAAGTTACTCTTGAAATGGACATCCTTGAGGTAATATTTAACCTGATAGATTGCTTTGTTGACCCCTCTTCTTTTTTAGTTGTTTTCCTGGAAGTATTTTTTTTTTCCTCAATATCACCCCATAAAGTGAATGACTATAGAAACAAAAGAAGGATTTTTTCAGCCCACATCTCTCTTCCTCTTCCCCTCCCTTTCTAAGACCTTGGCCTGCTGACAGCACTGCTGCCTGGCTACCTGACAATGGTGGCAATCGTTTTTTGGGAGTTTGGAAAGATTAAAGAAAAGTGACTGATAAAGAAATTAATGAGGCATACAGATGAAATTAATTAATTACAATTTTTTTGAAGGGTAAACTTGAGCAACTCATGTTTCCAGTGCTCAGTCTTTGTTTATCGTTCTTAATGGTTTTGGTGATTACTTATTATTCCCATTGTTACCTAGCATGTACTCATTTGATATTTGGAAACTTTCCCCATTGTTTTTGGCAATATTGTTGTTTCGAAAGTTTATATTTCAGCTTTGGTTGGAAGCAAAAGTGTTTCATTTATTATAATATGTAGACTTTGGATGTAACTGAGCTCTCTGGCGTACTGAAGGGATATGATATTGCAAGAAAGGAAATAGTTAATACCTCGTGTTGTTTTTTGTTTTCCCTGGTAGTGCCGGGTGAGTTATTGTTCTGCTTTTTTGCATAAGGGATAACATTAAGCTTTAACAGGCTACCTATAGTTTCCTTCCAGAACAGGATAAATTGATCAAATAAAGAAATAAGAAGACAGACGTTCATGATTTCGTGTCATTGGCCATAATATATGGTCTAGAATTTTATTGCAAGACAAGAGATTACTGCATTTACAAGTATCTAGGGTTCAAATAGAGATTGAACAGTAACAGTACAAAAAAGAACATTTTCTATATTTATGTGCAATTGAAAGGTCCTTGTGGACACTAATGGTATGCATGCGTTATATACTGTGGGTTGAGAAGCTTATAGCAAAGCAAGAGATGACTGCTTTTTATATAGAGGTCAAATAGAGCTTTTTTTTTGGTTGAAAATTGAGGTCAAATAGAGATCAGTAATTAGTATAAAATGAAAGATTTTCTTGGAATTGTGGTGCTATTGCCACCCTAAGGTCTCATTTCCTCACCCTCCATATGTACTCACCTGCCAAATTTTGAAATTTATTAATCCACCCTTGTCACCCTCTGTTATTCTTACAGTGCCCTTTTTTCTCTTTCCTGAACTCTTAATTCTATCCCTAGTTTTTATCAAAGTGGTTGCAGCTATGATTCCCAGCACCCAAAAGAAGTTAAAACTAGGAATTTAAGATATTTACCCATATTAAAATGCCATTAACCATCACTATAACTGGAAGTACATTGCAAATACACGAGAAATCCGTGTGTCGCCTTAATTTTGCCTTCTACATTTGTATGAAACTTTTTTATGAATTAGAATCTAGAAGCAATATGAGATCTAGTCTTCTTCACATCAAGCATCCAAACAGCACAGCACGCAATCAGAACAGATTGATGTTGTGTTTTTAGGACGATTGTTGGAGTGGGATGGGCTTGTTAATTCTTTCCTATTATAACAGCAATCAACTCTATTCTAGATTTCTAATCTTGATCCTTTGAATGATGATACAGACACACAGCACCAATTCAATGCACGAGAAAGTGATTGGGGATTCACATCATTCATGCCTCTCAGTGATCTTTATGACCCCAGCAGGGGTTACCTGGTAAATGATACAGTCGTTGTTGAAGCCGAGGTTGTTGTCCGTAAGGTCCTTGATTACTGGTCGTATGACTCAAAAAAGGAAACTGGTTATGTTGGGCTCAAGAATCAGGGAGCAACTTGTTATATGAATTCACTCCTCCAGACTTTATACCATATACCTTACTTCAGAAAGGTTGTAATTTGATCTTCTGTTTTCATTTGAATCGTCTTTTCAGTTTTATATGGAACTACTTATCTCAATTTTGGACTTATTTATCAGGCTGTGTATCATATGCCAACAACTGAGAATGACATGCCTTCAGGAAGCATCCCTTTGGCTCTTCAAAGTTTATTCTATAAGCTTCAATACAACGAGAGCAGTGTTGCAACTAAAGAATTAACCAAGTCTTTTGGATGGGATACATATGATTCGTTTATGCAACATGATGTGCAGGAACTTAATAGAGTTCTATGTGAAAAGCTTGAGGATAAAATGAAGGTATAGGAAGTCTTCTGAGTTTGCTCTGGGGTTTTATTGGCTGTTTCATTTTATCATGGATTCTGCTGGTTCAGGGAACTGTGGTGGAGGGTACAATACAGCAGTTATTTGAAGGACATCACATGAATTACATTGAATGCATCAATGTGGACTACAAATCTACAAGAAAAGAGTCATTTTATGGTATGTATTTCTAGGCACACATTTTGAGTTTTTAAGAGTTGGAAATATTTTGTAAATGTCAGTGCATGCCACTGGTTTGTACTTATTTTTTTTGCAGATCTCCAGCTTGATGTAAAAGGATGTCGTGATGTTTACGCTTCTTTTGACAAGTATGTTGAAGTTGAACGTCTTGAGGGTGACAATAAGTACCATGCAGAAGAACATGGTTTGCAGGTTAGTTACTGAATGTCTGTGCCTTTGTGAACGAAATTCGGATCTTAGCCTTTTAGGTGTTGAGTTGCTTATTATTATTATTTATTATTTTTTAACATTTTTTTTACATGCAAAATCTTGTGTTTTAACTTTAATTTTTATGCTAGTTCAATTTTCACATGCATCATTCTCAAGGCATTCCTGTGTGTTCTTGTGGCTTTTATGTTTTAATTCTTGATTGGATGCTGCCCTTAATTTTTCTGATCCATTAAATTACTTTCTTTAGTGTGTTCTTACTTTCAGTTTTCTTTTGTAATGACATCTTGAAGATATGGTTCGCAAGCAATATTTTAAGTTTGATTTTTTTTCTTTTTTTCCAGGATGCTAAGAAGGGTGTCCTGTTTATTGACTTCCCTCCAGTTCTTCAGCTTCAGCTAAAGCGATTTGAGTATGATTTTATGAGGGACACTATGGTAAAGGTATGCATCTGAAGTTAGTTTTCTACTTCAGCTTTCATCTGTGTGCTTTATCACTTTGTTTCTGCATTCCCTCATGTCGACCGGTAAGTTACACGAAAGATTGTATGTCTTACAACTGATGAGAGGAAAGCTTTTGAACTGAAAGCAAAATGTGGCCTTTACAAATAAAAGATAACAAAATTCATGTATGCTTCTTCTATGTGATAATTGTATTTCTTTATTCTTATGTCTATTGATGTTGAATTTATTATTTTTTGTGCAGATAAATGATCGCTATGAATTTCCTCTTCAACTTGACCTTGATAGGGAGAATGGCAAATATCTGTCACCTGAATCAGATAAGAGTGTGCGGAACCTCTACACTCTTCATAGGTATCTATTATTCCTGGACTATTGTATGATCTATGCTACCTTGACCACTTCTTCAATGTAACTGATATCAGTATGATTGAACTTGTCGTTATGTGTCGTCAGCATTTTACTTGACTACCTTTCTTTATAGGGTTTAAAATAACATTTAAAAATTTTAAATTATGGATGGCCTACAGTTTCCAGTTTGGCATGTTGGTTGCTACTATTTTAGAAATTATTTTAGAAAACTCGAAGTTCTCTGCTCCAAACATTGTTTCCCAAGTGCAAGGGGCATAATGAGTACTCTCTAGACCTCGTATGCTCCATACGCAAGGCATGCTCCTTTTCACAATATAATATAAATATAGAATGCGTGGGATGTGATGTACAGATTGCCTGACAGATGGATCACCTTTACCATTTGGGTGTTTCTGCTGTAGCATTCCTCAAACGGAGGGTCTCGAAATTATTGTAATGTCATGAAATTTTCTGTGATCAATGGCGATTCATGATGTGTGGGAGTATACTTCTTTGCCAAAGTTTCTATGTACTTGTGACTATATGAATGGCGTCTCTCTACCACTGTTGGAATAAGTTAGATAGAGAAAAAGGGCATAGGTTTTAGCCGTCGGCGGTACTGAAAAGCAATAGTATCAAAAAACCTAAAACTGATGCTGCATCTCTACTTGCTTGGTGTTTTTTTTCATGCTGTGCTTGAAGCTCTGATATATATACTTTAAACTGCTCCTACTATGATATTTTCTCTGTTTTTTCTACAGTGTCTTAGTTCATAGTGGTGGCGTGCATGGAGGACATTATTATGCTTTTATCAGGCCAACCCTTACTGATCAGTGGTACGGTTCTATGAAATCATTTCTTTCTGTGGTTGTGTGCTGCTCTGTTTGCTTGCGTATTCCAGGGTATTAGTTTTTGTGGGATCTTAATTTTCACATGCTTTTCCCATGGAATGTGTCAACAAAAGTTACACCCTATATTCTTCAGATGCTTTCCCGTGAGAATACCTGTTTCGTTAAATGCAGTGGATTGTGACCACTTGGAGAGAAATTTGATTCTTTTATTACAAATGTTAATAGGATTTTTGAGATATGGTCTTCATATTTAGGAGAAAGAAATGATCTATAGATTTTTTTATATTTTTTCACCTCCTTTTTATTTTTTGGTTGAATAATATTTTTAATCTCGTCAAAGTAATACTTTCCCATGAGAACACCTGTTAGATGGAGTGAATTGTGAGCACTTGGAGAAATTTGATTATTTTCTTACAAATGTTATAGGATTTTTGAGGGATGGTCTTCACATTTAGGAGCAAGAAATGATCCATAGTTTTTTACTTTTTTTTTCCTTCACCTCTTTTTTTTTTTGTTGAACAATATATTTTAATCTCGTCAAAGTAATGGATTACCACATTTGTTTCCTGAATTTGGGTGTCTTGGCCATGGTGATGGTTATCACTCAAACTGGAAATTAATTTTGTCCTCTGTTATTTTAGGTATAAGTTTGATGATGAACGCGTGACAAAAGAGGATATGAAGAGGGCATTAGAGGAACAGTATGGTGGTGAGGAAGAGGTATTTTCTTCCGCTTTATCTCAGTTACTTTGACAATCCTTAATTCTTTTCATAGTGTATCAGTTTCTTTTCATAGTGTATTAGTTGTTAACAAATCTTTTGTTGTGGTCTATGTCGAACAGATGCCCCAGACCAATCCTGGTTTTAATAATACTCCTTTCAAGTTTACAAAATACTCGAACGCATACATGCTTGTGTACATCCGGGACAGTGACAAGGACAAAATAATATGTGATGTGGATGAGAAGGACATAGCTGAACACCTAAGGGTAAAATTCTTGTCTTTACTTAATTAATTATATATCAGGAGCAAGTCTTCAACTAAGAGACGAACTGACCAGAACAAAAACGAGATCAAACTCACTTTCTTTGTTTCACTTCAGATAAGGTTGAAGAAAGAACAAGAGGAGAAGGAGGACAAGAGGAGATATAAAGCACAGGCCCATCTTTATACTATTATTAAGGTAAAGACTCCTTATTTATCGCATTACTTGTTCAGATGTGCTATTGTCCATCAAACGAATAATTGTGGAGGTCATTTATTGTTATGAATAGGTTGCTCGAGATGAGGACCTAGCAGAACAAATTGGAAGGGACATATATTTTGACCTTGTGGACCATGACAAAGTTCGTAGTTTTCGAATCCAGAAACAGACGCTCTTTAACCTTTTCAAGGTACAGCACTCCTTGCGTGTATTCATGTCATTTTTCTGTTTGGGGTTATTGTAAATTGTTGGTCAATCAATATTGCGCATTCAGTTTTGTGTTATAATAATATAATTATTGCTAATAATAATATTATTACTATTATTCTTTGTTTGTAGGAGATTAGTCTGGGGGTGTTAAAACTATTACGCCTAGAATGAAAACTGTGTAGATTGATAGTATGATTACTTATTATGAAATTTCTGATTTGAAACGGTTAACAGGAGGAAGTTGCGAAAGAGTTGGGGATACCAGTGCAATTTCAGCGATTCTGGATTTGGGCCAAGAGGCAAAACCACACATATCGTCCCAACCGACCATTGACACCCCAGGAAGAATTACAAACCGTAAGTGCTTCGACTACCTATTATGGAAAGGATTTTCAGCTCATTAAATACTGAGGCAGTGCTTCTACCCTCTTTCTCTCTTGATTGTGTGTGTACTTGATGTTGGGTTTCTTTACATCAAGTTATCTTACTATAATTCTTTCATGATGGTTGTGAGAGACTTTTGAGTCTTGACATCAGATTATGAATGTATTGTTTTTATCTGAACCTTGAGTGGTGCTGATCAGAGCTTGGCACGTGTGCCTTATGCAAGCTAATGATGATATCTATTTGGCATTCATAGGTTGGACAATTGAGGGAGGCATCAAATAAAACACACAATGCAGAGCTCAAGTTGTTTTTGGAAGTAGAGCTTGGGCCGGTAATCTTGTGTTACTCTGTTATCATTATGACCTGTGGGTTGGAGGCTTGTCTACGGCTCAAATTGCTTTGTGAAGGGGATTCTTACAATATTATTTTTTCTATGCCTTCTTTCAGGAGAAAATTCCTATTCCTCCACCAGACAAAACCAAGGATGATATTCTGCTTTTCTTTAAGCTTTATGAACCTGAGAAACGAGAATTACGGTACTTCAGTTTCTTTCTACCCAGGCTAATATTTTCCGTATTTAATTAGTGGTTGCTGATTTCTACTTCATCTTGTGTGTCCAGGTTTGTTGGTCGGCTTTTTGTTAAGAGTTCTACCAAGCCAATAGAAATAATAGCAAAAATTAATCAAATGGCTGGTTTTGCTCCTGATGAAGAAATTGAACTCTATGAGGTTTGTTGCACATTAATTCATTAGTATGAGCTGTGTCATAACTTACACACGTAGAAAGACTGGTATACATATAAGTTTATAATGTATGTTTGTAGGTATGATACGTTTTGATGCTGTCTGCTGGATAGTATTTCTCAAAAATAATATTCAATATCTGTTTTGTTGCTACTTTCAGGAAATAAAGTTTGAGCCTTGTATCATGTGTGAACATCTTGACAAGAGGACCTCATTTCGATTAAGTCAGGTGACTGTTGCTATATTCTTGCACAGTGATACTGTAAGCAAGTGTCTGCTATGGAAATTAATTCTTTTTGTGCTTTTGTTTCTCAGATTGAAGATGGGGACATTATATGCTTTCAAAAACCTACTCCACTTGAAAGTGAAGAATGTAAATATCCTGACGTCCCTTCATTTTTGGAATATGTACACAACCGTCAGGTATCGATTGTTGAATATTGTTGCGTAATTGCTAGTGCTATATATGCTTAGTCTGTTCCATGTTATATGTACCTATATTGAATGAGTTGATACCTTACAGATTGTTCATTTTCGCTCTTTGGAGAAACCAAAAGAGGATGATTTTTCTTTAGAATTGTAAGTATTTCCATATGCGACAATGTCAATTATAGTTGGATATCCATCTATTTGGTGTTGTTCAGTACTGAAACTGAACATCATTGTTTCTAGGTCAAAGCTACACACTTATGATGATGTGGTGGAGAAGGTGGCTTCCCAAATTGGTTTGGATGATCCTACCAAAATCAGACTCACTGCGCATAACTGCTATTCTCAACAACCTAAACCCCAACCCATCAAATATCGAGGAGTAGAGCATTTAACAGATATGCTGGTCCACTATAATCAAGTAGGGTGGCATTTATTGAGCTCCATCCTTTGTTTAACCCACTCTCCTAAGCGTCATTCACTTTGGCTGCTATTTTTTTTTTGCTGCAATTTATAATTTTTGTTTCCGTTCGCAGAGTTCTGATATTTTGTATTATGAAGTCTTGGACATCCCCCTGCCAGAATTGCAAGGCCTAAAAAATCTGAAAGTTGCATTTCATCATGCTACAAAAGATGAGGTTTGTATGAAATATTGGCTAGCATACCCTGCTTAGGCCACGATTACATTACAGGTGCACATCTTAATATTTTGTAATTTGTGTACAGGTGGTGATTCACAATATAAGATTGCCCAAGCAGAGCACTGTTGGGGATGTGATTAATGTGCTAAAAACGAAGGTAAGATTCTGTTTGTTTTGGTTTTCTTAAATTTCAACATTATGTGGCTGTTGGTGTTTATTATGTATGAATGTGTTTAATAAGGTCTTCATGATCATTCTTGAAGTCCCATTTTCAGTCACATGTCTGTAGTAATCTTGCAGTCCTATGTTGCGCAAAGTTCCTCTTCCTGATGTACTTTTTGTCGTTTAAAGTTGCATATAAGAGATTTTACTCATGAGCATCGATTCTTGAGAAAATTATTTAAAAAATCTGCTTCACTTCCGTTTTTCTTGTTGTGCACTCTTACTCAATGTATGGTGTATGGTGTACGGGAAACAGGTAGAGCTATCTCAACCAAATGCAGAACTCCGACTTCTTGAGGTTTTCTATCACAAGATCTACAAGGTATTAACTTCTTTATATGGGAAATATATACCTTGGTCAAATTTTATGAGTGCTGATTATGAATGACATTGGTTTTCCATGTCTATCATACACAGAATATATCAGATTTTGTTTTTTGTTTTTTGATGTTCTGATTTTTTGTTTATTTTTAATTCAAGCATCTCTCATCTGCTTTTCCTTTTTCAGATCTTCCCACACAGTGAAAAAATTGAGAATATAAATGACCAGTACTGGACATTGCGTGCAGAGGAGGTAAGTTCCTCTCTCTCTCTTTCTCCCCTTATTGCATGCTATTATTATTATGTTTGGGATGAGTTTCTTATTTCAGTTCAACGTTTTTAGACCAAGTTTATTGGGGTGTAATATATTCGCGCTGGGTTTTACCGCCAAAAGATTATGCATGCGATTGGAGTGGATTGATATTCTGGATGCCAGTGTACTTTGAAGCTGACTTTCTTATTTCTTTTGTATCAGATTCCAGAAGAAGAGAAAAACTTGGGTCTTCATGACCGCTTGATTCATGTTTACCACTTTACAAAAGAGACTGCACAGAACCAGATGGTATTGGATTTTCAACATTTTCTTTTGCGAGTGAAATTTATATTGTTTCTTTCTTAGAAATTCTTTGGATCAATTTGAATACTGTTGTGATTGAATATGGAGAATACTTGCACTCAAAAGTATGTTTTTCTTAGCATCTTCTTGTTTGTACATTTCAACAGCAGGTACAGAATTTTGGGGAACCTTTCTTCTTGGTTATTCATGAAGGTGAAACTTTAGCTGAAGTGAAGGCACGCATACAAAAGAAATTGCAGGTCCCTGATGAAGAGTTCGCAAAGGTACTTGACCAACACTCTGTAATTCATAGGAGTACAGTATAAAATGAAATTATTGTTCTTTGCCTTATCATCCACTTTTTTGCTTTTTTTTTTTTTGTTTTACAGTGGAAGTTTGCATTCTTGTCATTGGGTCGTCCCGAGTACCTGCAGGACTCCGATATAGTTTCCAGTCGTTTTCAGGTATCTTTGTGGTGTATTTTCATTTTGTATTTTCTGGTTTTCTTTGTAGAACAGCTGATGGTTCAATCCCAACTGTGATTATTGGTATTGAGAACTTAAATCCAATATTTTGATTTCATTTTCTCCAGAGGAGAGATGTTTATGGTGCTTGGGAGCAGTACCTGGGGTTGGAGCATGCTGATACTGCTCCTAAGAGATCATATGCAGTAAATCAGGTAAGTGCTGCTGCACCACTTAAATACTGTATTATTGGTTTCCAACTATGAACTTGGCAAATAGATAGGGATGAGTGGAAAGGCCCACTCATACCCTACAAACTCAACATATGCTTGTGTTAGATTAGGTTATGAGATAAGTCGAATACATCCCACTTCTCAACATTTTTACCTCAAAATTTTGCAGAACCGTCACACATATGAGAAGCCAGTTAAAATATACAACTAAGAAAGCTGTTGATCCTCAACCATTGCATCAGTTTGAACTAAGCATCCTCTGCTGCAACAGAGGCAGTTTGGAAATAACCAGGATGAGAGCTGAGTGGTACAGCTAAAGAAACAATGAAGCTCACATAGAGGTGACTTGGTAGGACTTTTCATTGTTGTTTTGTGGGCCCAAATATTTTTTCATGTGGGTGGGGAAAGGGAGGTATAATCCCCTAGGATGTGTAGTATTGCCAGTACTCCCTACCTGAGTTCTGCTCTGTTATTTTTCTTTATTTATTTCTCCGTGGTGAGGGCACCTACTTTCTTTCGGAGGGTGATTGCTTTCCATATACAGGTCCATAGAAATTTAGCGTACATAAGGAGATTTTTGAGGGCATGTATATTGCGGGTACAGTCAGCTGCATTTTGGATTGCTTCTTTATAATATTTCTTTCTGTACCTCCGTTACTTTTATCTTGGTGGAAATGAGTTTGTAAGAGCTTGTAATACACGGGTGGGTGATGCACAAATCTGGCCTTCGAATTGTGGAAGGCACATGATTTCGCGTTGTAGTATAATTATCATTTTTATATTTTGTGGCTTCTACCTTTTCTACATGCATGCAGTGCACGCAAGGATTCAAACTTCGATTTTGGTACTTCAAATTTAAGTAAAATTTAGAGAGTTTCGGTTAAAAGTAGACGGTTTATTTATAAAATTATATTTTTGAATGCAACTTTTACATTCAGATAAAAAAAAAATGGAAACTTTTACACATTGAATAACTTCTAATAAACGGAACCTCTTTAAATTGTGTGTAAAATAGAATTATGATATTTAATATGGTTGAATAATTAAGTGGCAGATTGTATCTATATGATTATATGTAATTATAAATGTGTTGTAATTGATAATTTGGATGTATTTAAATTTTCTTTTGATGACTGGAATCAAGTTTTGTGGGGTGGTTTATTCCCCGGGGGTGGGGGTGGGGGGAAACTGATTTGGCGACGCACTTCTGATGGCAAGTTCAATTTACACGAACGCTCAGAAGGTGTGGAAGTTCGTATGGTTTCTTGAAAAAATGTAAATCGAGGCACATAAGGTGTAGGCATAACACAATTAAGGAAATGCTCAAAAATGAAACAATATCCAATGACTATTAAAACAAAAGAGAATTTGCAGATCCTCTTACAAAGGGTATACCTAGAGAGCAAGTAAAATATACATCGAGGGGAATGGGTTAGACCCAATTTAATGAATTGAACTAGGTGGAAACCGAACTAGTTGATTGGAGACCCCATGGTTTAGGTTCAATAGGCAAACTAGTTGAGTGAGATTCAAAACATTGAACACACAACTCATTCCTAAGTTACCTGTGATGAAGTGAAGGGTTGAATACAATGTTCTTAATGACACTAGTCTCTTACTTTTTAAGAGGAATATAGCAGGATATTCATAAATTAGGTGTCATCTATATGAGAGTAATTGTGGGGTCACACGGCTAAATTCTCTAAAGCTCTCATAAATTCGGGATTTGTTTAGAATAAAAATGAACACAAACATATGAACTGAAAAGTGTCGGAAGCGATACGTGTGATGCTTAATGTTTTGGCCTATTACAATGGTGAACAATTCAAGTTTTCATATTCATTGCACTACCAAGTAAGTCTGATAAGTATTCACTAAGGTAGGTTTCAATCCAAAAGACACCTCCCGATGCATATCAATTCCAAGTTTCTTTCAAAATGTCTCATCACTAATACAACTATATTTCTTCATTTTCATATTTCTGTTCAAATGTGAGTGACTGTTAGAGTTTGTATAGAATTTAATTTAATTTTTGAAAATAAAATTCAGTTTTATTTAGAAATTTGAAATTAAAATACAAATTCAAATCAAAAGGATAAGATTGATCAAAATTTGGACTAAAGTGGTTATTAAAAGGATAAGTCTGGATAACTTACCTTTTCAATTGAATTGAAGTGATGTCCAAGACACTATATAAACCTAACAAGAGTTCTTCCAAAGGCAATAACATTATCCATAGACTACGATATGTTTCCTTCATTTTCCTCAAAGAGAAAAATACTGAGGGCATGTTTACTTACTTGGAATGAGAGGGAATGATTACGGGGTAAAAACATTCTTGCGTTTACCAACACATACCAACACATAGAGGAATCGGAATGATTCCGGGTAAAAGAATTCTTGCGTTTACTAACACATGAAGAAATCAAAATGGATGCAGGTCCCACCTCCTTATCAGTTATCAGGAATCCATTCCGAAATATTCAGGAATTTGATTACGAATGGGGGAGATGAGTTTATGAATCAATCATTCGAAATCAATACCGATTCCTTTCTTCTCCCATTTCACTTGTCTCCGATTCATGATTATTTTTCATTTCAATTAAGTAAACGTGTCATGAGTATATTCGGTAGAATCCAAGGCTTGAAACTAGGCCCTTGGATTATCAATAGTTGTATCTTGGTGGGCAGAAGCCTAACCAACTACAAGCACTGAGTAGGGGCGAAATTTTGTCTAAAGGACATTAAGGACATTGCCATTCTGTAAGCCTCTATCAATTCACAAATCAGTCGTCCTGCAATTACATTAAATTCCAATTACATTTAGTTGCAATTACAATTCCTTCATTTCATTTGCTTGTTGGATATTATAATCTATATCCAATTATATAAATTGTTGTTGTAAAAAATATATCTATACTATTATTAAGAGAAGAGAGTTTGTCAGCTAAAATAGAATTTTTTTACCAAAATATCCCTCAAATGTTAAAAAACATTTGAACTGAAATATTTGAGAATGACAAAATGGCCAATTCACAAATAAAAGAAAAACAAAAGAAATTAAAAAAAAATAAAAAATAAAAAACAAAATATGTGCAGCAATTTTCTCCACATTCTGTGGAATAACTTCCCACATAATTATCCACATCCATAGGGTGTGTTTGGTGTCTAGTTATATATTGCTATAAGTATATTTTAAACCATTGATACTTGTTCCAACATTTTTACGAAAAGAACTTGATTTGGCCTCTTTGGATCCTATGTTTCTCTATCTCAACGAGAATGGCCTAGAGAAAGAAAATAAAAGATTGAACCGCTGACGAAGCCCTTTGCTGGAAGAGGCTGAGGTGACGGAGACGCTTGAATCCAAGGAGGCCACATCCTGTACAATTATTTATATTGTTGTTGTAAAAAAAATATATATATATAAAATATATATATATATATATATATATATATATATATAGAGGCCGGTTCTGAAGCGGACGTCCGCACTTTGCTAAAGTGCGGACGGCGACGCAGCAACTGCGTTCCAGGCGGCGACTGCGGCTCGGGGCTTGGCGGACGGAGGCCGGAGGCTTGGCGGACTGGTCTGGGCACCGTTCGAGGTCGGAGGAGGTCCGAGTTGCAGGTTCTGGGCAGCAACCCGACCTGCAACTGCAGGTTTTCTGGGCAGCGCTGCAACGATGTCGTCGGCGACTCCACCGACTGCAGACCTCTCCGCCCGACCCCTGGCGTCCTTCCGGCAACCTCCGCCGCTCCGTTGCGCCCCGAGCCGAGCTGCAGCAGCGCCGTCCGCACTTTAACGAAAGTGCGGACGTCCTCTTTGGAACGCCTCCGTATATATATATATATATATATATATATATATATATATATATATATATGTATTTATATATATATTGCTATAAGTCTATTTTAATTCATTGATACTTATAACTTATTCCAACATGTTTGTGAAAAGAAATTTGATTAGGCCTCTTTGGATCCTATATTTTTCAATCTCAGTGACAATGGCCCAGAGAAATTTCTGAACCGGTGACGAAGCCCTTGCAGGAAGAGTCCGAGGTGACAGAGACGCTTGAATTCACGGAGGCCACATCCTCTGCGACTGCATCGCCTTTTGTTGCTGCCACTATGTCTACCTCCCTCGCTGCTGCTTCTGCCTCCTCTCAGCCTTTGAACTCTAAACATTGTCGTTCTGCTCAACCTCAGCCTCAACACTGGCATCTACAAGCCACAGCGTGCAGCCATCAAGAAGAACAAGGCTGCAACTCCCACTTCTCTCGGCGCCCCGGTCTCATCCTCTGTTGGTCGACTGCCTTGTAAGTCCTCGTCTCTTTTAGTGTTTCCCCACTGTTTATGAAAAGAAATCTGATTTGGCCTCGTTGGATCCTACGTTTTTCTATCTCAGCGACAATGGCCCAGATAAAGAAACAAAAAATTGGACCGGTGACGAAGCCCTTGTCGGAAGAGGTTGAGGTGACGGAGACGCTTGAATTTCATGGAGGCCACTTCCTCTGCGTCTGCATCGCCCTCTGTCGCTTCCACTATGTTTACCTTCTCCGCTGCTGCTTCTAACTCCTCTCAACCTTTGAACTCTAAACGCTGTCATTCTGCTCAGCCTCAGACTGCAAAGCGTCGTCACCCTGACTAGTACAGGGTTGGCATCTCCAAGCCACATTGTGCAGCTATCAAGAAGAACAAGGCTGCACCTCCCACTTCTCTCGGCGCCCCGGTTTCATTCTCTATTGGTCAACCGTCTTGTATGTCCTCATCTCTTTCAGTGTTTCCCATTGTTTATGAAAAGAAATTTAATTTGGCATCTTTGGATCCTATATTTCTCTATTTCAGCAACAATGGCCTAGATAAATTAAGAAACAAAAAAATTGGACCGGTGATCAAGCTCTTGCTGGAAGAAGTCGAGGTGACGAAGACGCTTGAATTCAAAAATGTCTAGAGTGGCAAAATATCTCAAACGATTGGGCATGGCTTAGAATCCAAATACAGAGAAGGATGGTCTCATATGGGGCAAGAAAGGCCCATAGAAGACTAGTACCATTGCAAGAGGCAGGTGGACTCATATTTTTGGTAAGGGTATTGAAATCAAGGTAATTAAAGTCTGGTTGCAAACCGTACGTTGATCCCGACCTCAAAAGCTCATATATTGAGGTGTAAATTCATGGAACTCTGTCAAATATTAAACTTCGCTTTGATAAATGCTCTTCTTGAGGTATGTGATATGTTGGTTTTGATCTTAGTCCCACGTACTTAGTCCTCTGAGAATTAAGGTTGCTGACTTTTAGAAACTATCACATAAGTACATGGATTTACAAACCCGACACGCTTTTAATACATGCTGTCACTAACATCGTTAACACTTATGTCATTATTTATTTTGCAAGGGGTAATTTTGTATTTTCGTCTATCTCGAATTCCCAACCCATCGTTGAATGTACGACTCCCACTGAACCAGCCCCATTGGAGCCACCCTATCTTAACCTAGCCTGTCACCCCAGAAATCCCTTCCACCCAAATCAGCCCCAATCGTCTTAATCCATAAGCGGCAACGTTGATGGGTTAGCCCGTGATCTAGATCCTCCCTCCCTCTCGCCCCTACCCTTAACCACAAACCTTTCTCTGGAGCTCACGGTTCGAATTGGTCGATAGGCTGTCGGGAGAGAATGATTGAGCCTTTATACGGTTTGAATTCATCGTCAGCGGGTCAGGTTGGAGGCAGTGTGCGTCACCGGAGGCAATGGCTTCATTGACGATGGTCGAGGTCTCCTCCATCTGCTGCCGCGACATGATCGTTGTTGTTGTCGTCCAGAAGATCTGGTATGCGAGCTCCAGTGTCGACAAAACCACCTGGCCCTACGGCTCTGGTGTTTGGTCCAAAAATGACCGGGTCCTACCAGAGACCGCCAACAATGACATTGTCTTCGCCTTCGAAGTCAACTCCAACCACAGAGAGAGTTGGTGCCTGCTTGAGTGCTTTGTGGGTTAGAGAGAGAGACAGAGAACTAGGGGCATGTTTACTTACTTGGAATGGAATGGAATGTAATGGAATGATTGCGGAGTAAAAACATACAACCCTGTGTTTACTAACACATGAAGGAATCGGAATTGGTGTAGGTCCCACCTATTTATCAGGAATCGATTTCTGAATCCTCAAGAATTCGATTACGAAGGGGGGAGATGAGTATATGAATCATTCCTTCGGAATCAATATCGATTCCTTTCTTCTCCCATTCTACTTGTCTCTGATTCATGATTATTTTCCATTCCAAGTAAGTAAACGTGCCATAGGTGTAGAGAGAAGCCTTGGGTGTCCATAGCAATTGCTAGTGTTACATACATTTTTTTTCCCATTAAATTTGAAGAGACGGATTTGCCTTATTAATATGCCACATGGCATACTTCGTAATGGAAGATTTAACGATATGTATGAAAACTGAGTCGGGTTCATTAGTTTATGTACTTATGTGATAGTTTTGAAAAGTCGGCAACCTTAATTCTCAGTGGACTTATGTTCATGTACTGTTCTTAAAAATTTTCCAAAGAAATTTGATATGGCGTATTTGGATCCTATGTTTCTCTATATCCGTGACAATGACCCAGATGAAGCCCTTGCCGAAAAAGGCCAAGGTGATGGAGACGCTTGAATTTAAAGAGACCATATCCTATACAATTATCTAAAGTGTTGTTGTAAAAATAAATAAATTATATATTGCACCAGAAAAGAATAAAAGCAAACCCAGAAAAGAAAACGAAAAAGAAACCTGGGATCACAGAAAATTGAGATTTCACGGCGAGTTCAACTTGGAACAAATTAGAAAGACAAAAATGCCAAACACATGAGGTTAAGTTAAGAAATTGGATGGAAAATCTAAAAGTTTACTGTAGGGTGTAAATCAACAATAATTAGAAAAGTGAGGGTGTGAATAGTCAAAACAATATTAAAGGATAAATCGGTAGTCATGAGAAAAGTCGGGGGATAATTTGACTATTTTGCCTTAGTTCTCACCGCAACTAATCCAACTTAAGCTACAAATCCCAGCTCATGGAGAGTTCTTGATTACCAGTTATTGGCTCAACTTCAACTAACAGATCTGGGGTTGAGCGAATTCTTGATGACATAGGCATGCAAATTTGTCCTAGTATGGAGCCTTGGACGTACCGAAGGATCAATTTGCTACATCTTCTAGACAGGTTGTCTTTTACATGATTAATCTTTGTCTGTTTATTCAATCTTCATGCATCAATAGATGTTGTCGTGATTGAGCTTTTGTTTCTCTTGGGAGTGGAAAGAGGAGTTGTCAACAGAAAAACATGGGTAAAATGAAAAGTTCAAAGAAAAAATAAAATAAAAAGAGAAAGCATAACAACTACTAGTTATTATATGTTTGCTCATATGAGGGATAGTTTTAAGGGAATGTGAGAGATAAATGTATCTAAACCACATGTGTTAAATATAAAAGTAGAAATTATAATAACTTAAAACTGTGCATTTATTTTTAGCCGTCAGATTCATTTATTCCTTAAAAACTATCATTTAAGTGAGCATATATTTTTATTAAATGAACTACAACTATGAATATGTATTACATTGAACTCATGAGATTGAAATGATTTGAACACTTTTTCATGTTAAGACACCTCATCTGAACTACAAGGTCGTAAACGTCATTCAATACGGTCCGGGATGTCTATTAGTTGGTGAATGAGTTATGACATTACTGTCAAAAAAATGGTTGTGCATATCATAGTTTATTCAATGATTTTACTTCTCTTAAAAAAAGATGTACATACACAATGAGGTGTCTTATATAGACACGGATATGCTTTCTGTTTAGTCATTGTTGTTTAGTAGTACTTTGTCACAAGGTACCCAAAAGAATATACATTCAGAAACATGTTTCATGATACCTGTATCGCGCGTGAACAAATCAATTGCATACAAGGTGTGGATATATGGGCGCCAATAATTTGGGTGATGATAATAATTTACTCTTTCATGAACAATTGATCTCGAACATGATCAATGCAATGGTGATCTCCAGTCCAGAGTTTTCTTTGGGTGACTTTTCTGCCCTTCTTTAGGAGGAATGAAACATCCTTTGAATAGTGGTGGTTTGATTACTTTATTAATTATACACTTTTGTTATATATTGATAAAGAATTTTTTCTTGGAAATTTTATAAAGTGATGGTGAAAATTTTTCATTGTGCCCATATACCAAACGCGGTGGTTGAATTCTATTTTTCTTTTATTTATATATCCTTTTATTAGATAAAGTATTTGTCCCTTTTATCAAATTCATTTATGCATCTGTTTCAATTACATCCCTTATAGGATTTGGAGTTTGAAGCCTATAAATAACCAGCTTGCATCTCTTATCTCCATCACTTCTCTTCCGTTGCTCTGGTATCGTTGTTTTTTTTTTTTTTTCCTGAGAATTATCGTTGTTGCTCTTTATCGAGTATGAGTTGCAGAAGACGCCCAATGGATGACCACAACAGGTGGTCCAAGCATCTTCCTGATGAATTGATTGAAATGATTGTGAAGCGTCTAACCCTAGTCGATTCAATCAGATTCGCTGCTGTGTGTCCTTCTTGGAGAAGTGTATCATCACAATGGTCTCAACGAGTGACCCGACTTCCATGGCTCTTGGATTCGACTGAGATTCTAGACTCAGAAACTGTGAATTATAGGCTCTACAGTCCAAGTGAAGACAGAGTCTACGACCTCAAGTTTCCAAGAGAAAATAATAAGTCGGATGCTTCAGATAGTTATGGGATACGTTGCTTGGGCTCTATTAACGGCTGGTTGATAATGTCTGAATGGACATTGAATAATATTTCGTATGATCAGAAGTCCATCAATTATTTCTTGAACCCAATGACAGGTGATCGTATTAAGCTGCCCCAGCAGACCGAATTCACCCCAAAGACATCCGCAGCCTCTTCAGATCCAAGATGTTCTGATTGCATTGTTGCAATTGGAGAAGGGTCGAATTTGGTATTTTGCAGGCCAAGTAGTCATGAATTATGCCCTTGGGAAGGGCACCAAGATTGTCATGTACAATACGTTAAATTTCATGAGGATGGCAAGTTATACGTAATAGGATTGGGTGAAACGTGCTGTATACTTGTTGTTCTTGTTCTTGTTTTAGATCCCTTAAATCAATGTCAAGGCAAAGGCAGGTGTGAGAAAATTATTGCTTATAGGGAAATGACAATATCAGTTCCAGGGGATCCGTACAACGAAACCGCGCTGTCCTGGTCTCCATCATTTTTCTGGTCCTCCAAAGGTGAGTTTTTATTGTTTTGGAGGTTTCGCAGAGGCGACTTTCCATTTCGAATGTTCAGGATAGATGATAAAAGTGGTTATAATCCTATTTGGGTGAAATTGGAGAAGAATGATATTGCTGAAGACGAAGTAGTCTTTCTATCCTTCTTTCACAGCACCTCAATGTCAAAGTCGAAGTCATTTATGACAACCATAGACGAGGCTTTTCTTGGACTTCATTGCGGAAATTTTTTCATCTACGATCCCGATCTTTCGTTGACTAGTGACATGAAGATTTTAGATTGGGTATGGTTTACGCCCAATATAACCAAATAAATCAGAGCCAATTACTAATATATTGAAGGAGATTTTAGATACAGGATTGTTAGTATTAATGACGCATTTTGAATTTCAATTTTTTGATTGAATGGCAATATTTCCTAGTAAATTTGGTCAAAATATTTATTTGGACTGTAGAGTTGGAAAATTTATGATTTAGAATTAAAATATTTTTTTTGTTTTTTTTTTGTGGGGTTTATTAAATTTTTAATATTTATTAATGGTTTTCTACATTAATATGTAATGATTATTTGACCGTTATATGCTTTATGAGGCTAATTATGGTGATTGGTAAGTATGACTTATACAAAGGTGAATGGCTAGAGTTGGAAGACGTGTGTGGTTGGAATGTGTATGGTTGCCTAGTTGGGCATATTGTCGGATATGAAATGTCAAGATAGTCGGATACATATGAGTGTAAACCGTTTTCAGTGCATAGAGATTATTGAGAGCACCGCCGTGCACTTGCACCAACATAAATGAATGGTTAGATTGCATTAAATACACTTTTTGTTTATTAAAAATAAAGTTGATAATAAATATCAAGGGTTGAGATTATTTTATAAGGGTTGTGTCACTTACACCGTCGGTGCATAGAATAATTTCCATTCAGTGCAGGTGACTAAGGTTCAATAGACGGAGTAGAGTTGTTATAGCTTGGGGCAAGTTCATCATTAACCCTGTGTAGTCCCCTTCTCTTAAGACAGGGCGCTTGCATGTCTGGATTCATTAAGTTTTTCCTATATACAAATTGCATGTCTGGATTCATTAAGTTTTTCCTATATACAAATCTATATATTATTATACTTTCTTTCTTTTCTTTTATTTTCTTATTTATATTATTATTGATATTTCTTAAGATATTATCATATTATTTTGTGTTTTAAGTTTACAGGAATTTGCTCACT
Organism: Rosa chinensis; assembly: GCF_002994745.2. Lineage (NCBI taxonomy): Eukaryota > Viridiplantae > Streptophyta > Magnoliopsida > Rosales > Rosaceae > Rosa > Rosa chinensis. The sequence continues at coordinate 23,622,274 of NC_037090.1, read as the reverse complement.
TACTTTTTTGTAACATATAAAGTAATCCAAATTTTTTTCAGAAATACGTGTGTCTATTGTCTTGAGTAGATTTGCGACGGAAGTATAGAAGGAAGGAACCAGTACTAGGGGTGGAGAGATGAAGGAGCACTATAAGTCACATGCCCCCGTTATTTTTTTGGCAGAAATTAATGTATATAGGACACAAGGACGACTTAAGTGCAGAAATTGACCAGATGTAGGCACAGAGAGTAGGTCGGTGAGAAGTGTTCGATAAGGGCATCTCCAACGGGTGGAGTCATAAGCCATTTTGGCTTTGGCTTTTGTGGTGAGCATCTCCAACCAATCCCCATGTTTAGTCATTTTGACTTATGAGTCAAAACTTTAGCCAAAATGACTAAAGAATGAAGAACGACAGCTGCACATGGCATTAAAACCAACTTGTCATAAAATCAACAGCTCAGATTCAGTCTTCAATTATTCTATTTAAAATGAAAGGCCCAGATTACTTCGTTCTAAAAATAAAAAAGTAAATATATATTTACTAATTTCTAATCTAACGGTGGAAAAAATGCCCTGGATTAAAATCAACGGTTAATATAAAGTAATTGTGTTTTAAACTAAAAAAAACCTTCAAAAAATAAAAGAAAATTTTCTAAAAAATCAGAAAAAAATTTCTAATAATAAATTAATGACGATATATTATATAAAATAATTACGTATGATATATAAATTCATATTGTAGTTAAATAATTGTTTAAAATGATTAATTTATGAAATGACTTTGGCTTTTGACTAAATAGGGTTGGAGATGCAAAATATGAATGAATAGTGATGACATTAGGAGAGTCAAATTTTGCAAATGACTTTGGCTTTTGACTCTATTGTTGGAGATGTTCTAAGAAAGTAGCAATATTATGGAAACACGGCCCTGAACCTAACCAATTGGCCTTTTTCTTTTCCTTTAAACTAGTTTCTGTTTCTTTTTATCTTTTCTTTTCTAGGTAACTTTTTTTCTTGTTTTTTTCTATATATATATATATATATATTTATATTTATTATAGCAATTCTTATTATCAGGTTTTGATATCGTATATAATATGATATTAGTATATAATATTCTTATGCCCTATATTTGAATTTACCTATTTATCGGTCATTCAGACAGTAAATAATTAAAAATCTTACTATTTTACTTTTGTTTCAATTATTTAGTGGATCTAAAATTTGACTTTTCCGTAAACACATAAACTTCCTTCATGAAAGTCGTTTAAGTTGTAAACGACGTTAAACTGAATTCGTGGACATGCGACATGTTGAAATCGGAGGTTGTACGAAAAAGTTGACCGTTGCATCACTCCACCACTTTGCCTAGCTAGCAACCATTTGTATTGCTATCCCACAACCCTGTATTAACCTTGCGTTGGGTTTCGCCGCCAAGGGAATATGCATGCGACTGGATTGGATTGATATTCTGTATGCCTGTGTACTTTGAAGCTGACTTAATTTCTCATTTCTTTTGTATCAGATTCCAGAAGAAGAGAAAAACATGGGTTTTCATGACCGCTTGATTCATGTCTACCACTTTACAAAAGAGACTGCACAGAGCCAGATGGTATTGGATTTTCAACATTTTCTTTTGCAAGTGAAATTTATATTGTTTTTTTTTTTCTGAGAAATTCTTTGGATCAATTTGAATACTGTTGTGATTGAAGATGGAGAACACTAGCACTCAAATGAATGTTTTTCTTAGCATCTTCTTGTTTGTACATTTCAACAGCAGGTACAGAATTTTGGGGGAACCTTTCTTCTTGGTTATTCATGAAGGTGAAACTTTAGCTGAAGTGATAGCACGGATACAAAAGAAATTGCAGGTCCCTGGTGAAGAGTTCGCAAAGGTACTTGACCAACACTCTGTAATTTATTGGAGTACAGTATAACATGAAATTAATGTTGTTTGCCTTATCATCCATCTTTTTTGCTTTTTTTTTGTTTTACAGTGGAAGTTTGCATTCTTGTCATTGGGTCGTCCCGAGTACCTGCAGGACTCCGATGTAGTTTCCAGTCGTATTCAGGTATCTTTATGGTGTATTGTCATTTTGTATTGTCTGGTTTTCTTTGTAGAACAGCTGATGGTTAGATCCCAACTGTGATTCTTGGTATTTAGAACTTAAATTCAATATTTTGATTTCGTTTTCTCCAGACAAGCAGTACCTGGGGTTGGAGTATGCTGATAGTGCTCCTAAGAGTAGGCCTCATCAAAAAGCCCGCGGATCAAGTGGGCCGATGGAGGCCCGCTGGCCCTGAGGGCTTTTAGCCCGGCCCGTCAAAAAACCCGCAAAAGCCCGCCTCAGTGGGCCGAGGGCCGGCCCGCCTAAAGCCCGCAAAAACCCGGCCCGGCCCGTAAAAACCCGTAAAATATTATATATATATATATATGTGTGTGTGTGTGTGTTTATAAATATATATATACACACACTCACACATAGATATATATTTGTGTGTGTGTTTATATATATATGTGTGTGTGTGTGTGTTATATATATAGAAAAGATATATATGCATTACCACATAATAAATATATATATATAGATATATATTATATGTGTGTGTGTGTTTATATATATGTATATATGTGTGTGTGTGTTTATATATATATATATATATAATTATATATATAGATATATATATATGTGTGTGTGTGTGTGTTTATATATATATATATATATATATATATATATATATATATATATATAGATGTATATATATATATGTGTGTGTGTGTGTGGAAGTTCTTATAATTCTATTATTCTATATAGAATATGTGCATATATATATATTCTACATATCGGTTGACCAATTCGATCGGATTTAAAAATATGGTGAAATTGGTTAAATTTTGTACCACACTTATAATTTATTGTAATAAACTCATCCAACGGTCGTTTTTTCAATTTTCTTTGAATTGATATGGGTTGCTCTTTGGAGTATATGATATATAAATATAGGTTTATAAGAGTAACTAAGTTTGACCTAGTTGATCGAATTCGAAACGATAACCAAATTGGTTGGATTTTCTACAACCACCATAAAACATTACAATCTCTCAATCGAGCGGTTGGTTTCTCTGAATTCATTTTCCACTTCATGATTGCTTTAGAATGAACCTAAACAATTTAAATACAATGAATATGTCATACAACTTTAGAAGGAAAATTGGTATAGACCAATGTGTTTGTAATTAAAATTAATTTTTTTTATCTTATGTCCACGCACATCGATTGATGGAATATATACAAACGTGATGTGAAAAAATAAGCACGTTTCGAGGTTGTCACGGCATCGGTCAACCAATAAAACATATAAGTGTCTACGGTTGACTAATCGATCGGATTCGAAAATATGGTGAAATTGGCTAAATTTTTTACCACACTCATAATTTATTGTAATAAACTCATCCAACGGTCGGTTTTTCCATTTTCTTTGAATTGATATGGGTTGCTCTTTGGAGTATATGATATATAAATATAGGTTTATAAGAGTAACTAAGTTTGACCTAGTTGATCGAATTCGAAACGATAACCAAATTGGCTGGATTTTCTACAACCACCATAAAACATTACAATCTCTCAATCGAGCGGCTGGTTTCTCTGAATTCATTTTCCACTTCATGTTTGCTTTAGAATGAACCTAAAAAATTTAAATACAATGAATATGTCATACAACTTTAGGAGGAAAATTGGTATAGACCAATGTGTTTGTAATTAAAATTAATTTTTTTTATCTTATGTCCACGCACATCCATTGATGGAATATATACAAATGTGATGTGAAAAAATAAGCACGTTTCGAGGTTGTCACGTCATCGGTCAACCAATAAAACATATAAGTGTCTACGGTTGACTAATCCGATCGGATTCGAAAATATGGTAAAATTGGCTAAATTTTTTACCACACTCATAATTTATTGTAATAAACTCATCCAACGGTCGGTTTTTTCATTTTCTTTGAATTGATAGGGGTTGCTCTTTGGAGTGTAAGATATATAAATATAGATTTATAAAAAATTAGTGTCTTTAAAAATTTATTTATCAATAAATTAGTATCTATATATAAATATAGATTTTTTTGGGTACAATATAGTTATATAGATATGTTATCTTTGGTTGTATTTGATCATTATCCATTGAATTTCCAAAGCTTGATTAAAAAAAAAAAAACTTGTGTCTTTAAATATTTATTTATAAATAAAGCCTGCAAGGCCCGGCCCAAAAAGCCCGCAAGGCCAAGCCCGGCCCTGCCCGAAAAAGCCTGCAAGGCCAGCTTTATATGGACGGGCTTGGATCCTTTGATTTTTAATAAAGCCCGGCCCGGCCCGCAATTATTTAAAAATATAGCAAGGCCCGGCCCGGCCCGTTGACGACCACTACCTAAGAGATCATATGCAGTTAATCAGGTAAGTGCTACTGTACCACTTAAATACTGTATTATTGGTTTCCAACTATGAAATTGACAAATAGATGGGGATGAGTGGAAAGGTCCACTCATACCCTACAAACTCAACATATGAAAAGAAGAAGATATGGCTGAATGAATAATCATTGATCTGTAGTAATCACGTACATATACAGTAGGTGGACGTGTCCTACACGTTTGTCTCTCCTATAAGCAAGCTATCAGCTATCACTACCAACTACAATCTAGGAATATAAAAGGAAATTGTTATATACAGAATATCTCTACTTTATACACAAGATAGGTCAGATTATTTTCCTAACACTCGCCCTCAAGTTGGAGAGTGGATATCTTGTACTCCCAACTTGCGAATCATAAGAACAAAGGCTTCTTTTCCCAAAGCTTTAGTCAAGATGTCTGCCAACTGATGTGCAGAACTCACAAACCTTGTAACAACATAACCATCTTGAATCTTATCCCGGATGTAATGACAATCCATTTCAATGTGTCTAGTCCGTTCATGAAAGACTGGATTTGCTGCAATATGCAATGCAGCTTTATTGTCGCAGTATAACAATGCAGGTTCTTGATGCGATACTCCCAAATCTCTAAGAAGATATCTCAGCCAAGTTAACTTGCAGCAAGCACCTGTCATAGCACGATATTCGGCTTCGGCTGAAGAGAGTGACACTGTTTTCTGTCGTTTCGATCTCCATGAGACCAATGAAAGACCAAGGAAGACACAATAACCTGTGGTAGACCTTCTAGTGATTGGACAACCTGCCCAATCCGAATCACAATAGGCTCCTAACCTGAAATCACTGTTTGAGGAAAAGACCAATCCTTGGCCAGGTGCGCTCTTAAGATAACGCACGACATGAAGTGCTGCCTCCATATGAAGCTTACGAGGCTAATGCATAAACCGGCTTAATACATGCACAGAATATGTAATATCTGGCCTTGAGACTGTAAGATATATCAATCTACCAATCAACCTCCTATAACGACCTGGATCCTTGAGTAAATCACTTTCATCGGACAATTTCAAACCTCGCTCCATAGGAGTGTCAATGGGTGCTGCACCTAACAATCCTGCATCCTCAATGATTTCTAAAGCATACTTGCGTTGGGAAATAAAAATTCCATTCTTGGAAGAAGATACCTCAATGCCAAGGAAATATTTTAAATCACCAAGATCCTTAAGATGAAATTGACTATGAAGGAATTTCTTAATTGCAGCAATACTCACAGAATCATTTCCAGTAATCAAAATATCGTCAACATATATCAAGAGAGCAGTGAAAGACTTGCCTTGTGTTCTGGTGAATAACGAGTAGTCAGATCGAGATTGAACATACCCTGCAGTTCGAATAGCTTCTGAGAATTTTGAGAACCACTGCCTAGATGCTTGCTTCAAACCATATAAAGACTTATGAAGTTGACATACCAAGTTTCCCTCCCCCTGTGTCCGAAGCCCTAGCGGTCGAGACATATAAATTTCTTCATGGAGATCGCCGTGAAGGAAAGCGTTATTAACATCCAACTGGTGAAGGGACCAGCCTCGAGCTGCAGCCAAGGCAAGAAGACAGCGAACTGTGATGATTTTGCCAGTGGGAGAGAATGTATCCTGATAATCGACACCCTCCAATTGGGTGAATCCCTTAGCAACAAGGCGCGCTTTGTATCTCTCAATGGATCCATCGGAGCGATGTTTAATCTTATAGACCCACCGACAACCGATCGGCGTCTTCCCTGCTAGAAGGGATGTGAGAGTCCATGTACCATTAGCCTGAAGGGCTTGCAATTCAGAACGCATTGCCTCCTGCCATTCAGGATGGATGGCAGCTTCAGAATAAGTTCTAGGTTCTGTAACTTGACTGATCTGGGCAATGAAAGAGTGATGTGCAGGCCTGTAACGATGATAAGAAACATACCGTGCCAGGGGATATCAGGTACTGGTAGTCGGACCTGGAAGCAAGGAATTCGAGTGGTCTGGGCAAGCATACGTAACCTGAGAGCATTGATAATCCTGAAATTTCCCCGGTGGATGACGGGAGCTGCTGGAGCGGCGAAGAGGCTAAGGGATGGGTGCGGGTGAAGCTGTAGCTGAGGCGGGTAAGGGGTCCAGGGGTGGTGGAGGCGAGTCAGATGAAGAATCGAGCGGGTTGGAAGCTGGGGCCGGGAGATTGGAGGGTGGCGAGGACGGAAGTGGGTATGGGAGTGCCAGAGGTTTGGGACGGCGAGCATAAGTCCGAAGGGTTGGGCAAGGAGAGGTTGGGGAGGGTAGTTGTGGGTAGGAGGAGAGACGATCGACACGGGGGAGAGGAGGTCTGGTGCACTGGGTGGGGAAGAGGATGAGGGTGCGATGGGTTGAGAAGAGGACGTGGCTGAGACGTCGGGACAAGGGGAAGAAGAAAGAGGAGGAGAGTCAAAAGTGAGGTCAAGGGAAGATGTAGGGTCAGATAGGGGAAGAGGGATTGGGCCGTGGGAATGGGCCAAAGAGGAGACAGAAGAAACAGGTGTGGCAGAGGCATATGGAAAAATAGTCTCATGAAAGAAAACATCCCTACTTGTGAAGACCTTTTTAGTTGACAGATTATACAATTTGTATGCCTTTTGACCAACAGGATAACCGATGAAAATACAAGTCATGGCACGATAATCGAATTTGTATGAAGTATGTACATTGGTAGCATAGGCCAAACATCCAAACACACGAAGATGATGGAACGGAGGTGGTTTTGAGTATAGACGCTCAAACGGAGTTTGGAAGGAAAGGACAGGGGTAGGTAATCGATTGATGATGTGCACCGCAGTAAGAGCACACTCCCCCCAAAATTGGGTAGGAAGATGAGCGTGAAATTTTAAAGCGCGGGCCACTTGCAAGATGTGACGATGTTTGCATTCCACAACCCCATTTTGTTGGGGCGTGGAAACGCAGGAATGTTGAAATGTCACTGCGAAATTTTTTAATGCGAGATGAGAATTGAGTGAATGCATAGCTAAAAAATTGCTTTAGAATCGATTGTGCCTCATCTTTGTGCCCCATTAAAAAAATCCAAGTGAAACGTGTATAATCATCAACAATGGTAAGAAAATAATGGGCACCAGAAAGTGAAGGGTGCTTATAACGGCCCAAATATCACAATGAATAATATCAAATGGTTTTTCAGATGAAATTGAACTAGAACCAAAAGGTAAACGATTCTGCTTAGCCAAAGGATAAACATGGCAAGCATTATTGGATTGAATTGAAATATTGAGAAAATTGATAGGAGCATTTTAATGCGACGTTTTAACTGTTATTTCCCTACATTTCTTGCGTTATTTCCTTATTAAAACTCTGTTTAGGGAAGTTTCCATTCTTTGATTGGGAAAGTTCCTAATTGTAGAAAGTTTCCGTTTTATAGTTTCTATTTTCCATTTTTAGAAAGTTTCCATTTTAGTTTAGGAAAGTTTCCATTTCTTATTTTAGAAAGCTTCTATTTTCAGGTTTCTGGAATAAATAAGCTGAATTGAGTTCATAAATGGAAAGAGAAGCTTCATGAAGATGACATGGCAAGGAGAGATTCAAGGAAGAGTTTTTAAAAAAGGAAAATACATTTTCCTTGGGAATTAAATTTGCCGTGAAATACCTAGAGGAAAACAAGGTGACAACGTGGGAATTAAGGTGATTGATTGAGAATTTCACGTGGAATAAATCAAAGGAGATTTTCTTGGGAGATTTTTATGGAAAGAAATATTGTTGGAGGAGTAAATTGGTGTGATTGCCAACGTGAAAATCAGAAATAATCAAGGAGATGACGCAAAGAGAGATTCAAGGGAGATATTTATGGAAGGAAAATATGTGTGCACCAAGGAAAAGCTCAAAAGGCGTCCAGATTCATCCCTAAATTCCCTAAAGGAATGTTGGCCGAAATTCATGAAGAAAATCAGAATAATTTCAAGGAAATTCAGCAATTAAATATTAGGGAGGTATTTTAGAGAATTATGATTGGTTGGAACACATCACAAGCTTACTTGGCGAATTATCATTGGTTGAAGCTATGTGGAAAATTCTTATTGCTTTGTGAACCCTAGCCGTGCTCCTATATATACCCACCTCTTTGACATTGAGAAGGGTTCCTCTCTCCATACAATTTACACTTTAGAAAAAAATCAGAAAATCTTCTTAGCATAGCCGTGAGTTTCTCCATCCTCTAGTCATCTCCACGAGTTCAAGCAAGGCCAAGGGAGAAGAAGCATAGCCGTGAGCATCCATCGTCCATCTCCAACCTTGAAGCTTGCTTTCGAGATTCAAGAGACCACCACATCAATCGTTCATCACCATCTCCATCTCACGGTGTAATCCGATTCTCCTTTGTAACCTTTGCTTTGAATTTCGTTGGTTATGAACTAGTTGACATATGTGTTTGAACAAATATTAATTTCTGGAATTTTTATGATTAATTGAGAATTTTCAGATTCATATTATTGTGATTCGAGAGTTGCTTATGTGGGTTTGTTTAATTAAATTTGCGTTATAGATAACTTTTGTATTTTAATCTTATGTGGTTGCAAACACTTAGGGTTTTGATATAATTGGTGCTAGGTTTAAGAACATGAAATCGACTTTTCGTTTTGTGTAAACTTGAATCAAAGTAGTAAAGGTTTTGTGCAAAGATCGAATTTAATTAAAGAGGATTGCAATTAGGTGGACTTTTCCATAACTAAGTTGTTCACTTGAGTTGATAGCCTTTCTTTGTTCTTAATGCGTTAAACATGTCATGATTGACTAGCTTTCTAGGGCTTGATTACATGTTTGATAGGATTAATCTTTGTGCTTTCACTTAGGTTAATTAGCATTGAAAAGTAAAAAATGGGATATTATTTGCTTTCGAATATTTCACATGATCAACTCCTTTCTCATGACTTAGATGAACAATATTAGGGTTTGAGTCAATTTTAATCATATGTTTCGATTTTGATCTTTGTTCTCTCATTCCATTTGTATTTTTATGTTTTTGCATTTTAATTGTTTTGTTAACTTAGTTTTATTTTCGAAAAACCAAAAACAAAATCCCCCTTTTTTCGTGTAAAATGGTTATAGTTGTGAATATATTTGTGAATATTATACTTTGTTTTAATTTTAATTGTTTGTTTGTCCTACATTGACAGGTGTACCCTCAATCCCCGGAATAGAACGATCCCTATTTACTTTATACTACTAATGACATTTCAGGGTTAAATTATGCGCTTGCTTTAAGCTGTATCAATTTTTGGCGCCGTTGCCGGGGATTGAAAAATCACTTGTTAAATATGTGAATATTTGTTTTGTTTATATGTTGTGTTCGAAAAAAAAAAAAAAATTTTACTTGTTAATTGTTCATAATTTGTTAGTTAATTAGTTAATTAATTACTTAGGTTGTTATTTATATTATTGAATACGAATTTTAATTGTGAGTTGTAAATTAAAGAAGGAATAGGTGAAGTCGTGTTTATTAATATTGGCCTAAACCCCTTATTGGTACCTAGTCCAGGTCCCTTAAGGTTGAGGGCGGCCTTTATTAACATTCATTGAACTGTCTTCACACTTAGGATCTTTTTCATCCAAGTAAGTATAGCCTATGTGGGATGGTGTCTAGGAAGGGGACAACACTCATGACAGGTTCTTGAATCCAGAAGTGCTTACAAATGGGCCTAAACCACAATGTGGGAGTAGCTCATGCCAAAATGGATTCTACCTCTCGTGGTCGCCCTCCCCTACCTGGCCATTTCAGTAAGGTTGCCCAAAGGATGTAGGAGAGACTTGGTGTCTAGACGACTATACTTGGGCCGCACGTCCTCTTGATTTACCGCTTGGAATTTAATTTGATATCAATGATATATATAACTAACGAAAATATTGTGATTCACTAAGGTATATTGGATTAAACATAGTTTTGAAAAGGGTAGCTGTTTCAGTCCCATTGCACATCGAGACTCCCTGTTCCCGTACCTAAGTGTTGAAAATAATTGTAAAGGAAAGGAAAGAATGTAAATATTTGTAAGTATTTTCGTACAAAGAAAGAAAAGAAAAAAAAAAAAAAACACTTGTGTAAATATTTTTCGTGTTTTTTTTTTTTACTCACTTGTGTACTTAACTTGTGTCTTATGTACTGACTTGTTAACTTGTGTACTTAACTTGTTAATATTACATGTAGTTTGTAATTCACTAACTTGTTATACTTGTTTATATATATATATATATATATATATATATATATTTTTTTTTTGTATTTCTTTGTTAATTATAGTCACTAACTTTATTTAATAGAGGTACCGTCTGGCTGAAAGACGTTAAATTCAAGCGCTGCTTGGGAGGCAACCCAATTCAGAAGCAGCTGTGAAGGAGTCTTCAATAACACAGATTTGCTTTCTCTTTCGCTATTTCTTTTACTTTATAATTTTCTCCTTTATTTTTGAAGTCTTTTCGTAAATTCCATTCCTATATGCTTAATTGTTTCATTGCATGCTTATGATTGATTACATTGAGGACAATGCAATATTTAAGTGTGGGGGAAGGGATTTACACTTTTATCTTGAGTCATATATTGAAAAATACAAAAAAGTGAAAAATGTCAAAAATTTAAAAATTTTCGTTGCTTTTGTTTTTGTTTTGAGTCTTAGGATGCCCTTTCAACTGTCTAGGATGATTCTATATCTCTGAAATCATGATTAAAAGAGGATCACAAAATTGAGATGATTTCTAAAATGGTATTCTTTGGTTAATTGAGATATATGAAAAATGTATGCATGTGTAGTGGATATGGATTTCGTGACTTTGGTACAGAATATGAGCATGTTAAGATGAGTTTTGATTCATATAAACCCATGTGAGATAATTGAGCCCATGTCCCTTTTTCTTGGAGTGAATCGAAAATATATATTCTTATTTTCTTGGCGATGTTTTGATGATCTCATTATTCTTTCATCTTGATTGACTACTTGCCATAGATTAAGTTTGATGGACTAGAGAATGCTAGAATTCACTCTTGTGCTTGTTGAAACGTTATATCAATACATGGCCCTGATTCTGGAAAGGATAGAGGCACCCTAGGAATTACCACCATTGCCAAATAAACTTGTGTCCCTATTTGTGCCCGTCGTGGGACTCCCCTAGTTTAACCCCTTTGAGCCTACATTAAGCCTTTTCTTTCATCACCCTTAAAATCCTTAACCCTGAACCTTAGTATAGCTACACTCCTACCCTTTGTTCTAAAAACTTAGTGGAGCTATCTTTTGGGACATTACTTAAGGATTTGGCATTGAGAATGAAGATTGAGAAGAGGTGAAAGTTCAAGTGTGGGGGTAGACTTGTCCATACAGAGAAAAATATGTGAAAGCCGTGAAAAAAAGAAATGAAAAAAAGAAAAAGAAAAAAAAATGTGTACGGCTAGAAAAGAAAAAGAAAAATATATCTATGGATTTTAGTCCCCCATACTTGGTGAGTTTGGAGTTTGTTTTGAATTGAAGGCCCACTACAGAAAAATTTGGCCTTTGTCCAATTCACTAGAGTTCAAAGGAAGTTTAGAGTGAAGTTAGGGCCCAACATGAAGACATTAGGCCCTCTTTACATTACCTCTATGGGATAGGACGTTTTGATATATCTTTGTGGATTTCTAGAAGTCTCTACAGTTACATGAACTCTACTAGGTTTTTAGGACACTTTGTTAAAATCCTTACCTTTCATTTCTTAAAACCTTGAGCCTTAGCCCCATTACAACCTTTGAGAAGACCTTCTTGATCCTTAAGATGGGACAGCCTTTGATGTGGAGATGAGTTACAAGAGTTGAACCTATGGCTTGGGTCCATCCGTGCAAGTAGTTGGTATCTTTCATGAGATCTTTTGAAAAAAAAAAATTATATTCACAGAGTGCTTTTCATTTCTTATATATGTGAGCTATTTGATTGCCTCAAAATATTTTCTCTCACATATAATAGAGTGATTATAAGCTTTTAAGCATTGCCTTGAATTCTGAGAGAAGAAAGAGTGATATACCTTGTGAGGATTTGTATCATACTTGTCTGAAACATGCTTTACAGAACCCATCACCATTGTTACAACCAAGTCCTACTTGTGTATGTGTAAATTATGTGTTTCAATTAACTCTCGAATGCTTAAACATTGATTCTTGGTGGAGTGCTAATCTTGGTGTTGTGAAAGTAAGAGATTGTTGAGACAAAAAGTTGAAGGGCAATAGAGTCATTGTTTGTGTAGAGTCTTTAAATTTTCGTTGAGTCTTTGTGTGATTTTGCTAAGGGACTAGCAAAAGTTAAGTGTGGGGGAATTTGATAGGAGCATTTTAATGCGACGTTTTAACTGTTATTTCCCTACATTTCTTGCGTTATTTCCTTATTAAAACTCTGTTTAGGGAAGTTTCCATTCTTTGATTGGGAAAGTTCCTAATTGTAGAAAGTTTCCGTTTTATAGTTTCTATTTTCCATTTTTAGAAAGTTTCCATTTTAGTTTAGGAAAGTTTCCATTTCTTATTTTAGAAAGCTTCTATTTTCAGGTTTCTGGAATAAATAAGCTGAATTGAGTTCATAAATGGAAAGAGAAGCTTCATGAAGATGACATGGCAAGGAGAGATTCAAGGAAGAGTTTTTAAAAAAGGAAAATACATTTTCCTTGGGAATTAAATTTGCCGTGAAATACCTAGAGGAAAACAAGGTGACAACGTGGGAATTAAGGTGATTGATTGAGAATTTCACGTGGAATAAATCAAAGGAGATTTTCTTGGGAGATTTTTATGGAAAGAAATATTGTTGGAGGAGTAAATTGGTGTGATTGCCAACGTGAAAATCAGAAATAATCAAGGAGATGACGCAAAGAGAGATTCAAGGGAGATATTTATGGAAGGAAAATATGTGTGCACCAAGGAAAAGCTCAAAAGGCGTCCAGATTCATCCCTAAATTCCCTAAAGGAATGTTGGCCGAAATTCATGAAGAAAATCAGAATAATTTCAAGGAAATTCAGCAATTAAATATTAGGGAGGTATTTTAGAGAATTATGATTGGTTGGAACACATCACAAGCTTACTTGGCGAATTATCATTGGTTGAAGCTATGTGGAAAATTCTTATTGCTTTGTGAACCCTAGCCGTGCTCCTATATATACCCACCTCTTTGACATTGAGAAGGGTTCCTCTCTCCATACAATTTACACTTTAGAAAAAATCAGAAAATCTTCTTAGCATAGCCGTGAGTTTCTCCATCCTCTAGTCATCTCCACGAGTTCAAGCAAGGCCAAGGGAGAAGAAGCATAGCCGTGAGCATCCATCGTCCATCTCCAACCTTGAAGCTTGCTTTCGAGATTCAAGAGACCACCACATCAATCGTTCATCACCATTTCCATCTCACGGTGTAATCCGATTCTCCTTTGTAACCTTTGCTTTGAATTTCGTTGGTTATGAACTAGTTGACATATGTGTTTGAACAAATATTAATTTCTGGAATTTTTATGATTAATTGAGAATTTTCAGATTCATATTATTGTGATTCGAGAGTTGCTTATGTGGGTTTGTTTAATTAAATTTGCGTTATAGATAACTTTTGTATTTTAATCTTATGTGGTTGCAAACACTTAGGGTTTTGATATAATTGGTGCTAGGTTTAAGAACATGAAATCGACTTTTCGTTTTGTGTAAACTTGAATCAAAGTAGTAAAGGTTTTGTGCAAAGATCGAATTTAATTAAAGAGGATTGCAATTAGGTGGACTTTTCCATAACTAAGTTGTTCACTTGAGTTGATAGCCTTTCTTTGTTCTTAATGCGTTAAACATGTCATGATTGACTAGCTTTCTAGGGCTTGATTACATGTTTGATAGGATTAATCTTTGTGCTTTCACTTAGGTTAATTAGCATTGAAAAGTAAAAAATGGGATATTATTTGCTTTCGAATATTTCACATGATCAACTCTTTTCTCATGACTTAGATGAACAATATTAGGGTTTGAGTCAATTTTAATCATATGTTTCGATTTTGATCTTTGTTCTCTCATTCCATTTGTATTTTTATGTTTTTGCATTTTAATTGTTTTGTTAACTTAGTTTTATTTTCGAAAAACCAAAAACAAAATCCCCCCTTTTTTCGTGTAAAATGTTTATAGTTGTGAATATATTTGTGAATATTATACTTTGTTTTAATTTTAATTGTTTGTTTGTCCTACATTGACAGGTGTACCCTCAATCCCCGGAATAGAACGATCCCTATTTACTTTATACTACTAATGACATTTCAGGGTTAAATTATGCGCTTGCTTTAAGCTGTATCAAAAATTCTTGGCAATAAAACTTAAATGAGAGGGAGACACATGCCCTAATCGGTTATGCCATAGATCGGTAGATTTTGTGGTGAGGTTGCAGGTTGGTTTAGTGTTTTAGGAGGAAGGTGAACTGAATATGGATTTCTTCGCCGCTAACTCCACCAAGTAGTATAGACCACCACGCTGCTTACCCAAACCAATCATCTTCCTCATAGCCAGATCCTGCAGAATACACCAGTATGGGAAAAAAGTTACTGAACAGTTCAAGCCTCTTGTTAAACGACTAACCGACAATAAGTCAACTTTGAATGTAGGAACACAAAGCACATCTCTGAGATAATAAATTGAATTTAGAGGAAAAGATCCTGTGGCAACTATTGGTGCTTTCTGTCCACTTGGTAACAATACCGGTGGTAATGAAGAACCTTTCTTTTCAGATAATAAATTGGGAGAGGAAGCAATATGATTCGTCGCCCCTATCAATGATCCAGCGGCGGGAGGAGATTGTAGACAAACTTGGTTTGGCAACTGCTGAATTAGCTTGAGGTTTAGCACCTTCTTTGTCTTTAGTCCCCAAGATGCTAATAAGCTGCTGAAGTTATGCTTCTGTAAAAGTAGAATTCAAGAACCCTTCTTCATCTTTGGTTTGTCCATCAGAGACTTGATTTACAGAATGACCACGGCTTCTATCATTCTTGGGACGGTTGGATTTATTCTTTGGATGACCTGGTGGATAACCAATCAACTTGTAACAAGTTTCAACAAAGTGCTCCATATCACAACAATAGGTGCATTCAGGACGTCCTCTAGAAGAGCCTTTGCGATGCCTATCTTGATTAGATTTCTGTCCACTTTGCAAGCTATTGGAGGATTGATCAAAATGGTGTTCCATTCTGCCTTGTAGGCTAGAATTATTTGGCCTATTATTTCTTACAGCCATAGCTGCTCCACCATGTGAATCTGAAGCATGTGTAGTCCCAAGTTGCCTCTGCTTTACATTTTGACAAATTGCTGCGTATGCTTGTCGAACTGAGGGAAGAGGATTCATTAAAAGTATCTGACCTCTAGCAGCACTATAAGATTCATCCAAACCCATCAAAAACTGCATCAATTTCTATCGGTCTTGTTGCGCACCACAGGTACATGAGGAGGCATGAATATATGAAGCTAATTCATCCCAGAGACTCTTCAACTTAGTGTAATAGGCTGAAACAGACAGCTGATCTTGTCTATGGTAAGCAATCTCCCGCTGGATTTCAAAGATGCGAGGGGCAATGCTTTGAGAGAAACGCTCACGAAGGTCTTCCCAGACTTCACGAGCAGTAGTGTAATAGATTACACTATCAGAGATTTCCGGGGCTATAGAATTGATAATCCAAGAATGGATCATATCATTGCACCGAGACCAAGTTGCATAATCATCAGGATACTTTTCTGCTGAGGATGGTTTGATGACACCGTTGACAAAACCAAGCTTGTTCTTGGCATTTAAGGCTATGGTCATGGCTCTCAGCCATATTGAGTAATTATCTCCATTGAGTGGTTTAGAGACCAAGACTAAGCCGGGATGGTCTGAATGATGACTGAAGAAGGGGTTTGAGATGTCAGCCTTTGGGGCATCTGATCCTTCTCCCATGATTTAAGAGATTGAGGAATGAAGCTTGCTGCACGAGAAGATAAGGCACAACAGCAAGGGAAAGAGTCAAGATTTTACTCCTGCTCTGATACCATGAAAAGAAGAAGATATGGTTGAATGAATAATCATTAATCTGTAATCACGTACATATACAGTAGGTGGACGTGTCCTACACGTTTGTCTCTCCTATAAGCAAGCTATCAGCTATCACTACCAACTACAATCTAGGAATATAAAAGGAAACTGTTATATACAGAATATCTCTACTTTATACACAAGATAAGTCAGATTATTTTCCTAACAACATCATATTAGGCTATGAGATAAGTCGAATACATCCCACTTCTCAACATTTTTACCTCAAAATTTTGCAGAACCGTCACACATATGAGAAGCCAGTTAAAATATACAACTAAGAAAGCTGCTTATCCTCGACCATTGCATCAGTTTGAACTAAGCATCCTCTGCTGCAACAGAGGCAGTTTGGAAATAACCAGGATGAGAGCTGAGTGGTATACAGCTAAAGAAACAATGAAGCTCACATAGAGGTGACTTGGTAGGACTTTTCATTGTTGTTTTGTGGGCCCAAATATTTTTTCATGTGGGTGGGGAAAGGGAGGTATAATCCCCTAGGATGTGTAGTATTGCTGGTACTCCCTGCCTGAGTTCTGCTGTCTGCTATTTTCCTATATTTATTTCTCCGTGGTGAAGGCACCTTGTTTCTTTCAGAGGGTGATTGCTTTCCATATACACCTACTTAGAAATTTAGCAGTACATAAGGGGATTTTTAAGGGCATGTATATTGCGGGTACAGTCAGCTGCATTTTGGATTGCTCCTTTATTATATTTCTTTCTGTACCTCCATTACTTTTATAATAAATTACATATAAGTTATTGACAAAAAATGACTTAACAAATACATCCTCTAAAAATTGAATTAAACATATAAGGACTAAATCTTACAAATAAGGACAATGTGCTCTCCACTTGCCACATGTCATGAGTTAATTTACTTTTTTACCCTTAACTACTTCTTTTGACTTCTAATCCCTTTAGAAGGATCAAATCTTACAAATAAGGATAATCTGCTCTCCACTTGTCATGAGTTAATTTACTTTTTTACCCTTAACTACTTATTTTTGACTTCTAATCCCCTTATGTTAATTTTTTTTTCAGAGAATAATTCTTTATGTTACTTTTATTTTTAGAATAATCTTTTTATGTTTTTTTTTTCCTAAAAATAATCCACTTATGTTTTTTGTTTCTTGAGAATAATCCATTTATGTTACTTCACAAAACCTTACTCTCCTACTACTCTCATCTCATCATCTAATCTTGCTACTGCACTCGTCCAATCCTGCTACTGCACTCAAACTCGTCCAGCTCTGCTACTTGTTTTCTGCTACTGCACTCGTCATCGCCTAATCCTGCTACTGCACTCGTCCAATCCTGCTACTGCACTCAAACTTATCCAGCTCTGCTACTGCACTCGTCATCGCCTAATCCTGCTACTGCACTCGTCCAATCCCACTACTGCATTCATACTCGTCCAGTTCTGCTACTACACTTGTACTCGTGTTCTGCTACTGCACTCGTCATCACCTAATCCTACTACTGCACTCGTCCAATCCCGCTACAACACTCGTTGCACTCATACTTGTCCAGTTATGCTATGGCACTTGTACTTGTGTTCTACTACTGCACTCGTCCAATCCCGCTACCGCACTCGTTGCACTCATACTTGTCCAGTTCTGCTACGGCACTTGTACTTCTGTTCTGCTACTGCACTCGTCATCATCCAATTCTGCTGCAACACTCGTACTCTTTTGGTTTTGTTATTACACTCGCTGCACTTATGCTCGTCTAGTTCGGCTACTGCACTTGTACTTGTTCAGTTATGCTACTGCACTTGTACGCGTCCAGTTTTGCTACTGCACTCGTACTTGTTCAGTTCTGCTACTGCACTTGTACGCATCTAGTTCTGCTACTACACTCGTACGCGTCGAGTTCTGCTACTGCACTCGTCTAGTTATACTACTACTTGAGGATCGAGACAACATTAAAGGTACAACATTAAAGGTTAGTTGCTACTGTTTTGAGATGGAGATGAAATGAAGATTAGTTTTGCTACTGCTACTATTGCTGCTTGAAATTGAAATAATATTGAAGGTAGCTACTACTGCTGCTACTGACTCTAAACAATCTCAATTCATCATTAATAAAGGCACATAGAGATCTTAAGCCTTTACCGAATGTTACCTGATTTAACTATTAGTGTAAAACTTCACATTGTCATGCCCTCTTGCAATTGTAAATTGGCTTGCATTAATAGAAGAAGTTATCTGCTTCATAAGTCCTCTGTTACTCACTTCCGGAATAGTATTTAGCATCGTGTAGATTTGACTCTTAGGCTCTCTTACGTATGAAAAATTACCAACAGAAACTGTGAACCTCAAGGTGATGCAATTTCTTGGATGATATCTATGCAGTATCGTTCACTTGACATATAAGTATATAACTAGATAATTCCACACAATTGATTTCTCTTTGGTTTAACAAAGCACAAGGTCCAAGAGGAGTGCGGAATCATTCATGTTAGTTTGCCAATTTTGACCATTACAACACCAATAAGACTTTGCTTTATCCAATTGAAACTCTTTAATACAATAATTAGGTTTTGCCTCACTGTGAATCCAACCGTATTAACTTACAGTGTGGGCTTAGATTCAATGGTGACCATGCGAGCTCCGAACTTGACTCCAATGGTGAGGTCATGCACAGGTTAGAAGTTGGAACCACTTGTCCGTCAATTGCAGTAGCAGATTTCCCTACACCTGCGTCCACACGAAAACCTCCAATTTTGTGATCAATTCTCAATTAAATTCTCACGCTCCCGTTGAAGAACTCGTCATCGTCCCTCTGCCGGTATTCTTGGTACTTGTTCCTCATGATCTTAGACCAGTCCGGAATGCCCACCGGCAGCGACGCCGCCATCCTTATGTTCCCGTCGCCAGCCTAAGAGCGCTTAGACGAGGCGGACTTCTTCGACGCCTTGAGGAGACGACGCGGGAGCTCATCGCCCGTTTGCGGTACTATGCTTATCAGACCTCTGTTTTGGGGTTATTCCATCCAACAGTGGCATCATTGTAATTTCAACGAAAAATTATTCTAATTTGTAACTGTGGATGAAACATCAGGTATTTCTTTGGGTCTGGCCTCATTGTCCTTATTTGTATAAAACTTACACAAGTTGAGTTTTCTGTTTTTTCAACTTTTGTCTGGTATTACTATGTATTTTTCTATTACTTTTATCTCGGTGGAAATGAGTTTGTATAAGCTTTGTAATACATGGGTGGGTGACGGACAATTCTGGCCTTCGAATTGGTCAAGGCACATGATTTCGCATTGTAGATTGTAGTAGTAATTATTATTTTATATTTTATTTTGTAGCTTTCTACCTTTTCAACATGTATGCTTGGCTCGTCCTTTTGGTTAGAGCTGTTGTTTTCCATTTGATGAGTGAGTCTTCAAGTATCCACAAATCTTTTTATTTTTTATTTTTATAAATTTTCCTCGGCCAAACCTCAAAGCATTATTTGGTCAAAATGATTTGATACTTACTTTTAACTTGTTGATTTAGATGTTGGAATTTAGCGTTTTGGATGAATTTGAGGTTTTTAGACGTCTTGTGTTGCATCAAATTCCCATTGGCCTTCCCGCCCCTCCTCCATTTCTTTAAGTAATGACTCTTCACCTTAACAAACCATTTGGGTTTTTCAGTACATGAAGATTGTTTTGGTCAAATCCTAGTCTATTTTATCCACGTCGGATAAGGAAAAGATCCTCAAATTGATTGGAAATATTTAACTATTCAAGATTGGTTGTCATCTCTTACGCGAGTTGGCAACAAATTTACACCAAAACTAGGGGTGTGCAAAACACGGTACAAACAGGCCAAACCGGTCGAAACTGACCGGTAAATATGGTTTGGTTAAAGTTTTTTAGCGTTAAAATATGAAAGCCAGTTCAATATCGAACCAAACCGTTTATGAATTGGTTTGGTTTGGTTTTTCTTTTACTTAAAACGAGAAATCCGAACCGACCAGTATGTATTAAATATAATAGGAAAAAAATTTAAAATTATATACATAATATATATGTGTGTGTGTGTGTGATATATATATATATATATATATATATATTTGTGGGTAGTCTTTTATAAGTAAGTTCTAAATCTCCAATTATAATTTGATTATCAAAATGATATACTACCATATTGAATTCTAGACCCAAAGACTTAAAACCCAAATAAGTGAATCAATTTGAAACTTTTTTTTTTTGACAAAATTTTGAAACTATTTTGGATTTTGTTCTTTGAATATTAGTTTTGGATTTTGATTATTAAATTTTGGATTAAATACTTGTTATTCTTCAAACTTTTGCTTGAAAAACAGTTTAGTCCCTCGCCTTTCAAATTAAACTGAATAGTCATTATTCTCTCTAAAATGTCCAAAATAGGTCTAAAATGACTATTCTATCCCCAAGATCCTTTTTTTTTTCTCTTTTTTATTTATTTATTTATTTTTATTTATCTCTATTTTGTTTTCTCTTTTATTTTTTTATTTTTTTTTCTGGCTGGTTCTCTCTCTCTCTCTCTCTCCAAGCTCGTATCCGACCTCGAGTTTATCCACTCGATCCACCGCACTCACTACTACTCTGCAGCGCTTGATGGGCCCCCTCCACCCCTCATGGAAGCTCCGCCGCCACAATTCCATCTGCACCTCCGTCGTCGTCCCCACTAAGCTCAGCCACCTCTCCTCCTCCTCATCCTCCACCACTCCCACCAATAAGCTACCTCACTATCATCATCCAACATATTACGAATGATCAGAAACACCCAGATCAGATCGAGCAATAACAACACACAACCTAGATCATAAACACCCAGAAACAACCCAGATCCTAAACACCCAAGTCGTTGACGTATTGATAATACGTCAAGATCTAGATGGAAGGAGAGGAGCGGGTCTTTGGGTTTGAGATTCGAATACGAAACGGATATGTTGAAGACCCGCCGAATTCGATCCAGCAATTCACGAGGTCCACTGCCACGAAGCTCAACCCGGAACCCGAACTAGGGTCCTCCATGCTCTGGAGCCCCAAGAACCCGCTGGCGTCTCCGACAACCTCATAGTCCGGTGAGATGATAAAAGCCAGCCCGCCGCCGATCGAGGAGGGGTTCAAATTGCTGACGGAGAACGTGAAGAATGTGGAGAAGCTAGCCGGAAAAGGAGCGGAGGGTTGCTTGAAGCAGACGGGCTTCAAGTACAGCACTCTGCCGGCGCTGGAGTTGCATTCTGATAGAGGAAGACGAAGACCCATTTAGTGGTGGGTTCTGGAGAGTCATGAAGATGAGAATGTAAGAGATTGAGAGTAGTGAGGAGGACAAGATCGATTGGTGGAGAGGGAAAGAGAGAAAAGCAGAAAAAAATAAATAAAAAAAAGAGAGAAATTTAAAAAAAAAAAAGAGAGAAAATAAAAAAAGGATCTTGGGGGTAGAATAGTCATTTTAGACCTGTTTTGGACCTGTTCTATGAGAATTAGAGAGAATAAGGACTATCCAGTTTAATTTGAAAGGCGAGGGACTAAACTATTTTTTAGGCAAAAGTTTGAGGAGTAACAAGTATTTAATCCTTAAATTTTTATTATTGAGATTGAGTTTTAGTATTTTACCATGAGTTTTTCGTAAACAAAACGTTAATGCTATATAAGTTAAAACCACATTACCGACCGAACCAAACCATCTTTAAATGGATTGGATTGGATCGGATTAAGCTTATTTTTTTCGATGACTGCCTGTTTAAAATGTCTAAACTGCTTACTTTGGCATAGAAACGGTTTGAAGTCAAAACCAATCCAATCCAATCCAATCCGCGTGCAGCCCTACCAAAAACTCGGGAGTAGGACTAGCAATTGGCCTATGGCAGTATGGCACCCGACCCGATGAGCCACAAAAAACTTATGCATAAGGTGATAAGGGATATACCTTTGTCAACAAATTATTTGTTGGCAATAGTGTTTCATGAAAAAATAAAAATAAAAATAAATAAATCTTGAAGCACCTTAAAATCTTGTCCGGAAAATAAAATAAAAATATTATTTTATTTTTATTTGTTGTCTCACACCCCTGTATTCAAGATTTTAGGCTGCTCCAATGTTGCTCTCCAATAAAAGATGAAAATTTATATCCTAGTTTCAACTCTACCTTCTTCAGTTCTCTTCTCTTCTATATTAACTAATATTTTACGTTCATTTGATAATTTCTATTATAATTGGAAAACAAAATAGTACAATCTACTAAAATATCACAAGCGCCATGAATTTAATTCGCCTTGAGCCCCCGAATTCTCGGGATTGACTTAAGTGTGCAAACCTATATTTGTAGGGCTACACGGTGACAAACCATATTACCCTATCAATAAAGTTGTCGATACTACTAAAAGTCTTTAAAAAAAAAAAAAAAAACAACAACTCACAGGCATGATAACAAAGGTACATGCAGCATGAACCGGGAATATAAATCTAAAAGAAACTCACAAAGCCACATTGTTCAAAAAAGAATGAACTGGCCCTTCAAATAAAGAAAGAAAGAATGCACTGGGAATAAGGCCCAGTTTGGTATTGCTTTTGGATCCTGCTTTTGGTCCAAAAGTGCTTCTGGTGCTCAGTGAGGCTGTTTGGTAAACTCCAAAATTTTGGCTTTTGGGCAGAAGCGCTGCCTCCCACAGCAGGAAATCAAAAACTAGTTTTAGTAGCTTTTGAAAATGACTTCTGCGGAACCGAGCTGACAAACACGGAGGTATTAATGAAGTTGACTGAACTACCTTATTTGTCCTCGTCCTTTTCTAAAATTTACATTAAACATTGATTGCCAATCTTTTCTCCTCTTCGACAACTCAAACAGAGATGACCCAGAATTTTCTGACTCTTCACCAACCTTCACAAACACTGAAAATTAACCACAGATAAATATCAATAGCAATGCATTAAGGTCAGAACTGGACCAAAGCGAACCAAGCTGCGACCCTGAAGTGGCCTTGGCGGTGGCCGAATTGTACCCAAAACGTTAATCATCCTAAATTCAACTATAATCAAAACCAAGTATATCAATACGTAGAGTGTGAAGAGGAGATCGACTTTCGTACCTCATGCATTGCAGATGATCGCCGGAGTTGCCAGAAAACGTCGAAATTCTGCCGAAAAGGCTGGAGCTTCTTGGTTTCAAATCGCCTTCATCAGAGCTCGTCGGTGAAAACCCAAGCCGTAGGCTTGGTCGCGACGGTGATGTTGTCCGAACGCCGGTGTCTGACGCCTAGAGATGGCTGGAATCGGAAGTGAGGATCGGTGACTGTCGAGGATACTAGAGAGACAGAGAGGCGTCTGAAGTTCTAAAATTTTCTGGAGGCTTCTGGGTGTTGATACGATCTCGGCCCTTATATAATTGAAAGCAATGGATTAGATTAAATGGTGATTGAAATCTAAGGTCCATATCGCACCATAATATTCTTTTTATTTAAAATGAATTTCCTTATTTCCAAACTTCCGAAATATGAAATAAATAGCTCCGAAGTCTGAAAAATTTCACCATGGACTCATCGTGCCGCGTACTTTACTATCGGGTTTTGAAATTGAAGATTTAACTTACTAAATTTTTTTTTTATAGTTATTCCTGAACACTATTAATAATTATAGAGAGCGCTATATATATATATAACAAAAAAACCTAAAATTTTCACCGATATTACAAAAACTCTAAAATTTCTTACATAATTTTGATTTTGATGAAAGTGGAAATTACTCAAGTGAAGAGACTAGTGAAGAGATTGAGGATAATGAAAGTAAATGTTTTATTCGGTCTAATCAAGGGTATAAGGATAATACATGAGAAATTTATTTTATTTGGTATGATTACATAATCAAAAAACAAAATTATGTATTTTAGCAGCATATCTTAGCATGTATGACCATTTTGGTAATTATACATTTATACCTAGCTAATGCACTTTTGCCTTGCAACTTACCAAACACCTAGAAATTGCTTTTCGTTCTCACAACACTTTTAAAAACAATTTACCAAACACCTCAGCTGCTTCTTCTCACAGCAAGTTTGGAAGTGCTTCCTCTCACAGCAGGTTCGGAAGTACTTCTTCTTACAGCACAGCAATCCCAAACTAAGCCTAAGCCATCGTTAAAGCCGCACATCCCCGAATACCATACTTGTATATTTGTCAATTACGGAATCAGGAAATAGTTGTGTTAGAGACAATCCATCTCCTCCACCAATCAATCTCCATTGAATGATTTGTCTACAGCTGGTTTACAGATTCCTGTGATCATGCATCAGTTTTGATATTGTAGTTAATGTAATATTATTGTTTCCTGTAACTGTCAATACACACAGCTATATAATGCATATAATGTAATAGCTTATTTGATCAAGAAAAATCAATTTCTACATGGTATTTGTTGCCAGTGCCACAAGCCTCAAACTCCAAATCTTTGACCTTCAGAAGGGTTCGCAATCTGTTGATACATATCTGCAGCAGGCCAAATCCATTGCCGACTCCTTGGCCTCCATCAACCAGCCTATCTCTGATGCCGACTTGGTTGTTGCTACACTCCATGGGCTTGGTCCTGATTATCTCATGCTCCGCACTGCTCTTGCCCAGTCTCCATCCCTACCTGATTTCTCTGATCTCCGGGCCCGGATCCTTGCCTTTGATGCGCAACAACAGCCCAGTCCTTCTGACTCGGCCACTGGCCTGCTTAATCAAGGTCCGATTCAGGCACCGCAGCCTCGCCGTCGTGACAATCGCAGTCGGCCTCCCCAATTTGGTGGTCGCCCATTTGGGAACTATCGGTATAAGCGTGGTGGTTCACGACACCAATTTGTTCCTTCCCAGCAGCATGGCTCGCCTCACTATGCGTCCTATCCTTTTCCTCCCTCTAATCGAGCTGCCCGCTCCCCTTGGGCCACTGGGCTTCTTGGTCCAAGCCCACATTGGTGTCCCAATTGTCACACAGATCAACATGGTCTTCCTCAATGCCCTCACCGTTTCTCAGGCCCCTCTTCAGCACCTCCGTTTGCTGGCTCCCATTCCCTTGGTGATCTGAATTGGTATCCCGATACCAGAGCTACCCACCACATGACAGCCATGCCCCTCAACAACTCTCAGCCTTATGGTGGCCCACACAATGTTTATATGGGTAACGGCGATTCCATGCCCGTTACTCATACTGGTAACCTCCCTTTATCACTAGGCCAATTTCCCTTCTCCTTAGAGCATGTCTTACGCATTCCATCAATTCGTAAAAATCTTCTTTCCGTAGCTCGTTTTACCAAAGATAATCTTGTCTACTTTCTTTTCGCTCCTAACTTTTATCAAATCTGTTGCTTACGTACTGGTTGTCTATTGTTTCAGGGCTCTTCTAAAGATGGCCTGTATCCGCTTCATCTGTCGTCTGTCCCCACCACTCCTCATGCTCTAGCCTCCATTCATTCATCTCTCTGGCATAATCGTCTGGGTCACCCTTCGTCTACAATATTAGCTCATTTAGGGCCTACTATAGGGCCTCATTCTACTTTTCGTGATTTTTGTCGTGATTGTGCACTTAGCAAATCACATCAATTACCTTTCAATTCCAATAAAGTGTGTGCTAAATCTCTTTTTCATATTATCCATAGTGATGTTTGGATATCTCCCATATTGTCGGTAAGTGGATTCAAATACTATGTTGTATTCACCGATGAATTTTCCCGTTATACATGGATTTACCCAATGCGTCGTAAAAATGAGGTTCTTTCACATTTTCAAACTTTGGTTGCCTTGATCAATAATATCTTTAATGGCTCTGTCAAATTTCTTCAAAGTGACAATGGCAAGGAATATGTCAATCATGCTTTTTCTCATTTTTGTCAATCCTTGGGTATCCAACAACATTTTTCCTGTCCTCATACCCCCCAACAAAATGGCCTCGCCGAACGCAAACATCGCCACATTGCCACAATGACCCGCACTCTTCTCCTCACTTCTGGTGCACCCCAGAAACTATGGGTGGAAGCCGCTTTGACTTCCGTTCATCTTATTAACCTCCTTCCCACTCCTGTTCTTGATTGGGATACCCTTCATCATCGCCTTTATGGTACTCTTCCCTCGTATTCCTCTCTTCGCGTCTTCGATTGTTCTTGTTATCCTCATCTTGGTCCATATGTGTCAAACAAACTCTCTAGTCGTAGCATTGAGTGCGTCTTTCTTGGTTATAGCCCTCATCATAAGGGCTACCGTTGTCTCAATCCCACCACTGGTCGCGTCTATCTCTCCCGTTATGTTCTGTTTAATGAAAATAATTTTCCTTTTAAAGACTTGCAGGCACACTCCAAATCTGGTACTAGTCCCCTAGACTTTATCTCTTTGTCTAGCTCACTTCCTCAGCAGGCCCACCTGCCCATCCAAATGCCCTCCTCATCTGACATCACCCAAGCCGATCTCACGGTCTCTTTGCCAGTTCAATCCTCGCCAAACCCGACTACTCCGACGTCGGCCCCAACCCCCACTGCCGTCCCAGACCCTCCTCCATCGCCGCCAGCCTCGCTTGCTCCACCGTCACCGCCATCTTCCAGTGGCGCCCCACTCCTCCAGTACAGCTGTCGTCGCCCTTCTTATCAGCCGCCCACTTCCCCGCCTCCTGCCCCCGCCGCACCCTGTCCAGATGTCCAACCACCGGTGTCCTCTCTTCCCAATGTTGCCGGCTCTTCCCAGATCGATCCTCCTGTGGACCCATCTCCTCTAGACGTAACCCCGGCCATCGGCGCCTCCAAACGGACAGCCCCAGTCTGTCCTCCACCACCGGTTCATCCCATGACTACTTGCCTCCGCGCTGGCACTCATCAGGTCTGCCAACTCACTGACGGCACTGTTCGATATCCTCTGCCTCGGGCTCTTCTCACCTTCCTAGAGACTGTTGAACCCACCTGTTACTCACAGGCATCTCAGAAAGCCGAATGGCGTGCAGCAATGACGGAGGAGATAAATGCCTTGTTGAAGAACAACACCTGGACACTGGTGCCTTCCTCCCCATCACAGAATACAGTTGGCTGTAAGTGGGTATTTCGGGTGAAGCGGAAGTCTGATGGATCGATCGAGCGCTACAAGGCTCGTCTGGTAGCCAAAGGATTCCACCAGCAGCAAGGTATTGATTATGATAAAACCTTCAGTCCTGTGATTAAACCTGCAACTATTCGTACTGTCATTACACTTGCTGTGTCTCGAGGTTGGTCCCTACGCCAGTTGGATGTGAAAAATGCCTTTCTTCACGGCATTCTCAATGAAGATGTCTATATGGTTCAACCTCCAGGTTTCATCGATCCGACTCGGTCTTCTCATGTCTGCAAACTCAACAAAGCCCTATACGGACTTAAGCAGGCTCCCCGTGCCTGGTTTAATCGCATGCGTACATTCCTTTTATCTGTTGGGTTTGTTCAGAGTCTTGCTGATTCCTCCCTATTCATTTACCATCACGGTCTACACACCATTTATTTTCTGCTATATGTTGACGATATTGTGGTGACGGGTAGCCATGAACAGCCTCTCCAAAGTTTTATTGATACTCTGGATCGTGGCTTTGACATCAAGGACTTAGGTCCTCTCCATTATTTTCTTGGTTTACAGGTCACTACTCATTCTCATGGGCTGCATGTCAATCAAGTTAAGTATGCTCATGATCTTCTCTCCAAGCATGATCTCCTCCTCAGCAAACCTGTGAGCACACCCATGTCTACTAAGTCTGACCTCAATACCACTGATGGTGTCGTCCTTGAGAATCCTACCTCCTTCCGTGAACTTGTTGGTTCCTTGCAATATCTCACCATCACACGACCTGACATTGCCTTCGCAGTTAACGCTGTCTCACAATTTATGAGCCAGCCACATGTGTCTCACCTTGTTGCTGTAAAACGCATCCTCCGTTACATCAAAGGCACTCTTGATCATGGTTTACTGTTCACACCACCAAACCAACCGGTAACTCAGTCTGCTTACTCTGATGCTGATTGGGCCAGCTGTCCCGTTACTCGTCGCTCCACATTTGGCTATCTTGTGTACCTAGGTTCTAATCTTATCTCTTGGTGTTCTAAAAAGCAGCCTACCATTGCTCGCTCTAGTGCAGAGTCAGAGTATCGCTCTCTTGCCCATGCTAGTGCCGAAACAACTTGGTTGGGTTATTTACTGTATGAGCTTGGTGCCCAGACTCAATTTCCCATCTTGTTGCATTGTGATAATCTGAGTTTCACTTATATGGCCTCCAATCCTGTTTTTCATGCACGCACTAAGCATATTGAACTTGATTACCACTCTGTTCGTGAAAAGGTTGCTCGTGGTAGTCATCGCGTTTGTTTCATTCCATCCAAGGATCAGCCGGCAGATTTGCTCACTAAGCCACTTCACAAATCTCGCCATCGTCTCTTTTCCAGCAAACTTGTCCGTCCAGGACCGCCAAGTTTGAGGGGGGCTGTTAGAGACAATCCATCTCCTCCACCAATCAATCTCCATTGAATGATTTGTCTACAGCTAGTTTACAGATTCCTGTGATCATGCATCAGTTTTGATATTGTAGTTAATGTAATATTATTGTTTCCTGTAACTGTCAATACACACAGCTATATAATGCATAGAATGTAATAGCTTATTTGATCAAGAGAAATCAATTTCTACAAGTTGCTTTTACCCTACTCATATCCTATCCAAGTATCCATCTCGTCAACCGAAAACTCTGAAACTTTCATGGGACATCCATCATGATAAGATTAGGAAAATTGGCACTGACAGCACTAAAAGCGAGCAGCAGCACTAAACTTAGTGCTCCAGAACTAGAATCAGTCCACCTACAACAGTTCTGGAGCAGAATAGTTATCCTATTTCATTAAGACAAACAAGAATACAGTCTTCTATGCCAAAAAAATAAAAAATAAATAACAATTGAATCTTCTTACTTGATAACAAGGCAAAATTCAAATAGCAAAGACACATAAGTCCCGCAAAAATACAAGCCTCAATTTAAACTACTAGTTTAAACAAATAAACAAATATTCAAGGTATTTTTCATCAAGTGAAAGCAAACCACCGAATAAAGTTGTTGGACCTCACTTTTAGACATCTATGTGACTATGTCTGTACTATGATTCTCCAAGTCACTATCTTTATTTGAATCTGTCAAAGCAGAGATTAAATATGAATTTTGGAAGTGGTTTCCATCAAATATTTTTGTTTAAGATTCAACCTGAAGTTTGATTCAGCCTTTGATCCTTTACTATGCATCCATTCTAAATTTCAATTTCAATTCTTTAGTTTCAATATAGTACTTCAGAAAAAGCTCTATATATACACAGCTTTCATAGATTCTTCTCATCCACATTCAAGTTTAGTAGTCACTCAATCATACACAGCTTTCCATTGCCTATTTCACCACTTGGTAAAGTTACAGAAGCAACCATGTCTGGGTTCAAAAGCCAAAGGTGGTCCCTTAAGGGTATGACTGCACTCGTCACCGGTGGAACTAGAGGCATTGGGTTAGCAATCTCTTCATTATTTACTGTATTTGCAAATTATTCAAATAATTATGTCATCTGTGATCTTATTTGGGTTGTTTTTGGGTACTATGAATTAATAGATATGCCATTGTCGAAGAACTAGCAGGACTTGGGGCAACAGTGCATACCTGTGCTCGTAACAAGGAAATGATCGATGAGAGGGTTCGAGAGTGGAAGATTAAGGGATTTACCGTGAGTGGTTCAGTTTGTGACCTCACATCTAAATCTCAAAGGGAGGAGCTCATAAAGACTGTCTCATCTGTTTTTGATGGCAAGCTTAGCATCCTTGTAAGTTCGGACTTTGCTATTTTTGTTCTGTATCATTTTCGAGTATAAAAGCTTTGATGTAAAGATGGGGTTTTGACTTTTGAGTATTCTGCTACCTGTTTACCAGCTTACTGTAGAATTTAGTTCTCAAGGTTCTTTTATGGTGATACAGATAAATAATGCTGCAATAGTCACACTCAGAGGAGCTACAGATTATAGTTTAGAAGATTTCTCAAGTATGATGAGCAGCAATGTTGAATCTCCCTACCATCTTTGTCAACTAGCACATCCTCTTCTGAAGGCATCAGGAAATGGAAGCATTATATTTGTGTCCTCTATTGCTGGTATAATAGCTCTGCCTAAACTCTCTGCCTATGCAGCAACCAAAGGTAATTAAGTCGATTATTTTGTTCATAAAACAAAAATTTGGATCCTACTATCTACTACTTACACGAGCTTAATTGTTATTTTACAGGAGCTATCATCCAGATTTCAAAGAATTTGGCATGTGAATGGGCAAAAGACAACATTCGGACAAATACTGTAGCACCATGGGCTGTCAACACTGGGGCAGCAGCAGTTGAACCGGTAAATATTGTCTCCACTTTTATGTGTTTTATGACTCTGTCTAATAGGACTCAGGGTTAGGGGTGTTTCTAACATTTTAAACTTCACTTTTTTTTATCAGGATGAGCATCGTGATGATTTCAGAAGGCTAATAGCTCGAACTCCCATTCGTCGCCTTGCAGACCCTAATGAAATTTCATCTCTGGTGACTTTTCTTTGCCTCCCAGCTGCTTCTTACATCAATGGACAAGTTGTTAGCATTGATGGAGGATTTACAGTTAGTGGTTTCTAGCAAACTCAATATATGGGTTTGCCAAATCTCAAATCTGTCACCCAACTCTCAATATTTATTCAATTCTTTAATTTCAGTTGCTTCAATTTGTGGATAGCCAGTCCTTCCTTCTTCCAAATAGCATAGTGCAATATTATTGTAAAACAAGTCTCCGCAATTGTTGCATTTACATTGAATGTACCTCTTCTTTTTACCTCGTAACCTTGTGGTGTCTTCTCTGGGGCAAGGCATTGAAGTTGGAAATGCTAAAACTGAACAAAGAACTATGCCTAAATTGTAGAGATATTTCACGTGTGAATAGTTTTCAGTTGGTAGTTACAAACTTAGTCAACCAATACAGATTAGAACTATTTGTATTGCATTTGTTTTTGACAACGCTGATAACATGTAATCCTAGAGCTCCCGCAATGAATTTTCTCAATGCCACTAAAATTTAGTTGAAGTTTTCCATCAACCGAGCAACACAAATAAGTGACATGGTATGAGTGGAATATGAAGATACTAAAGATGAAACCTGATACCATTACTTTATATGAGGTTCATCATGCAGGTGAGATTACATGTAGACAAACACATCTACAACAAATGATGTATCATTAATGCGACAAATCATTGCATAAACTGGAAAGAGCACTACCTGTTCAAGAAATTTTGCTGGTGAAGTTCCTCCACATTGGATTATATCCATCTACAGAACTCGGTATGATATCACACCATCTACCGTCTCAACAACTAATTGGGTCATTCGTACACACAGCAGCAAATAAGATCTTGCTTTAGGCCCTATATCAACCAAACAACACCAAATTATATCCTGAATTTTTGTTAGATCAGCAAACAAACATACTGATGATATTCATGTGCATGTGCACACGCGGGCGCGTGCACACACACACGTGTCCAGTTGTTATGAACATGGAGTACATATTTTGGCAGTTAAAACTTTCAAACGGATTTTAGATTTGGGATCAAGCAGGGATGGCACTATCAGCACTCAGCAGAAGTGCTGTTGTTCTTAGCAACTTGTCCCTCCACTTGCTTTCTGTTTAGGCCTGTGTTGATCTTCTCCACAGCAGCAGCTGGTCCTGAGAGTCCAGTAATAGTAAACTCTAATATTACATAAGGGACACTAGGAGACACAGGGCATTATCCATACTCATATGTGATCTCTATTACATTACTCCCTCATCTTGGCCCAAATTAATGGGGCTTTAAACAAACACAATAACGAGTATCCTGACTGATTAGCCCAAGAAAAGATAATGGTACGATAGTTAAGTCTGCAATACAACATCAACAAAATTGGTCTCTGCTTCTTACGGGGTTGATCAACACGCCGAAGGCTCACCTCACCTACTTTGGAAGAAGAGGCCAACTACTTCAATAAACAGGTTTATCATGCGATTCGTCACCCTACACAATCCGATTATATAAATGCATGGCCCCAAAATGCATCAGCTAAGAAGAAACATTCTTCAAAACAACGTTGTTCTTCATTTTTAATCTTCTTTTCACTTGTAATGGAAAGAGAATTTCTTTATTGAAAAAGAGAAAGAAAGAGATGGAAATTGTTGCTTTTCTTGTTCTCATATTTTGTCTATTGCCCGGAACTATGGGAGGTGACAAGAGATGCCAACTTTTCCTCGAGTTGAGATGGAATCATGATGAGTCAGCTTCCACGCCCAAGGCTCACCTCACCTAATTTGGAAGAACAGGTTTATCATGCGCTTCATCACCCTACACAATCGGGTTATATGATTGCATGGCCCCTAAATGCATTAGCTAAGCAACAACATACTTGTTCTTCATTTTCAATCTTCTTTTCACTTGTTTATTGAAAAACAAAAACAAAGAGATGGAAATTATTGCTTTTCTTGTTCTGATATGTACTGTGACGGTTCATGTGCCCAACGTCAATTACCAACACCTACAAAATATTTTTGAAAAGCACTTGAAATGTGGGCTGACATCAGCTCAGACAATTGGCTGTGTCCTGGAGGCAGTTATAAGCCAAATACTCCATTTATTGACATCCAAAGTTCAAGTGTAATCCTTCGAATAATGAACTAACTGAAGTTTCCTTTTGCTATACCAGCAAAATGAAAATGATACATTGTTATTGCTGAAATTAATGTACTCTCCTGCTTACCCATTTTAGTGAATTGGAACTTTCATATTGGACTAGTGGCATAGCCCGCACTTGCTGTGAGTAGTATAATTGCATTCAAGCTGTATAACAATTATCAATTGCCCTCACCATTAAAGAAGGTGATGGAGGACTAATATGTCACTACAGCCTAATACCTATCATGATTGTAGCCACATTCTGCAAGTTCAAAAGATATAAGTCAAGTATAAGCTGAAAGAACTTAAAAAGGAAAAACAAAGCAGATGACTTCAATTTTATATATTTATATGATTTATTGCGTTACCTCCTGCATAGCATAGTCAGATTAATTCTTCTACTGATTAAGAAGCAGTTTAGCTTTTCTCTTATTTTTGGTCAAGCTCATTTTGTGATTAGTCACAAACCTATCCAGTTCCCAAAGTGTTTCGGGATCAACCCTGCCAATGTCCAATTCAATCTCATCGTCTTGTTGTAAAATCCCTTGACTCCTCTTTTTAACAATCTGGACAACATTAACTAGTTTCTCAGAGGCAAAGTGTGGGATTAAATCAACCTCAGATAATTATCACACTGTGCAGCAGACTTTTTTTTTTTACTTCAAAAAAACTTTATTATGCTACTTACTGCTTCCAGTTATCAACTACATACATTCAGATCAAAATCACAGCACACCTTCAAGTTAACATATCATGCATCATTCAGCAAGAGTCTTGGTATTACATGGTCTAGGAAACAGTCTTGTCATCCAGCTACTTGGTCGATCAATACAGATTGGAACTAGTTGTATTAAATGTGTTAATCACATTGCATGGTATATATCCTAGAGCTCCCTTAATAAATTTTCTCAATGACACTAAAATTGAGATAAGTTTTCCATTACCAGGCAACATAGAGTTATCGTCTGAGAGGAATATGAAGATACGAAAGATGAAAACTAATACCATGCTATATGTGAGATCCATCATTCAGGTGAGATTACATGTAGTCATACACATTTACAACAAATGATGTATCATTAATGCGACAAATCATTGCATAAACTTGAAAGTGAACTGCTTGCTCAAGAAATTTAGCTGTTGAAGTTTCTCTGCATTGGATTATATCCATCTACAGAACTCGGTAGGATATCACACCATCTACTGTCTCAACTACTAATTGGTTCATTCGCACAAGCAGCAGCAAATAAGATCTAGCTTTAGGCCCTATATGAACAAAACAACACCAAATCATGTCCTGAATTCTTCATAATATAAACCGACAAGAGATATTTGTTCGATCAGCAGACAAAACATACTGATAATGTTAGGCATTTATATAAAAGAGTCCAGTTGCTATGAACAACAGTAGTCCATTTTGTACATATTTTGGCAGTTAAAAGTTTCAAACAACAGATTTTACATATGTGATGAAAGCAAGGATGGCACTGTCAGCAAGACAGCAGAACTGCTGTGATTCTTAGCAACTGGTAAGAGGTTAACAGAATGAACTTACCCAAACCCAGGGATGGAATTTCATCTTGGTGGAAGAAATTTCCTCTGCTTGTTTTCTGTTTCAGGCCTGAGTTGATCTTCTCTACAGCAGCAAGCAAGTCCTGAGAGTCCAGTTAGAGTCATAATATTACTAAGGGACACTCGGAGATCTGCCATATAACAAATCTACACTAGACAGGGCATCATGCAAACTCATATCTGACCTAGTTAATGGTCTCTATTACGTCACTTCTCATCTTAAACAAACACAATAATTAGTATTCTGAAATCACAGGGAGATTCAAGAGAAGATAATGTACAATAGATCAGTCTGCAATACAACATCCTCTAATTTGGATACCAGAAAGTTGAAATCAACAAAACTGAGCTTTCTCTAGTGGTCTCCTACTTAAGGGGCTGATCAAAATGGAAAGCATCTGTGAGACCATTCTTGAAAGCAAAGCACAACTAACTTCAACTGTTTATCATGAGTCAGCATTTTATTCTAAAATTCTGCAAACTAATATTACAATGGGAAATTACAATTGACTTGGCTAGAGGTGACAGGGACTCTTTTATTAGAAATAAAGGTAATACACTGGGAATTCTGGGAAATGCAATAACCAATAGTTAATCTAAGGTTGAAAAACCCACAGCATGATGGATGGCTGAGCTACCCATCCAACATAGAATCATTACCATTTCCCAGCAATTCAAGATATTGTCCTAATAAATTGTACTGAATTCCCTTTCCATTCTCTATCTAGAACAGCATAATGCATCATCAATTCTCAGAAAGATCTGATTCGCTACGTCCTAGCTAGAATGTTGTCCCTATATGATACCAAATGCAGGTACAAGAGCAGTTCCCTTTATCTTATATATCTTTCATTGAAGATGAATAATTCTTCAATTTGCAAACACAGTGTAGTTACAAGATTTTTTATTCATCTATTATTTTTTTTTTTTTTAAGAAAACAGTTACAAGGAACATGAAGCATAAGTTCATACCTCCCAAGGCGCTAGACTTTTCATGTAGGAAGGAAGACACTCATAATCATCCCTGCAAACCTTCACAAGCTGCAAAGGAGCTACAGCTATCATTTCTTTATCCTCTACTTCCCCTACATTATTTCACAAACAATGACCAACACTATGGGCAATCATTAGATTCTGCTTGCATCTAAAGAACTGAGTTTCTAACGAAATGTGCCAAAGAAAAAAAAAACATCATTGCATACCGAAATCATTAGATCCATCTGGAGACGCTCCCGAGCTCTCCTTAGAAGGATCATACGAGAGCGACGAAGGAAAAGATACATCTTGGTCCTCATTTGTAGCATTAGCTGCACAAGAGCCATGCAAGGGAACAGTGTTCATACGATGGTATATGAATTTAGCAAACAAGGAAACTCTAGCATTGCGAAAAGAATAACACAGAAAGATTTGGGGGTTTCATAACTTCACCTTGGAATGCTAAAGTAGCAAGGGAAGCATCCGAAAGCCCAAGCTTCTTCAAACTCAATGACTCGTCCAATCTAATGAAGAAAACCCACTAAGGAAACACAAACATAACCACTATCTTCTCAATTTCAATTTCAATTTCAATTCTGAGATTAAGGATACAAAGAGTCATCGTCGTCGTCATCAGGTGCATCCAATCCATCCTCTGGAGTAATCGGCGTCGATACACCGTCCTCATCGATCTCAATTTCTAGAAAAAAAATTCGCAAAAATTAAAATTAAAAAAAAAAATGGAGAAAATGGAAGTAAAATTAGTGTGAGAGAGAAGAGTACCGGGGAGGTAACCGAAGGGCTGGAGGCGGTGTTGGAGGTGGAGGAGGCGGGCGTGGTTGTCTTTGTAGACCTCGTTGCAGTGACCCAAGAGCTCCTCGAAGGAAACGGTGTCGAACGACATCGTTTCGAGGAGGTTGAGGTGGGCGCTGGCGGTGGAGACGCGGCGGTTGAGGGAGTGGATGAAGGTGGAGGAGGCGGTGGCGAGAGGGATGGGGCGGCGGTCGATGGAGGTCTTGAGGGCGTCGCAGCTGCTCTGGAGGTGGTTGCAGAATGAAGCAGTGGAATTGCAAAAGCTCCGAATCGAGTCCTCCATTTCTTTCTTTCTGACTCAAACTCGCTTTCAATCGGACTCCCTCTCTCTCTCTGAGCTTTCAAGCCGAACACCACCCCCCTTCTTCCCCCACTTCAAAATTGAATGAGCGGGAACATATTGTAAGGTATGTAACTCTGGAGTTGAGTATACATTGACATCTAGCGCCTGTAGCTCAGTGGATAGAGCGTCTGTTTCCTAAGCAGAAGGTCATAGGTTCGACCCCTATCTGGCGCGTTAAATATTTTTTTAGGCAATTAATTTTTTCTAATCTATCTATTTATAGTATATTTTATAAACAATTTTCTCATCTATTTATGCAAGTCCTATCTTAAGGATTGATAAACTAACACAGGTAGCCGAGTTGGTAAGAACCTGCAGGTGTGGAACCCCCCATAGTCGGGTTCGAATCCCGCAGATGTTGTCTGACATGACCCTTTTGGTATGTCAGTTGTCTTTGCACTACACACTTTTTCTAATCGTCAGTTGTCATCAGACAATCCGAAAGGCTGAAAGTAGACATTTTCATCTTCAATAACAATATGGGAAAATCGAGAGTAATAAAGCAGTAAAAGACTGTTACTTGAATCAACATAGCCAATAGTTCCCTTGATTCCAACTGTTAATATGCGCACCGTCTTCAAAATCTCTATTTAGGATCCTTTTCTAATCTATCTATTTATAATATATTTTATAAACAATTTTCTCATCTATTTATGCAAGTCTTGCAGGTGTAGAACCCCCATAGTCGGGTTCGAATCCCGCAAATGTTGTCTGACATGACCCTTCTGGTATGTCAGTTGTCTTTGCACTACACACTTTTTTCTAATCGTCAGTTGTCAGACAATCCGAAAGGCTGAAAGTAGACATTTTCATCTTCAATAACAATATGGGAAAATCGAGAGTAATAAAGCAGTAAAAGACTGTTACTTGAATCAACATAGCTAATAGTTTCCTTGATTCCAACTGTTAATATGCGCACCGTCTTCAAAATCTCTATTTAGGATCCTTGTGGTGGATTTTAGGTCTTATGGTGTGATTTAACAACTACAATATGCTGATTTATCCC
Organism: Rosa chinensis; assembly: GCF_002994745.2. Lineage (NCBI taxonomy): Eukaryota > Viridiplantae > Streptophyta > Magnoliopsida > Rosales > Rosaceae > Rosa > Rosa chinensis. Next base: position 23,584,373 of record NC_037090.1, on the reverse strand, counting down.
ACTTGCTAAGAAGCTACCTCTCTTTTCATTCATTCTTTCATACGTTCAATGTTGGTTTTCTAATTTATGACTTTTAGAGTAGCTAAATTTCAAGAGTGTGGAAGCATCATATAGAGTTATAGAGAATGTGATTTGAGTTGGTAGAATCTATAGATTCTGTATTATACTCTAAATTTTGCTGCTAAGAGCCACTATTTCATTATCTTCTCAACATTTTTTTTCTTCTTATTTCATTTACCAATTATATGAAAGAGAAATTTTATCTACAAATAGTATTCTGTTCAAGTAAAACCCTTAATTTGTGTTTAGCCCAAACTCTAGGGTACTTGACCTATAGGTAATAGAGTTTAATTTGTGATTATCTTTCCTTGTATGATTTAAACTCTTATTGTAATCCTCTATATAAAGAGGCCTCTATTATCAATAAGAATACACAGTGAATTTCTCTCAATTTCTGATTCCCTAAAATACGTTATCAGCACGAAGCCCTAACCCTGAAACCTAATATTCGTAGCCTTCTAATCTCAGAAACCACCGCCGCCCACCTTGAAGCTCTGAACTCCAGGAGTCCAGAACGGGCGGCGCTACCTCCAGAACAGGCCGGAACACCCCGAACCGGCCCCCTGAAATACCGAAAGCCTTTCTGCCCGGTTCGAAGCCTTCCTCCCTGCCTCCTACTACCATATTCCACCAGAAGCTGCAGTCTGATCCCAGATTACCAGAGCTGAAAAATCATCACCAGAACCGGCCTCAAGATACCTGAACCGGTGACCAGAAATTCTCTAGCTTTGAAACGCCGCCTGCATCTTCAATCTTGCTTCAGTCAACCTTGCAGCCCCACAGCCCAGAAGAACCAGAACTTGGCCCAGAGTCAGAAGCCAAGCCCCATCGACCCAGAAGCATTGCAGCTGACCTCGGCCTAAAAGCAAAGAACCAGGCCCAAAGCCCACTGTCGTCAGCCCAGAACCCGAGCCACGCCAGCCTCTAGTAAGCACCCAGTCAGACTGCCACGTCAGTAGATCGGTCAACTTTTTTCCTACGACTTTTTTCGGCGATTTTTTCTGGCCAATTTTTCCGGTCAAGATTTTTGAAAACTTTTCTAAAAGTTCCCATTTTTGAAGTTTTTTTTTAAATTCTTTTCTTCTTTTTATTGGGGACTTGCAACCTCCCTCTCTCTTATCCCCCCCCCCCCCCCTTTCTTCTTCATAGGGGAGACCAAAAGCCGAACTGTGGGGGTTCGTGCTCACTCCAAGCTTGGAGCTTGTGGAGTCCTCCAAACTTAGAGTTTGTTGAGAAGAAAACGATCGACCACATACATTGTTGTTTCGATCTAATCCAAAACCCCTCTTGGAATCGGATTTTCTTATAAGCGACTACGCTTAGAAAATCCCTAATTTCTTTGAAGCGACTACGCTCAGAAATTTAATAGTTTTTCGTGGTAGCCTTTTTCGCTCTGAAACTAACCCTAATCTTGTGTTGTTTTTCAGGATGAGTTACCTGAACAAGTTGAACTTTGTTCCACTGGAGACAACTGACGCAGGATACCATAGGTGGGTGCGAGATGTGCGCTAACATCTTAAGGCTGATGGACTTCTGGAAACCATCCAAGAGCCTAGTCAAAACGTGCTCTCTATTGAGCAAGCTACTACTTTTGAAGCAAATCAAGCTAAAGCCATAATTCTCATGACAAGGCACATGAATGACGCACTCCAAAGTGAATATCTCAATGAGGAAGACCCAAGAAAGCTATGGGTAGAACTTGAGCAGTGATTTGGCAACGTTCGTGACTCCCTATTTCCTGATTTAGAAGTGCGATGGCATAGCCTCCGCTTTTGTGATTTCAAGTATGTGCTTGATTATAACTCGGAAGCTCTTCGTATCAAGTCTCTGATGGAGTTTTGTGGCCAAGCTATAACTGATACGATGTTGATCGAGAAGACTCTCTCTACCTTCCCCGTCTCTACCCTGATGATTTCAAAGAATTATAGGCTTGATGTGAATGCAGGATGTATCACAAGGTTTCATGAGCTCATTGGTGCCATGAACGTAGCTGAAAAGCACGACAATATTCTTTTGAAGAACTATAATGCTAGACTTGTGGGAACTAAGTCTATTTCGGAGTCTAACTATAGTTGCGCCCCCAAGGGAGGATGTAAGGAGCAAAACCCTAAGAGTAGGGACAATTCTGGACGTTCTGGTCCATATTCTCGCCCTAAAGAGGAAGGAAATCGCCTAGAGTGGCGTGCACAGAACCGTGGAGGTCAATGTGTGAAGAGAGAGAGAGAGGCGGAGCCTCCGACCATGGTGGTAAGGCCGCCAAGAACAATGGTAATCCAAATCGCGCCCCAAAGTTGCCTCGATCAAGGGAGCCTGACCATAATGATGTTTGTTTTCGATGTGGATCAACTGAACATTGAGCCAAAGCATGTAAAGCACCCCAGAATGTTGCAAATGCATACAAGACGTATCGTGAAGCAAGGGAGGCAAATTACATGGAACAAGAAGATCAAGATGGCGATCTCGATCTAAGGGTGGAAGACTACAAGGATCAAGACCTAGAAACTGGCGATTTTGATTAAACTTTTTTATTTTCCAAGAGATGTAGGCAATTGCCATATTATTTTTGTAGTATGATGTCTAGGAAGGTTTTAAGATAAGTGGTACTTAAGTGAGCTTTGCTCCACCGAAATCTCTCTACTCACCTGGTCACATTTACATTGGAATTACCGAAAGGAGTTAGATGACTACCATTGTTTTGCATTGGCTAGTTTCTTGGATTAGATTTTCTTTGGTTAAAGAAACGATGATGTAATTCCGTTTGGCATATTAATAAAAGTTGAGTTCTTTTCTTTATGACTCATTTTTAAATACGAGCTTTTCTTTTAGGAATAGATGAACTTCAATGTTTTGCGGATAGTGCGACTACGCATACCATTCTATGACATAGGCAATTATTCTTAGAGATGTTGCCTACATATTCCTCTATGACTACGATGGCTGGGCCATCAGGTTTAGTTCGAGGACATGGAATGGCCCACTTCCTATTGCCTAATGGCACCTTGATTAAAGTCACTGAAGCTCTCTATGCTCCTAAGGCAAATCAAACCTTATTGAGCTTTAAAGATATAAAAGCTAACGGATTCCATGCGGAAACGCATAATGAGAAAGGAAAAGAGTTCATTTGCATTACCTCTAATGATTGCGGACAAAAGCGCATCTTAGAGAAGCTTATGTGTCAATCTAGTGGACTTTATGTCACTACAATTCTACCAATTGAATTCAATAATGTCATAAGAGAAGATCTCTTGGAGTCTGACACATATTGGCTTTGGCATGACCGACTAGGACACCCTGGTCGTGATATGATGCTCCGTATACTAAAGACTTCACACAGACATCCATTCTTCAGAGTGAGAAGATGAAAGAATCGAAAATTGATTCCTGGACTTAGCAAGACCGCAATAATTGTAGCATCTAGCGCTGCAGCCGTCTTGGGGAGCCATAGGGCCGCCCAAGTCCCATGTGATGACTCCATCAATGGCACCAACCATGAGCATGACGCCATGGTTGTTCCTCCTAATGGCCATGATGCCATACATACTACTTCCCATGGCTCCAACGTCATGATGGGAGATGTAGTCACACATTTTGCTTCTAATAGCGCTACAGACATTCAGGCCCAACCAAAATCCTCATTGGTTGCTTCTAAGGGCCCTCGCTCATTTTGCAAAGCCTGTTCTTTTGGGAAATTAGGACCGAGACCGTCCTATGCAAAGGATTCCAAAATACTCATTCCGTTCTTACAGAGAATCCAAGGGGATATCTGTGGACCAATTTAACCATCATGCGGACCTTTTAAATACTTTATGGTATTGGTTGATGCGTCGACACGCTGGTCACATGTCACGCTAATGTCCACTCAAAATACTGCTTATGCTAAACTCCTTGCCCAGATTATCCGTCTACGGGCTCACTACCCTGACCATCCAATTAAGTCCATTCGACTTGATAATGCTGGGGAGTTTACATCGAAATTATTCGATGACTATTGCATGTCACTGGGGATTGATGTAGAGCATCCAGTTCCCCATGTTCATACCCAAAATGGTATCGCAGAAGCCGCTATCAAACGACTACAGATGATATAGCACGGACATTAGTTATGCGCACTAATCTCCCTGTTTCTGCTTGGGGATATGCAATATTGCATGCAGCGACGCTTATTCGTCTACAACCCACTGCAACCCAATCTTACTCTGCGTTACAGCTAGTGACTAGGTACGAGCCTAATATCTCGCACTTACGCATTTTTGGGTGTGCAATTTATGTGCCTATTACGCCACCACAGTGTACTAAGATGGGTCCACTGTTACGTCCCGAACCTAAATTTACTGATTTACTAATCATTAGGACGGTAAACGACATTTACTTTCACTTTTACTATCGTTTCAGTACTTTTAGGGGGCCCTAAAATATGACTTTTTGTTCGGGTCAAAATTTGAGAAAATGTTCTTCATGGAAGTTGTAGAGGACGTTAAACCGAGCGCGTGCATATGTGGTAAGTAAAAATCGGAGTTCGTATGCGAAAGTTATGGCCAAAATACTAAAGTTACTATTCATGATAAGTTTCTATAAATAGCCGAGTTACTGTGGTAAGTTTCCATTTTCGGAAACTTACCGAGCCTCTCCCTTCTCTATCCCTGATTCTCTCTTCTTCTCCGACCTCTTCACCTTCTTCCGGCCATAACTCCTCCATCCGGCGACAGATTTTGACGTGTAAGATGTCGTTGGAAAGCTCTCTTCCTTCTCTTCATTTCTGGGTTTGTTCCGTAGCTTAATATGAACTGTGGAAGGTGCAGCAACGAGAAGAAGAGGACGGTCACTGTAGCAGTTTTGAGTCAACGCCTATATTTTCCGATTCCGGCAGTCTCCGGCCACCAAATTGGCGTCGAAGGTTCGGTTTTTGACATAGATCATTTCCCCTAAGGTCTTTCATTTCAATTTGCAGTGTAGAGGTCGAATTAACAATTTCAATTTCTAGGGTTCTTGGAATTTCTGGAAAATTTTCACCGGCCAAATTGGAGCTCTTCCAGGTAAAATTGGAACTTGTTGTAGTTAAGAAAGAGGTTGGGTTTGTTGAGTAGATGGTGCTGCCAAATTTTGGTGGCCATCGGAGGTGGTTGCCGCCGGTGCGTGGGGCCCACGCGCTGCCACTGTTGGTGGCGCGTGGAGGCGTGTAGGGCAGTGTTTTAATTCCGGTTTTTAGCCCGTTAAATCCTATAAATTGTGTAGAGGTTGTATGTGAAGTTTGGTAATTTTTGGAGAAACTTGAAATTAATAATGAATTTTTGAAGTTTAGGGTTTCAATTATTGAATTACGAGAATCCGACTGTCGGATATCTCTCGGTTCTGCCTTGGAACCTTTAAATTAAGGAATTGGTATTAGTGGTATAATTTGGGCTAAATCCGAGGAGAATTGGGAGGCGAAATTATGAGGAATTGATTTTAGGAATTGTATTAAATTATTGAAGAATTATTCACGGAATATAATTGTGTACAGGACGACGTACCGAGCTATTGCTCGATGACGGAACACGAATGCGTGATCGTCGGAATAGTACTGTGAGTGGACTTTTGTTTTAAATAGCGATGCATGCATTTATTTTCTTAAAATAATGCTCTAGTGATTATTCATATTACTTTTTGAGGAAATGAATTAATTTTCGGAAATTGATTTCGAATTATATCATGGATTTGTTTTCAATAATGAGTTTCAAAAGTTGGTTTTGATTTATAATATTAGTTGATGAATTCCTTATTTCCGAGGTAAATTTCCGGAATTAAGCATATCCCTAATCACCGAGTTAAGCTCCTGGAAGATTTTTAAGATGAGTTTCAATGGAGTTGGATATTCTCAATTGTTTATTGACTTTCGATTTTGGCATCGGGAATGCCTAATTAAGGATTTTGGATTTGGTTGGCTTTTTGGAGATTTTGAGAGATTTTTGGAAATGAGATTTACTTATACTAATTTCCGGTTTTGGTTACGGATTTGAGAATATTTGGGCGTGTGGGACACGCCGTCGATTTATTCCTATTTCTCACTTATCCATTTTGAGATTGAAAGTAATCTTGGCGTGCGGGGTCAGGTCGTTGAATACATGGTTTCTATCTCGTGAGAAATGTGGGGAAGCTACATGGATTTACTGGTTTTCGATGATTTTTCCTCACCATACGCGGGTTATGTGATTAGGTCTCCTCCTCACTGACTTTGTGTTGGTGAGTGGCAGTTGAGGTAGCTTGTTCTCCTCCTCACCTACTTTGTGTTGGTGAGTGGCAGTAGAGGTGATTTATTCTCCTCCTCACGTGGGTGGCAGTCGAGGTTATTTGGTCTCCTCCTCGCACAATCTATGTGTGAGTGGAAGTTGAGGTTATTAGTTCTCCTCCTCGCACAATCTATGTGTGAGTGGAAGTTGAGGTTATTAGTTCTCCTCCTCGCACAATCTATGTGTGAGTGGCAGTTGAGGGTAGGTAGAGCCTGGGAGGCTCCATTTCCCGTATGGTGATATCTCTTCCCCATATCCTATCATTTCTCGACTAGCGGGGCCTAGTCTGATTTCCGTGTAACCAGCGGGGCTGGTCTTATCCTGTTGAGTATCGGAGTTTTGATCTTTCCTCTCAGTTGTTTGTGACTAGCGGGGCTAGTCAGTTTTTCTTGAGCGGAGCTTCTCGTGATTTGTTTTCTAAATCGTTGCATGCATCGAGAGTTTTTAAGGAAATAAATGTGGGAAAGTATAAAATCCATTTGGTTTAAAAATTGTTTATTTTTGTCCACTCACGCTAACGTATTTTATGTACTTTCCCCTGGGCCCTTCGGTTTCAAATGCCCAGTTTGCAGGCGAATTGGTTGAGGTTGGGCGTACACGGAGTTGAGGCATAGTCAACAGCATGGCTTCCGCATCTGCCTTTGAATTAGGTTTTCCTGTTATACCTTTCTGTTAGAATTGCTCTGATTACCTATGAGATTTATGCTACTCGAGTTGAGATGTGTGTTTTGTGAATTGGAGACTGATGTTGATTTGGGGAGCAAGGTGGCTCCAGGAGCATAAGGATGAATTGATTGAGGAGTGTAAATTTTCTTTCTACAGGTTTTGGGTAGTTCATTTTAGGGGAAGTTCTGCCAAATTTTTGGAAGAATTTCTTCTAAGGTGGATCCCGCAGGGCCACTTCAGATTTCAGGGTGAAATTCGGGGCGGGACCTGTCATCCACAATGACAAATGGGCATCTATGTTGGCTATGAATCTCCAACTATTGTTTGCTATCTTGAACTCTTGACAGGTGATCTCTTTACCGCTAGATTTGCGGATTGTCACTTTGATGAGACAGTCTTCCCATCGTTAGGGGGAGATAAGAACACAGATGTTCAACAGGAATGATAGGAATTGTCGTGGTCTGTCCCCACTATGTCTCATCTCTATCCTAGTACCGCACAGTCTGAAATTGAAGTGCAAAGAATAATCGAGCTCAAGAACGTAGCAGATACTCTGCCTGATGCGTTTTCTGATGTTGCCAAAGTGACGAGATCACACATACCTGCTGCAAAGGTGCCTGTAAGGATCGATGTCTAGAATACTGGACATCACGACACTCCTGCGACACCAAGAGATGGCGTTATTGCCCAGCATGGCGATGATGTGGCGTCTATGGCCGCAGGTCCCTCAAGGGATCGCGGTAGACCGATTGGTTAGAAAGAAAGCAAATGAGGCACAAACAAATCATTTGATCATCGATACTCAAAATCCGTCTCATGAGAATGTTCTGGATTATGGTTATGTCCAAGAGACATCATTGGGGGACGCCTCAATGTCATAACCTATCCCTGAGAACGTAGAGATCTCTGTAAATTACACTAGTGTACTTGGGACGTGGGAAAGAAGCTCCATCATCATTGATGATGTATTTGTGTATTCAGTGGCAAGTGAGATTATTGAGACTGATGATATCGAACCACGCTCCGTTAATGAATGCCAACATAGAGCTGATTGGCCAAAATGGAAAGATGATATCCACGCAGAACTTGATTCTCTAGCGAAAAGAAAGGTATTCGGACCAGTTGTGCCAATACAGCCCAACACCAAACCAGTTGGTCACAAATGGGTATTCGTTAGAAAGCGTAATGAGAGAAACAAGATTGTAAGGTACAAAGCTCGCCTTGTGGCATAAGGCTTCTCACAACGCCCTAGAATTGACTACGAGGAGACCTATTCTCCCGTAATGGACGTAATAACGTTCCGCTACCTTGTCAGTTTGGTAGTTTCTGAAAAATTGAACATGCAGCTCATGGATGTACTGCGTATCTATATGGGGATCTTAGTTACAGAAATATACATGAAGGTCCCAGATGGACTTCAATTACCCAAATCAAGTGGCTCCAAACCACGGAGCGCGTTTGCGATTAGATTGAAATGCTCACTATATGGATTGAAACAATCCGGATGGATGTGGTATAACCGTCTAAGTGACTACTTGATTGGTAAGGGATATGTCAACAATGAATTATGCCCATGTGTATTCATAAAAAAGACAAGTTCCGGATTTGTAATAGTAGCGGTTTATGTCGATGACATGAACATAATTGGCACCCTTAAAGAGTTATGGGAAACCGATGAACACTTGAAATCCGAGTTTGAGATTAAAGATCTTGGGAAAACACGGTTTTGTCTCGGTTTGGAACTTGAGCACCGTAGATAAGGTATCCTGATTCATCAATCAGCTTATACCCAAAAGATGCTTAGGCGTTTCAACACTAACAAGATTAAGCCCTTAAGCACCCCAATGGTCGTTCGTAGTCTTGATCCAAAGAAGGATCCATTCCATCCAAAAGATGATAATGAAGAAGTGCTAGAGGCAGAAATGCCCTACCTAAGTGCAATAGGCACATTGTTATACTTAGCACAATGCACAAGACCGGATATCTCATTCGCTGTGAACTTGCTAGCTAGATATAGTTCTGCGCCAACACGACGCCATTGGACTGGTGTTAAAGATAGCTTTCGATACTTAAGTGGTACGATTGATATGAGCTTGTTCTATCCCTACAGAGAGACGACGGATTCGGACCTATCAAGTACCCGGGACGCCACACATGGTGGACTGCGTTCCCTCTCCCCATCCCAAAACGATATAAGTGTTTTGCAAGGTTTTGCTGATGCTGGGTATCTCTCTGACCCACACAAAGGTCGCTCCCAAACTGGTTATGTTTTCACCATGGGAAAGACCGCGATATCTTGGAGGTCTACACAATAGACCTTAGTCGCTACCTCTTCGAATCATGAAGAGATTATTGCTCTTCACGAAACAGTTCGTGAATGTATATGGCTTCGATCCATAGTTACGCATGTTCAAAGCAATTGTGGTCTGAAGTCTACCACAGATGAGTCAACCATCATTTATGAGGATAATGCTGCTTGCATTGAAAAAATGAAGCAAGGCTACATTAAAGGCGACAACACCAAGCACATATCGCCAAAATTCTTCTACAATCAGCAACAACAGAAGCTCCTTAAGATCAAAGTGAACTAGGTTCGATCTGAGAACAATGTGGCAGACTTGGTTACTAAGTCATTGCCTAAATCCACGTTCGAGAAACATGTGGCAAGAATTGGCTTGTGGAAATTATCTGAACTCCCATGATCGTAGTCATTAGGGGGAGGCGCAGATATCAGGGGGAGATGTCTACATGTTCACCTCGAAATGTGAATGGTGTGTTGTGCTCTTTTTCCCCTTCGACCGAGGTTATTTTTGTCCCATTGGGTTTTTGTTACTAGGCAAAGTTTTTATCAAGGCAACGAGAGAAGCACCGCGTTTGGGCAACACAAGGGGGAGTGTTCAAGTAAAACCCTAATTTGTGTTTAGCCCAAACTCTAGGTTACTTGACCTATAGGTAATAGGGTTTAATTAGAAGAATCTAGAGACTATATTTCCTTGTATGATTCAAACTCTATGTATTGTAATCCTCTATATAAAGAGGCCCTATTATCAATGAGAATTCACAGCGAATTTCTCTCAATTTCTGATTCCCTAAATCATATTCTACTTAATTCACATCCATCATTTTTGAAACTTTTTCAATTACCATCTTAACCTCAACCAAAAAATAAACAAATTCAAGGAAGAACAACTCCACCAAAACGAAGCAAGCAAAATTCAACCAAAATTTAAATAATTTCATAAAGAGATTGTTAATTTATTTATTTTGAATAAATGACTTGTGTGGCTGCCCTCAAACCTTGATTAATGAAAATGTTGAATACAAAGGGGGACATTGAGTCTAAACCCATGATTACAATAAACATCTAGAGAACGTCTTGAAATGAAAATCAGGAGTCTCTACCAAATAAATGCATTCAACCAAGCACCAACTAGCAAAGAGTGCTTCACTGGCTACTCCATTTGCTTTGACATAGTGGTTACATATTGGAAAAATAACTCAATAACAACGAAGCATAATTACCAAAAGCCACACTTTCTTGCTATGTTGCCGCTGGAGGATAAATCCGACGACATTTAATTTCACCGTACCATTAGAAAGTTGTGACCATTTGACGAAGTAAGAAACTCGCTGCCTACTTAGAGCAGATAAGACACACAAGATTTGAAGCTCGGGACACAACCCACTTCGCCTTACTTCAACCGGGGAGGGACTTATTGCTAGCATAAAGCCACAAAAATAAAGACAAAAGAAAACTAAAAACAGACCAGAAAAGGCCTATTGATCACTTCCAAGCCCAAACTCTGGGATCCCAGACTGGGCCCATAAGCAATGCCCAGGACTAACATGCTAAGACAGCAAAGAGAACGTACCTCTCCATCTCAGCCCAAAGACCCCAATTGCATCGCCACCACCTCCCCGGCCACCATACGCGTCGTTTCACCACTGGCCTCAAGCCCCGACCACCACTGCGTTTCCGCCGTTGTCAAACAACTAGAAAGCGACATCGCCATCAACGCTCCGCCGTCATCCCTATCATCTAACCATCAATCTATCCCATCTAGCTACCGATCCTAGCTCACTTTCCATTGACCACCACGAGCCATCGCTCCATCCCGGCTAAGATGCAACCTCTCTCTGATCCCGACTCCAGCTCTGACTCCACCTCAAATGTAGCCACCATCCCCCGATATAGATAAAGAAACACATTCCTCGACCCCAGCCTCTGAGCTCCAAGCACACCAACCAACCAGACAACCCCTCCAGCTGCACGTATCGTGCACCGGAGAGACCAGTGGCTAGTGCTAGTACAGAGGCGCAACCGAACATGCACGAATGACCACAACGCTCTCAAGGTTTTTCTCAAGGGATTTTGTTCTTCCTACTGTAATTTTTTAAATAGAATGTTTATTAGATACATAGACTTTAAAGCAAACATCAATTCCAACTCTTCTTCTTTCCCATGGAGATTCTTTTCATGGAATCCCTTATATTACTAAATTTATGGATTACATCTTTTTTGTATTTTCTATATTGAGCATATTCTTTAATTTCAATCAAACTGCAGCAAGTTACAATAGGGAATACTTTCACGACTTGAACAATTAAGGAGCCCAGAACAAAGAGATGAGAGATTTTTTCCATTGTTAATGTTCTATAAATCAACTTTAGGTCTAATTTTTTATTTTTTGGGTGGGGGGTAGTAAAAGAGGAAGTTTCTGAGAAAAGTTGGATAAAAAAGTGAGGGGTGTGTGTTAATGAATTTGGTTTGTGTTAATAAGATTTTCCTATACGAAATTCCATTTTTCAATCACATAAGGACAACAAATTTAGATTCACACAACCTAGAGCCCCTCTATTTTATGTCGAAACACAATGCAACATGTTGGATACAGTCAATTCTCAGAGAGAATCAACATTGCTTTGGTCTCTCATGCATGCATTACGCTAGCAATCATTAAATTTTGCATCCAACTAAAAACCGAAAAAAATCTTAAGTGCACTTAGCGGCATTAAATTTTTTGATTTAGGAAAGAAATCTTCTAGAATTGATTAGGTTTGGTAGGCCCCGGTGCCTACCCTATATAAAGCATAGTCTCTTCAAGGTAAGACCATCTCCAACAGATAGGTCTTTTGCCAGATGGACACCCAACGATTACTTTTGACCAACCAAACTATTCTCCAACCCATATGCCTTTTACACGTGGATTTGACATAAGTCTCTCCTCTGTCAAATTTGACAGCTTCTTCTCCTTCTGTCTTTTATTTTTTTTATTATTTCTCTCTCCCTCTCTCTCACTCTTTCCTTTTCACGTCTTTCTTCCTCTCCTCTGACCCAGAACTTCAAGCTTCCTCTCCTCTTACCCAGAACTTCAAGCTTCCTCTCTTCAAGTTTCTTTTCTCTTCTTGAATATTAGGAATATGGATAAAAAAATTTCAGATTCATCTTCAAATGCTGCAGATGAGGAATTTTGGAATCTTGCCAATTCATCATCAGACGAAGAATTGATGAATATGTAGATTATTGCTCTACAAGAGAATGGAAGAACCTTTCTCCATGGATTTGAAGACTGGCAATGGATTTGAAGCCATATCTCATCAGTTTGGTCCGGTCAGTTCTCACCTCGTTGAGCAATTTCTTGTATATATTGATTGTGATTAGTGATCTTAACATGTGGGTGTTATGATTTGGAGTAATGGGTGTTGTAGAAGGTCAATTTTGTTTACTGGATTTGAATTTTTTGAATGCCATAATGCCCTGTTCAGCTGTTGGGTTTGTACCTTAACTGCAATGTACTAGCTTTAATGGGTTTTGTTTTGTTGTTGCATTAGATAATTGCTATTCTTTGGTTCCATTTTTCGGAGTTGAGACCTGTGCATTAATATGGTTCTGTAATGTGCTTAGGGAAACTTAAAAGCTCTGAACTTGCTAAAACAATCAAGTAGGCAACTTTTAAGTGCTGAGAGGTGTATTCAGTTGAATTCCCAACCTGATGTATGTGCCTAATTGCAATGATCTAGCTTGCATGGGTTTGTTTTCTTTTTATATGGATGATTGCTAGCCTTTTGTTCAATTTTGAGTTGACATGTGTACAAATGCCATTAGTTGTTTAGGGGAAACCTACACTATCTTAAGTGCTAAAAGACATGTCTTCTGGTATGCGATTTGATATTGTTGTTCAAGTAAACAACTTTAAGCTCTGAGAGTTGTGATTTGAATTCCCAGCCTGATGTGGTAGTAAACTGTGCTGCACTTTCGGTTCCTCGTGCCTGTACAATGGATCCTGCTGCAGCTATGTCAGTTAATGTGCCATCTTCTCTTGTTAATTGATTATCGAGCATAGAAGAGAGTAATTATCTTCTGATCCATTTGTCAACTGATCAAGGTAAGTTGTTTCATATACTGTAATTTGTTCATATTCCTAGTTCAGTTACTCTGTAAAGATGGATCAATAAAAGCAAACAGGAGAAACTGGTAAGAACTACAATGGCACATAGTTGCTTACCAACGAGAGCCTATCATTTTTTAAGCTCCTTGGAGGGGAGTTGGAATAAGGGTTGGGATTAGGATAGTTGAATGTTCTTAGGGTAAATAAATAAAATAAAGTTTTGGCTTTTGTCGATTAAAAAACCCTTGTTCTTTATGTTCCAAAAATGTAAATAAATAAAATAAGGTTTTGGCTTTTGTCGATTGAAGAATCTTGGCTTACTATAACAACCATGATTGCACTATATTGGTTATTCCAGCCATTGTGTGGAATGTGTGTCTTCTATGATATAGTTTGCATTACCCTCTCTTAGTGTATTGTATCTTACTCCAGAGAAGAACAACAGCTAAGGTACTAACAAATAACTTAGGTGAGAAACTGAGTTGCATTACCCTCTCTTAGTGTATTGTATCTTACTCCAGAGAAGAACAACAGCTAAGGTACTAACAAATAACTTAGGTGAGAAACTGAGTTGCATTACCCTCTCTTTGTAGGGCTTCTCTTCCCAAAGATTACGGCAGGAATTATGCAGATGAGTTAAATGCATGTTTCTCTTTTGATTTTTTAGATTTTGTTTTGTGACTCTGTTGTGCAGACTGATAAATGCATATGCGTTAATAAATGTAGATGCATTAAAGCATGTTTCTAAGGAGCTATGTCAATCTCCCATGGCCTCCCTCTTGCCGTATAACGTTAAGAACAGCAATAATCACTACAACTTGATTGGATTGTATTTCTGGTACTATAGAACAAGTTGTTTCTTAACAAGTTCATTTTGATCTCTAGTCTCATCGACCTTGATTGGATTGTATGGATGGTATGCTTATTCTGTTTTCTGTCCAAAACGCAGAACAATTCTCTCAGTCTTTTCATATCTCTCAACTAAAGCAAATTCAAGAATCTTCCTTGTTCAAAGGTTTGTTAGCTAAATATTTTAGTTTGATTTGCCCAGATTATGGTGTGTCAACCAATATTGCTAGCTAGCTTCTCATATTGCTATTAGCTTCTCTTTTTCATGTATCTTCTGCTTGTGTTTTCAGGATAAATATAAGATGGGGAAGATTGTTGCGGGAATTCTTGGTAGAATAGAAATGTGCAGCATTAGTCTGTATGGGAGATTGCAAAGCCTTCTAGATCTTTTAGTTTGTATCAGTTCGTTTGGTTTCCAGTGAAATAGATATGTTTTCACCTGTTTAGGTTTCCTGCTATGTATTCCTTCATCTCAAATTCTCATAATCTCAACTGCATCTCTCTTACTGTAAACATTCTTGGTATGTTCTTTGATTTACAAAAAAAGAAAAAAAAGAAAGGGAAAACAACGTAAATAGAATTATATATATTAAAATAATATTTAAATTTGACATCTCCATTGGAGTTACAATTAGTCAAAATGTTAACATGTCAATTTTGCTATGTCATATGTCAAATTTAAATTTGACCAAGGCTAAAAGACATAGCCATTGGAGATGCTCTAAGCAAACCCAATAGAAATCTTATTTTTCATTCCCATCCTTTTTGCAACATTTTCATCATTTTTTGGTAACCATGGCAAGAAAAAAGGTGAGATTGACCTACATCACTAATGACAGTGCTCGCAAAGCGACCTTCAAGAAAAGGAAGATGGGACTTATGAAGAAGGTGAGTGAACTCAGCACCCTTTGTGATGCTAATGCTTGTGCTATTATCTACATCCCCTATAACTCCCAACCAGAACCCTAAGAGACCTACCTGAGACAAAGGATTGGGAAAGTTAAAGAGCTCAAGAAGCTGAAGAAGGAAAACCGCTAGAAGGAGATGAAGCATCTCTTGTCCCAGATGTAACGACGTCTTGTATCTCAATTTATTCGTTTACTAGTCATTTGGATGGCAAACGACAACTACTTTCACTTTTTATTTTGTTTCGATACTTTTAGTGGCTCTAAAAGTTAACGTTTTGTTTGGGTCAAAATTTGAGAAAATTTCCTTCATCAAAGTTATAGAGGACGTTAAACCGAGCACGTGCATATGTGGTACGTAAAAATAAGAGTTCGTATGCAATAGTTATAAGCTGAAAATGGAAGTTACTGTTTATGATAAGTTGGCGTCTATTTAAATTTTTACTGTGGCCGGTAATTTTCCTTTTTCTTTTCTCTCTCCTTCCCTCCGTGCTCTCTCTCTCTCTCTCTCTCTCTCCTCTGCAACTCTCTCTTTCTCCTTGTAACGCCTCGGAAGGATTACGTTGCAACGCCGCAAGCCTCTGAACATGAGTCTGCAGCTTGTGCCACAAACCCATGCCACAAAAGCTTGCAAGGTCTTTTAGAATTGTGGTGAGAAAAACATTTACGATTGAGGTTGAGAGTACAATTGGGAAGCATAAAGATTTTACAACAAAAGAGTACTTTATTTACATTCCACAAAAGTCATGAGTCCAAGGTTCGGGTTTCAAATTCACGCTAAGTAACACACACCAAAAGATAGGCAGGCGGATAATAACAAATTTACAAAGGTTCCCACAACAAGAAAAAGTCACATTCACAATTTCAAAAGGAGGGAGACTGATCAACACCTGCCAAACCAACAGTCAAGTCCAAAAGAAGCTATTCACAACTTGACGATGCCAACACCAAGTGTCTAAGTCTGGCCGGTCCTCAGCTGGCTCCTGTCCAGTTCCTGGAGAGAAAGTAGGGGTGAGCATCACATACGTTCATCACCCAGTAGAGGAGCTCAACCCCACTAGGTTTTATAAATAGCATGCAGTAAAGGATTATCACGAACTTAGAAATGTGTAAAACATATAAATAACGTAAAGAAAATCATTAAGTACACGACTTGTAGACGAGATCCCAATAGCTCACAAACCAGATAATCGGTCCCATAGACCAACTACACGGCCTTACCTCAAATAGAAGGTTTACCAGGTAAGCGTAGCGAGAGCGTTCACTACCTAGCTACACACATGTACCGGGCCCGTCATTACGATCGGAATACCCGGACGACCGGCGTAACTAACCCTCCAGAGGTTTTGGGGATCGAACCCAAGGAAGTCAGAGCCACCCTTCGCTCTCAAGTCATCTAACTTACTTGACCGTATAGCACAGCCCCGACAAGTTAATAGTTATCTCCGTGCTGATAAAATAAAATAAAATAAAATAAAGTAGAAATATAAATATAAATAAAACATACCGAAACTGTGCATAAGTCATGCAACACTTAAAACGAATATATAAAGAAAACTCTAGTGAGGCGTAGGTGAGTCCCCCCTACCTAGAATCCATGCTTAGACAATCTCTTAATTATCACCGTCGTTGGTTAAGCCTCGGTCACTGGAATCCTAAACCCAACAATTCTAGGTTAGTAACTTCCTTAGAACAAATAATTTATCCTTCACCTATATACCAATTTCGACCAATCCTAAGTCATGTAAATAGTTCAAGCGAACAACTAATTTCCACAAGTCCAAACCAAACCTTTAACTATAATTTAGTTTCTGCCAAACTCAACCGAATCTGCAACTTACTCTAGAATAAGACAATTATACATATACCAACATGCAGCTCAAAGGAATCTCAAAACCATACAAAGCCTTCAACTTTAATCTAGTTTTGGAATTTGGAGTAAGCAATTATATCCAACAATCACGTCCATCACTTTGGCTCCCACAACACACAATTATGTAGGCCTCACCATATGGCCCTTGGGCCCTAAGCCCGCCCGGCCCGGCCCTTCCATTAGGGCGGGCCGGCCCGACCCTTTTTTATTTAGGGTAGGGTATGGGTCACACAAATAAAGCCCGGCCCGGCCCCGCCCTTAAAGCCCGGCCCTAACATTTATATTTTATTTTTGTTATTTTCTATTACATGTGTTATATGTATAAAACTATGGAAGTGTAGAAAATTATTTCAATCTACATATTAGGAAATGAGTCTTTTAAATTGAGCTATATTTTGAGAAGAAAAAAATAATTTTTTTAAAAGAATTAACCGTTAATTCGGCAAAAACGCCGCTGTTTTAATATAATCTTATGAGTATTTTAATATTTACCAATAATTACTATTAACTAATTAACTGTAATAATTACAAAGCTATTATTTCAAATTGGACAATATATTCATGTAATACCAATTTTGAAATAAATCAAGTAATCAACATAACTAAAAATAATCAATTGGTCGAGTTGAAACCTTTTTACCAATGTAATGTTAACTTCTTAATGAGCAAAATGGGGGACGAAATGGAATTTTTTAAAATGAACCGCTGGATGTTGTTTTCATATGAATATATGTTAGTGGTAGAAATTTCAACAATTTCCGCATTTGGTTGGACCTCGATCTACCGGTCAACTCAATACCCTAAATAGAACATAAAACAAATATGCTCTTAACCGGTCCTTGGCAATTCACTTTTTTCGATCTTTCAGCTCCCACACTCTCATGGGTAGGGGGTCTACTTATGGATGTCAAAATTCCGCAACGTTTGTCCGCGCATGGTGCCGCTCCCCTTAGGGAAGTTTGCTTGTGCAAAGCGTTGACCGCTCCGTTAGGAGCCTTATTCACGGCGGATCGGCCTAATTTCTTTACACAATACCTATCACTATTGTATAAACATATAAGAATTTTTTGATTGATCGATTTTCATTTCAAAATTTTTGGATCGCACATAATCCTTATATGTCTTGTAATGTAGTATAACTAGTTTAATAAGCTTGTTACCCTCCATGAGCAAAATGGGGGACGAAATGGAATTTTTTAAAATGAACCGCTGGATGTTGTTTGCATATGAACATATGTTAGTGGTAGAAATTTCAACAATTTCCGCATTCGGTTGGACCTCAATCTACCCGGTCAACTCAATACCCTAAATAGAACATAAAACAAATATGCTCTTAACCGGTCCTTGGCAATTCACTTTTTTTGATCTTTCAGCTCCCACACTCTCATGGGTAGGGGGTCTACTTATGGATGTCAAAATTCCGCAACGTTTGTCCGCGCATGGTGCCGCTCCCCTTAGGGAAGTTTGCTTGTGCAAACCGTTGACCGCTCTGTTAGGTGCCTTATTCACGGCGGATCGGCCTAATTTCTTTACACAATACCTATCACTATTGTATAAACATATAAGAATTTTCCGATTGATTGATTTTCATTTCAAAATTTTTGGATCGCACATAATCCTTATGTCTTGTAATGTAGTATAACTAGTTTATTAGGCTTGTTACCCTCCACAAGCAAAATGGGGGACGAAATGGAATTTTTTAAAATGAACCGCTGGATGTTGTTTGCATATGAATATATGTTAGTGGTAGAAATTTCAACAATTTCCGCATTAAGTTGGACCTCGATCTACCGGGTCAACTCAATACCCTAAATAGAACATAAAACAAATATGCTCTTAACCTGTCCTTGGCAATTCACTTTTTTTGATCTTTCAGCTCCCACACTCTCATGGGTAGGGGTTCTATTTACGGATATCAAAATTCCGCAACGTTTGTCCGCGCATGGTGCCGCTCCCCTTAGGAAAGTTTTCTTGTGCAAAGCGTTGACCGCTACGTTGGGAGCCTTATTCATGGCAGATCGGCCTAATTTTTTTACACAATACCTAATTACCTATCAATGTTGTATAAGCATATGAGAATTTCAGATTGGTCGATTTTCATTTCAGAATTTTTGGATCACATATAATCCTTATATGCTTATTAATGTAGTACAACTCGTTTATTAGGCTTGTTATCCTCCATCAGCAAAATGGGGGACGAAATGGAATTTTTTAAAATGCACCGTTGGATGTCATCCGTATATGAATATATGGTAGTGGTAAAAATTTTAGTGACTTCCACCTTCGGTTGGGTCTCTATCGACCCGGTCAACTCCATACCCTAAATAAAACCTAACACAAATATGCTCATAACCGAGAATTTGCAATTTTTTTTTTGATCTATCAGCTCCCACACTCTCATGGGGAGGGGGTCTATCACATGCTGTCAAAATACGGGGATGTTTGTCCGCAAAAGGTGCCGCTCCCCTTACGGAAGTTTGCTTATACAAAGTGTTGACCGCTCCGTTTGGTGCCTTATTTAATGCAGATCGGCATAATTTTTTTACACAATACCTACTACTGTTGTATATGCATATGAGCATTGTCATGTTATAAGTTACAAGTGTGTGTGTGTGTGTGTATTAAATATGTTCAATAAAAAACAATGAGTCTTTTATTACCAATATATACCATTAAGCCATATTTTGAGAAGAAAAAAATAATGTTTTTTTTTTGTTAAACAAAGTAAGGCCCTTTTTTGGCCCATTTCGGCCCTATTTGACCCTATTTGAGGGCCAGCCCGACCCGGCCCTTTCGGCCCTAACGGATCGGGCTTTTCGGGCGGGTAAGGGTTAGCATATTTAAACCCTGGCTCGACCCTACCCGGCCCTAAATTTTGTTGACTTTGACTAGGCCCGGCCCGGCCTGACCCTAAGCCCTAAAATTTAGGGTAGGGCCGGCCCTAGCCTGGCCCATGATGACCCCTACAATTATGTATATAAATATACATATACCAAGACCAAACCATTGACTAGTCTTGCTGGACGTCACCTTTCAGACTAAAGATCCTTTATTAAACAATTATAGTAACCTACACCACCACCAAAAGCTGACCAGATTTCTACTTTTATTATAATTATACCCAAGAATGCTTCTTCCCTCAATTTGATCAATGCCCCGTCAACTACCTTCACCCAGAAACCTTCTCCCTCAATTTATGTACTGCACAATTCCACCTTTCAGCCGACAAAGACTTTCGATTAACTCCAGCTCCAAACCTCTACTTTTCCTCAATTCCAAACCTTGATTTAAGAAGAATTATCAATTTCCCAACCTTATAATTGTTGGAATTTTAGATATAATATTTCAAAATACAATATTATTTATTGAGTTTAATCATAGCCAATTATTTGGTGCTTTGTTTTCCAATAAAACCTTCATTGCATAAGTTGGTATATCCTTTATTTTCACTGCATCCATTATAATTGTGCGGCTTGTTAATTGCTTCTTTATCCATTGTTGACTAGTAAGTTTTTCCATGTCAGTTACAAAAGCCAACATTATTAATATTGATGATCATTATCGTAGCTTAATTACTAGTCTTCTTTGCTTAGTCATATATATACCCTCATTTCCTTCCTATTATATATATATATATATATATATATATATGATCACCATACATTCTCCTCAAGAGTTCTTTTCTCATATTCTAGTCAATTTTATGCGCTCAATATTCTTCTTTCCTATGCCAAAGGAAATTATCAAGCTGTTCTAGGATCCAAGTATTGCGAGTGTACGCTTACAAGGATTAACGGTTGTTGTACCCTGGAGGGTAGGGTGCCACTAACCTGCTACACCGAGACATTGTCTCCGAGGGGCGAAATCTACTCCTAAAGGCAGTGTTTACATGCCTCAACCTTAAAACGCTTTTCGAATGATGTGTTCCTTGGAATCCTACAAATTCAAGAGATAAGTCTTATAATTCTTGTTTTTTTTTTTAATAGAGATTGATATCATTAAGATCAATAGCCGGCAGACTGCCAATGGCTAGAGTCTAACTGTACTTACAACAAGATAGCCGGCAAGAAAATCCGGAAACCCTATTCTAAGCAAAACAGACTCATTACAAGTCGATGATAAGCTCGCTACAATTAGCGAACTTATAAACAAAGAAACTCCGTGTCTTCTAGGGCAAAATCATTGACTAGCATCCCCATTAGCCAGACGCGCAATTGCGGTACCAACAGAAAGCCACTTCCTAGCAAACAGATAGGAGCACGTCCTTATGCATAAGCCGCTATAACAAACGCCAATCGCATTCCAGATAATTACCAACTCCCGTAGCAGCCATGATCCGAAATTGATTGGTCATGGACCATATACCGACCCAAATACCCAAGAAGGTTCACATCTCAGGCTAGGTCCACTCTCAACCTTAAGTGATAAATGAGGGTGGCAAGGCACCCTCCTTGAAGACCCCCAAGACAGAGCCCAGCAGCCCAAGTTGGAGCCCAGACCCAAAAGCCCAAGACCACACCCAAGCAAAGGGGGCAGAAGCCCTAATCATGTTCTGCCATGCCATCGCTGCCGCCGGCCAACTTTCCGGTGGCCGTCCCTTCCAGCTGGACATCAGGTCGTCACCAGACCGCCGACCAGCCAAACCACTTAGGCCAAAGCTTTGCAGACCAAAACCTCGACTCAAGTACACAAAGCATCCGGAGAACATCGCCGACTCCTGTGTCAGTTAGCCGGAGAAGTATTGACTAACGTGAAACCAGAGATGTCGCCGTGCAGTCCCCTAGCCCAGACGTCGAACTCCCACGTCAAGACGCCGAGAAGGAAGCCAGAACCGCCGACCCAAATTGACCTACGCGATCTTCAATTCCTCCAAAGTGTCAGTGTCGATCTATCCTACGTGCCCTTCCCTACACAGCCTAGCCCTGACGAGGAAACTCGCAGGTATTAGATCGGCCAGCCACCAAAGATAGCTCGCCGCCGTTCTACTCAATAGGTTGGGTTTGCTTGCCTCAGTTATACAGCTGGATTTCACTGGAGCAAGTCTCTATTGATATCACGTCTTATAATTCTTGGTATTTTAATCTATATGACAATAAAATAATGATAATTATTTATTATTAAATTATATTGTATTTGTGTGATTTTGTAGGAGAATCAAAATAAGTAGCATCCATCAACCAAATTTTCCAACAATAGTCAGATTGAAATACCAATTGAACACCAAGGATGGGTTGAGATTACATTAAGAGTGAGCCAATTTCAGTCTAATTTCCAAAGCCAAGCTTCTGCACTAGCAACAGAAGGAGATGGGGACTTCAGTGGCTTCTAACCCATTGTCATGGTTGGTTTCTCCATTCTTGGCAAGGTTGGGTAAGAAAACTGGTTGAGCTGTGGGTGGATGTAGATGAGAGTAGTGAGTATAATCTGTGGTTTCTGAGAACCAAAGGAGTATGATTGGCATGCAAGTGACAGAAAAGTCTAGAGATATAGGTGGAGAAGGCTGTGAGGTGGTGAGCGTTGTAGGCAGGAGGTGTAGAAGCGTGACTGACCAAGGCTAACATGTTCCATTTTCAGATACCCACCTCAACTATCTCATGCACTCTTAAGTTGGCTATTGTTCCAATTAAACTCCTTCTCTACGTTTACCAACATGGGTTGACTTAAATCTTCTATAGGCCCAACTTGTACTAGTTTACTAAAGCCCAATGAGAACCATTAATTCTAAACTTAACCGAAAAGTTCCTACCTAACCAGAACTAGATTGAACCTAAATTCTCAGAAATAAATTTCGAAACCAAAGCTTGAGAAAATTCAAAGTAACTAAACAAAATTACCGGGGCTCACACTCCGCCTCTAAGCCACCTGACTGCTTGCAATGGGCATCGTTGGCTTCGTCTCCTCCTCCTCTCGACGCCTACTGTGGTATTTCAAGGCATCATGGTCGGAAAATGAAGAACCAACACCGAGAACCATGCGGTTACTTTAGCAGAAGTGGTCAACGCCGGTTTCTCTTGATTCCGGTCACCTCCAGCCATAAACCCAAGTCTATTAGAAGCGCCTTGAGCTACTCTTCATGTCCTCCAAACCTCTTGTAGCAATTCGAAGCCTGGAGGAAGAAAGCATAATTGGAAAATTTCACTGTACAATCGGGTTGCTTAATTGTTCGACCACTTCGAGACATTTTCTGACTTTGTCACAGTTGAGAAAGTTGTTAGGCTTGTTGAGTAGGTGTTGCAGCTAAAATTTGGTGGCCATCATAGGTGGTTGCAGGCGGCGCGTGGGACCCACATGCCGCCAATGTGGGTGGCGCGTTGAGGCGCGTAAAGCAGGTTTCTGGATTTGATTTTTGGCTAGTTAAATCTTATAATTGTTGTAGAGATTGAATATGTGATTTTGGTGAATTTTGGAGAAGTTTGACATTGATTATGAATTTCCGAAGTTTGGAGTTTCAGAGGTCGGATTCCCCTTGTTTCTGTTATGGAATACTTTAATCGACGGATTGATATCAGTGGTGGAGTTTGGCTTAAATCCTGAAAGAAATGGAGATATTGATTTACGAGGGGTTTTCGGGTTTCGTTATAGAATCATACTTATTTGTCGAATTGTTGTTATGGAATACAATTATGTATAGGACGAGGTACTGACTCATTACTCGACGAGGATCCTTATGCTTGGATACCATGTTAGCCGTATACTGTGAGTGGACGTTTGATTTTAATAATGCATGTAATTATTTTCTGAATTAAGAATTTATTTAAATTATCATTTTAAATTATTGAGCATATTATCTGAGTTTTTAAATATTAAATTATTTGTTCGATTGGGCTTTCGGATTAGAAATTGTTATGCTCTATTTTAAACTCATGATTTAGAATGATTTTCGACGAATTATTTTCCGAGATGATTTTCGGAATTAAATATTGTTTTCATTCGTCGATTTTGAGTTTCCCTAAAGATCTTCGAAGATGGGATTGTCGTTAGGATTCATGGATTTACGTTAACCTCGCATATTGGTTTATGAATTCGAGAATATTTTGGTGTGCGGGGCCACGTCAGTGATATATATTATTTTTCTCGTAAGATTTGGGGAAGCTTTGTTGGTTTTTCGATTTTCGTATGATTTTAACCCACCATACCTGGGTCGTATTATTTTATTGCTAGCTAGCCTATTAGTGCTCCTCCCCGCTTACTCTGTGTTTGTAGGTGAGTTGAGCAGCAGAGCATGGGATGCTTAAGAGTGTGGGACACTCTGACCCGAGCTTGGGAGGCTCCCTGACTCGTATGGTGATGACTTCTTCCCCATACTCTGTTGTTACTTGACTAGCGGGGCTAGTCTGATTTTTTGTTTAACCAGTGGGGCTGGTCTTATTTTCTTGAGTGACGGAGTTTCAATATTTTTTACTTGGTTGTTTGTGACTAGCGGGGCTAGTCGGTTTTCTTGAGCTGAACTTTAGTCGGTTTGTTTTCTTTAATTGTTGCATGCATCGGGTTTTTAAAGAAATAAACGTGGGAAAGTATAAACTCATTTTGTTTTACAATTACTTATTTTTGTCAACTCACGCTAACATTTTTATGTACTTTTCCCCTGGGCCTTTCGGTTTCTTTTGCTCAGTCTGCAGAGTAGCTGGTTCGGCATAGTAGGATTCGGGGCATAGCATCTGCTGCTATTGTTTTCATATTGTAGGTTGATCGTTGAACTTATTCGTAATATGAATTCTTTTTCTCTTTTAGATTGCTCTGATAACCTGTGGAAGAACTGTTGTAGAGTTTGGGAGTTGCACTTGTGTATTTGGTTTATGATGTATGGTTTGGTTTTTATTTGTAAATTGTGGAGTTGTTGTGATTCGGGGAGCAGGGTGCTTCCAGAAGAATAAGGATGGCTTATTAGAAGTGTGAATGTGTTTTTACAGGTTTTGGGTAGTCCATTTTAGGGGTGACTTTGCCTAATTTTTGGTAGAGTTATTCCTAAGGTGGGCCCCACAGGGCCACCTTGGATTTTAGGGTGAAATTCAGGGCGGGTCCAGTCACCAGAGCCTCAGTGGAAAGTCCCTTCAGGGCTTGATGTTGATGGACTTGAGCGATCTAGGGTGGACCATTGACCAGGATTTGGAGAAGCTACAAAGCAGGATCAAGAGTATCAAGGATGAGGCTTTGAAGAATCAGAACCAGATCAACAATATCAAGGAGGAGGATTTGAACAATCAGAAGCAAGAGCAAGGAGCTCAGGTGGAGCTAGTTATCCCTAAAACGGAGCCAACATGGGCAATATAGATGCAGCAGCAGCAACACCAACATAAACCATGAACCCCCTCCAGCACCTGTCATCACCATAAAGGGTCTGCTTGGAATGTGATTCCTCCATTTTCTGATCATAACCAAAGAACTGTGGTCTAATCCTCCTCCTAAATTTAGTTTTCCCTGTACAATTTCATTATGGACTTCTATAGTGTCTTTAAAGTGCTTTGGTTTTTCTTCTGGTATATCTCTTTGATGTTTTCTTTTTAGTTTTGTTTTAGTATGAACCACAGGGTGTAATTTGTTCTTTGACCAATATTGTGTACTAAATTACTGTTGCAGTTTGGTTATGCACTTGGTTTAAATAAGATATACTATTTACTTTGTTTTAAAACAACATTTGTTTAATACCTCAACATTCAAGCAATTTAGACGGATGACTATGGATAATTTGAGAATAAGCAAACAAAAGGGTAAAATCCTTATACGGTACCCTAATTATCACAACATGCAGTTTTCTGTACCTACAAACTTGTAGGGAATCTAGTTGTAGAGTAGTCAATGGGTCGTGTCGGGTTGGGTTCATGTCGGGTCAAGGTATTTATCCTGTCGCAAGAGACAAACTCAAACCCAACCCATTTAATAATCGTGTCAAAAATTTAAACCCAAACCCAACCTATTTATCAAACAGCTTACCCATTTCCAATCCGCTTAACCTATTTAATAAATAGGTCATGTCGTATTAGACAAAATGACCTATTTAGAAATTAACAATGCGACCAATTTAACTAAAACAAATGCATAAATTGATTAAATTCGCTAAAAACTCCACAAGTCGAAGAATATAAATAATTATATATAATTCCTAAATAATTAAATTCAATAATTATAAAGCAAAATATTTCAAATTGTCTAATCCTATAATCAAATACTTCCAACGTCCAAAATTTCAAGAAGAAGTATAACATAATCGGGTTATGCGGATTCACTTCTTATTGGCGGGTTGATCCGTAGCCGACCCATTTATTAAATGGGTCCTGGGGTCAACCCGCTTTTTAAACGTGCGGGTTCAACCCACTTTATTTCGTGCGGGTTTCGAGTCATGTTATCGGGTCGTGTCGGAATTGATAGCCCTAGTTTTACAATAGCTCTTCTGAGCTGGGTCGCCTTCTGCTGAGCTTGACTGCAACTGCTGATCACTGCAAACTATAAGAATATAGGATTAATAGCTCACGGTAGGCATGAACAGGGGCGGATTCAGGGGGGTCGAGTCTAGGCAGTTGCCTAACCTCGAAACTTAAGATAAGTTATGGAAGTCTCTTTGGTCTTAGGGTTCTCCAGAATTCTTTTCTAAAGGAGAGGGCAAGAGGGTTGGGGATGATACTCTGCACGTCCTTTCTGTTTCTTCTCTCCAATAAAGACACCGTCTGATAGTTTGAAATCTTTAATTAGGCTTAAGAGTCATAACTAAATGTAAATACAATTAAATATAAGTAACACTAGAAACTGTTCACACCATATGGGTGTGGAGAAGTGGGTGGTCACCCTTCTAGAAGTGGGTAGTTAGTTTATGAAAATAATAAATTTTCTTATTAATTACTTATTTAAGTTTTTGTTTAAGGATATCTCTATTTGTGTTTGGCCCAAACTCTAGGTTACTTGACCTAGTGGTAATAGGATTTAATTAGAAGAATCTAGAGATATCTTTCCTTGTATGATTCAGACTCTATGCATTGTATATATAAAGAGGGCCCTATTATCAATGAGAATACACTGAAAATTTCTCTCAATTTCTAATTCCCTAAAACACGTTATCAGCACGAAGCCCTAACCCTGAAAACCCTAATTTCATAACCTTCAAAATCCTGCAACCATCTCCCCGCATATCGAAGCCCTATTCCCAAGGAGCCCAGAACTGGCGGCGGAACCACCTAAACCGGCCGGAAAACCCCTGGACCGGCCATCGGAAAAATCGGACCGGCCCCTGCCTTGTGCCTGCCCCTGCAAGCCCTGCCGAGCAGCTGCCGAGCCCTGTGCCTACATCTGCCGAGACTTGCTGACAGCCCCTGCAAGCCTCCTGCCGAGACCTGCCGAGCCCTGTGCCTGCATCTACCGAGAGTTGCTGACTGCCCCTGTAAGCCTCCTGCCGAGAGCTGCTGAGACCTGCCGAACCCTGCGCACCCCTGTGCCTGCCCCTCTCGACATCTGCTGAAAGCTTCGCATAGCCCCTGCCGACACCTGCGAACCCCTGTGCCTGCTTCTCCGATAGCAGCCTAACACCTGCCGAGCATTTGCCTGCCACCCCTGCACATCCCCTGCACAGCCTCCGCACACCACCTGCACAGCCCCTGTAGCAACCCTGCCTAGCTCTGGCCACCACCTCAGCCACCAGTTTCCGGCCACTTTTCCGGCGACCTCCGGCAACTTTTTTCCTGCCACCTCCGTCATCTTTTCCGGTCAAGAATACCGGCATTTTTTCAAGGTAAACTTTTATAAAAGTTCTCGTTTTTGAAGTTTTTCAATTTCTTCTTCTTTTCTCGGGGACTTCCAACATCCCTTCTCCTACCCCCCTTTCTTCTTCATAGGGGAGACCAATAACCGAACTGTGGGGGTTCGTGCTCACTCCAAGCTTGGAGCTTGTAGAGTCCTCCAAACTTAGAGTTTGTTGAGAAGAAAACGATCGACCACATACATCGTTGTTTCGATCCAATCCAAAACCCCTCTTGGAATCGGATTTTCTTGGAAGCGACTACGCTAAGAAAATCCCTAATTTCTTGGAAGCGACTACGCTAAGAAATTTAATAGTTTTTCGTGGTAGCCTTTTTCGCTCTGAAATTAACTCTAATCTTGTGTTGTTTTTCAGGATGAGTTACCTGAACAAGTTGAACTTTGTTCCACTAGAGACAACTGGCACAGGATACCATAGGTGGGTCTGAGATATGCGCCAACATCTTAAGGCTGATGGACTTCTGGAAGCCATCCAAGAGCCTAGTCAGAACATGCTCTCCATTGAGCAAGCTATTGCTTTTGAAGCAAATCAAGTTAAAGCCATCATTCTCATGACAAGGCACATGAATGACGTGCTCCAAAGTGAATACCTCAATGAGGAAGACCCAAGAAAGCTATGGGTTGAACTTGAGCAGCAATTTGGCAACGTTCGTGACTCCCTGCTTCCTGATTTAGAAGCGCGATGGCATAGCCTCCGCTTCTGTGATTTCAAGTCTGTGCTTGATTATAACTCGGAAGCTCTTCATATCAAGTCTCTGATGGAGTTTTGTGGCCAAACCATAACTGATGCGATGTTGATCGAGAAGACTCTCTCTGCCTTCCCCGTCTCTGCCTTGATGATTTCAAAGAATTATCGGATTGATGTGAAAGCAGGACGTATCACGAGGTTTCATGAGCTTATTGGCGCCATGAACGTAGCTGAAAAGCACAACAACATACTTGTGAAGAACTATAATGCTAGACCCGTGGGAACTAAGTCTATTCCGGAGTCTAACTATAGTCGCGCCCCCAAGGGAGGACGCAAGGAGCGAAACCCTAAGAGTAGGGACAATTCTGGTCCATATTCTCGCCCTAAAGAGGAAGGAAATCGCCAAGAGAGGCGTGCACGAAACCGTGGAGGTCAACGTGTGAAGAGAGAGAGAGGCGGAGCCTCCGGCTATGGTGGTGACACCACCAAGAGTAATAGTCGTCCAAATCATGCACCAAAAGCATCTTGATCAAGGGAGCCTGACCATAAAGATGTTTGTCTTCGATGTGGATCAAGTGGAGATTGGGCAAAGAAGTGTACTGCATCCCAGAATGTTGCAAACACATACAAGATGTATCGTGAAGCAAGGGAGGCAAATTACATGGAACAAGAAGATCAAGATGGTGATCTCGATCTAAGGGTAGAAGACTACAAGGATCAAGACCCAGAAACTGGCGATTTTGATTAAGTCTTTTTATTTTCCAAGAAATGTAGGCAATTGCCAAATTACTTTTGTAGTAGATGCCAATGATATTAGTCTTTCTTCAAAGTAGGCGTACTCAATGTAAATGTGATGTCTAGAAAAGTTTTGAGATAAGTGGTACTTAAGCGAGTTTTGCTCCACCGACATCTCTCTACTTGCCTGGTCATATTTACATTGGAATTACCGAAAGAAGTTAGACGACTACCATTGTTTTTCATTAACTAGTTTATTGGATTAGATTTTCTTTGGTTAAAGAAACGATGATGTATTTCCGTTTGGCTTATTAATAAAAGTTGAGTTCTTTTCTTTATGACTCCTTTTTAATTACTAGCTTTTCTTTTAGGAATGGATGAACTTCAATGTCTTGCGGATAGTGCGACTACGCACACCATTCTATGACATAGGCAATTATTCTTAGAGATGTTGCCTACATATTCCTCTGTGACTACGATGCCTGGGCCATCAAGTTTAGTTCAAGGACATGGAATGGCCCAATTCCTTTTGCCAAATGGTACCTTGATTAAAGTCACTGAAGCTCTTTACGCTCCTAAGGCAAATCCAACCTTATTAAGCTTTAAAGATATAAGAGCCAACGGATTCCGTGCGGAAACGCATAGTGAAAACGGAATACAATTCCTTTGCATTACCTCTAATGATTGCGGACGAAAGCGCATTTTAGAGAAGCTTATGTATCAATCTAGTGGACTTTATGACACTACAATTCGACCATTTGAATCTAATAATGTCATAAGAGAAGATCTCTTGGATTGAAACACATATTGGCTTTGGCATGACCGACTAGGACATCCTGGTCGTGATATGATGCTCCGTATACTTAAGACTTCACACGGGCATCCTTGCTTCAGAATGAGAAGAAGCAAGAATCAAAAATTAATTCCAGGACTTAACAAGAAAGCAAAAGTGCAGCTTCTGGTGTTGCTGCTGTCTTGGGCCGCCGAAAGGCCGCCCCTGTCCCTAGTGATGACGCCATAAATGGCGCCAACCATGAGCATGACGCCATGGTTGCTCCTCCTAGTGGCCATGACGCCACACAAACCAATTTTCATGGCTCTACCGCCATAATGGGAGATGTAGTCACACACTTTGCTTCTAATAGCGCTACAGACGCTCAGGCCCAACCAAAATCCTCATTGGTTGCTTCTAAGGCCCCTCGCTCATTTTGCAAAGCTTGTTCCTTCGGGAAATTAGGACCGAGATCGTCCTACGCAAAGGATCCAAAAATACTCATTCCGTTCTTACAGAGAATCCAAAGAGATATCTGTGGACCAATTCAACCATCATGCGGACCTTTTAAATACTTTATGGTATTGGTTGATGCATCGACACGCTGGTCACATGTGTCGCTATTGTCCACTCGAATTGCTGCTTATGCTAAACTCCTCGCCCAGATTATCCGTCTACCGGCTCACTACCCTGACCATCCTATTAAGTTGATTCGACTTGATAATGCTGGGGAGTTTACATCAAAAACGTTCGATGACTATTGCATGTTACTGTGGATTGATATAGAGCATCCAGTTCCCCATGTTCATACCCAAACTGGTTTCGCAGAAGCCGCTATCAAATGACTATAGATGATAGCACAGACATTGGTTATGCACACCAATCTCCCTGTTTCTGCTTGGGGATATACAATATTGCATACAGCGACACTCATTCATCTACGACCCACTGCAACCCAATCTTATTCTGCGTTACAGCTAGTGACTGGGTACGAGCCTAATAGCTCACACTTACGCATTTTTGGGTGTGCCATTTATGTGCCTATTACGCCGCCACAGCGTACTAAGATGGGTCCGCAACGACGAATGAGCATTTATGTTGGATATGAATCTCTAACCATCGTCCGGTATCTTGAACCCTTGACAGGCGATCTCTTTACCACTAGATTTGTGGATTGTCACTTTGATGAGACAGTCTTCCCATCGTTAGGGGGAGATAAGAACACAGATGTTCAACAGGAACGACAGGAATTGTCGTGGTCTGTCTCCACTATGTCTCATCTCGATCCCCATACCGCACATTCCGAACTTGAAGTGCGAAGAATAATCGAACTCCAGAACGTAGCAGACACTCTGCCTGATGCGTTTTCTGATGTTACCAAAGTGACAAGATCACACATACTTGCTGCAAACGTGCCTGCAAGGATTGATGTCCCCAATACTGGACATCACTCCACTCCTGTGACACCAGGAGATGGCGCCATTGCCCAGCATGGAAAGGATGTGGCATCTATGGTCGCATGTCCCCCAAGGAAGCGCGGTAGACCAATTAGTTCGAAGGATACTCGCCCTAGAAAGAGAGCGAATGAGGCACAAACAAATCCTTTGATCATCGATACTCAAAATCCGTCCCATGAGAATGTTCCGGATTACAGTTATGTCCAAGAGACATCATTGGGAGACACCTCAATGTTAGAACCTATCCATGAGAACGTAGAGATCTCTGTAAATTACACTAGTGTACATGGGACGTGGGAAAGAAACTCTATCATCATTGATGATGTATTCGCGTATTTAGTGGCGCGTGAGATTATTGAGACTGATGACATATAACCACTCTCCGTTGATGAATGCCAACGTAGAGCTGATTGGCCAAAATGGAAAGATGCGATCCAGGCGGAACTTGATTCTCTAGCGAAAAGAAAGGTATTTGGCAAAGTTGTACCAATACCGCCCAACACCAAACCAGTTGGTCACAAATGGGTATTCGTTAGAAAGCGTAATGAGAAAAACGAGATTGTAAGATACAAAGCTCGCCTTGTGGCGCAAGGCTACTCACAACGCCCTGGAATCGACTACGAGCAGACCTATTCTCCTGTAATGGACGTCATTACGTTCCGCTACCTTGTCAGTTTAGTAGTTTCCGAAAAACTGAACATGCAGCTTATGGATGTGGTTATTGCGTATCTATATGGGGATCTAGATACGAAAATATACATGAAGATTCTAGATGGAATTCAGTTGTGATTAGATTGAAACGCTCACTATATGGATTGAAACAATCCGGACGGATGTGGTATAACCGTCTAAGTGACTACTTGATTGGAAAGAGATATGTCAACAATGAACTATGCCCATGTGTGTTCATAAAAAGAACAAGTTTCGGATTTGCAATTGTAGCGGTTTATGTTGATGACATGAACATAATTGGCACCCTTAAAGAGTTAAGGGAAACCGCTGAACACTTGAAATCCGAGTTTGAGATGAAAGATCTTGGGAAAACACGGTTTTACCTCGGTTTAGAACTTGAGCACTGTAGAGATGGTATCCTGATTCATCAATCAGCTTATACCCAAAAGATGCTTAGGCATTTCAACACTAATAAGATTAAGCCTTTAAGCGCCCCAATGGTCGTCCGTAGTCTTGATCCAAAGAAGGATCCATTCAGTCCAAAAGATGACGACGAAGAAGTGCTAGAGGCAGAAGTGCCCTATCTAAGTGTAATAGGCGCATTATTGTACTTAGCACAATGCACAAGACCAGATATCTCATTCGCTGTGAACTTGCTAGCTAGATATAGCTCTGCGCCAACACGACGCCATTGGACTGGTGTTAAAGATATCTTTCGATACCTAAGTGGTACGATCGATATGGGCTTGTTCTATCCCTATAGAGAGAAGATGGATTCAGACCCATCTAGTGTCAGGGACGCCACATATGGTGGACCGCGTTCCCTCACCCCACCCCAAAACGATGTAAGTGTTTTGGAAGGTTTTGCTGATGTTGGGTACCTCTCTGACCCACACAAAGGTCGCTCCCAAACTGGTTATGTTTTTACCATGGGAAAGACCGCGATATCTTGGAGATCTACAAAGTAGACCTTAGTCGCTACCTCTTCGAATCATGCTGAGATTATTGCTCTTCATGAAGCAGTTCGTGAATGTATATGGCTTCGATCCATAGTTACGCATGTTCGAAGCAATTGTGGTTTGAAGTCTACCACAGATGAGCCAACGAGCATTTATGAGGATAATGCTGCTTGCATTGAACAAATGAAGCAAGGCTACATCAAAGGCGACAACACCAAGCACATATCGCCCAAATTCTTCTATAATCAGCAACAACAGAAGCTCTTCAAGATCAAAGTGAACCAAGTTCGATCTGAGGACAATGAGGCAGACTTGTTTACTAAGTCATTGCCCAAATCCACGTTCGAGAAACATATGGCAAGAATTGGCTTGCGGAAATTATCTGAACTCCCATGATCGTAGTCATCAGGGGGAGGCACAGACATCAGGGGGAGATGTCTACATGTTCGTCTCGAATCGTGAAGGGTGTGTTGTGCTCTTTTTCCCCTTCGACCGAGGTTATTTTTGTCCCACTGGGTTTTTGTTACTCGGCAAGGTTTTTAACGAGGCAACGAGAGAAACACCGCGTTTGGACAACACAAGGGGGAGTGTTTAAGGATATCTCTATTTGTGTTTGGCCCAAGCTCTAGGTTACTTGACCTAGTGGTAATAGGGTTTAATTAGAAGAATCTAGAGATTATCTTTCCTTGTATGATTCAGACTCTATGCATTGTAATCCTCTATATAAAGAGGCCCATATTATCAATGAGAATACACAGCAAATTTCTCTCAATTTCTGAATCCCTAAAACAGTTTTGACTTTTTTATCTTTGACAATTAGAAAGATATATAAAGTTATTTAATATTTAAGAGGCATAAAAGTAAAAAAATTTAGTTATGGTGAGCAATCCCTCTTCTCTTAAATATAGTGTAGATAATTTAATAGCTCACGGTAGGCATGACCAGGGGCGGATTTTGGGGGGGTCAAGTCTAGGCAGTTGGTCTAACCTCGAAACTTAAGATAAGTTATGGAAGTCTCGTTGGTCTTAGGGTTTTGCAGAATTCTTTTCTAAAGGAGAGGGCAAGAGGGTTGAGGATGATACCTTGCACGTCCTTTCTGTTTCTTATCTCCAATAAAGACACCGCCTAATAGTTTCAAATCTTTAATTAGGCTTAAAAGTTATAACTAGATTTAAATACAATTAAATATAAGTAACACTAGAAACTGTTCACACCATATGGGTATGGATAAGTGGGTGGTCACCCATCTTGAAGTGGGTAGTTAGTTTATGAAAATAGTAAATTTTCTTATTAATTACGTATTTAAGTTTTGACTTTTTTTATCTTTGACAATTAGAAAGATATATAAAGTTATTTAATATTTTAGGGGTATAAAAGTAAAAAAAATTAGTTACGATGAGCAAGCCATCTTCTCTTAAATATAGAATAGATAATACTTGTCAAAGATATAGCATAACACTCGTGGCATCAACATTACTATTCTACACTAGGTTTAGATAATTGTGTATTTCTTTAAATATTTTTTTGTTTATTATCAAATGGAATCTCTAGATGTAAGCCTAATATCTCTCTCTTTCTCTCTAAAAAAAAACCCGATGGTGTGTTTGTTCTCTCCCTGCAGAACATTGCCGACGCTCCAACCACTGCGTTTTGGCCTGGGAGAGGATGTCGATTATGAGTAGTGGAGGGGTTTCGGGGCAGCGGTATGGTCCAGGGTGGGAGGATGGGTCTTCGTTTCTGAGTTGGGTGGATCGATCTCAATCTGTCCCTCTTGGATCGGAGGCGATGGCAGAGGAGGAGGAGGAGCGACAGAACTCGGCTTTTCGGCGGTGGAATCTGAAGTCACTGATCCTGCTATTTGGGCAGTGGCTGATCAGATCGAATCGTGGTTGTGGTGATCCCGGAAGGGATCTGTCTTAGCTTCGGTTTAGGATCTTGTTCGGGTCGTCAGCTTGGTGTAGGAGTTGTTTGCTATGTGACAAGGCGGTGCAGCGGCGGAGGGATTCAGCGCGACAACGTATTGTTGTGGGGCAGAGGCGTGGTGGCGAAGGGGCTCGCTGGTGGCGGGAATGGTTGCCTGCTGCTCTTGATTTTTTCTTAAGGAGGTGGTGTTTGGGTCGGGCCTTCGTTCTTGGGTCTCTCTAGTGGTCTTTTGTGATGCCCCAGAAATTCGTATTTACTTTCCGAGGATTTTCCGGAATTTAAATTGTGGGTATCGGACGTTTTCGTGGCTCGTGGATGGAGCGGAAGTGTTTCGGGCGAATAATTAATTGAAGAATATGGTTTTAGGGGGGTTGCTAAAGGTTGACTTTTTATTCGTCGAGATTCTCCAAAAACTTCCTTCACGAAAGTTGTAGAGCGCGTCGATACGAGTTCGTGGACATGTGGAACGCGAGAATCGGAGTTCGTATGAGGAAGTTATGGCTATTGGAAAAAGTTTCCATTTTAGTATATAAAGGAAAAATCAGTTTTTTTTTCATTATTCCTCATTTCCGTTTCCGGAAGCTTTTTTTTTCTCTCTCTCTTCTCTCTCGTCCGCTCCCTCAGTATCGAAGAAAACCGCCTGACCCGACCCGAACCCGGCCGATCCGACCCGGCTTTTCCGGCCAACTGCGGCGGTCTCCGGCCGTGAAACTTGGCCAGCAGGGTCGTCTCCTCCGTCTGGTCGTCCCTCTGGTGTTCTCTTACGGCGATTCTCCGTCTCGGTGGCAGTTCAAGGCGGTGCAGCCTTGTGTTTTCGGACCCGGCCGGAAAACACAACTCCGGCGACCTCATGACTTCAGGCTTCTAGGGTTGGGTTCAGAACAAGCTCGCTGATCGATCCATGGTGTTTGTTTTGATCGGTTGACGTGGAAATCGGTTCAACTCAGTTGGGATTACTGTTCACGGCTTGTGAGGTAGTTTTCGATCCCTTAAGCTTGTTTTCTGACTTCGAGCTAGTTATGAGAATTCACAAGCATGCTTAGATGAAGAACTTTGATGTTGGGAGTTTTGTGAAATAATGTGTTTTGGCCGGTGGCGGTGCACCACCGTCTGTGGTGGCGTTCCGGCGGTGTTCCGGCCACTTAAGGAACTGTTTTTGGTATTATATATGTTCTACTCGTTGATACGAGCGTTTCGATATATAATATGCAAATTTTGGAGTTCGTATGGAATTGTTATGATTTTTGCAGTTTCATACCGATCGATTATTCTATCCGTGAGGATTGAGCGTCCGATCGACTTGTGGTTTGGTCACATCGATCGTGGACGTATTCCAGAGACTTCGGGAGGTCTCGGATGTGGTTTTGCCTCGATTGGCGCCACTTTGGGGGATTTTAGTTCAAAACAGGGGTTTCGGACTTAAAATTGGTTATGAATCGTTACTGATTTGAGATCATTGGTGAATAGGTGCTTCTAGAAGGTGAATTGGACGAGTTGTTGGTGATAGTGTACTAGTTCGGTTCTGTATAGAAGACGCAGCGGGATTCTGAGGTGAGTAATCTCACGAAGTTCATATCACGAACGGGTTCACCATACTGTTTTGAAAGTTATTTAGTTAACTGCAAACTATAGATGGTATTAGTGACATTTCCGTGTAGATGACTATGTGTGTGTGTATATATATTATGGGATGTATATATATACATACGTATTCATGTATTAGTTGTGGATTTGTGAAACAATATGCATGAAACGATGCTTTTTATTGTTTTGGGTTGTGGCTTTTGGAAAACAATTGGTGGGAAATGGTATTTCTATTGTTTTGAAAAGTGTTTGAGGATTTGAGAGTCACAGGTTGTGATTTCTCCTTTTGGGTTGATTTAACGTTTTGATCTGACGACCGGTGGTCTGAGGATTTGAGAGTCACAGGTTGTGATTTCTCCTTTTGGGTTGATTTAACGTTTTGATCTGAGGGTCAGGTTGACCTAAGGATCCGGGGTTGCAGGTTGCATCCTCAGGCAGCATATATCGTAAGGTTGAACCTTGGCCGAGGTGACAGGTTACGATATATTCAGTTAGAGCTCTAGTCTGTCTGCCATCGTACTTTAGGGATCTAAGTAGGTTACTTAAGACTCCTGGGTACATGCTTTGTCCAGGTTGGACCTATTTGCTGTTTTGTCCAGGTTGGACCTAATTGCTGTTTTGTCCAGGTTGGACCCAATTATTGTTTTGTCCAGGTTGGACCTATTTGCTGTTTTGTCCAGGTTGGACCTAATTGCTGTTTTGTCCAGGTTGGACCCAATTATTGTTTTGTCCAGGTTGGACCTATTTGCTGTTTTGTCCAGGTTGGACCTAATTGCTGTTTTGTCCAGGTTGGACCCAATTATTGTTTTATCCAGGTTGGATCGATTTATCATATTTGAATTGTTAGGTTAACGATTTATATGATTTTGTCACGGTGTGACTTTCGTTGTTTCTTTTGGGAAAAGAGTATTGTTTTTGGAAGCATGGTATGTTTTCCTTATTCGCGAGTTGAAAGGTTTTCCTCGTTTTTGGCGTGAGTTGTGCATGTGTGATTTGAGTTACTCATACGGGCTTGCAAAAGCTTACCGGGTTTGTTGTGTGGCAACCCGGTGCACCATTCCAACGGTGTAGGGGTTAATCCTGCAGGTTAGGATAATCGCGCTGAAGCTGAGGTAGCGCCTTTGCAGTTTTACGGTAGGAAGCCAATTTTGTGACTTTACCGTTATAAGGACTTCCGTTGTATAGTTACTCTGAGTAGCCTTTACGTTTTATTTTGTTGTTGACAATTTAATTCGTAAGCTTGTGTAATATATAACTCTTTGGAGCGAGTGTATATTAACTTTGGGGGTTCAGGGCATCAATATGTGTGTAAGTTAAGGGAAAAAGATTTCAGGTATTTCGTATTGATGACTGGACGTTCACGCATATATAATTATGGGGTTATATATATCGATTTTCATGTGTGTAAAATCAGGGGCGTGACATCTTTTGTGACAAAAGAAAAGTTTACCTCCATCATCCAAAAGAAAGGTTTACCTCCATTCGCGACAGCAAAACCCTATGTTCGAAGCAACCTGTAAACGGCTTGGTAAGTAAGCAAAAGCGCATCGTGTTACGTGAGAGTAAAGCACCTCAAATACTACAGAGAAGAAAATCGACTCGCGAATTTAGGAAAAGAGGTATTGAAGTAACAATGTAATCCATAAGCAGGAAAGAAATTCTTTCATAGTCCCCAAAAGACTAATCGAGAAATCCCTCATAGAATAGTCCCCAGAAGACAAATCGAAACTCGTTGACTATCGTCGCCCCGCAAGGAAAACTGCCTCCAAACCTTCGCCATAACTCAAAGATTTTAAATTAAGATCATAACCACATCACCTAGCACTTCCACTTGAATTACTATGGACACCCCGTGGGGTCACTACGACCAATTCTTGATTCCAAGTTCAACAATTT
The DNA here is from genome assembly GCF_002994745.2 of Rosa chinensis. Lineage (NCBI taxonomy): Eukaryota > Viridiplantae > Streptophyta > Magnoliopsida > Rosales > Rosaceae > Rosa > Rosa chinensis. The sequence continues at coordinate 23,545,936 of NC_037090.1, read as the reverse complement.
CACCCAAATGGATATCCAATGACACTTAATAATACCCTCATGCGCGATAAAAGTGATCGCAACCGTTGTGAGACGATCCGAATGTCCTTGATTTCCAAAACCTTTCAAAACCTCAATTCTCACTTTTGTGCTCTTAATTGGTTTCAAATTCCAAATTATTGCTACACGGGGCCATTCCCCCTGACCACATCACCAGTTTTAGGATGAAGGACACCCGTCCACATCATATATCACACCCAATGATACCAGGATCTGACAGTGGTCCCACCACATTACGATCAAATTCTCAAGTTCAACCCATAAGAAGTTTTACTCAAAATATAACTTAGAATTCCGGTCAAACTATGACCTAGAATACTCCTTGAGTCAACTGGGAAAACCCATGTCCTTAGAGTTACTCTACTTACTACTCTTATAACATCTCAACCACTCCATCTGACAATTGCTCCTTCAAGAACTTACTACATTTCAATTCCTATGACTTCATGATTCAGAAACTGAATTAAACTTCGTATCACATAGTAATTCGTTTGAACCACTATGGATACCCTAACAACGTCACTACCGTCAATCCCCGAAATTGCGTTGAACCATTTCACTTAAAATCAAATGACCAAGACACACACTCTCGTACAATACCATTTACAAAAAGTTGGTTTTATTCCTCCCAATTAAAATACTGCCAAAAATCGTAACTCTAATATAAAGCTCTACGCATCCAACTAAATACTCAATTTTCAAATGCAAAACTATTTCAAACTCCATTTCAAAACTTCAAGCGTCCCGCCTACAAAACTTAAAACACAAAATAACTTCAAAAACTCACTTCTGTACATCTCAAAACTCACTACGATCCAAAACTTAAGATGACCAATTCATAACTCAAAATACCTGAAATTATTCCTGTAGTCCGAACAAAACTAAATCCAAATGTCATGGCTAGGTCAACAATCCAAGATGACCAGTCCAAAGATTTCCGACAACCCCCAAGGACTGCCAATAACACCCCAAAAATCACCTACAAGACCAATCATGCCATGCAACACATCTCTCGGTAAAAAATCAAAACCACTATTACCACTAGTTCCATTTTCCCCAACAGTCCTGATTCCAAAACAATTATCACATCCAGTCATTCGTCTCAAACACTCAAGCACGGAATCGAACTCCGTTCTCGCATCTTAAACCCTGCCCAACAACTTACTGGCACCGAGGAAGAAATAACCACGACATTTCCTCGAATCATACTTCGTAGCACAACTCAAAATTGTAGAGTAGTCTTACTCTACCATCAGCAGGGAAATGTGCAAAACAAGCGAACAATCCGCTACGCAACGAAAACCCTAGGAGGTCGGCGTACAAGAGGCATAACACCTAAAGGAACACCATCTAGACATGTACCTTACACACTTAATGAGTACATCAGCACCGAAGAGTAAACGATGGGAACCGCTGCAGTTGGGCCATCACTCGAGAGTACCGTGTAACATTAAGCGTAAAAGGTAACAAGATAGAAACGAGTCTACAGAATCTAACAACCTAATGCTCTGATACTAACTGACAGGGCCCGCCCTGGATTTCACCCTGAAATCTGAAGTGGACCTTCGGGGCCCACCTTAAAAGAAATTTTGCCAAAAATTTGGCAGAACTTGCCCTAAAGTGGACAACCCAAAACCTGTAGAAAGAAAATTTACACTTCTAAATCACCCATCCTTATTCTCCTGGAGCCACCTTGCTCCCCCAAACAACATCAACCAAAATCATATGACACAAAACACAACTTAAATAACATTAATTTCCTCAGGTAATCAGAGCAAATCTAATAGCAAGGGTGATCAAGGAAAACCTAAATCAAATAAAAACGCAGAAGCCACGCTGTTGTCTATGCCTTAACTCCAATGTACGCCCGACCTCAACTAATTTCGCCTGCAAACTAGGCATTTGAAACTGAAGGGCCCAGGGGAAAGTAATTGAAAAACACGTTAGCGTGAGTGGACAAAAATAAATAATTTAATATGAATAAAACAAAATAAAACTTCATACTTTCCCACATTTTTCGATATATATAAAATCCGGATGCATGCAACATTTATAAAACACTTAAGAAAATAATCCGAAAAACGTTGAACTCCAGAAAACCGACTAGCCCCGCTAGCCACAACAACAGAGTAAAAGATTGAAATTTCAATATTCGAAAATATAAGACCAGCCCCGCTGGTTAAGAAAACTCAGACTAGTCCCCGCTAGTCAAAAATAGTATAAGTAGGGGAAGATGATAGCCATACGAATGAGCCTCCCAGGCTCGGGTGATAGCCTCCCAGGCTAAAGTACTCCCATTACTCCCGTAATATACCCTTACGCCACTAAGTGTAGCGATAGGATACCGGGCTACAGAATTACTGTCACAGAGACAGTAACCTGCGCCACAAAGGCGGAGGGCTACGGTGATCCCATCACCGCGCCACAAAGGCGGAAAAATCAATGCTAGCATAATAAAATCACCCCTCAGTATGGCACAGGGAAACATAACTGAAAATCCAGTAAATCCAAAATACATAAGGCTTCCCCCATCTCTCGTAAAAGAATTTCCAACGACGTGTCCTACACGCCAAAAGTATCTCCAAATCAATAGCAAAAAGGCGAGAATTAATAATAAATCGTAATCCCCGTAAACCGAAACAAAACCAATTCTAAAATCATCATCAAGGCATTCCCAATGCCAAAATCGAAAGTCGATAAATAAATAGGAAAGATCAATAAATCAACGGCGTGTCCCACACTCCAAAATATTCTCGGGTCAATAATGAATAAGCAAGGAAGTTCAATAATGAACTAATATTCCATTTTGGAAAATACCCTGGAAAATACTTTATTGAAAAACAACATAAATCATAATTTCAAATCCGAGCATAACAAAATTAATATCCGAAAATCACAACCGGAATAATTCATAATCACTTCATGAAAATCGTCAATGAAAGTAATTCCACGAGATAAATCAAAATTTTAAACAATCCTATGCTCAGAAGATGATACGATAATTAAATAGAGCACTAATTCAAGAATTAAATGCATACATCATTATTTAAAAACAAAAGTCCACTCACAGTACTATTCAGGCGATCACGCATACGAGTTCCTTCGTCGAGCAAAGCTCGGTACATCGCCTTGTACACAATTATATTCCGTGAATAGTTATTCAACAAATTAATACGATTCCTAAATCAATTCCTCATAATTACATCTCCACTTCTCCTCGGATGCAACCCAAATTATACCACTAATACCAATTCGTTTATTTAAAGGTTCCAAGGTAGAACCGAGAGATATCTGACGGCCGGATTCTCGTAATTCGATAATCGAAACCCTAAACTTCAAAAATTCATAATTAATTCCAAGCTTCTCCAAAATTCACCAAATTTCATATACAAGCTCTACAATATTTATAGGATTTAATGGGCTAAAAACTGGAATTAAAACACAGCCCAACACGCCTCCACGCGCCACCCACAGTGGCGGCGCGTGGCACCCACGCGCCGGCGGCCACCACCTCCGATGGCCACCAAAAATTGACAGTAGCTGCAAAACAACAAACCCAACAAATTTCTCAACTGCAACAAGTCCCAACTCGGATTAAGCCGATGAAGAAAACCCAGAAATCAAGCTTCGGACCCTAGGATGTTCTTCGTCGATTCGACCTCCACGATGCAAATCGGAGCAAGAGGCCTTAGGGGAAACGTTCGCCGGCTCAAGGCGCTCCTACAGTCCCAATTTGGTGGTCGGAAACGGCCGGAAATGGAAGATTTGCCGGAAAAAAGCCAAACTGCACCTATGAGGAACTTTGCTTCGATTCAAGGTTTCTCGGCCAAATCGCCACAACCTAAGGCTACTAGGGTGCAGAGGGGAGGGAGGAGCTCTTGTGGTGGCCGGCTGCACGCCGGTTGGTGGCCGGAATGTGCAGAATCGAAGGGAGGAAGAAGGACCCGAAAGGGAAAGAAGAGAGTTTGGGGGAGAGGAGAGAGAAGGTAGATTTCCTGAAATGGAAATCTACCACAGTAACTTTCTATATATATAGAAAGTTACCATGAACAGTAACGTTCACCTTTTGGCTTATAACTTTCGTATACGAGCTCCGATTTTTACGTACCACATATGCATGCGCTTGGTTTAACGTCATCTACAACTTCCGTGAAGAAAACTTTCTCAAATTCTGATCCGAACAAAAAGTCGACTTTTAGGGTCACTAAAGTTACCGAAAAAGAGTAAAAGTAAAACAAATTATCGTTTGCTGTCCAAATGACTAGTAAACTGGTAAATTTAGGTTCGGGACGTTACAGTATGTCCCGAAATCATATCAGGAATCTCTACACAATACTTGTATTCTAACAAGCACCAACTAGCAAAGAGCGCTCTATTGGCTGCTCTATTTGCTTTGAAATAGCAGTGACATAACGAAAAGATAACTCGATATGTAACACGATTACAACGTAGCATAATTGCCAGTTTTAGCACAGCTTTCCTACTATGTTGCCGCCAGATGATAAATCCGACAAGACTTAGCTTTACTCTGCCACTAGGCGGCAACGACCATTTGACGAAGCAAGGAACTCGCCGCCTACCTAGAGCAGACAAGGCACATTGAGTGCATACACAAGCACAAGGCCCGACTAGCCCTACACAACTAGTGTAGGGACTTATTACACGGCAAAGACGCAACAAAACTAAATAACTGCAGTAAATAAAATTAACAACATAAATAAAATAGCTAGCCCAAGCCTGGCCCAAATGGGGGACCCAAGCCCAAGCAACAGTCCAGGAAAGAGGAAGACCACACACTGCCAGCCAGACCTGGCCCAACTCCGTCGGAACCAGCTATGTGCCGCTCCTACACCCTCACCAGAAACCAGTCAACGAACTCCCAACTCCGACGCGCATAGGGGAATAGACATCCCAGATCAGAAACAATCCATGAAGAAACGTCTGTGTCGCACCATGGAGGAGCTTTGCGGAGACACGCAAACCCGGATTGGGATCGTAAGACCCAACCCAGATCAAGTCGCTCCGATCAGTTCCCGGCCACGCCGCACCGAACGCTTCACCTCTTGGCTGCCTCGAACCCTGCGATCTCCTCCGCCGTCGAAGAGAGCAACAGCCCCAGCCACCAGCCGCGATCTTCCCCTCCCTCACCTCATTGACACCCACCGTGATCTCCCCAACCAGAGAAAGCTTCGATCGAGAGATCCGGCTGCACACCAGACCCACGCGGAGCTGACAATTGCCCGTCCGACGACGGCGTAAGGGCACGCCGCCGGACAAGAAGAAAACCCTATTTTTCTTTCAAACGCGTGTAGGCGCGTTCTACTTCTCTAACCAAAGGATGTACCCCCTAAATGTTTAATAGTTAGTCAAGGCTAAAAAAAATTTTCTTTTTAACATAACATAATATTTATACTTTTAAATCGTTCTCTTTGCCAATGGAAGGACTCGAAGATTTGAAGATTGCGGATTTGATCGATCCAGATGATAAAGCCTGGCAACTGGATTTGCTGCAGGAACTTTTTACGCCCCATGAGGTAGATGTCATTGCTAGTATACCTTTGAGTTTGAGACATAAAGAAGATTGCTTGGTTTGGAATTTTGACAAAAAGGGCTGTTACAATGTCAAAAGTGGGTACTTTGCCTGGAGGGAAGCTAGAGAAGCTTCGTTAACTGCCTCTTCTTCTAGCAATGCGACTGGTGGGCAGTTGGGTAGGTATTGGGATGGGATGGGATGGGAACCTATTAGTCTATTATAGTTGACCAAGTATGAGATCCTTATTTCAGTTGACCTTGGATGGGATCCAAATTATATATACACATGCCCGACTTTTTGCCAAGTAGCTGCTATTTTAGCCATTTCATTATTTAAGCACAGCATGAGTGAAGACATACATGCATAATCTTCCTGATGAAAATGCTTGAGCATCTGAGTGAAACCTTCTCTTCCCTGCATTCTTTTCCCATCACATTAGTACTAGTTTTACCCATTTTCTTCACCCTCTTTTTACACAGATGGTCCTTATTCTCAGTTACTACAAAAAACTCTCCACCTTCTCCACCAAAGCTCCTTGTGCTCAGACAACTTCTGAAAATAGGCTCAAACCCTCATCGCTCCCTACAAAACCTAGCTCAACGCTATGGCTCCGATTTCATGGTCCTCTATTTGGGAACTGCCCCACTGGTTCTTGTCTCGTCGGCTGAGGCTGCCCGCGAGATTATGAAAACCAATGATCTCGAATTCTCCAATAGACCCAAGTCTGTCATCTTCCAGAAGCTTCTCTGCAATTACAAAGACGTCGCCATGGCACCTTACGGTGAGTACTGGAAGCAGGTGAAGAGTATATGTGTTGTAAATCTCTTGAGCAACAAAAGGGTTCGCTCTTTTCGTGCTGTGAGAGAAGAGGAAACAAAACTCATGATCAACAAGATTAATGAATCATCGGGAGAAGTCATGAACTTAAGAGAAATGTTTGTGATGCTTACCAGTGATGTTATTTGTAGAGTGACAATGGGGAGGAAGTACAGTGCTAGTGCTGTAGGGGAAGGTGGTAATACAATTTTGTTTAAGGAGCTATTGTGGGAGTTCACAGAGTTATTGAGGAGTTTCTATATTGGAGACTATATTCCATGGCTTGCTTGGTTGAGCCGTGTTAATGGTTTGGAAGCTAAATTAGACAAGGTGGCTAAGCAGTTCGATGACTTCTTGGATAGAGTGATTCAAGATCGTGTAGATCATCGTTCAAAGGCCAGTGGAAGTAGTGGCCATGTGAATCATGCCGATCCAAATGGGGAGGACGAAAAGGATTTGGTGGATGTTTTGCTCGAGATTCAAGAAGGAAACTTGTCTGGTTTACCTATTGATAGAGTTAGTATAAAGGCTGTCATATTGGTAAGTAAAAGTGTAAAACCAACACACACTCTCTACCTCTTATTGGTTTCCCCTTTCGATCATAGATTTACTTGGATATAATCTTTTGTAGGATATGCTTGGTGGCGGCGCTGATAGCACATATTCTGTCATAGAGTGGACGATGGCAGAGCTTTTAAGGCATCCAAGGGTAATGAAAAAATTGCAAAGTGAGGTCCGGGAGTTGGCGGGAGACAAAACACACATAACAGAGGACGATTTGATTGAAATGAACTACTTGAATGCCGTGATCAAGGAGACCCTTCGCCTACACCCTCCATTTACTGTACTATCTCGGATGTCCGGCCAAGATGTGGAAGTAAAGGGTTACAAAATTAAAGCCAACACACGCATTGTAGTGAATATGTGGCAAATTGGAAGAGATCCCAAGTCATACAACAAACCAGAGGAGTACGAACCAGAAAGGTTCTTGAATGAGAATAGTGGAGTAAGTTATAAAGGAAACGACTTCCGGTTGATTCCATTTGGAGCTGGCAGGAGGGTCTGTCCCGGAATTCAGTTTGCCATGGCTGTTAATAAGACTGCTTTAGCGAATTTGGTGCACAAGTTTGATTGGGCATTGCCTGGCGGAGCAAGCGGGGATGATTTAGACATGACTGAATCCACTGGCATGCCAACACATCGAAAGCATCCTTTGAAAGCCGTGGCTATTCCATACCTAGCTAACTACGGATAGACTCATAAAACATTTCAAGAAAATCAAACTTTTAATATACCAGTACTAATTTCCATATGTATGTTAATACCGGCTGCATGACTTAATTGCAGGTGCATGCTTGATCCTATTACTTATTTGTAATATATTAGAGAAATACTCCGTGCGATGCTGCGGGGTTTGGTTTTTTTTTTCCGTAGTCAATATTTACATATTTCAAAAGCTGGTGTTTAACCAATATCGTATATTTACAAATTTCAAAGTCCTATATTCTAAGCAAAAGCCACCATACTGACCAGGCTTATATATTTATATTTTTCAGAAAATGGTTATTCTAACCGATTTTGTTTGTTTATATGTTGGTTACAAAAATAGTTGGTTTGAACAATAATATATTACATTAGTAATTTGAACCAACAGTTTTACATAGGGCTGTCAATAGGTCGTGTCGGGTCAAGGTATTTATCATGTCGCATGAGACAAACCCAAACTCAACCCATTTAACAATCGTGTCAAAAATTGAAACCTAAACCCAACCTATCTATTAAACGGGTTACCCGTTTCCAACCCGCTTAGCTCATTTAATAAATAGGCCGTGTCGTGTTAGACAAAATGACCAATTTAAGAGTTAACAATGCAACAATACGACCCATTTAACTAAAAAAAATGTATAAATTGATTAAATTTACTAAAAACTCCACAAGATGAAAAATATAAATAATTATATAAAGTTCGTAAATAATTAAATCTAATTATTATAAAACAAAATATTTCAAATTGTCTAATCCTACGATCAAATACTCTCAACGTCTAAAATTTCAAGATGAAGTATGACATAATCGGGTTATACGGGTTCACTTCGTGTTGGCGGGTTAACCCATTTATTAAATGGGGTCATGGCGGGTTGACCCACGGCTTACCGCTTTTTAATCGTGCGGCTTTAACCTGCTTTATTTTTTGTGGGTTTCGAGTCGCGTTATCGGATCGTGTTGGAATTAACAACCCTATCTGAGAGGGGACCTAAATCTAGATATTCACTAAATCCAATTCTAGCACTTTCTTTTAACCTAATTTAATTTATTTTTATTTAGTTTAATTAAAAAATTATTAAAAATAAAAAATAGCTCTTTTTTTACTATTTAAAAAATATTTTAATTTATTTTAATTTAGAATGCACTAGACTCCCTGAAAATTTATAACTATCAAAAAGTGAATTTCATGATAGTTTGAGTATCATTTTATGATTTTACCCCAAACAAAATTATGTGTTAATAAAAGAAAGTCGACTAGCTAAGAAAGTTGGACGCTATACATGTCCTTTTTTGTTTATTTTGCATTACCATGCAGATCTGGTCTTCTATATTGTCAATGGAACTCAACGTGATTACTTCTATTGTTCATAGCATTTGAAGGCAACCATAGGTTCAAAATGCTCTACGTTTCAAAGAATGCACACCATTCACGAACGTTGTTTTAAGGGTTTGGATATGTTACTAACAATTGTAGGTCGATATGATATTTCCTAAATATAGTACCTGAAACATGTAGAAACTACCAACTGCATATGTATACTCGGAATAAATATATTATCATCTTTCACCAATGCATAGCCATTGTTCATGATATGTATATCTGTTTTGATATACATGTACATGTCATTAACGATGGTGTTTCTCAAAAAAAAAAAAAAAAATGTCATTAACGATGGTGAGTAGGAACCACGTGTGATGATGATATAACAGATGGTTAATCTGTTGTTCAAATAATCTAATCTATGAATAAATAGTTAAAATTAAACAGAAGGATTTTCCCCCCCTAATCATGACTACTCATCATTCAATTTGTTGTAACTAAAGCAGAGATTTCCCATCACATTTTGTCTTCTACAGAATGATATAACTCATTCTTTCATCTTGCAGTGGTTGTGCAAATATCCTCGACTATAATTGAGGGAGGTATACTTAACAATATATTCGTCAAAATTCACTTTAGTATTGTTGGAATTTACCTTGTGTGCTGAGATTTATCAACTGAACGCTAGTAACCTACCATGCATTTAGCATCAAAGGTCAGTAACTGTAAAGAAAGGTGTGGTTTGTTCTTACCAAGAGCTAGTATTGAAATATTTGTAAAGAGTAAAACTTCAAGTATACGTTTTCCATGGCAATTAAAAATGAACTCACTAAGAAGTTTGAAATGAAAGATTTCTCTGGTCTTCTGTTAGGATGTGATGAGAATTTAATTAGGAAATGTAAGTCTTAGTTGGACTTGGTTGAACTTCTTAATTGGACATGGTTTATGTCGAAGTTTATTCCTGTCAAGAATAAGATCTTTCACTACTAGCAAAACGGGCAACTCACACAGATTTTAGTCACACATATTTCTCTCAGCCACGGATATCCGTGTGAAAGACAATTACATACAGATAACCGTATAAAATCAGTTGAGTTGGACCCACATGAGTTTATGACATACCAATAGCAACAGACATCCGTGTGAAATAAAAATTCACACAGATTTCAGTGTGAAATCTAAGATACTTTCACACGGATGTCCGTGGGGAAATCAGTTCACACAGATTTCAGTTTGAATAAAGTATTTTATTATTTAAACATGAATTTTTTTTATTCTTATACGTATTATACAACTACGGTCTTCAGTAGCTATTACAATTTGATATAGATGTCTGTGTGAAATGAGCCTCACACATATATCAGTGTATAATGAACATACTGATATCCGTGTGAGAGTATAATTTTCATACGGATGTCCGTGTGAAAGTTGGAATGACAATTGACGCGACAGTAGTAGATTACCGAGGTAAATACACACAGACATCAGTAAGAGTTGGAAGTGCATTCCACACGGATATCAGTAGCTATACTTCTTAAAACTACCAAATTGATCAGAAGTTTGCCATTGTTATTCTCTGTCATTATTTTCATTTCTTGAGCTGCATAGATGATGAAGAAGAAGACTGTGAATGATTTCAGTTGATTCATAGATTTCAGGTATTATTTTCCATTTCCCTTACCCTTGGATTGTATATTTCAAGTTTTTTGTTGGTGTATTCATGAAAGGTTTTAGGATATTCATGATCATGGAAAAACAAATTCATGATCAAAAACAGTGGGGTTCCGATTCTTCTTGGCTAATTTTTATTCATAGATTTCAGATCTAGATCGAAAACAACACGCATCCTCAACGGAAGCTCTATGGCTTGAGAGGATGAAAACGAAGGCTTGTGGCGTGGCTCTATGGCTGGGGTTTGGCTCAGGGATGGAAGTTGGTGGCTTCTGCTTGGATTGTGGCTGAGTTAACAGATCTGATTCTTCTCTTCGTCGATCGTGGGTGGGAGCTGGAATGGACTTCTGGCATGGTGCGATTTGCCGGTAGGGCTCGATTTGCCCTTTTTTGCAGGTTTCTCGGCTAAGGATGGTTGCTTGGCGGTGGCTGGGTTCTCGATTTCATGGAAGTGACGAACCCAGTGGGGTTCCGATTCTTCTTGGAGTTCGATCTCGGACGCCGGCTAGGTTCTCGTGTGGTTGGGTTTGTGGTGTGTCGGTGCTGTGGCGTTGGGATGCGTTGCGGCGGCCGGCCGATCGTATGATTACAGTAGTAATTTTTTTTTACTGTAACATAAGCCTTTACACAGATTTTAATTATCTGTGTGATTATTGTAATGTTCACACTGATTTTTTGAAGATAAATTTTATATAAGAATTTAATTTATAAATTCATCTCATGTGAGATAAGCGTGGGTCCCACAACAAATTCCACACTGATTTTTCTGTTTGTTGGGAGAGACTAAAGACCACGGGATCAAATGGAACAGACACAACATCTGTGAGTGTAGGGGTAGGTATTGGGCTTCCCATACTGATATCAGTAACTAATAGAGGTTATACCTACTGATTGCAATCAGTGGGTATAGACAATTTTGCTGGTAGTGTTTAGGTAAGGGAGCTGAGATGTCAAGGGTGAGTATAGCTCCTGGGTGAGCAATTGAGTTCTTGGAAATTCTATGAGTGTGGGTGTACAAGGGTTACTGGTTTGGGGTTATGGAGATTTAGCTCAATTGTATATTGTACTGAATTATTCTCATATTGAAGAACAAGTATCTCTCAGGAAGATGAAGGCATGGATTTGTGCTAAACCTCATTAAATCTAGGTGTTCTCTTGTTGTTTGTTTACTTTTCTATCAGTATATATACTCTGTGAATCTTGACGAGAGGAATTTTAATTCCCTAACAGGTGGTATCAGATCCGAAGGTTTGGTTGGGACACCTCATCATTCAAGGTACATTTAGGCATATATGGTCAAGATGTCAACTCAAAGATGCATTAGGTGGAGCTAGCTCAGGGAATCAAAAATTTCTAGCTAGGCAGAGCGAGTTGGAAACTCAAAAAATTTCAGATCGAAGGTAGTCGATAGGTGGAATGACTCGGAGGCTAAGAGGTGCAAGTCAGACTCAGGAAAAATCTTAATCGAAGGTGGAGTTGCAAGGGACTAGGGTATGACTCAAGGGAATGATGGTTGGTGATAGTGTATATCTCACCAAGGTGGTTCGTGGTGTCAACTATCATGCTTGTTTGTCGTTTATGGTATTCGTTCATCGATGGTTTGCATGTTGATTGTGGTTCTTCGTCATGACTTTAGGTATTGCCTCACTGTTTGAGGTGGAGTAGTTTGATAGAAAAGGGAGTGTCACTCTTTGGATATTAGAGAGTGAAAGGCATCCTAGTTCAATAGGGCGTAGTGTTAGCCAAATAGTGACCCTCAAGTATAAGGGCCAAGTTATAGTATAGGGATTGTGAGTATGGGATATCGTACCCAAGGGATTGGAAAACCCACTCTAGCTAGGGAAAACCTAAAGGGTGCTAGATGAATATGCAAATGTACAAGTCATAAACAAGGGCTCACAAGTGAACCAAAGTTCATGGTGAATATATGCAAGATGGTGTAGTGGTTTGATTTTTGGCTTTGGAGATGGTGTAAACTCAAATTAACACACAATAAAAACTTGAAATGTAAACTAGGCTATGCTAAACTAGATGTGATAAAATGGATGGAAGTTAGAGCTTTAGGTTGTTCACCATAGCCTCCCTTGCATGCATTGATGTTCAAACTATAAGTAATGCAATCCCAAATATCCAATTACCCTCTTAGCATCCGGATAGGACTACTAAGGCCTAAACTCCTTTTATTTTATCAATTTCCACCTGATAAGTGCGAAACTAACTACCCAAGAATAAGTTATATTACCGGATAAGTATCAATTTCTTGCTCCTAGATGCATAAAGATTTGAGTTTAGATAATCAAGCAAGCAAACCAATCCTAGATCTAGGTGATTTTAATTCACTACCCTCACATACACACCTAGTGTGCTATCATGCTTTCATTGTCTAAAGCTAGCTATTCTCTAAACATTGTTCATGTAATGACAAATGCAAAGTATTCAAATTAGCTAGATTCAAATACAAGCATTCACTTCTTGAATTAGCATGTGAAGATGATCATGGAAAATGCATCAAATAAGACTCAAACATCAATCATTACAAGTTTGGTTAGGGTTGAAAGTTTGGCTAGGGCTTTCAACCCTAGCCCCAACAAACTAATTACTCACTCATAATCAAATACATAAGCTTCAACATGTTTATGAACATCAAACTAAAAAGTAGGGATAGAGAAGGAACTAGTGATAATCAAGTTGAGGATGGTGTAGATGAACTCATGAAGGCATTGACATGGTGAAAATGGTGATGATGATTCCTCAAGTGATGCTAGACTCATCTCCTTCTTCTTCAAAGGTTGATGATGGAATATGAGATGTAAAGATGATCAAGTGGTGAAACGGTGGAGTAGTGAAGATTTTTGTCTATGAAATGGAATGGGTAGATGGAAAAGATGATGAAGGTTGTGGTGGTGGTAAGTGAGGTTTTATGAAGGAGATGAAGAGAGAAAAAAAGATGTAATGGGGTGGAATGGGTGGTGTAATGAAGGGATGTTTATATAGAGAAGAGAAAGAGGAGTATGATAGTGGAAATAATGATGAAAGTAGAATAAATGAGGTGGACTATGATAGTGGAAGTATGGAGGTGGAGTATGATAGTGGAAGTAATGATTAAAGAGAGTAGAAAAACATGGCCAAAGGAAAAGAGAAGAGCAACTAAGCTCTCTTTATTGTGAGTGGGAGACATGAAAATGATGAGTGGTGAGCTGGTTTTAGGTCACTTTCTGCCCTTTAATTTCTTCAATTAATTCTCCACTAAGACTTCAGAATGGGCCTCTGACTTCTTTATATAAAATGTTCCTCCATGAATGCAGATCATCCTGATAAAATTTCAAAGTTAAATTCACTGTGGTTTGGCTGTAAATGTTTCTGAAATACGTACAGGTCAGGTTTTTCATTTTTCGTCTTTCAGAAAATTGGACTGATTGTTTGAAGGCTTTCCACTCAAAACTAGCTCTGGCACTCTTCATAACAAATGTTCCTCGGGATGTTTAGGATGAAACTCGTTTGGTCAGTCAGCTACCCCTCCTTTCTTGTCTAGCTCACTTTCTCTTAGTCGGAGTAGGAAAATGTCTAACTCACTTTCTCTTCTCCATTATTTCCTAACACGATAAGGAAAATAAATAAATATAAATAAACACAAAGATTAAGTAAAGTACAAGATTAGGAAAATAATGAAATTGGATTAGTCAACATCAAATTGGACTTTAGAACAAGTAATTTTCATGTTTTATGGCACAAATATGTATATGAATTATGATCCATCACGTAGCAAAGCATTAGAGGGAAAGGATGAGAATTTACTAGAGAAGACAAGGGATAATGCATGAAAAGCTGTCAGAGATTTAGTGATCATAGCATGTCTAAATCTAGGGGCAGAGGGATGCTACAAGTGCGGTGACTAGGGTCAGATGAAGTGGAAGGCTTGGATAACACCTAGTGGTAGCAGAAGACAATTTTCATATGGAGATGCTCTCACAATCTCCATAATTGACACATGTTCTCAGACTGGATATTAGATTTGGGATTGACGTACTTTGGATGGTGTGACATATGTTCCAAAGTAAAAGGAGAATTTGATATCGATGAGCCAGTTGGATTCCAAGGTCTATAGGTGTTTTATAGCAAGTGGAGCTAGTAGAATCACACATGGTGGTATGGTCCTCATACAGGAAGAACAATGTGGTAGGTATTGTCTGGTATATCAGACCTCGATGGATAGTGAGAAACAGGAGCGCGCAAAGGCAAGTCTCGTTTGCGAGTAGTGGGAAATAGAAGCGCGCAAAGGCGAGTCTCATTTGCGGGTATAGCAGAGATGTCATTAACAAGTTTCCGAGTTCAGACGATGGTGAGAAGGAAAATTTGTTAGGGAAAGGGTCATTTCAAGGTCTCTCTTTGGAATCAGCTGATGACTGTTAACTCACAGTTACATATAGGATTGGCTGTTACGAATCGGAGAGGACCACAATTGATTCAAGGTATGTGTTGCTGGTACAAGAAAGGCTAATGTCAATGGTTAAAGGTGGTGTAAGGTAATTTGAATGACATTCTCATCAAGGTGGAGATTGTTAGGATGTGACGAGAATTTAATTAGGAAAGGTAAGTCCTAGTTGGACTTGGTTAAACTTCCTAATTAGACATGGTTTATATCGAAGCCCGCACGAAACAAAAACAGTTGAACCTGCACGATTAAAAAGCAGGTTAGCCAAGGGTCAACTCGCTATGACCCATTTAATAAACGATCCCACCACGGGTCAACATGTCAACACGAAGTAAACCCGTATAATCCGATTATGCTATATTTCTTCTTGATTTGGAAGTTGGGAGTATTTGATCCTAGAATTGGACAATTTGAATAACTTTTCTTCATCATTATTGGATTTAATTATTTACCAACTATATATAATTATTTATATTCTTCGTATTGTGGAGTTTCTAGTGAATTTAATCAATTCATACATTTTTTTTAGTCAAATGGGTCACAATGTTAATGCTTAAAATGGGCCATTTGTCCAACACGACACGACTTATTTATTAAAGGGAAAATTTTAGGAACAATCTACCAACTACGGCCCACTATGCATTTGTGTACATGAACTTACAAATTATAAACTTTGGTACACGAAATCCGAATCCCAACCCACTATATAGACATAACGTCAATGACGCCGTTAACTCTTATGTCATTATTCATTTGTCAAAGGGTAATATAGTACTCTCCCACTCTAGTTAATTTTTTTGGTAAAAAAAAAAGAAAAACGGATCTCTCTCTCTCTCTCTCTACATACCCAAACCCAGAAAGCTCGACCCCCATGACCACCGCACCTCCTCCACCTTCCAAATCCAAACCTACCAAACTCAACCAACTTCTAATACCACCAAACCCTAATTCTAATTCTAATCCCAGCCCCATCTCCACCACGGATCACCACCACAATCCCTACGCCCATCTCCAAATACCCGTCCAGGTGCATAACCCTGACATCGCTGGTGTAAAACCACCCGACCCAGCCCTTACATGACAGACCCGCCTTGTATAACGATTTCTTCAATATCTGACTTGTTTTGCTTCATGCTCAAATCCGAATCCGAATCCACCAGATCTACCTCTGTCAGCCCAATCGTCCTCACTCCTTGCCTCGCCTTCAACCTTGCCTTCTCCGTCACCGGAAACTTATTCCACTCCGGCTTCCAAGGCTGGGTCGGGTTGTATGGTGAGGCAAGGTTGGTTCAGAATTGAGGAGAGGGACGAGAGCGAGGTCACTATTACCGTGAGGCTAGATAGCAGTAGACTAGTAGTGTTCCTGCTTCATTCTCATATGGGTGTAATTCCTCTATAGTGAGGTGAGTTTGAGCTAGAGGTGGCAAACGGGCCGTTAAGCACGAGCACGGCATGGGCCCGGCACACTTAAAAGTGGCCCGGCACAATCCGAGCACGTTAAAATAACGGGTTGAGTTGGGCCTAGGAATATTGGCCCATTGGCCTGGCCCGGCATGGCCCGAGCACGACATATTATGGGCTGGCCCGTTACAATCACAATTTCATTTTGTTTTTAAAAATATTAAAAAACTACAATGATGAGATTTGAATATTAGATCTCTTTAATTAAAATCTCATGACAATTCTACCAATGCTATTTCTTTTATGTTGTCAAAATATTGAAATAAAACATTATATCCTTGTTTTGACATAAGTATTTTTTCTAAATATTAAATATATGTTTATTAGTAAAAACTAATCACATAATAATACAACAATAGAATGATATGATACTAAATTTTCATTATATTAATAAAGATTAATCTCACAATACTATACTAAAAACAATATATTTTGAGTTATTTTTTTCTTCCTTTATTTCTTATAGTGGAATATAAAAAATTATTAGAAAACTAATCTTAAAAAGCTAAGATTAAGAAAAACGTTTTGGAGCTTAATTTATTTTAATTTTGGGTTAAATATTGTTTACTCCATGAACTTTTACCCAAAAAACACTTCAATCCTTGTCATTCTAATTTCACACGTTTACTCCTTGTACTCTCAATTTTGGACCAATAAGTCCATTCCGTTACTCTCCATCCAAAAATTCCGTTAACTCACTAATGTGGCAGACTTTTTGTGGTAAAATGCCCATTCTACCCTCACTTTTTTTAATTTATTTATTTTTAAAAGTTTTTTTTTTCTCTTTTTTGTTTTGTTTTGTTTTGTTTTTATTATTATTTTTTTTTATGTTTGTCTCTCTATCTATTGGATTCTCATCTCACCTCCCTCAAATTGCTTCTCTCAGACCTCAACCATCTTCTCCAAACCTTCTCTTCCGCCACCACCAAGCCCCCAAAATCAAAACCTAAAAAAATGCAAAACCCCAAAACCCGTAATCATTCCCACACCGGAAAACCCAACCTGTCGGAGTTCTCCACCGCCATAGCAAGAACCGCCATCACCTAGATCTCCGCCCTCAAAATCCTAACTCGAAGTTGCTTATGTTCGAGTCCGATGTTTGTGAGGAACAAAACACGATCGCCGTCGAAACCTAAGAGTTGTCGTCGCCGAAAGTGACCTGCATGGGCTAGGTTCGGGTCAGGCGGTCATCCTTTGTGGCTTCTTCGCGAACCGGAAGGTGAAGCAGTTGCTTGGAGCTTCGATTCAAACCCAAAATCGAGGTTGAGAGAGAAGAGGATCCGATTTGGGGAGGAGACGACGACTGTCGACTGGGGGTTGTCACAGGTTGGGACTATGATACTGCCATAGTTCTTCGTCTTCTCCATTCTTTAATTTTGAAAATTGAATCAATTTCTAATTCATTGAATCGAACAAGAAGGAATGGTAATCCAATCATTCTAAGTTCATCGAACATGCCCAATGTCTTGTCGAACCCACTGTTTTAGTGGTTGCCGGAATCCGGCTTCTAATGGATTCTCGACCGTGCTTGCCAGATCTGGGTTTTATGATGGTAAATGGTATTGTTGTTCAAATTTGTGATTGAATTAGGCATTTTAGTTTGTAATTTAATGGTAGCCTCTTGCAATTGCTCTGTATCTAGTTTCTGTTGTTGCGGAGGAAGGCCAGGTTTGAAGTTTGGTGACCATTTGCTTGTTAGTTTTGGCAATTTTGAGTTTTAGTTTCTTTTTTACTATGTCTGGAGTTTCAATTTGTTGGAAACAAAAATTGAAAGGAGGACAATAGTATGGCGAAGTTGAAGAAGAGAGAGAGAGAGAGCTGGAAGAAGAAGAGATAAACAGAAAAAAATAATAATAATAATAATTAATTAATTAATTAAGAAAAAGAGAAAAAAAGATTATTTGGTATAATAGACATTTTAGCGGGAAAGGGATTGCCATGTCAGTGATTTAATGAAATTTTTGGACATAGAGTAACAGAATGGACCTATATATTGGTCCAAAATTGAGAGTACAAGGAGTAAACGTGTGAAATTAGAAGGACAGGGACTGAGGTGTTTTTTGAGTAAAAGTTCAGAGAGTAAACAGTATTTAACCCTTTAATTTTTAAATAGTTAAATAAAATTAATTTTTATTTGTTCAAATTAAGATTTTAAAATCGTGCTTTATAGTCGGTAGGCACAAGCACGGCCCTTTTATTGACCCGACACGAGCATGGCCCAACACGATATAGGCTCGGGCCATGGGCCGGACCGGGCTTAATGTTTAAGTAAATGGGCTAGCACGATAATAAATGGGCCGGCCCAAACACGGCACGAAGTACGAATAGGCCCGCTTAAAATGAGCCGGGTCGGGCCGGCCCGTTTGCCATCTCTAGTTTGAGCTATGGAATAGAGAAGAAGATCTTGTAAAGCTGTTTTGGGGTTTTTGATCATTGCCTTGGAGCTCTCAAGAAAGCTCTCAAGAGCATCTGGGTTTTGAAAGATTTGGGACTTTTGGTGGCTTTGGTTTAATGCAATGAAATGTCGGAGGAATTTGATGAACAGCGGGATTAAATGCTGTGGAGAAATTTGATGATGAAAGGGTGGTGATGCTGCACCGCGTGAAGGGGGGGGGGGGTGAGAGATGTTGGTGCCCAGAGTAAAAGAGATAGAGGTGGGTGGCTAGAGTAAAAGAGAAAGAGAGATAGAAATACTTTAACCCGACACAAATGCAGAGTAAAAGAGATAGAGGTGGGTGGCTAGAGTAATTGAGGGGTAATTTGGTCACAACCCATTAACATTTTGTGACACTACAAACACTTTAACCCGACACAAATGCAACACGACACGACACGACCCATTAACAATCCTAATTGTAATGAAACCCCCCGCACATAAAGATTTTTCAATTCACTAAAATGATTGACGTTTCCCTTTAAAAAAAATGCTTCGGTGTCACTCCACCAAACCCAAAGAATTGGATGCTTCAATGTGAGAAATTTGTTTTTTATAAAGACAACTAAAAAAAGGTCAAAAATTGGTTGCAAGCGATCTTTAGGTATGAAAAATCATGAACACAAAAAAACTATGAGCAAGAGCTGACCCGAATGGCAAAACCAAACCTAACCCGGAAGAAAACTAGAGCCCAACTTGGACGAGCGTAGCACCACCCTTCTTCAACTAGGAATTCGTGTAATACCATGATCTAAAAGGATCCAACAAAAAATAACACCAAACAAACCAAGGCTACCTGGGAGCAAACTTTGCACGCTGTTGAAGAGAAAACTGTGCCCAAGATCAAACACACATGAGCACATATACCACCACAAAAACACCCACCAAGGAATGACTTTGAAGCCGCCGCGCGTGGACTCGTCCAGGCACGGTGAAAAACACGAACCAAGAGGTTAGCTAGCACGACTCAGAACAAGAATTTTTAACGCCGACCAAGAAGATTCAGGTAAAATTATAGGGGCCCACATTGCTGATAAGAAAAAATTAAAAAACAATGTGTAGAACAGAGATGCAGAGATTCAAGAATCAAGACGAGCCACCACATAAGAGTAGATAAGCAAAGACATGGAATGTGATTGAGGATCCAACAAATGTTCTAGGGACAGAGAGCTAATAAGAAACCCTAGCAAAGCGAACTCTGCATGGATTAACTAGGGTTTCCCATTTGAGAATTAAATGTCATCTGCTCAAGTACATTCGATTATTTCACTCATTTGTTTAGATTTCCATTTTGTTGTCACTTGCTGGTATTTGGCCGATCTATTGCTTAGAAGCATTTTCAGCTGAGTGTCACCCTCTCAACTTCAACCGAGGAAGGAAAATTCTTGCCAAAAAAAAAAAATATATAAGGAAAAGCGACTTCCAAGCTTAATGAAGGAAAAATAACTATACATACAGGGAATCTAATTACAGTATATTTACAAAAACTGTATGTTCAGTAATAGTTGTCTAGGGATAGATATGCTTTGGATCAGCAGTGTTATCAGTAAATTTCTCCTCTCAAGGATCTGGCAGCCCTCTGAATGGCTCTGGCTACTCTCCAAATCTCATGTTGAAGTTTTGCCTGCCCTTGTCCTGTTTTTGTGCTCTTTGCTTGATTCATAGCATCTGCTACTCCAGGAAAGAAAAAGAGTTTGCTTCCGTGATCAGAAGGAGGACCATAAACCTACAAAGATGAAGAGGTAAGACGGTCATGCAATATGTTGCATGTAAATATGTAATGCCCCTTCACTGTTTCTTTAAAACTTCAGCCTTTCTTGAAAGTGTGTTTACTGAAGCATACCCAGCAATACTAGTATCCACAATAAAATATTCCGATCAGCTTTAATAAACCAAGGAAAGGGAAAATATGCTCACAAGATGCTTGAACCACTGTCTTCCTTCAAGTCCGTCAGAATCCAGGAAGCCTCTTTCAGCAAGCATCAGCCGATCATTCAAAGCCCGCTTCTTCAGCATTACAAACTCACTTGTACTTTCTTCCTCTCTCAGCTTCTATACATCAAAATAATGAGGGTAAATTTCACTGGCATGTTTTAAGGTTTACCTTTCCACTTCAAAACAAAAAGGCAATCAGAGATGGATCCATAAGTGTCTTTATAATATATATATATATATATATATATATATATATATATCTCTTTTTTTTTTCTTTTTCATAAAAGAAATGCTTTTGATTAGATAAACAATAAACTTAAAAATTTAGTCCTGAATTTGAATAGAGATTTGACCTGTGCTTCATCTTCAGCTTCTTTGGCTGCATAGGCAAATTCCTCAATTGCTGTTGTGAGAGGATCTAGCGATATACTCCCATCCAACAAGTGGCTCAAAAAATCTTTGTAATGCTGCCAAAGATTTGAAAAGATGCAGGTTTAGAATCTAGCTGCAACCGGCATAAAGGCTACTTATCCTTCAACCACAGTACAACAGAGAGCCCCAAAGTCTAATGGACATTGATGTCTTTTACGCTATTTTCTCATACATCAATTTATTCCATCAACTAGAAAAAAGTATTTGCAACTTCCCAAATTTCTGCCATTCACTTTCATATAACTTGGAATTTTGAGAAAAGGAATCACTCTCTCAAAAAGAAGAAAAAGAAGAAGGAATTCTTCATCAGCTGTCACTTGTCTGACATTCAGTAAATAACTTTCAATGAAAGCACATCATTTGAAAGAAGCTTTTGTGGCATAACTTCAGTTATATTGGTTTTGCAATTATCAGTTCCATTAAACAAAAGCTACAAAGAAAAATGGTACTATAACTGTTGCACATAAAGAAAAAGAATTCAAATATAACTCGGGGAAGATTAATACCTTTAACTGATCCACATATGAAAAGTAATTGAAAGGGAGAATTGAATCATCAGCCAGGTGGAGCGCTATTAGCCCCCATATTCCAGCAACTGAGAAAACCAAGAGATAGAAGATTCGACCGTTTATGAACTTTTCATTGAACTTTTATGGACAAATTTGACACGTAAAAGTATAAAGGAACAGAAAGAGCTGACCAGCCACATGACGATGAAATAAAGGATCTCCAAACTCTCTCATCCAGTCATAGGAGTCAAAAGCAGTGTGATAAACAGGAAAATCTGAACCGACAATCAATATTTATCATTATACCAATGTTATCATGAAAACTCTGTTTTTGTAATTGAATTACTAGAAAACTACATATTTACATAATTTGATAGGCCTTCCAAAGTTTAACCTAAAGTTTTTTGCAATCCAGAAGTGAACAAAAAGTGGTGGTGTACCTCTCCCATAGTAAATGTCAATGGAAGGAACCCCGGCATGTTGCACAAATGATGCAAAATCAGAATCAACTCCACTAAGTCTTTGAATCTGTAATCCATGAGATAACATGCTCACCACGACATCCATAGCAGATAACATAATTAAGTATAGAGCAAGAAAGCGAACTGCGGACATTCACTTACATCAATGATACCATTTTTGGTTAGCCAGTTCTCATATACAGTGGAACCCTCCAAGTCAGGATCTTTGACCTGAAGTCAGTTTGAATAGCAAGTAAGAACATGATACTCAAATTCTAGGTGTCTGAACTGATTCACATCCAAGGAGATTGACCAGATTTTTTTTTTAGAACTAATTCAACTGCTTAAAATTATAATTTTGTTTACCTTCTTTGTCACCTCAAGAATGAGATTGTCCAGCTGAGGAGTCGCCCCAACAAAGAATCCTGGCCCTTGGGCTGCACAATCTACATTAAGGTAGGCAACAGCTTTGGAGCCAAGATTAACAAGGTTTTGTTCAACCCACTCGGTAGATCCTATCTGGAAACACCAGGGATAATGAATTTATACTTCATATTAATGCACTCAAGTATTCCTATGAATTATAGAAAATAAAAATAAAAACAAACAAACAAAAAACATGTATAACCTTTAAAAAGTAGTTTAGAAAGACAGTAATATATACATGCTTATATGAACAAAGCAAGGGCATTACTCCTATCCATCCATATTGGATCCTCTAAAATGATGGTATTGCAGTCCAGTCACCAATCCATGTGTCATTCAAATTTAGGAGGAGAGCAGAATCCGCATCTCCTCTCACTGAATTGATGGACCCTAATAAAACTCTTCCATACAACATGGCCACTGATTACTAACGTGAAAACAACTCAACAAGAAGACAATGCAGCAAAGTCCTACATGAGTTTAGATGCCTCTTTACTTACTCGTGATATTGCTAATAGGACTCAACTTTGTAAGCTTCACCACCTCTTAGCAACACATTATGTGTACAAGCATTAGTATCTGATGGAATGGCCTTCCTCATAAATAATGCACATTTTGAGGATACACCAATAAAAGAAAGGAGATTGATGCCCAGATCCAATAATCCTCCTCTCAAACACAAATACACAAAAATATAGGTAAACACGTCTACTAACTAAGATGGAGTATCACTTACCATTCCAAACTCTTCTGCATCCCAACTACAAAGGATAATTGTCCTCCTAGGATTCCAACCTGAATGAATAAGAAGAGCATATCGACGAGCAATGTCAAGTAACGCGGCAGTTCCACTGTTGGGGTCAACAGCCCCATATGTCCATGCATCTCTATGGTTGCCAAGAAGCACATAGCGGTCAGGCTCTTCCAACCCCTTTATGACAGCAAAAACATTCTGAATGGTCACCATCTTTTTCTCCCCCTAGAATCAAGACACAAAAAGTATTAAGATAAAAGAGAACATATGATGATAAAGACGTAGTGGGGAAGGAATTATCAAGGAATAGGCTTAAACTATTTCCGGAACTTTTGATTTAAATACTCTAATACAGACACAAAAAAAAGTATAATTAAGAAAATAACAGAATTGAGACGTGCATTTATCTCTAAACAAGTATCTAACAGAGAGATATGGTAGATATGTAAAGCAAAGTGACAGGAGACAGGAAAAACAGGTTTCTAACATAAAGACAAAAATAAGCTCATCAAATTGTGAGCACAAAGGAAGTATGTAAATGTTTTTTTTTTTTTTTAACCAAATTATTTTCCATTTCTTGCTGTGCATTCTTCTCCTTATGCTGTTGCCAGATAAAAAAAAAAGGAAAAAAATTTACTAAATGCATGAGGTTATTAAGAATTGAGAAGGCTGAGTAACGCAGTATTCTATGTGCAAGATGCTTTATAGAATGCATCAAAGAATATCTGTCCATATGTGATATTGCTGAAAAACAATTCACCATGACGAGGCTAGAAGGATTACACAACAAAAACAGGCAGGGCATGTCCACACACGCCAAAACCATATCCATACCAATTTCCAGAACCAGTCGAGCAATTCCTTGTGTCGACAACCATAATGTAATTGGTCAACTGAAGTAATGACTCCAAGTTTTAGCAACTAGATTTTTAAGGCCCCAAATTCTCAGCTGTACTTTTACCTATTGAGATAAGCCAACCAAGCAAATATCCAAATTGACTTAAATTTGGAATCATGTCAATAATTGTACAAAAATGGTCCAACTTTATCTAGAAAAATCTCAGACTTATATCTGAAACTAAACCTTGCAACTGCCCACAACTCATTTTGACTTACTACTTTCCACAACTACAGTCTCTGAACAAGAAAACAGAAACACGCCAAAGTCAAAAGAACATCCTATATATCCAAGGCTCCAAAAACACAGTACCGCACACACAACTGAAAATTACCACACACACCACAACATATGACTAACAAAGTAAACCTGCACTTACAACAGCCAAATCTACCAACCTGGTAAGTGAAGTTCAGCACTGTCGGGCCTGGCCCAACTCGCTCGACTCCGGCCCGCCACTCAGGCGGGGCCGGAGCGCCTCCGAGGGTTCCCAAAATGTTCCCGGCCGCCTCGGCAGACAACGGCATGGATGGAACATTGGGAAACCTCTTCAGAACCTCAGGGTCCTCCAAATCCAACCTTTCGGCTCCATCAACTCCGCCCCACCCCGGGGTCAGTGGGTCCCCCACGCCATTCATCACCACCCCTCTCTCAAAACCCTGGTTATACCTACTGTCCCCCTCGGTGTACAATAGCACGGCCAGCGCACCGTTCTTCTCGGCATTTCTGATCGCTTCGCCTCTCGGCAAGTCGCCGCCTCTTCTCGCTATCACCACGCACCCGCTAACGTTCACCCCGAGCGCCTCAAGCGCACGATAGTCCTCGCCGCTACCGTGGTTCACGAAGACAACCTTAGCGTGCGCCGAACCGGAAGGCGAGTAGGCGTGGTACGGTTGGACGACGCCGCCGCCGTCGTGGGACAAACCCGGCTCGGCCAGCGGGATGTCCACGTGGCTGCCGTTGCTAAAATGCGCGGAGAGAGAAGAGTGGAGGGGGTAGGAGAGGAGGGCGTTGTAGTGGGCCGTGTGGGTCTGGAGGCCCAGGCCGGAGAGGTGGGACTGGACATAGTGGATGGTGTCGAGGGAGGGTTTGGTGCCGGCGAGGTGGGGGTGTTTGGTGAGTGCCCTTAGGTATGCGGCGACGGTGGCGTTGGTGGCGGAGGAGAGGAAGCTACGGCGGAAGCGGAGGGCAGTTTGGGAATTTGAGGGGGAAGGTGAAGCGTGGGGGTAATGTAGAGTATAAAAGCCCAGAATGCAGATGATGAAGATGGAAAGGGAGGAGGTGCATGGGTTTGAGATGAAGAGGGTGATGGGGTTGAGGAGAGGTTGACCCATGTGAGTTGTGGTCTTGTAGAGAGAAAGGATGGGCTGAGGTCTGAGGGTTACAAAGTTCGGTGGTCTTGGAGTTATCGGAATGAAGTGGAACAGAGCTGGTTCCAATGGCCAAACAGTGAAATCTCGGAACTCTCTCTCTCTCTCTCTCTCTCTTTCAGTGGGAGTTACTATTCATTTCATTTTTATATGTTGAGTCATTTTTGAAAAGGGTCTTGCTAGATGGAGGCATTTCATTTTTATATGTTGAGTCATTTTTGAAAAGGGTCTTGCTAGATGCACCCTCCAAATATCTGAGGGTACCCAGCACTTAAAAAATTATCAAAGTTTACCAAATTTACCCCCTAAAGTCTAGAGCATACAACACTATCCTCTCAAACTTGGATGCCGAGGTCCCTAAACCATAGTTTGCAGTAGTTGATTATTATTATTTATGTTCTTCACCATCTTCTCCATCGATCCAATGACCACCAGGCTCCTTCACATTCCCTCTATTTGCCCAATTCCCAAAGATTGCTCTAGCTAATTGAGACTTCGAAAGTCAGCTTTCTTAAACTTGAATCATGAATCCATCTCCAAACAAACCATGTTTCTTAGTAAAACCCACTTGCATGAGAAACCAAAGCCCCAATATTCCAAACCATGAAAATCCTCAACGCCCATATGGAAGTTCTATATCATCTGCAAATGAACATTGCATGTTTTCTGAAGATTGAGTAAAAAAAAAAAACTTCTTTGGATGATGAAAGAAGAACTGCTGAAAGTGTGTGGATATCATCAGAGCATAAGGAAGCAAATCAAAATGTAAAAAGAAAACCTCCTCTGCCGCACCATTTGAAAGGAGTTTAGGAAGCTGGGTGCGCTTATACCTTTTTTTTTTTTTTTCAAAGAAAGGGGCAAAGTTGGAAATAAAAAAATAATTTTTAATTACTGGGTGTATTTAGATTTATGCTGGGTTCATTTAGCAACACCCTTTTGAAAAATGACCTTCATTGAGTATTGAAATTGATTTATAACTTCTTTTTTTCTAAAGAATTGAAAAATAACCATCTAGAACGATAAAAAGTCGCAATTATCCTCGTCTTCTTCTATTTTTGGGGTTGAATTCTGCACTCCACCCTGACATTCACTCACTTCTAATATTATTATACGGACTTTTTTTGTATGGTTGATTAAATATCCCTCACGTTCAAAACCAATCTTTGACTAATCTCTCTCTTCTCTTCAATCTCTTTTTCCCCATAGACTATTATGTTTCTCTCTATTACTTAAATCAATTAATATACAATATTTTGGAGTTTTATTACCAACACAGATCCAACCCCTTCCTAATATACAATATTTGTTGTATTGTTATTCATATGCTATGCACCACATGAACGATAACTTTCATTGCAAAAGAACTGCAATACTAATCCTTTGCTGCTCAATAAAATAAGAAAATTATAGTAGAAACAACCCAAATAAAAAATCTTTGACACAAAAACAACATAAATCCTAGACCATAATTCTTTTTTTATTAAAAAGGAAACCCTAGACCATAATTAGCACAATCAAAAATATATGATTCAAATGTATTCTTAAATTGTGTTGAGGAAGTCTTTGTCGTTGGAATTGTAGTAAAACTTTTCATTTGTTGAAGAGAATAAGAAGAACAAACGGCATGAGAAAAGCTTTGAGGGAGCCTATTGTGAATGGAAAGAATGAGAAAATATGAAACTATGGAAATTTAAGCAAAATTTAAGGATAAATACTGTTTAGTCCTTGAACTTTTGCCCTAAAAACACTTCAGTCTCTGGCCTTCTAATTTCACACGTTTAGTTTTTGTACTTCAAAATTTCTGACCAATAGGTCCTTTCCGTTACTCTCCGTCCAAAAACGCTGTTCAATTGCTGACGTGGCAATTCTTTCGCATAAAAAAGTCTATTATACCCACACTTTCACTTTTTTTTTTCCTTAATTTTTTTTTAATTTTTAATTTTTCTCTATTTTTTAGTTTCTGCTTACCCTCTCTCTTAATCCCCTAACCTCTTCTCTCTCCGAACAACACCTCCCAATCATCAAAACCCAAAAAATTTACATGTTCTTGAACCAAATTCAAATAAAGAAGGAAAAAAAACTGCAACAATTCTTCTCCCGAACCTAGATCGATTAGACAAAAAGAAAAGAAAACCAAAACGATTCCATCAACAACCCATGAGCTCCATCCAAACCTACTCAAAACCTTCTTCAAAAACCCCAGTACCATCAAATCCCAATCCGAGGCCAAACAGCTCCATGCTCCAATCCCCACCACCATCGCCAATGCCACTACTTCGCCGCCCAAAACCTTAATTCTCCACTTCTCCAATGGCCATCTCTCAAATCTCATTTCCTTCATTTAAATCAAACCTTCTGCAAATTCATCCAATCCAATTCTCATTCGCATTTCTCTGCTCCTCCATGAAAATACTGTCCCAAATCGACTGGATACCCTCGCTGACCCGATTGCTTTCGGATGCATAGTTATCCGAATCTGAATCAAACTCCAACCCAAAAACCCAAAGCCCTTGTGGAGCTAGAAAGTCACCGAATTTAGAGCCAAAGCCTTGAGAATTTGACTCGGCGCCAAACACTAGCCCTAAATTGAAATTTGACCCGAGATCATCGCTGTCGTCACCTTCGATTCTAGTTCAGTCACAAATGGATCCGAACCCGAGACGAGGACGCAGTCGCTGGGGGGATGATCGGAGGAGGAGCGGCTGTTGAAGAGATCGGTGATGAAGCAGCTGACGTCACGATCAGAATCGAAGGCAGCGTTGGAGAAGAAGTCGTCGTCGGAGCTGCGGGAATCGATGGGATTGGTGAACGGGTTGAAGTTGTGATAAGTGCACCAGCGGGTGAGTCAGGGGGGTTGGTTTGGTGGCTCTGGGTCGCTAGGTAGTGAGGAGTCTCGGACATTTTCTTTCTCTGAAAATATTGAAAGGTTTTAGCTTGGACGCACCTTCGGGTTGGAGATGGAAGGGGTTGAGTTGAGGTTTCTGGAGGGGGGGAGAGAGAGGGAGAGGAGAAGGGATAAAAAGAAAGAAAGAAAAGAAAAGAAAAAAAAAGAAATTAAAAAAAAAAAGATGAAAGAATAAAATAAAAAAAGGAAGTGAGGGTATAATAGACTTTTTGACGCGAAAGAATTGCCACGTCAGCAATTTAACGGAGTTTTTGGACGGAGAGTAACGGCAAGGACCTATTGGTCCGAAATTTTGAAATATAAGGACTAAACGTGTGAAATTAGAAGGCCAGGGACTGAAGTGTTTTTGGAGCAAAAGTTCAAGGACTAAACAGTATTTAATCCAAAATTTAATAAGGATAATTGCGAATTTTTATCCTTCTAAATGGTTATTTTTTAACCTTTTAGAAAAAAAATGTTATAAATCAATTTCAATATTCAAAGAAGGTCAGTTTTCAAAATTCTGTTTGTACTCCTTCAAACTCTCTGGTCGTAAAAAAACCCTAATGTGACTCTGAAGCCGCTCCTAAACCCTATTTCGTCTTCCTCACGGCGGCACACTTTCCGACCCCTCCTTCCTGCAAAATAACGTCCATTGATGATGTTACAACGAGCTTTGCTGCATCTCTTGACGTAGCGGGCTCTGATGTCGTTGACATCTCGAACTTGAACGGCTCAAAGAGGCAATCCAACTCTTAGGCTTTTCTCCTGGCCAAACCGATGACAAAAAAACAGTTTGGCACTCAAGATTTGCAATGCCATTTCCAACGCATCTGGGTTATCGATGCGGCCTTTAAAGTCCAAGACAGTACCCAAGGTCACTTTGTCTTCTCCTTTGATCTGAAACGGGATCGGAATAAGGTTTTAAAGGGAGGGCCGTGGTATTTTAACAAAGCCTGATTCTGCTACAACAATATGATGGTCTGGATGATCCACTCATCATCCCCATGAATCTGCTCTTTTTTTGGGTCAAAATCACAGGTATTCCGCCAGCCCTAGAAGATAAAAAAATAATCATGAATGTGTCTTCTGTTGCGGGTAAGGTTCTGGACTTTGATCAAAGACTGTTTGACCATAAGGGTCAGATTAGGGTTCATGTAGCTCATGCTATGTCCCATCCTTTCTTCCTAAAACGGACTCGTAAAATCATTCCTGGAGTGGTGAAAGAAATTACCTTTTGCTTTGAGAATTTACATGGAAAATGCAAGGAGTGCCATCTTCTGTTTCATGAAAAGGGAGTTTGCCCTACTGTTGATGCACAGACTGTGCATGAAACCGCTGCAAGACCTGAGACATCGGGAAAGTATTTGACATCCCACTTTCCAGGTTTTTCCAATCTTCGTTTCTAGCATGGAGTGTTCCAGTTTCAAGGACTGAAAACACCTATACTGCCACCAGTTGCGCACAACTTGTTTGGCACTACTGCTGTGCACAAGCACCGCAAGCCTATTGTGGTGCGTAGTGAAGACCTCAGGCATGTTGAAGAAACAAATGCCCTAGCCTTAGTTCCTGTGGAAGTGGAGTCATCAACTGCAAAAAGAGGTAGGCCTACATGGCCGTATACATCCCCAAAGAAGTTGAAATTTCTGTGTAATGATGGTTAGACTGCTGCTAGCTCATTTATCATGCCCAAGAAACTAAAAGTTCCAGAATTCCACACCAAATTCTCTGCTAAATCCCTGGGCCTCATTGAAGCTCCAGGAGGTGTCTTAATTCCTAAGGAAGGGTCATTCCCCAAGGAATCTATGTAGTTGGTCAAAGCGGAACAGAAGAAGAAAAAAGGCCGGTCTCTGGGGTCGAAAAACAAGAATTTTTCAAAGAATAAGAAGATTGCAGCTGAAGAGGTGCTTAGCATGCTTTGCCCTGGAAAACCTCCTAGCCCTAGTGTTAAGGGCAAGGAGAAAATTTATTTTTTTATTTTCTTTTGAACTATGCCTATTTACTTGTTATTGGTAACATAGTTTATAGGCTTTCTTTGAATAAGTGAGCATGGGTACCGTCAAATGATTGGACCTAATCTATGTATCACTGTGGTTTTTCACCACAAACTCTTTATCTACCCAGTGATGGTAGAGGGAGGATATGTAATGGTCTTTTCTGGCCTGAGTTTTATTAATATATCAACATGATATTCTTCAAAAAAAATGTCAATTTTCAAAATTTCTCTTATATGTTTGCTATTTTTTCTAATATTTTTTCTCTGGCCGCATCTCATCCTCTACCTGCATTCATCTATTCATCATAACAACCACAACCAATCATTCCATCTCCTAATGGAACTATCTATTATATTCATCTGTTTGATAAAAATATATATTATTGATGGATTTAGTATGATTTCTATAGGCAAATAAAAAAAATCATGAATCCAATTGAATGAAACAGAAGCATACCCAGATTGAATGAACAATTATCTATGATTGTTAACTATCAAAGATAAAATTGAGTAAAAGTTTGTATATTGATTTGTGTGTTTGGTGCAAGACCTTTTACAATGAGATAGAAAGCACTATATATACAAATCAAAACCTAAACTAACTTGTTCTCCAAGACGTGGAATCTAACTAGGATTAATCTTCATTTTCGCATAGATATGTCTATGTTCTGATTCGGTCAATATTTTGAATCTTTGCAATTAAAATCCTTAATTAGCTCAAACTCTTTCCTTGTTAGTATTCCTTCCTTGAACAAACTCTTCGACCGACACTGTTACTTAGTGGTGGCCAAACTCTTCTAATCTCATTTCTAGCCCATTTGTGTAATCATCAATTTGAACTTGGATTTCTCAATCATGTAGCTATGTGACTCATTTTTCCTCATCTTTCCAGTCGTAAGACCCAACATCTTTAATTTTGGTCATATGACCGAGTGACACCATCATTTCAATCGTACGACTCAAACTCTGTATTCTCAATCGAGTTACCAAACGACACCTTCATTTTGGTCATACGACCCAATGTTTTTTTGGCCAATTTCCTCATCTTGGCTGATTGACCAATTATCCTCATTTCTGACTAAATGATCTAGTGCCTTCATTCTCAGCCGAATGACCGCACACTTTGTTCTCAATCATATAACCAAGTTCATTCTAGACCAAATAACTGATTTTCTTTATTCTCAGCCGAATAACCAAATATCTCGTTGTCAGAAATAACTTTACTTCCGTCGTGGTTTTATTTTGGCCATGACCGACCTTGTAGTCTAATGTGGCACTCTCTAAAGATTGCTAACTTTAGGTTCAAACAAATGCTTGATGTTCTTTTGAAATTTCAAACAGGGTTGCAATGGCGTTGTAAGAGTTGGAAGTTGAGATCGATGGATAAACCACTTGGGGCCTGATTTAAGGAGAGAAATGTCTTGACAGCTCCTTGACAACAAGTAAGTAATTAAAAGCTATAAATTCGGATATGCATAATAGAAATGAGAGAAGAGTCATTAATTGTGTGTTTTGGTTGTGAATTTCATCACCAAGTGAGCTCAAATTGCAACACAATTACCCGAAAGTAGAGACAATTGTCATATATGGAATTCATGTTTGAAGAAGAAGCTAATGAAGCAAGGGATTAATCTGACCACTCACAAGCCACTAACAGATGAAGAACAACTCATAGACGATAAGATGGATGTAGTCAACTGTTCAGAATTGAATAATGAGTCTTTGTCTCTGGTACCTTTCATGGTAGGAGGAACCTTAGCTACATTTCTGTAGAGGTTGAATTAACATTAAATGTTAGCGAGAATCCTTCTTTGTCTCTAAAGTACGTCTGTTGAGTTGATAGAGATTCAAAAAAAAAAAATTATTGAAAATACAGATTTAATTGTTCCAAGGATGTTTTGGTAAAATTAAAGAGGTGAACTTATCTTTTTAAGCATTCAAAAAAGTAAATTTGTGTTCACGTAAAACCAGAGTATGTGTCTGGCCCAAACTCTACGTTACTTGTACAAGTTGTAATAGGATTTATGTTAGAGATATTCTCGGAGATATTCGTAGATATCCAATCATTGTACGATTATGTTTCCATGTACAACTCTGATTCTAAGCTTGTAATCCTTTATATAAAGAGCCCCATATTATCAATGAAAGCATGACTCAATTCTCTCCTAATTTCAGTTTTCCTATAACACATTATCAGCACGAAACCCTAACCCTGAAATTCCAAAAACCAAAAATCCTAAACCCTAGAACATCTTGCCACACCAGAAACCCTAATTAGAGGTATGTTTTAAAGGTTCTATAAGTTCCCGTTTTTGAGTTTTTATTTGTTTTTCTCTTCTTTTTCTCGGGGACTTGCAACCTCCCTTCTTCTACCTCCTTTCTTCTTCATAGGGGAGACCAAAAGCCGAATTGTGGGGGTTCGTGCTCACTTCAAGCTTGGAGCTTGTAGAGTCTTCCAAACTTAGAGTTCGTTGAGAAGTTATGATCGACCACAAACACATCATTATTTCGATCTAATCCAATACCTCTTGGAATCGGATTTCTTAGAAGCGACCATGCTCAGAAATCCCTAATTTCTTAGAAGCGACTGCGCTCAGAAATTTCTTTCGTTTTCGTGGTAGCTTTTCCGCTCTGAAACTAACCTTTTTTTCTTGTTCTCTTTAAGGATCAATAACCTGAACAAACTGGACTTCGCTCCATTGTGAACAACTAGCTCTGGATATCAAAAGTGGGTTCATGATATCCACCAGCATCTCAAGGCCGATGGAATCCTGGATACGATTCTCTAGTCTAGCCTGGATGTGCTAACTGTTGAGTAAGAGCTTTGGAAGCAAATAGAGCAGCCTTAGAGGCAAATAAGGCGAAAGCCATCATCCTAATGACTCATCATATGGATGATTCGCTCCAATACGAGTGTATGAATGAAGAAGACCCCAACAGACTGTGGGTCTCACTCGAAGAAAGATTTGGCACCGTTTGTGACTTCCTGCTTCCTAAACTAGAAGTGAGATGACATAACCTTTGCTTCTGTGATTTCAAGCGGAAGCACTTTACATTGAATCCTTAATGGAATTCTGTGGAAAAGATATCACATATGCGATGTTAATTGAAAGGACTCTCTCTACCTTTCTCATCGATCTCTACATTGATGGCTGCTAAGAATTATCGAATCGATGTTACTGTAGGACGGATCACAAGGTTTCATGAGCTCATTGGAGCTATGAATGTTGCTGAAAAGCATGACAATATCCTTGTGAAGAACTATAATTCGAGACTCATGGGAACAGAGCATATTCCGGAGTCCAATTATAGTCGCGCCCTTAAGGGAGGGCACCATGAGCGAAACCCTAAATCTAGGGATAATTCTGGACGTTCTGATTCATATTCTCGCTCTAATGAGGAAGGTAACCACCAAAATATGCGAACACAGAACCAAAGAGGTCAATGTGGAAAGAGAGAGGGATGCAACAGCCCTGGCCATGTTAGTGGCCCCACCAACACTAAGAACCATCCAAATGACCCTTTCAAAACACCTCAATCAATGGAGTCTGAGCACAGAGATGAATGTTCCCGATGTGGAGTATCCGGTTATTGGGCACACATTTGTAGAGCTCGTGAAGAAATTGTCACTGCCTACAAAGTATATTGTGAAGCAAGAGAAGCTCACTATATGGAACAAGAAGATCAAGAAGATGATCTAGAGTGAAGGGTTGAAGACTTGAAATCTGGCTGGGATCAATAGATCGCCAATTCTGTTTAAGTCTTTATTTTTCCAAGAGATGTAATAGGCAATTGCCATATATTTTGTAGTAAATGTCACTGGTTTAGTTTTTCTTCACATAGGCTCATCCAAAATGAGTATGATGTCTAGGAAGGTTTTGAGATAAGTGATACTTAAGCGAGTTTTTCTCTATCGACATCTCTCTACTTACCTGGTCATATTTATTTTGGAGTTACCGAAAGAAGTCAAACGACTACCTTTGCACACCGTTGGCTTATGAATAAAATTTCGATTTCTTTTCATTATAACTCCATTTTAATTCTGAGCATATTCCTTTATGACTACTATGGTTCGACCATCAGGATTAGTTCAAGGACACGGAATACCCCAAATTCCATTTGCCAAATGGCACCTTGATTATTGTCACAGAAACTCTCTACGCTCTTAGGGCGAATCAAACCTTATTGAGCCATTTGAGCTAACGGATTCTATGCAAGAATGCATGTAGAGAACGAAAATGAGTTCTTTTGCAATACCTCTAATGATTGCGAACAAAGGCGCATCCTAGAGAAGTTTATGTATCTCTCTAATGGACTTTATGTCACTATTCGAGCTATTAAATCCAATAAAGTTATGAGAGAAGATCTCTTGGATTTAGACACATATCGGCTTTGTCACGACAGGATAGGTCATCCTAGTCATGATATGATGATCCATCTACTAAAGACTTCACACAAATATCTATTCTTTCGAGCGAAATGAAGCAAGAATCAAAAGTTGATTCCTGGACTAAGTGTGACCGCCGTCGCTGCCTCTAGCGCCGCCGCCACCATCCAACACTAGCCTAGGGCCGGCATAGTCCATATCCATGATGTCATGGATGACATCCATCATGGTGATGGCGCCTCGGGTGATGCTGCAATCACCAACTATACTTCAAATAGCCTTTTAAACGCTCAGGCCTAACCAAAATCCTCATTGGTTACTTCTAAGGCCCCTCGCTCATTCTACAAAGACTGTTCCTTATGGAAATTAGGACCGAGACCGTCCTATACAAATGATACAAAAATACTCATTATGTTCTTACATAGAGTCCGTGGGGATTCTGTGGACTGGTTCAACTAACTTGCAGACATTTAAATATCTCATGATGTTGGTTGACACACAAACATGCTGGTCAAGTGTTGTGCCATTATCCACTTGTAATGTTGCTTATGATACATTCCTAGCACATATCATATGACAACGGGCTCACTCCCTGGATCATCCTATTTAGTCAATTGAATTTGATAATGCTCGAGAGTTTACATTGAAAACTTTCGATGATTATTGCATTGGGACTGATGTTGGACATCATATTCCCATGAACACACCCAAATGGTGTTGCAGAAATTGGTAATGCGCACCAATCTCTTTATATCCGCTTGGGGTGATGCAATATCACATGCAGCTATGCTAAATTACAAATTCGTCTACGACCCACCGCCACTCAATCTACCTTTGCGTTACAGCTAGTGACTGGGTACTAGTATCTCATACTTACACATATTTGAGTGTGCCATTTATGTGCCAATTGCGCTGCCACAGCAGACTATGATGGGTCCTTACAGACAAATGAGCAACTAAGTTGGATTTGAGACTCCAACAATCGTCCACCACTTAATGCTCTTGCTAGGCGATCTCATTATCGCTAGATTTGCTGATTGTCACTTTGATGAGACAGTGTCCCGTCGTTAGGGGGAGATAAGAACACGGATGTTCAACAAGAATGACAGGAATTGTCGTGGTCTATCCCCACTATGTCTCATCTTGATCCCCGCTAAAGTGACGAGATCACACATATCTGCTGCAAACATGCCTGCAAGGATGGACGTCCCTACAAGAGGACGTAGCGCCACCCTATACGGAGGTAGGCATGACGCCAATACCATAGAGAGTGGCACTCTGGCGTTACAGGCCATGGTCCCAGCTAGGATGCGTGGGAGGCCCATGAGTTCGAATGATACTTTGGCACAACCCAATCCTTGGATCATCGACACTCAAAATCCGTCTCATGAGAATCTTCCGGATTATGATTATCGTTAGGGGACGCCTCAACGTTAGAGCCTATTCCTGATAATATAAAGCTTTATGAAAATTACACTAGTATACATGAGACGTGAGATAAAAACTCTATCTTGATGGATGATGTAGTCGCACATTTCATTGCGTATGAGTTTGTTGAGTTCGATGATATCGAACCACGCTCCGTTGATGAATGAATGTCAACGTAGAGAGATTTTGCCTAAATGGAAAGATGTGATCTAGGTTAAGTTGGATTCTCTAATAAAGAGAAAGATTATCCGAGCCACTGATGCCAACACCTCCTACATAAAACCTATTGACTAATTGGTCTTCGTTAGAAAGCGTGATGAGAAAAAGAGATGGGAATCTCGTCTTATGGCTCAAGGCTTCTCACAAAACGCCCTAGAATCGACTACAATGAGGCATATTCTCTCGTAATGGATGTTATTGCACTTCACTACACTATCAGTTTGGTAGTTTATGAATAACTGAACATGCAGCTTACGAATGTCATCACTACGTAGCTCTACAGGGATCTAGATACAGATTATACATGAAGGTTCATGGTGAACTTCATTTACCCAAGTCAAGTGGCTCTAGACCACGGAGCGCGTCTGCAATGAGGTTGAAACACTTGCTAAGATTACTTGATTGGGAAGGGATATGTAAATGCCCACACGTTCCTATAACAATTTTCGGATTCTATCGCAGTTCATGTTAGTGACATGATCTTCATTGGAAGCCCTTAAAGAGTTAAGGAAAACCGTTGAACACTTGAAATCCAAGTTTGAGATGAAGGATCTTGGAGAATATGATTATGCCTAGGTTTGGAACTTGAGCATCGTGTTGATAGATGCTTATGCGTTTTAACAACGTCAAGCCTTCAAGCATCCCCATAATCGTCCGTAGTCTTGATCCTAAGAAGGATCCTCTTTGTCCGAAGAATGATGACGAAGATGTGCTAGAGGCAGAAGTGCCCTACTTGAGTATAATAGGTGCATTATTGTACTTAGCTTAATGCACAAGACCAGACATCTCATTTGTAGTGAACTTGTTAGGTAGATATAGTTTTGCACCAACACAACGCCATTGTATTGGTGTAAAAGATATCTTTCGATACTTGAGGTGTATGATTGATATGGGCTTGTTTTATCCCTATATAGAGATGATAGATTCGGACCCATCACACACCAGAAACCCCGCCAACACTGGCCTGCGTTACCTATCCCCATCCTAAAATAACATTAGTGTTTTGGAAGGTTTTTCTAATGCTGCGTACCTCTCTAACCCACACAAAGGTCGTTCTCAAACTGGTTAAGTGTTCACCATGGGCAAGACCGCAATATCTTAGATGTCTACAAAACAGACCATGGTCGTTATATCTTCGAACCATGCAGAGATTATTGCTCTTCACGAAGCGGTTCGTGAATTTATATGGATTGGATCCATAATTATGCATGTTTGAACTAATTGTGGTTTGAAGTCTACCAGAGATGACTACGAGCATTTATGAGGATAATGCTGCTTGCATTGAACAAATGAAGCAACGCTACATCAAAAGCGACGATACCAAGCATAATCAGCAACAACAGACTCTCCTCAAGATCAAAGTGAATCAGGTTTGATCTGAGGACAGTATGGCAGACTTGTTCACTAAGTCATTGCCTAAATTCCACTTTCGAGAAAAATGTTGGTAGCATCGTTTACGGAAGTTATCCGAACTCCCATGATTGTAGTCATTAGGGAGAGATGCAGACATCAGGGAGAGATGTCTACATGTATGATCTCCAAGCATGAAGGGTGTGTTGTGCTCTTTTTTCCCTTTGATCAAGGTTATTTTTGTCCCAAAAGGTTTTTGTTCCTCGGCAAGGTTTTTAATGAGACAATGAGAGAAGCACCACGTTTGGGCGACACAAATGATAGCATTCAAGTAAAACCAGAATATGTGTCTGGCCCAAACTCTAGGTTACTTGTGCAAGTTGTAATAGGGTTTTTGTTAGAGATATTCGTAGATATCTAATCATTGTACGATTATGTTTCTATGTACAACTCTTATGCTTGTAATCCTCTATATAAAGAGACCCCTATTATCAATGAAAATATGACTCAACTCTCCCAATCTCAATTTTCCTATAACAATTTGAGGTTTAATAAGTAGGAGATGTTTAAATATCAAATTTGGATGTCTGAATAGAATCACTCACCCAAGTTCGAGCTCCAACATTCACAAGTCTCTCATTGATAAATTACTGAGTACTAAAATTCTAGCGCTAAACTCTTATGTTAGTTGAGTTACTGCAGACCATGAGTAGTTTATAATATATTGATGGGTTACCTCTCCTCAGTCCAAATACCAATTTTATCAAAAGAAAAAGAAAAAAGAAAAAGGCCTTTTCACCAAGGCTGCATGCATGATCCCTCTAATGATAGGGTGTTAAAGTGAAGACAAGACTAAAAAGCACCCACTATATTTGTCATGCACGTTTGGCGGTGGAATGAGTCATTCTCTATTTCTCTACTCATCGTCATCAAATAAACAAACTAGTCTCTCATCATCAGCAACTCACTTACCAAATCTTGTCTATTACATATTGTCTATTGCTCCCTCCCCACACGAATATCTCTGTTTTCCCAGTGGCACATCTTTAAATCTTTAATAGATAGAAATTGGTAGCATTTTAGAGTTTTGCCATGAGACAAACAGCGGACGTTGGATCATTTGGCTTTTCAGCTTGGTTTTTACAATGCAGAGAATGAGAATCAGCTAGTGTCTATATTTTTCGATCCCATTTTCATTTCCACTTTGTAATCTATACCAAAAGCTAAGTGGAGTACAAATGAATCATGCCAAAGTTGGGTGAGTGGCCAGAGCATTAGGCCTTGAAGCATCTAAATGTCTCTATCACCTGAAAAGGCACATACCAACAAAGAATGCAATCATTGTTAAGCCAAAAATTGAAATCTTTGGCTGGCTATTTCTTAGAGGAAGACTCAAAATCAAGGATATATAGGCTTTCCCGGATTGGAATTATTAATCATAACTCTTGTCCTCTATGTAATAGAGATAATGAGATTGTTGACCATTTATTTAGTTATTGCGATTTCACTAAGAAAGTTTGGAGGCTGACTTAAAGCTGATTATTGATGCAGTTAATGGAATAGTAACCCCCACCTTGGAGGCTGCTCAAATTGATTGAAGACATTAGAACTATTGTAACTTCCTTTTCTCAAACTTCCTTTAAGCATATGTATAGGGAAGTAAATTTTGTATCTGACGCTATTGCAAATTTAGGACATGAAGCTATGTCTCCTATGTTCTAGAGTGATGGGGTTCCTAGGGAGGCTTTTAGAACCTTATTGTTCTATGTTGTAAACATTGATTGCCCAAGAGGCTTCTTTCTTTAAGTATTTTATTTCCATAAAAAAAAAAAAAAAGAATGCAATCATTTAATATTGCTCGATTCTTTGCATAAAGCCAATTAAGCTTACATATTCGATCTCGAATTTGGATGCTAATTTGTAAAGTAAGAATCAGATACGTATAGATGTTAGGCACATGCATAAAAGTTTGCTCACCAATTCAGATCACAAACTAGGCTTTGAAGCATCTAAATCTATCACCTGAAAATGCACATACCAACAAAGAATGCAATCATTTAATATTGCTCGATTCTTTACATAAAGCCAATTGAGCTTATATATTCGATCTCGAATCTGGACGCTAAATTGTTAAGTAAGAATCTGATATGTACAGATGTTATGCACATAAAATGTTTGCTCACCTTTTGAGATC
The DNA here is from genome assembly GCF_002994745.2 of Rosa chinensis. Taxonomy (NCBI): domain Eukaryota; kingdom Viridiplantae; phylum Streptophyta; class Magnoliopsida; order Rosales; family Rosaceae; genus Rosa; species Rosa chinensis. The sequence continues at coordinate 23,505,720 of NC_037090.1, read as the reverse complement.
ACAAACCCAGATATGCGCAAATCTTTTTCGATATAGTTTCGACAATCAATTAATATTTCAAGAGGAATTGTAACTCTGGAGAAATATATCTAATAATGATAAAAGGATATACCGTTGATGCCCCTAAGATATTTTTAGGGCTGCATGGGAAACAAATTCGTTTTATAATCTCATTATCTGTAATCAGCAAGGAGAAACTTCAGCGTTCATCGCAGGTGACTCGGTTGAATTGCTAGTACCCAAAATAATCTGCAAAGACGTACTGTATGTTCCCCTTTGCCTTCACCATTTTGTATACTGCTATTTTCGCTCAAACCACAATGACTAGATAGTAATCACAAAGAGAGGTCATCAGTTCATAGAGCATGATATGCAAGTTTCATATTAATTAATCCATTCTTAATGGATACTTGTATACCTTGAATCAAAGAAAATGAGAGAGGTGCCAAGACTTGAACAATTCAAAGGGCATTGCTAAATATATCGCATGAACAATAGTCTCAGAAGGAAAGTAGAACTACATTGGTTGATGAAGACTATCGTAATTCTATCTCTATTTTAAGTCTAACTACAGAACATGCAATAGTTGGAGAATAATCAATAGTTGGTTATATGGCTAATTCCAAATCGTCGGTGGGTCTGGGTATTTATCACCTCAAATCAATTGCATTGCATTGCTCAGCCACGATGTATATGTACTTTTAGCAGCTTGTGAGGAGTGCTGTTAACTTTAAAAGTTGTCGATCGACCTAGTATTGGAGAATCAAATTAAGTTCCCAAGTAACTCTCCAGGGCAAAATTCGAGGTGCGGAAGGTGTAAGGGAGGTTGGTAAATGATGGTGAGGTGGAGGAACAGGGGTCTCATGCGGTGGCGTTATTCAAAAACTTTAGATGTTTAATTAATGGTATTGTAAGTTAATTGAATGTTTAATAAGTAAGACCATCTCCAATGGAGAGGTAAAAAAATTTTAAGTAAGTTTGAAATTTGACAACTACAAAGAATTGTCAATTTTGACAATTTTTCACTCCAACCCATAGGTTAAAATAAATAAATATTTTATTATTATTATAATGTATTTAATTAAAACACAATTGCACTATTGCTTTCTTTCTCTCCATCTTCTTCTCTTCTGTTTCTCTTTGCCTTCTTCTAGCTTTTTTGGGCAATTAGAAAAGCCACCATATTAACAAATTTGAACAGATCCAAGCAACCACAAGTAGCCCAGTGCCCAGATTCCAACATCGCAAACACAATCGCGACCTCAATACTGTGATCGACCATGGCGACACTCAGTTGTGATCGGAGCTACTTGAACCAAATTCTTCAGTTTTTCTTTCTAACTCCAAACTCTAACTCTCTTCCTCTCTTTTTCCCCAAATCTGAATGAAAATTTAATTTTTGGTTTGATATCAATGATTTTTGAAGGTTTGGGTATTGTAGGAAGAAATAGAAAGATGAGAAAGATAATGAATGACTTTGATCTGGGTAGCATGAAATTGAGGAGAAGGGTGTAGACACAAAAAATTTAATGAAAATAAAATTTATTAAATAATTCGGTCAACACTTGAAATTATGATCGAACAAATTTAGTCTACATGTGGGTCTCACAAAATGCGCACGGGCTTATGAGTAAGCAGAACCAGGCGGACTCAGGGAATGACACATGGCGGCATACAAAATAGCCCGACGGCAATAAATAAATTTGTTCAGACTTCATCAGCTGATATTAAGGCAGATCAATTAAGTTAAATCAATTGATTCCGAGTCAATTCAAGTATTAAATTTCGTCTGCTGATTAGATGTCAATTTATTTAAATTGATAATCAAGATGAAAATCAGCCATCAAATTAATTGGCTAATTCCTTAATAGTCTTGATTAAATCAGTTAATTAAAGCTGATTGATTTGATTATGCTATTAATGAAATACAATTAAAATCAACCATCAAATTAATTGGATAATTCCTTAATGGTCGTGATTAAATCAGTTAATTAAGATTGATTGATTTGATTATGTTATTAAGGAAAATGCAATTAATTACATGTCATCAAGGCATTCCAAATGAAGAGAGACGCCGACACTATAAATACCCCTTCTCAAATCAAGAGAAGGACTTCGGCCAAAAAAAGAGAAGGAAATACTATCAAAATTCCTGAAGCCTCCCAAGCTCGTGTGAAGAACCCTCAAGCTACCAAATAGCCAGTTCCTTACCAACCTCAAGTCAAAACATTCATCACGTGTCGACACTCGTGACCATCGAACAACTCAAGATCAAGCGTCAAGCCCTTGAGTAAAATTCATCGTCGGAGATAGAATCAGAGGATTACCAAAGATTGTAACTTAAATTAATAAAATTATTATTTTTGTACACGTGTCTGCATCTTGTTTGTTTTCAGATTTCCGTGTTTACAAATTGGCACGCCCAGTTGGACTTCTTTGCCTCTCATTTCCTTCTCCGTAAGACGATTCCAAACAAATCTGTTCAAGCAATGGCTTCCAAGAACACTCAAGTCATCCCGAAGAACAAGTGCAAGACAACGACCTCAAAATCGAGTAGCAGCTCATCTGGTCACGTTACTCGAAGCATGGCAAAGGTTCAGCCCACAACATTTGTGGCTTTGCCTTCTAAGCCTCGCCAACCAATCATCACCCTGGAAAGTTTAGGGGCAGGGAATCATGTCCCTAGAAGTGAAGAGAGACAAGCTCCAAATACAAAATCAAGGGAGCGGTCGTTCTCACCTGCCTCTAATGACAATTCAAGCGCCGGATCATACCATGGAAGTCCTTATCCTGAAGAAAATAACACTTCTGAGATGCGGTCAGATAGTGTGTCTGACCTCTCAGCAATGCAAGTCATGATGACTGGGGCAACCACGCTCAAAGAGCATGTAGCTAATCTGATGGAGGCGGTTCAAAAGCTCACCAATACTGTTAAAGAAAAGGATATGCAGATTGCTCAACTTTGGAGTAGGCTTGAGAAACAAAATGATGAGGATTCTGCTAGGATTCCGTACAAGGATGACAAAGACAAACAAGAAGAAACTTCAAAGGCAAATGACAAGGACAGTGAAGGCCAACTTGGTTATTTGTCCGTCCGGCAGCTGCAAGACATGATCAACAATTCCATTAAAGCTATGGAGGTACCTCTCGTGATTCTCTCACATGCTCCAAGCCATACACAAAAAGAGTGGATAGCCTGAGGATGCCATATGGGTACCAGCCGCCCAAGTTTCAGCAATTAGAAGGAAAGGGCAATCCAAAACAATATATTGCTCATATTGTCGAGACTTGCAACAATGCTGGAACAGAGGGAGATCATCTTGTTAAGCAGTTTGAACGTTCATTAAAAGGCAACGCCTTCGAATGGTACACAGATCTAGAACCTGAGTCGATCGATAGTTGGGATCAGATGGAGCGTGAGTTCCTGAATCGTTTCTATAACATGAGACGTACAGTGAGCATGATGGAACTTACCAGCGCCAAGCAATGGAAGGATGAACGCGCAGTTGATTACATCAATAGGTGGCATTCGTTGAGTCTCGATTGCAAAGATCGACTGTCAGAAGTATCTGCAGTGGAAATGTGCATGCAAGGCATGCACTTTGATTTGTTAAACATCCTACAGGGAATCAAGCCCCGTACGTTTGAAGAGCTGGCTACGCGAGCACACGACATGGAGTTGAGTATAGCTAGCCACAAAGGGAAGAAGGAGTCAATTGTTGACCAAAGGAAAGACAAGGGCTTCGGAGGCAAGTTTGACAAAGCACCGAAGAAGTCTACAAAAGAATCGATGGTCGTCAATATTGCCCCAGTCAAAATCTCTACACGAGATAAGGAGGTTAGGAAAGTAGAGCCAATTCGCACCTACAACAGAACAAAGCGTTCGTTGAAGGAATGGCAACAAAAGAGATATCCCTTCCCAGATTCCGACGTGGCAAGCATGTTAGAAGATCTACTTGAGAAGAAGGTGATAGAGCTCCTAGAATGCAAGCGGCCCGAGGAAATGCATCGTGTCAAGGACCCAAAATACTGCAAGTACCACCGGATCGTCAGTCACCCAGTGGAGAAATGCTTCGTTCTAAAAGATTTAATAATGAATCTCGTCAAGCAAGGAAGGATTGAGCTGGATGTCGACGATGTTGCTGAGGTAAACTACACTACCAAAATGTTTGGGTCATTTGAGCCTGCCCCGTTGCCTTCTCTTCCAATGAAAGCACCATATCATCTTTCCAGAAAGCCATGCAAAAAGTCAAAGTTAGAGAAAGTCAAGCCAATCCAGCAAGCGAGCCTCGCGTCTGTTGCTACTCCTAAAGTTGACTCAGTTGTTGATGACGAGGGATGGATACTTGTCACTCAAAAGAAGGCATGCAAGAGCCCATCGCCATGTGTACCTATCACTCAAGCAAAATACAAGCAGTCACAAGAAAATCATCAGTGTTTCGAGAAAGATAAGACAAGATTTGTCAAAGAAAGGGGCAATCCTTTTGTTCGAAGACCCTATAGTGTGGCTTCATCAACAAAAGCCTTTCCCAAGAAAGGAAACAAACAAGAAAAGGTGAGAGCTGCCCACATGACAACAAGCTACGAATTTGATTCGAAGGATTCTGCCAAGGCTAAGTCAAGCACGGTCAATACGAACCAAACGTCAAAGGAGAACGAGGTGTTGAAGCAGCTAGAAGACCTACCATTGCACTTTAGCATCTCTGATCTACTACAATTGCCAAAATCGACAAGATGTGCTTTGGTACAGGTGTTGATCGACATAGGCAAGAACTCCACAGGCATTAACAAGGTGAAACCGAAGGAATGCGTCACGTGTGTTGCAGATTGTGATGCCATCCACTTTACAGATGAAGACCTTCAGTTAGGCTCTAAGCTGCATAATAGACCTCTCTTTGTGTCAGGGTATGTGCGAGATCAAAAGATAAACCGCATGCTTGTAGACGGAGGGTCCGCTGTAAACATCATGCCTAGATCGACTATGAAGCAGCTTGGCATCAACGTGGAGGAGTTGTCCCGAAGCCGTCTCATGATTCAAGGCTTCAACCAAGGGGGGCAAAGAGCCATAGGGATGATCAAAGTACATATGATGATTGGAGAAATGAAGTCGAATACTCTGTTCCACGTGATTGATGTGAAGACCTCCTACAATTTATTGTTAGGACGACTGTGGGTTCACGAAAATGGTGTCGTCCCCTCCACTCCTCATCAATTCATCAAGTTTACGATGGCGGAGTAAAAACAGTAGCAGGTGATACTAAACCATTCACTGAAGCTGAATCTCACTTTGCGGATTCCAAGTTTTACATGGATGATGAAACGGTAAGAGAAGTTCTCCCAGTTGGAGTACCCTCTACAGGGAAGACTGCAGAAGTGTGTCATAAGGAAGTTGAACCCAGCATGGCAAGAAATTCCACTGAGGAACCATATAAAGTTTCGTCGGAAACTAAAGTGACAGCTTCAAAGAACAAAATAAACTCCTCTACTCCAATCCTTCGTTATGTGCCAAGGTCTAGGCGAAAAGAAGGGGAGTCTCCTTTTGTGGAGGCAAATGAGCAAGAACATCCATGAAAGTTAAACGAGAAGGACGTAGAATTACTAAAAGAAACATCAACGATACCGTTGACGAAGTTGAGCAACGCAACTCCCACCAAGAAGCCACTAAAGGGGTTTGTTAAACCGATTCAAGGCAAGACAGAGCACGGGACACTTCCTAACAAAAGGACAAAGGAAGGATTCGACCCTAACGCTTACAAGCTGCTAGCAAAGGCTGGATATGACTTTGGTTCGTCAAGCAAGGAAGGTGGCCAAGTCATCTCTGGTAAAAAGGTGCATGAGCTTAATGAATCTCAAAGGAGGTTGAGAGAGCAAGGATGCACAGCTGACCCTCTTAAAGCAAGTCTTGGTTTTGTACCAGGCAAACCAATCAAAATTTTAGGAAGAAGAAAAGTTGTGAAGGCAAACACACAACACATTAGTGTTGAAGTAATAGAAGAAGAGACTCAGGGATCTGAATCTACCTCTTACGTTTCTGCACTTGATCGCATTCGTCCTAATTCTCAAGCTGCAATGCCTGAACAAGTTGATGAGCTGGCACGTTGAGTCTCTGTATTTGATCGTGTCGATACTTCAACAAGCCGAGTCTCAGTTTTCAATCGCATCACCCAAATGACCACTCGAGCTTCTGTGTTCAATAGGTTGTCATCTTCTGATGAAGGAATAAGAAATCTGAGTCAGCCCCTCGAAATTCAGCATTTGAGAGGATACAAGCACCCAAAGAGCTACACAGGCGAAAGAGAAAGGGGATTGAGGACCAAGGAAATGACAAAGAGATCTGAAGTCTCATTCCATCACGCATGAAGCAACGCTCTATGTTAGAGGTAAGCTCAAGCGAATAACTCAAAATGAAAGAGCACACCATCGTACTCACTGGCCAAGTCGGAACTAGTAATGTTGATGGCAATGGCGAAGATGAGATTGTACAGTCTGCCTATCATATCACGGTAGCAGAAGCAGAGGCTTTCGAAGAAGATGACCATGATCATTCCGAGGATGAAGTAGATGAAGCTCCTTCAGAACTTGAAGACGGGGGGCAAGCTACTGTTGACAAGCTTAAAGAGCTCAATTTGGGAACTGAGGAAGATCCAAGACCTATCTTCGTGAGCGCTTGGCTGAGTCCTGAAGAAGAAAAGAAATACTATGATCTGCTGCTTGAATATAAAGACGTCTTTGCATAGACGTACAAAGAAATGTCTGGTCTTGACCCAAAGGTAGCGGTTCATCGTCTCGCAGTTAAACCTGAGGCTAGACCGATCAAGCAAACACAACGATGCTTTCGGACAGAACTCCTTCCTCAAATTGAAGCCGAAGTTGATAAGTTGATTGCTGCGGGTTTCATTAGAGAGGTTCAATATCCTAAGTGGATTGCAAACATTGTTCCTGTCAAGAAGAAGAATGGACAACTCCTTGTATGTGTGGACTTCCGCGACTTAAATGACACGTGTCCGAAAGATGACTTCCCTTGGCCCATCATTGAACTCATGGTGGATGCAACAACAGGGCATGAAGCTTTTTCCTTCATGGATGGGTCATCTGGGTATAATCAAATTAGGATGGCCTTAGAAGATGAAGAGCTTACTGCGTTTTGTACTCCCAAAGGCATTTATTTCTACAAAGTCATGCCATTCGGGTTGAAAAATGCTGTGCAACATATCAACGTGCTATGCAGAAAATCTTCAGAGACATGCTTCACAAGTACGTGGAATGTTATGTCGACGATTTAGTGGTCAAGTAAAAAAGGAGGACGGATCACTTCCAAGACCTAAGAAGGGTGTTTGATAGACTATGCAAGTACCAGCTCAAGATGAACCCCCTCAAATGTGCTTTTGGAGTTAGTTCAGGCAAGTTTCTTGGATTCATTGTGAAACATCGTGGCATTGAAGTGGACCAGTCAAAGATTAAGGCCATTCAAGACATGCCTAAGCCAAGAAATCTACGCGAGTTAAAAAGTCTCCAAGGACGACTTGCCTTTATTAAACGGTTTATATCAAACCTCGCAGGCCATTGTCAGCCGTTTAGTAGACTTCTGAAGAAGGATGTGCCTTTCGTATGGGATGAAGCTTGCCATAACGCCTTTGAAAGCATAAAGAAGTACTTGGCAAACCCTCCAGTGTTAGGTGCACCCATCCTTCGGAAGCCGCTTATCCTCTACATTGCTGCTCAAGAGCGATCACTCGGAGCACTCCTAGCCTAAGAAAATGAAGAAAAGAAGGAGAAGGCATTGTATTACTTGAGTCGAACTCTCACAGGACCGGAATTGAATTATCCACCGATAGAGAAAATCTGTCTCGCACTCGTTTTCGCCATCCAAAAGTTAAGACATTACATGCAAGCTTACACTGTGCATCTAGTAGAGCGAGCTGACCTAGTCAAGTTTGTGATGTCACAACCAGTCTTAACATGGCGAATGGCAAAATGGGCGCTACTCCTTAATCAGTATGAAATAATCTACATACCGGCCAAAGCGGTTAAAGGACAAGCATTGGCTGATTTCCTAGCGGACCATCCTATCCCTGTGGATTGGGAAATTTCAGATGACTTGCCAGATGAAAAAGTCTTTAATACAGAGGTCCTCCCTGTTTGGCAAATGTTCTTCAATGGGTCTTCATGAGCAGATAGGGCAGGAGATGGTGTGGTCTTCATTTCTCCGCAAAGGCAGATATTGCCTTATGCCGTTACAATCTTTGGTAATCCTCTGATTCTATCTCCGATGATGAATTTTACTCAAGGGCTTGACGCTTGATCTTGAGTTGTTCGATGGTCACGAGTGTCGACACGTGACGAATGTTTTGACTTGAGGTTGGTGAGGAACTGGATATTTGGCAGCTTGAGGGTTCTTCACACGTGCTTGGGAGGCTTTAGAAATTTTGAGAGTATTTCCTTCTCTTTTTTTGGCCGAAGTCCTTCTCTTGATTTGAGAAGGGGTATTTATAGTGTCGGCGTCTCTCTTCATTTGGAATGCCTTGATGACACGTAATTAATTGCATTTTTCTTAATAACATAATCAAATCAATCAACCTTAATTAACTGATTTAATCACGACCATTAAGGAATTATCCAATTAATTTGATGACTGATTTTAATTGTATTTCATTAATAGCATAATCAAATCAATCAGCTTTAATTAACTGATTTAATCACGACTATTAAGGAATTAGCCAATTAATTTGATGGCTGATTTTCATCTTGATTATCAATTTAAATAAATTGACATCTAATCAGCAGACGAAATTTAATACTTGATTTGACTCGGAATCAATTGATTTAATTTAATTGATCCGCCTTAATATCAGCTGATGAAGTCGGAACAAATTTATTTATTGCCGTTGGGCTTTTTTGTATGCCGCCACATGTCATTCCCTGAGTCCGCCTGGTTCTGCTTACTCATAAGCCTCGTGCTCATTTTGTGGGACCCACATGCCTACTAAATTTGTTCGGTCATAATTTCAAGTGTTGACCGAATTATTTAATGAATTTTATTTTCATTAAATTTTTGGTGTCTACAAATACTCTCACTTCAAGGTGCGTCGTAAACATGTTGTCACGTGTTGGAGGTGTGACTTGAAGTTTGAATTTGAATCTTTTTTTTTCATGACTTGACGCGGCACTTTGCTTCACTTGTAGCCAACTTCTAGAACTCCAAAGTTGTAGAGATTCCTTTAGAATCTTGATTTAAAATTGTAGAGAGTTTCCCGAAATCTTGATTTAATTTAGGGATTCTCTTGCAATCAAGATTTAATTTTGCAAATATGACAATGACTCCAAATGGGCAGGTGACAAAGCCCATAATATAGGAGTATTTTTTTTTGTTAAATATTTATGGAATAAATCCTTGATTTTTTTCCGAAAAAAATATTTATTCATAAAATTTCAGCAATCAATATATTGGTGCAATATATAGCAGAAAATTTAGGATTTTTGCCATATTTTCCTAGTCTCAACTAGGAAATTAATGAAATGATCTGTTGACCTTTCAATATAAATAAAGGCCTCCTCACACTTGCTTGTCCAACCTGTCTTCTTCTTCAATAACAGTAACTCTAAACTCGGCTGTGGCTCTCAATTTCCCTGCTTGGTTGACTTTTGTCCTTGAAGTTGCAGAAGATCATCAAGCAAAGGTTATTTTCTCTACACGTTTTTTCATTATTAATTGAGATGGCTGTGGCACTGCGCTGACTTTGCTTACTGTTTTTTTTTTTGTTTACTGACAGGGCTTACTGCACGTAGCTTGCTGCTTCTGCTGGGATCTTGAATTGAGATGAGTCGTTGGTAGTGGCAGAGGCAAATTTGTGGTATTAATTCATTGCCTTCCTCTATTGCTTAGCCATCCCTCCACTATTATCATTGTTTTTTTATATACATGCCATGCCTTTACGCTATCATGATTCATGAATTACCCATGATTCCATCTTCTGACAATGGTAGAGACATATGTGAATCTATGATTATGATTATGCACGTGCAGCCCATAGAATTTTTTTTTTTTTGGGATAACAATCAAAAGCATGATTCCTCCATTTTTTAATCATTCTTGTTGCATGAACCCCTCACCCACCTCTTCTTCTGATGACGTCCAAGTAGGGCTGGCATTTTCAACCGAGACAAACCAACCAACTGAATCCGAGCCGAACCAAAAAAGTTGGTAACCGACACTGTCGGTAACCGAAAACCGAACTCTTGGTACGGTACAACCGTACCGACTCCACATACACGGTACGGTAATGGTTTCAATTTTTGTATATACATGGTATACCGTACCAACCGAACTCATATACAATTAATTAATTACTCATATTTTTAAAATTTTTTATTCTTCTCACTTCTTCTTTTCTCTTCTCTTTCTCCTTTCTTCTAGTTTTTTATTCTTTCTCTCCTTCTTCCTAGACGGTCACTTCTTCTTCTCTCTCCTCTTTCTTCTTTCTTCTAGTTTTTTATTCTTCTCTCTTCTTCTTACTGGACCCTCTCTTATTCTTCTCTCTTCCCTTTCTTCTTTCTTCTAATTTTTTATTTTTTTCTCTTCTCTTTCTTCTTCTTCTCTCTTTCTCGTTCTTCTTTCTTTTTTCTTTTTTCTGGACTCTATCTTCTCTGAGCCTCTCAAACTCTTCAAAGAAACGCTCTCTCTCTCTCTCTCTCTCTCTCTCTCTCTCTCTGGCACGAGCCCTCGATTCTCAGCCTCTCTCCGGCCATGATGGGATTTCAGTAGCTCTGGTTAAATTGGACTTCCACTCTTCCAGCTCTCTGGCTCTCCCATGACTCTGGGTTTCTGGGTTCAGTAGCAAAAGTGGTAAGTCAAATTTCTGGGTTTTGGATTCGGTGATTCTTCAAGCTCGATTTCTGGGTTTTGGATTCAGTGATTCTTCAAGCTCGGTGATTCTTCAACTCTTCACTCTTGTTAGAAACTCGGTTGGAGGACCAACCAACCGATACCAACCGAGCTCTTGTAAGAACACGGACGTCCTAAGCGCTTGGATTCCTCCACTTTTGTGTATGGTAGGGTCCACTGAAAGCGGTTAGGCTTCGCATACATTGTCAGGCACTCGCGATCGCGCTTCCCGTCCTTTTGTGGCCATGGCTTTCTTTAAGTGGTTCAAGAAATTGACAGTCACCATCCTCAAGGATCCGAAGGACACTTAAAGTGATGGCACTACTCTGCAGGTGTATCCATTGTTGACTGGGCCTCAAGCAATCGATGTCCCTCCTTATGCCCTTTAGCTCACATCCTCCAGTGGACTCATGTGGTACCTCGCCAGCTAGCTATGTTTCGACAACCGAGATCTGGTAGAGACCAACAAAACTCGCATGTACTGTTGCTGAAGTCTTCGCATCATGATCAGAACACTCCTCAGACCTCATTCACACTTCTCAGCGATCGTATATGCAACGGTTTAGTGCAGTGGAGCAGTGCATTTCTAGCAAACGGGGGCTTTTCTTACACAAAGTTCTACTGGGAATGGGTAGAAGATATCTTAAGCAGGAATGGCAAGCTTACTCAGGAGGCTAGTCTCTATCGAGCGATATTCGCCTCACTATTCAGCTATGACCGTGTTGCACCTGTCATACGGGCTTTCTGCTCTTACTGGTGCCCCGCGACGAATACCCTCCACACATCTAGCAGAGAAATGTCCATCGCTCTCTAGGATTTGGACCAACTCGGAGGTTTGCCCATTGCTAGATGGTTTTATGATGAGGTGGTTCCAGCTGTTGAAGAGCTTACTGCAACAAGCAAAAGGAGTCAACAGAGCTGCCGCTATTTGTTTCTCGCCTACCATAAGCTTTGCAAGGAAGGGCAAGGGCAGAAAGTAAAGATAACCTCATGGATACGATATTGGTATAGAGGAGCTTTGCGCTTAAGAGGCCTCCAAACAAAAGCACCAGGAACAAAAGAGATCCGCCCCCGAATGTGTTTAATCCATCTGGCAGGATCCATTAGATCGGACAACGTACTTCTGCGGACCTCGCCGTATTTGATGACTTAGGCATGGAGGGTGAAGATATAGAGCCCACCTATTTGGCTGCCTTTCTTGCTTGTTGGTTGTGCCTATTTGTTTTACCCAGAGACGACACTAGTTTGATTCGTCCGGGAGTATTCAAAGTTGCCAGCAAAATGTCACAGGGTGTACAGTTTTGCCTAGCGGTACTAGTGTTAGCCAGCATCTATCAG